>NC_058523.1:520618447-521243447 GCF_904849725.1 Hordeum vulgare subsp. vulgare
AAAAATTGTCATACTCTTGAGTACCCCTTTGCTAAACCTTGCTTTTTCAATGTGGAAACTATTTGTAGTATCCAAGTCTTTTATGATACTCCCACTACTATTGATGAGAATAAATTTTCTTATGTGGAGAGTAGAAAAATTTCTATGCTTGTAGATCATGAAAATACTGATTTAGGTGCTGGTTATATTGTTGAATTCATTCATGATGCTACTGAAAAATATTATGAGATAGGATCATATGCTTCTACATATGGCAACAATATCAAGTTTCCTCTCTATGTGTTGAAATTTTTGAAGCTTTGCTTGTTTTACCTTCCTATGCTAGTTGATTCTTGCTCCAATAAGTTGTTTGATCACAAAATCCCTATGCATAGGAAGTGTGTTAGACTTAAATGTGCTAGACATATGCTCCATGATGCTTCCATTATGTTTCAATTCTTATCTTTTATGTGAGCATCATTGAAATCATCATGCCTAGCTAAGAGCGTTAAACAATAGCGCTTGTTGGGAGGCAACCCAATGAATTTATTTTTGCTTTTTTATTTCTGTTTTGTTTTTTCCACACCATCATAATTCTGTTATGATTGTGTTTTTTTACGTTTTATTTTGTGTTTGTGCCAAGTAGAACCTTTATGATTGGTTTTGGTGATAGTTGTTCAATCATGCTGAAAAAGACAAAAACTTTGTGCTAACGAAATTATTTTTAGTTTCTATCCATATAGTGATTTTGAGTTGATTCTTTTTGCTGCTGATTTATATGAAAATTTCCCAAATTGTCATAAGTTTTAGGAATTTTTGGAGGTGCAAAAGTATGGTTCTCATTCAGATCCTTACAGACTGTTCTATTTTTGACAGATTCTGTTTTCAATGCATAGTTTGCTTGTTTTGGTGTTTCCATAGATTATTTCGAGTAATATAAATTGTGGAAATAGTAAGATTAAGTAGGAATTGTGTGAAAATAATTATGAGTCTTGTTTTGACAGTACCCAAGTGATTGATTTGCTCGTTATCATACTAACCCATCTCACGAAGTTCCGTTAAGTTTTGTGTTGTGAAGTTGTCAAGTTTTGGGTAGAGTTTCAATGGACTATGGAACAAGGAGTGGCAAGAGCCTAAGCTTGGGGATGCCCAAGGCACCCCAAAGCCATATTCAAGGACACCAAAGAGCCCAAGCTTGGGGATGCCCCGGGAACGCATCCCCTCTTTTGTCTTCAATCCATCGGTAACTTTACTTGGGGCTATATTTTTATTCACCACATGATATGTGTTTTGCCTGGAGCGTCATTTTATTTTGTTTGAATAAGGTACTTAGGATCTGAAATTCTTAGATGGGAGATTCTCCACATAGCCAAATAGTTGTTCAACTACTCATTGAGCTTCACTTATATATCTTTTGGATTAGTTTGTCTTTTGCTCTAGTGCTTCACTTATATCTTTGTAGAGCATTGCAATGGTTCTATTTTATAGAACTGTTTGAACTCTCGTGCTTCACTTAGATCATTTTGAGAGTCTTAAACAGCATGGTACCTTTCTTAGGCTATGAATCTAGTCCTAATATGATATGCATCCAAAGAGGATAAAAACCTTCATATTCATGTGCATTGATTAGTAAGAGAAGTTTGATTCCTATCAATTGGTTTTGAGATATGGATATGGTAATATTAGAGTTATGCTAGTAGGGTGTTGTGATCTAGAAATACTTGTGTTGAACTTATTGATTCCCGTAGCATGCACGTATGGTGAACCGCTATGTTAGGAAGTCGGAGCATAACTGATTTATTGATTGTCATCCTTTGTGTGGCGGTCGAGATCGCGCGATGGTTAACACCTGCCAACCCTTCCCCTAGGAGTATGCGTTTAGCACTTTGTTTTGATTAATAATAAAAAAATCGCAATAAGTATATGAGTTCTTCATGACTAATGTGAGTCCATGGTATAGATGCACTTTCACCTTCCACTATTGCTAGCCTCTCTAGTACCGCGCAACTTTCGCCGGTGCACAAACCCACCATATACCTTCCTCAAAACAGCCACCATACCTACCTATTATGGCATTTTCATAACCATTCCGAGATATATTGCCATGCAAGTCCCACCGTTCCGTCTCATGACATGTGTCGTCACTTTCATATTGCCATTGCATGATCGTAAGATAGCTAGTGAGATGTTTCAACGTCATACGGTAAGCTAGATCGTTGCACATCCCGGTACACTGCCGGAGGCATTTCATATAGAGTCATCATTGCTCTAAGTATTGAGTTGTGAGTAAATAAAAGTGTGATGATCATCATTATTAGAGCATTGTCCCATGTGAGGAATAAAAAAAAGAGGCCAAAGATGCCCACCAAAAAAAAGAGGCCAAAGAGCCCAAACAAAAAAATGAGAGAAAAAGAGAGAAGGGACAATGCTACTATCCTTTTCCACACTTGTGCTTCAAAATAGCACCATGTTCTTCATGATAGAGAGTCTCTTGTTTTGACACTCTCATATACTAGTGCGAATTTTCATTATATAACTTGGCTTGTATATTCCAATGATGGGCTTCCTCAAAATTGCCCTAGGTCTTCGTGAGAAAGCAAGTTGGGTGCACACCCACTAGTTTTCCTTTTGAGATTTCACACGCTTATAGCTCTTGTGCATCCGTTGCTTGGCAATCCCTACTCATTCACATTGATATCTATTGATGGGCATCTCCATAGCCCATTGATACGCCGAGTCAATGTGACCATCTCCTCCTTTTTGTCTCACAACCTCCACCACACTCTATTCCACCTATAGTGCTATATCCATGGCTCACGCTCATGTATTGCGTGAGAGATGAAAAAGGTTTGAGAAAGTAAGAGTGTGAAAACAATTACTTGACCAATACCGGGGTTGTGCAAGATTTAAATTCGTTGTGTGGGGATGATGGAGCATAGCCAGACTATATGATTTTGTAGGGATAACTTTCTTTGGCCTTGTTATTTCAAAAGTTCATGATTACTTTGCTAGTATGCTTGAAGTATTATTGTTTTCATGTCAATAGCAAACTATTGGTTTGAATCTTACGGATCTGAACATTCATGCCACAAGGAAGAACTTACAAAGGACAAATATGTTAGGTAGCATTCCACATCAAAAATTCGGTCTTTATCACTTCCCTACTCGAGGACGAGCAGGAGTTAAGCTTGGGGATGTTTGATACGTCTCCAACGTATCTATAATTTTTGATGGTTCCATGCTTTTATCTTGTCAACTTTGGATGTTTTATATGCATGAATATGCTATTTTATATCTTTTTGGGGACTAACCTATTAACTCAGTGCCAACTGCCAAGTGTCAGAGCATAACCGACGTAATTCCACCGCCATAAATTCCTATAAATGCAGAAACCCCCAACTAGTTTCGCCGCCGCAAGCCTCTTTAGCCACCAAAAACCAATCTGGAGCCCATTCCGACACCCTGCCGGAGGGGGAATCCATCTCCGGTGGCCATCTTCATCATCCCAATGATCTCCATGACGAGGAGGGAGTAGTTCTCCCTCGGGGCTGAGGGTATGTACAGTAGCTATGTGTTTGATCTCTCTCTCGTGTTCTTGAGATGTCTTGATCTCGATGTACCGCGGGCTTAGCTACTATAGTTGGATCTTATGATGTTCTTCCCCCTCTCCCTTCTTGTAATGAATTGAGTTTTCCCTTTGGAGTTATCTTATCGGATTGAGTCTTTAAGAACACTTGATGTATGTCTTGCATGTGTCTATCTGTGGTGACAATGGGATATTCATGTGAGTACTTGATGTATGTTTTGGCGATCAACTTGCGGGTTTCGTGACATTGGGAACCTATGCATATGGGTTGGCACACGTTTCGACTCTCCGGTAGAAACTTTGGGGCACTCTTTGAAGTTCTATGTGTTGGTTGAATAGATGATTCTGAGATTGTGTGATGCATATCGTATAATCATGCCCACGGATACTTGAGGTGACAATGGAGTATCTAGGTGACATTAGGGTCTTGGTTGATATGTGTCTTAAGGTGTTATTCTAGTACGAACTCTATGATGGATCGAATGGAAAGAATAGCTTCGTGTTATTTTACTACGGACTTCTCGTGGTTTCGTACCCGACAATAATCTCTTCGTTTGTTCTCCGCTATTAGTGACTTTGGAGTGACTCTTTGTTGCACGTTGAGGTCTAGTTATATGATCCAATTATGTTATCATTGTTGAGAGAACTTCACTAGTGAAAGTATGAACCCTAGGACTGGTTTCCACGCATTGCAATACCGTTCGTGCTCACTTTTACTATTGGTTACCTTGCTGTTTTTGTAGTTTCAGATTACAAAAACCTATATCTACCATCCCTATTGCACTTGTATCACCATCTCTTCACCGAACTAGTGCACCTATACAATTTACCATTGTATTGGGTGTGTTGGAGACACAAGAGACTCTTTGTTATTTGGTTGCAGGGTTGCTTGAGAGAGACCATCTTCATCCTACGCCTCCCGCGGATTGATAAACCTTAGGTCACCCACTTGAGGGAAAATTGCTACTGTCCTACAAACCTCTGCACTTGGAGGCCCAACAACGTCTACAAGGAGAAGGTTGCGTAGTAGACATCGGGAACCACTGTGATAGTTTCTCCTGAACATCTTCCTTTTCTGAAATTTTCAGTGACTCAAAGGAAAAATGAACAAGGCTCAACTAAACTCATAGAAACTACTCCGACAAGTGCCTAGAGGCCATATCATGCATCAAAACTACTTGGAACCAGCAAAAATTAGCATGCAAAGATCAAGAACAGGGTCAGCAAGGCAGCAAAAATACGCAACGAATAAGGCACTAGAGCAAAATAATTGGACCAATGGAGGAGTCACATACCAAGGAACAATTTCCCCCAAAACAGTTTGGTGAATGGGGCTTTGCACAAGGAGATCGAAAATCGCAGCAAGAAGTGCAAGAATACGGGTTTGAGGTGTAGAATGAATTTTTCTGGAGGTAGGAGAACGAGATGGGAGTTGGAATAGGTGGAGGGGGGACACGTGTGCTCCACAAGCCTGGTAGGCGCGGCCAAGGGGGTGCCCGCGCCTCCAGGGCTTGTGGCCCACTGGTGCATCCCCCTAACTAGCTCTCCATCTCATAATTTTTCAAAAATTCCAGAAAAAATCATACTTGATTTTCACAGCATTCGGAGAACTTTTATTTTCGGGACACTTTTCTACGGGACGCAAAAAGCAGAAAACAGGAGAAACTAAAGCTAAATCTATCATTTTTCTTCTAAGCAACCGAAGGTGAAAGCTTGGAACAAAGGGTTGTGACTCCTCGATTCATCCATCCCACGGTCATTGAAAGAAATCCGTCAATGAGGTTGATCAAGTCTCCTTGACAAACTTTTTCGAATCGCATGAAAAAAGAACGAAGAATTTTTGCATAGTCACTAGGTTACCTCAATGGGAATGTGCATATCCCCAACAAGCAAATCATACTTCATCTTAACAGTAGGTATAGTGCATTCAAAGCTCCCAATAAGAATCGATGAAGTTTTTTCAATAGCATTGATGCAATGTACTCGATATTGTTTCTTTGGAAAGTGCACCGTATGCTCATTACCGTTAACATGGAAAGTGACATTGCCTTTGTTGTAATCTATAACAGCCCCTGCAGTGTTTAAAAAGGGTCTTCCAAGGATGACCGTGCTACTACGACAGCAGACCTTCCCTGGCAACGGCGCCAGGAATCCTTCTGTCACGGGCTACGCCCATAGGGACTTCCTTGGCAAATATGCAAAGGATTTCCCCGCGGCCTTGGAGCCTTGCGTTGGCGTTCCCTTGAAGAGGAAAGGGTGATGTAGCACAGCGGCGGTAAGTATTTCCCTCAGTTTGAGAACCAAGGTATCGATCCAGTGGGAGGAATCGCGTCGAGTCACAAGTACATGCACAAACACAAAGAGCTTGCACCCAACGCTATGAAGGGGTTGTCAATCCCTTGTAGATTGTTTGCAAAGTGAGAACTGAAAGCAAAAAGTAAACAAAGCAAAGTAAAAGTGAAAGTGGAGACGATAGTTGTGAATAGACCTGGGGGGGCGTAGTGTTCACTAGTGGCTTCTCTCATGAAAGCAAGTAGACGGTGGATGAACGAATTACTGTCGAGCAATTGATAGAACCGCGCAAAGTCATGACGTTATCTATGGCAATGATTATATCTATAGGCATCACGTCCAAAACAAGTAGACCGATACTTTCTGCATCTACTACTATTACTCCACACGTCGACTGCTATACAGCATGCATCTAGTGTATTAAGTTCATAAGAACAGAGTAACGCCTTAAGCAAGATGACATGATGTAGATGGACAATCTCATATCTATGATAAAAGCCCATCTTGTTACCCTTGATGGCAACAACATGATGCGTGCCTTGTTGCCCCTTCTGTCACTGGGAAAGGTCACCACACCCTATGAACCCAAAACCAAGCACTTCTCCCATTGCAAGAATCATAGATCTAGTTGGCCAAACAAAACCCAAGACTCGGAGAGACTTACAAGGATATCAAATCATGCATATAAGAAATCAACAAAGACTGAAATATAATTCATATATAATCTGATCACAAATCCACAATTCATGGGATCTTGACAAACACACCGCCAAAGAGGATTACATCGGATAGATCTCCATGAAGATCATGGAGAATTTTGTATTGAAGATCCAAGAGAGAGAAGAAGCCATCTAGCTACTAACTACGGACCCGTAGGTCTGAAGTGGACTAGTCACGAGTCATTGGAGAGGCGATGATGTTGATGTAGAACCCTCCAACTCCAAAGTACCCTCCGGCAGGGCACCGGGAAGGGTCTCCAGATGAGATCTTGCGGAAACGGAAGCTTGCGGCGGCGGAAAAGTGTTTTTGTGGATACCCTGATTTTTCTGGGATTTTAGGGAATATATAGACGAAAGAGCTAGGGCAGGGGAGCTCCAGGGGGGCCACAAGTCCCCCGATCTTCTTCTGTTCTGGAAAATTTTATTTCGGGGATTTTATTCCGTTTGGACTCCGTTCCAAAATCAGATCTGAAGAGAGTCAAAACACAGAAAAAACAGAAACTGGCACTTGGCACTGAATTAAGAAGTTAGTCCCAAAAAAGATATAAAAGGTACATAAAACATCCAAAGTTCACAAGATAACAGAATGAAACCATCAAAAATTGTAGATACATTTGAGACGTATCAGACCGCCATGGCATCATCCTCGGGAATATCTAGAATAACAAAGTCTGTTAAGATAGTAACGTTAGCAACCACAATAGGCACATCCTCGCAAATGCAGATAGGGAAAGCAGTTGATTTGTCCGCCATTTGCAGAGAGATTTCAGTGGGTGTCAACTTATCCAGTTCAAGTCTACGATAAAGAGAGAGAGGCATAACACTAACACCGGTTCCAAGGTCGCATAAAGCAGTTCTAACGTAGTTTCCTTTAATGGAGCATGGTATAGTGGGCACTCCGGGATCACCTAGTTTCTTAGGAGTTCCAACCTTGATGGTGTAATTAGCGAGCATGGTGGAAATCTCAACCTCAGATATCCTCCTCTTATTAGTCACAATATCCTTCATGTACTTAGCATACGGAGACATTTTGAGCATATCTGTCAAACACATTTGCAGAAAGACAGGTCTAATCATTTCAACAAATCGCTCAAAATCCTCATCATCCTTTTTCTTGGATGGTTTGGGAGGAAAGGGCATGGGTTTCTGAACCCATGGTTCCCTTTCTTTACCATCCTTCCTAGCAACAAGTCGTTCTTATCATATCTCTTATTCTTAGGCTGTGGGTTATCAAGATCAATAGGTTCAATCTCCACGTACTTATCATTGCTAGGTTGAGCATCTTCACGAACATCACTATCGATATTATCATTAGGCTCATGTTCATCACCAGATTGCATTTCAGCATCAGAAACAGAGACATTGTTTGGACTCTCAGGTGTAATAGCAACAGGGTTGCTAGCGTGCAAGTTCCTATCATCTTTCTTCTTCTTCCTAGGATGACTAGGTGCACCAGTGCTAACTCCTTGAGAATCTTGTTCAATTCTCTTAGGATGACCCTGAGGATACAAAGGTTCCTGGGTCATTCTACCGCCTCTAGTGACGACTCTGACAGAATTGTCATTCAATTCATTGAGCAAGTCATTCTGAGCCTTAAGTACTTGTTCTACCTGAGTAGTAACCATAGAGGCATGTTTACTCAACAGCTTAAGATCATTGACGTTTCTGTCCACACAAGCACTTAAATGACTAAGCATACGAGCATTCTGTTCCAATTGTCTGCTAACATAATCATTGAAACTTTGTTGTTTGACAACAAAGTTATCAAATTCATCCAGGCATAAGCTAGCAGGTTTATCAAAAGGAATATCACTCGAATCTACGAAGAGAATTTACCTCTACTACCTGTATCGGGTTATCAAGACCATAGATCTCTTCGATAGGTGGTAGATTTTTGACATCTTCAGATTTAATGCCTTTCTCTCGCATAGATTTCTTAGCTTCTTGCATATCTTCAGGACTGAGGAATAGGATACGTCTTTTCTTAGGAGTTGGCTTTGAAGGTGGTTCGGGAATAGTCCAAGCATTCCCATTGCACAAGATATTATTCAATAGGATCTCAGCTTGTTCCATGGTTCGTTCCCTAAAAACACAACCGGCACAACTATCTAGGTGGTTCTTAGAAGCATCGGTTAGTCCATTATAGAAGATATCCAGTATTTCATTCTTTTCAAGAGGGTGATCAGGCAAAGCATTCAGTAGCTGGACGAGCCTCCCCCAAGCTTGTGGGAGACTCTCTTCTTCAACTTGCGCAAAGTTGTATATTTCATGCAAGGCAGCTTGCTTCTTATGGGCGGGGAAATATTTTCAGAGAAGTAGTAGATCATATCCTGGGGACTACGCACACAACCAGGAGCAAGAGAAGTGAACTAAGTCTTAGCATCATCCTTTAGCAAGAAAGGAAACAGCTTAAGGATATAGTAGTGGCGGATTTTTTCCTCACTCGTGAATAGGGTGGCTATATCGTGCAGTTTGGTAAGATGTGCTACAACCGTTTCAGACTCATAACTGTTAAAAGGATCAGATGCAACCAGAGTGATTAACTCAGGGTCGACAGAGAATACATAATCCTTATCGGTCACAAAGATAGGCGAAGTAGCAAACTTCGGGTCGTATTTCATCCTAGCGTTCAAAGATTTTTCTTTCCACTTGCATAGTAATTTCTCAACATCATAGCTATCCTTACAAGCAAGAAAGTACTCAACTATCTCTCCCTCCATAACATAACCCTCAGGCATATCAGGCAATTCATATCTAGGAGAGGTAGTTCTAACAGGCGAAATAGCACGTTCTACTTCAATAATCTCAGCAGTTTCAGAAATACCATCACATCTAGCAGCAACTCTAGCAATTTGTGCATCAAGGAATTCACCTAGTGGCAAAGCAGTATCAAGCAAAGCATCATCACAAGCATCATGGACAGCAGAAGTAGCAGCATCAAGCACAGGCGACACATCAAAATTTCTAGCAGGAGGTGGTGTCGCAAACTTACTTATAACTGAAGGTGAATCAAGTGCAAAGCTAGATGTCAGTTCCTTACCTGTCCTCGTACTTGAGGGCAAGACTTTAGTTTTTGGATCTCTCGGATTCCTCATAGTGATCAGCAGATGTAAATACCAAGTGACTCAGAGAATAGAGCTATGCCTCCCCGACAACGGCACCAGAAAATATCACGTTGATGGGAGACTATTCTTGACTTGAGCTTCCCCGACAACGGCACCAGAAAATAGTCTTGATAACCCACAAGTATAGGGGATCGCAACAGTTTTCGAGGGTAGAGTATTCAACCCAAATTTGTTGATTCGACACAAGGGGAAGCCAAAGAATATTCTCAAGTATTAGCAGTTGAGTTGTCAATTCAACCACACCTGAAAGACTTAGTATCTGCAGAAAAGTATCAGTAGCAGAGTAGTGTGATAGCAACAGTAGCAACAGTAACAGTAGCACCAGCAATAACAGTAGCGACAGAGTAACAGTAGCACCAGCAACAACAGTAGCGACAGAGTAACAGTAGCAACAGTGACAACAGTAGTGACAGAGTAACAATAGCGGCAGTGACAGCAATAGTGACAAAGTAACGTAGCAAGGACTAGTAGGAAAAGCTCGTAGGCATTGGATCGGTGATGGATAATTATGCCGGATGTTATTCATCATGCAACGGTTATAACACGGAGAGATTTGTAACTAGCTCTAGTTCGTCAATGTAATGTAGGCATGTATTACGTATGTAGTCGTACATGCTTAGGGAAAAGAACTTGCATGACATCTATTGTCCATCCCTCCCGTGGCAGCGGGGTCCTAATGGAAACTACGGGATATTAAGGTTCTCCTTTTAATAGAGAACTGGAACAACGCATTAGCACTTCGTGAATACATGAACTCCTCATACTATGGTCATCTCCGGGAGTGGTTCCGGCTATTGTCACTCCGGGGTTGCTGGGTCATAACACATAGTAGGTGACTACAACTTGCAAGATAGGATCAAGAACACACATATATTGGCGAGAACATAATAGGTTCAGATATGAAATCATGTCACTCGGGCCCTAGTGACAAGCATTAAGCATGGCAAAGTAGTAGCAACATCAATCTCATAACATAGTGGATACTAGGGATCAATCCCCATCAAAACTAACTCGATTACATGATAGATCTGATCCAACCCATCACCATCCAGCAAGCCTACGATGAGATTACTCACGAACGGTGAAGAGCATCATGGAATTGGCGGTGAAGGGAGGTTGGTGAAGACGATGGCGACGATCTCCCCTCTCCGGAGCCCAGAACGGACTCCAGATCTGCCCTCCAGAGGAAGAACAGGTGGTGGCGACGCCTCTGTATCGTAAAACGCGATAAACTCTTCTCCTTGATTTTTTTCGGACGAAAGGGACTAAATAGAGCTGGAATTGGAGGCGGTGGAGCTCAGTGGGCCCCACAAGCCTGCTAGGCACGGCCGGGGGGGCGCGCTTGGTGGGCTTGTGGGCTCCATGCTCCACTTCTCCGGTTGATTCTTGCGCCAGTATTTTTTATATATTCCACAAAAAACCTCATAAATTTCCAGGTCATTCTGAGAACTTTTATTTCTGCACAAAAACAACACCATGGTAATTCTGCTGAAAACAACGTTAGTCCGAGTTAGTTCCATTCAAATCATGCAAATTAGAGTCCAAAACACGGGCAAAAGAGTTTGGAAAAGTAGATACGACGGAGACATATCAAATGCTTCCTAGCATATTTGTCCTTTGTAACTTCTTTCATGTGACATGAATGTTCAGATCCGTAAGATTCAAAACAATAGTTTGCTATTGACATGAAAACAATAATACTTCAAGCAAACTAGCAAGGTAATCATGAACTTTTGAAATAACAAGGCCAAAGAAATTTATCCCTACAAAATCATATAGTCTGGCTATGCTCCATCATCCCCACACAACTAATTTAAATCATGCACAACCCCGGTATTGGCCAAGTAATTGTTTTTGCACTCTTACATTCTCAAACCTTTTTCAACTCTCACGCAATACATGAGCGTGAGCCATGGATATAGCACTATAGGTGGAATAGAGTGTGGTGGAGGTTGTGAGACAAAAAGGAGGAGATGGTCACATCGACTCGGCGTATCAAAGGGCTATGGAGATGTCCATCGATAGATATCAATGTGAAAGAGTAGGGATTACCATGCAATGGATGCACTTAGAGCTATAAGTATGTGAAATCTCAAAAGGAGAACTAGTGGGTGTGCATCCAACTTGCTTGCTCACGAAGACCTAGGGCAATTTTGAGGAAGCCCATCATTGGAATATACAAGCCAAGTTATATAATGAAGGTTCCCACTAGCATATGGTGGTGACAAAACAAGAGACTCTCAATCATGAAGAACATGGTGCTATTATGAAGCACAAGTGTGGAAAAGATAGTAGCATTGTCCCTTCTCTCTTTTTCTCTCTTTTTTTTTATTTTTATTTTTTGTTTGGGATCTTTGGCCTCTTTCAATATCTCTCTCTTTTTTTGTGGGCAACTTTGGCCTCTTTATTTTTATTTCCTCACATGGGACAATGCTCTAATAATGATGATGATCACACTTTAATTTACTCATAGCTCAATGCTTAGAACAATGAAGACTCTATAGTAAATGCCTCCGGCAGTGTACCGGGATGTGCAACGATCTAGCTTGGTGTATGACGTTGAAAACATCTCGCTAGCTATCTTACGATCATGCAATGGGAATATGTAAGTGACGGCACAAGTCATGAGACGGAACGGTGGGAGTTGCATGGCAATATATCTCGGAATGGCTATGAAAATGCCATAGTAGGTAGGTATGGTGGCTGTTTTGAGGAAGGCATATGGTGGGTTTGTGCACCGGCGAAAGTTGCGCGGCACTAGAGAGTCTAGCAATGGTGGAAGGTGAAAGTGCATCTATACCATGGACTCACATTAGTCATGAAGAACTCACATACTTATTGCGAAAGTTTTTATTAGTAATCGAAACAAAGTGCTAAACTTATACTCCTAGGGGAAGGGTTGGTAGGTGTTAACCATCGCACGATCCCGACCGCAACACAAAGGATGACAATCAATAGATCAATTATGCTCCGACTTCCTAACATAGCGGTTCACCATACGTGCATGTTACGGGAATCACTAACTTCAACACAAGTATTTCTAGATTCACAACACCCTACTAACATAACTCTTAATATTACCAAATCCATGTCTCAAAACTATTTGAGAGGAATCAAACTTCTCTTTCTAATCAGTGCACATGAAGATGGAGGTTTTATTGTATCCTCTTTGGGTGCCTATCACCTTTGGGACTACTTTCATAGCACAAGCCAACTACCAAGTTACTCAGAGAGATCACTCTCAAAAAGATATAAGTGAAGATCGAGAGTTCTTATTTCTCCAAAATATAACACCGCCGTGCTCTAAAAGATCTAAGTGAAGCACTTAGAGCAAAGTTATCTAGCTCAAAAGATATAAGTGAAGCACATGTGAGCTAAATTGCCTAACTCAAAAGATATAAGCGAAGCTCAAAGAGTATTCTAGAAAATTCATGATGAGTGCATGTCTCTCTCAAAACGTGTGCCGCAAGGATGATTGTGACACAACAAAAAGAAAAGACTCCTACGATACAAGACGCTCCAAGCAAAACACATATAATGTGGTGAATAAAAATATAGCTCCAAGTAATGTTACCGATGGATTGAAGACGAAAGAGGGGATGCCTTCCCGGGGCATCCCCAAGCTTAGGTTTTTTGGTGTCCTTGAATTTGTCTTGGGATGCCTCGGGCATCCGCAAGCTTGAGCTCTTTCCACTCTTAATTCCTTTGTCCATGAGAACATCACCCAAAACTTGAAAACTTCACAACACAAAACTTAAACAGAAACTCGTGATATCATTAGCACAACAAAACAAACTACCACCTCTTGAGGTACTGTAGCAAACTTGATTTCTATTTATATTGGTGTTAGATTACTGTATTCTCACTCTTACATGGCTAGTACCCCCCGATACTATCCATAGTTTCATCAAAATAAGCAACCAACACAAAAAAAACACAATCTGTCAAAAACAGCCGTCTGTAGCAATCTGTATACTTCGTATACTTCTGTTATCTCAAACATTCTGAAAAATTACGACAGTTTGGGCAATTGGCATATCAACCAGCAGAAAAAAGAATAAACTCAAAAGCTCTATCTGGATAAAAATTAAAAATAATTTCGTGAGCGAAAAGTTTCTGTCTTTTTCCAGGAGGATCAAACAACCATCACCAAACTAGTCATAAAGGTTTTACTTGGCTCAAACACAAAAAGAAACACAAAATACACAATCATAATAGAATTATCATGGTGTGGACACAACAAAACAGAAAGCAAAAAGCAAAGATAAATTCATTGGGTTGCCTCCCAACAAGCGCTATTGTTTAACGCCCTTAACTAGGCATTGATAATTCAATGATGCTCACACAAAAGAAAAGAATTGAAGCACAACGAGAGCATCATAAAGCATGTGAAAATCACATCTAAGTCTAACATACATCCTATGCATAGGCATTTTATAGGAAAACAGATTGTCAAGACAACCAATAGTTACCATATGCAAGGAAGAAGAAAGAGGCAATAGCAATCTCAACAGAACGAGAGGTGATTTAAGGATATGAAAGTTTCTACCACAATATTTTCCTCTCTCATAATAATTACATGTGAGATCATATTCAAATTCAACAATATAGCTATCCCATAGGATATTCTTTTCATGATCCACATGCATGCAAAGTTGACGCTCTTCAAAAATAGTGGGGTTATCATCGACTAAAGTCATGACTTCTCCAAACCCACTTTCAATATTATTGCAACTATCACATTCATCATGAGGTTTAAACAAATTTTCAAGATCATAAGAAAAATCATCACCCCAATCATGATCATTGCAACAAGTAGAGGACATAGCAAAACTAGCATCCCCAAGCATAGGGTTTTGCATATTTTTAGCATGATTGACACTAATAGAATTCATAGTGAAACCATTGCAATCATGCTTTTCATTCAAGGAGCCCTCATGAATCACTTCACAAATTTCTTCATCATGATTTTCAGATTCAAGCATCTCAAGCAAAACTCCATAGAGAAAGTCAAGTGCACTCAACTCACTAGCAATTGGTTCAACATAATTGGATTTCTTAAAGAGATTAACAAGTGGATGAGGATCCATATCAATGGATTTTTAGCAAGCGAAGATGCAAGCATATTGAAGGACATAGCACACAAGCAAAGGAAAGGCAAACGAAAAAGGCAAATATTTTTGTAAATTTTTGTTTTTCAGAAGTGGGGGAGAGGAAACCGAGAGGCAAAAAAAGTAAATGCAAGAGATGAGTTTGCAACGGTTACTTGGATAAGCTTCACTTAGAATAGTCCCCGGTACCAGAAATTGACACGTTGGAGGAAGACTATTCTTGACTTGATGCTCCACGACAACGGCGCCAGAAATTCTTCTTGCTACCTCTTGAGCTTGCGTTGGTTTTTCCCTTGAAGAGGAAAGGGTGATGCAGCACAGTAGCAGTAAGTATTTCCCTCAGTTTTGAGAACCAAGGTATCAATCCAGTAGGACTATCAAGCCAAGTTTCCAAAGTACCTGCGCAAAAACAGCAAACTTGCACCCAACGCTACAAAGGGGTTGTCAATCCCTTTACGGTTAACTGCAAGGTGAGATCTGAAGGCGGAAAGTGCAACGAAGTAAAAGTGTAAGGCTGAAAATATGATGTGAAGTAGACCCGGGGGCCATAGTGTTCAGTAGAGGCTTCTCTCAAAATAGCAACTATTATGGTGGGTGAACGAATTACTGTCGAGCAATTGATAGAACCGTGCAAAGTCATGACGATATCTAAGGCAATGATCATACATATAGGCATCACGTCCGAGACAAGTAGACCGATACTGTCTGCATCTACTACTATTACTCCACACATCGACCGCTATCCAGCATGCATCTAGTGTATTGAGTTCATGATGAACAGAGTAATGCCTTAAGCAAGATGACATGATGTAGAGGGATAAATTCATGCAATAGATATAAACCCCATCTTTTTACCCTTGATGGAAACAATAGGATGCGTGCCTCGCTACCCCTTCTGTCACTGGGTGAGGTCACCGCACGGTATGAACCCAAAACGAAGCACTTCTCCCATTGCAAGAATCATAGATCAAGTTGGCCAAACAAAACCCACAACTCAAAGAGAATTACAAGGATATGAAATCATGCATATAAGAGATCAGAAGAAACTCGCATAAGATTCATAGATAATCTGATCATAAATCCACAATTCATCGGATCTCGACAAACACACCGCAAAAGAAGATTACATCGGATAGATCTCCATGAAGATCATGGAGAACTTTGTATTGAAGATCCAAGGGAGAGAAGAAGCCATCTAGCTACTAGCTATGGACCCGAAGGTCTATGGTGAACTACTCACGCATCATCGGAGAGGCAATGGTGTTGATGAAGAAGCCCTCCGTATCCGAATCCCCCTCCAACAGGGCACCAGAACGTGCCCTGGATGGGATCTTGCGGAGACAGAAGCTTGCGGCGGCGGAAAAGTATTTTCGTGGCTCTCTCCCATGGTTTTGGATTTTTCGGGGATTTATAGGTGGAAGAAGTAGGGCAAACTAGCCATAGGGGGGCCACAAGCCTGCTAGGCGCCCCTGGCCGCGCTTAGGGGGCTTGTGGCCTCCCCTGGTGGCATGTGCCTTGGTTCTCACGCCCCCTGCGTATCTTCTGTTCCGGAAAAAACCTTTTCGGAGGTTTTATTCCGTTTGGACTCCGTTTAATATTCTTCTCTGAAAAGGGTCAAAAACACGGAAAAAACAGGAACTGACACTTGGCACTGAGTTAATAAGTTAGTCCCAAAAAAGATATAAAAGGCATACAAAACATTGACAAGATAATAGCATGGAACCATCAAAAATTATAGATACGTTGGAGACGTATCAGAGAGCCCCGAACCCGGGTACATCGTGCGTCTTGCATCGCTAGTTACCAATACCGTTCCCGGAGCCCGTCGGTGTCCCTTCGGTCCCAACCACCCTCGATAAGCCTATCTATGGCATCTTTCGTGAGGAAATGACAACAGTTGGCGCCCATCGTGGGGCCGTCCACGGCTCCGGTCGGAGTTACGCTCTGGGCGGGAACCTTCGCAAACCCTGCCGGATGCCTCGCGTCCGGACTGATCAGCACGCCCATGGAGCCTGCCCCTGCGAAGGTTTCCTCGGTGTTGACCGACGGTTCAGCCCGTCTTGCAGGCTCTGCCGATGAGATCACCAGCAAACCACTCGGCGGCGACGTTGCTCCTGACGTTGCTCTCCTTTGTGCTCTCTTCGACAACCCGCGCCTCGACGAGGAACCTCTCCACCTTGGCGGGGACATCGACATCGATGCTCTCTGCACGCACTTCAGCAGACTCAGCCTTGAGGATGCACCTGTGCCCGACGAGTACCCTTGTGACGTACTCGACTGCAGCGATCCACCATCGTTTGTGGGGTGTCTTGCCCCGCACAACGCTACCATTCCCTCCGATCTCATGGAGGTGATGGTTGCTGGCACTAGCTCCAGCTCAGGCCACGGCAAGGCCGCGGTGGATGCGGTCGAGCCCCCTCCGGGCCCTTTCGACCCGCTTCATGTCACCATTGTCGGGCTGAGTACTCCCATCGCCACGACGGCAAATGCAACAACAACAAGGGCTGAGATGGAGGAAGTTCGCAAACAACTACTGGAGAAGGGCACCGCCCTTGCCACAGCCAAGCGCCGGATGGAGGCCGCGCGGCGCGAGTACAACTCCACCTACGGCTTCACCATGGCCACTGAAGGACCCAGCCAACGTGCAGACGTCCGCGGTCATGGTCGGGTTGTCGCTGAAATCCTAGGTAGGAAGCTGCCCATCTACGACATTCCTGCGGCCAACATGCGGGCCACCCAGATGGCCCTTGAAGAAATGAGTACCATGGAGGGTGAGGAACGTGCTCGCCAAGAAAAGAGCATCAAGGACCTCCTTGACCCTGCCAACGAGCACCAGGCTCGCCTTGATCCTACTCGTGCCTTCTCAGTATCTCCGGGTCTCGACCCCGAGGGTCACCCCATCCCGAGCGGCCATCAGCAAGCTCAGCATTCTTCAGCCCCTCACACCTCTTGTCGGAGGGCCGAGGGAAACCATGATCGGCGTTCCCAGTGCCAGAGTGAGCCACGGGAAGTTTCTGGCCGACGCCGCAAGGCGGCTGGAGATGAAGGAGACTCGGTCCATGAAGTTCCCCCGCCTAGGCGTCGGGAAAGGGCCAACACTCCCGTGCCCCGATCCGGCCTGAGCTCACGGCTCGGATCGGCCCTCACGTTCCACGTAGCGAGAATGATGCTCGCACTCGCCTCGACCTTTTGGCATAGTCGGCCCTCCTGGAGGAGGAGGGTTCCATCGGCCGGCGTGCTTCGGCCCCCGGATCCAAGGGGAGTCGTTGCCTTCTGGCTTCACCCTTCCCCGCGACACTCCAAAGTACAATGGCACCACCAAGCCGGAGGAGTGGCTGATTGACTACACCATTGCAATCGGCAACACCCGGGGCAACAAGCGCATAGCCGTCTGCTACGTGCCACTCATGCTGACCGGCTCGACAAGAACTTGGCTTAACAGCCTGCCAGCCGGCAGCTTCAACTCTTCTGTTTACTTTGAAGAGGCTTTCGTCTGCAACTTCACCGACACCTACAAGCGCCCTAGCCGCCCCCGCGAGCTGGCCATGTGCGTTCAGAAGCCTGAAGAGCCCCTTCGCGACTACGTCACACGCTGGACGGAGTTGCGCAACTCCTGCGAATGAGTGCATGAAGTACAAGCTATTCAATACTTCATTGACGGCTGCCGAGACGGCACCCTTCTTAAGCACAAGCTCATGTGCTTTGAGCTTACCACTTTGGTTGTACTCATGGACAAGGCGGATAAGTACGCCACTGCCGACTCCGCCATGAGGATCAAGGTCAGCGCGACGGATAAGCCCGTCCCACAGCCGGCTACAACTAAGCCGGCTGGCGACAACCAAGGCGGGCAAAACAACAAGCGCAAGGTGGATCAACTCAACCCGTGACCTAGAAGCAAGCAGGTGGGCAATGTGGAGGAAGAGCAGTCGGCGCTCAGCAACAGCGGACCGGCAAGAACACCTAGCAGCCCAAGCTCACCTTCGAGCAGATGCTTGATGCGCCTTGCAAGATGCATACCGGGCAAAGCCGGCCACACACACACTACGGCAATGCAGCTTCTCACATCCCAGGGCCAGGGTGAGGGTCTACCGGCTTCCCCGGGGGCTGCACCTTGAGGTCCGGCTCCCAGGACGGGCCTGGCTCTAGCTCAGCCGCCTCCCAATGATGGCCGTCTCCACGACCAGTTCCCCGAGCAGGACGGGGCCTACGTCGTCTTCACTAGCAAAGGTGACGACAAGCACAGCCAGCGTCAACAGTGGCATGAAGTGAATGCCTTGGTCCCATTGGTTCCCTAGTACATGCATTGGTCTGAAAAGCCAATTACATGGAGTCGGGCGGAGCATCCTGCGGTGATGTCGAACCCCGGCACATACACGCTCGTCCTCGACCCCACCCTCGCCTCCAAGAGACTCACCTGCCAGTTCTCACGGGTGTTGGTCGATGGCGGCAACAGCATCAACATCCTCGACCGAGACACTCTGCTCAAGCTCGGGCTGAAGGAGAAGGACATGCAACCGACCAGGACTATCTTCCACGGCATTGTGCTGGGACAGTCTTGCTCGTCGATCGGCAAAATCAAGCTGGACGTCCTCTTCGGTGACAAGGCGGAATTCCGCCATGAGCCAATCTGGTTTGAGGTGGTGGACCTCAACAGCCCCTACCACGCGTAGTTGGGAAGGCCGGCACTGGCCAAATTCATGGCGATCCCCCATTATGCCTACCCCAAGATGAAGATGTCGGTTCCCAAGGGCACCATCACTGTTATCGGTGACTACAAGAAGTCGAACGTTGCACGCGAGACAGCAGTCGGCTGGCCGAGGCACTGGTGATTGCCGAGGAGAAAAGGCAACTCGACCAGCTCGTGGCTCAGGCTACCGGGCAGCCGACGATGCCCGCTCCTCCGTCCCAGTCGGCCAGCGAGGACTCGTTTGAGCCATCCAAGGAGACGAAGCAAGTGTCGCTCGACTCGACCAACCCCAAGCAGTGCGTCACCATCGGCGCCAACCTTAGCCCCAAATAGGAAGGCGAGCTCGTCGACTTCCTCCGTGAGAATCGATACATCTTTGTGTGGTCCCCAAAGGACATGACGGGAGTCCCGAGGAAGTACGCCGAGCACAAGCTTCATGTGCGGCCGGACGCAAAGCCGGTCAAACAACCTGACGCACCATCAGAGAAGAGATCGCACGGCTGCTCGCAGCCGGCTTCATCATGGAAGTTTTCCACCCAGACTGGGTGGCCAACCCAGTCCTGGTGCTGAAGAAGAACAAGACATGGCGCATGTGTATCGATTACACAAGCCTGAATAAGGTGTTGGGGAACGACGCATGGGAAACAAAAATTTTCCTACGCGCACAAAGACCTATCATGGTGATGTCCATCTACGAGAGGGGATGTGTGATCTACGTACCCTTGTAGACCATACAGCAGAAGCGTTAGTGAACGCGGTTGATGTAGTGGAATGTCCTCATGTCCCTCGATCCGCCCCGCGAACCGTCCCGCGATCAGTCCCACGATCTAGTGCCGAACGGACGGCACCTCCGCATTCAGCACACGTACAGCTCGACGATGATCTCGGCCTTCTTGATCCAGCAAGAGAGATGGAGAGGTAGAAGAGTTCACCGGCAGTGTGATGGCACTCCGTAGGTTGGTGATGATCTTGTCTCAGCAGGGCTCCGCCCGAGCTCCGCAGAAACGCGATCTAGAGGAAAAACCGTGGAGGTATGTGGTCGGGCTGCCGTGGAAAAGTCGTCTCAAATCAGCTCTAAAACCTCCGTATATATAGGGGGAAGAGAGGGAGCCTTGCCTTGGGGTCCAAGGACCCCTAAGGGCTTCGGCCGAGCCAAGGGGGGAAGGTCTCCCCTTCCAAACCGAATCCAACTTGGTTTGGAAGGTGGAGTCCTTCTCCCTTTTCCCACCTCCTCTTTTTTTTCTCTTTTCTCTTTGATTTTTCTTCCTATGGCGCATAGGGCTCTTTTGGGCTGTCCCACCAGCCCACTAAGGGCTGGTGTGCCACCCCCAAGGCCTATGGGCTTCCCCGGGGAGGGTTGCCCCCCCCCCCCCCCCCGGTGAACTCCCGGAACCCATTCGTCATTCCCGGTACATTCCCGGTAACTCCGAAAACCTTCCGGTAATCAAATGAGGTCATCCTATATATCAATCTTCGTTTCCGGACCATTTCGGAAACCCTCGTGACATCCGTGATCTCATCCGGGACTCCGAACAACATTCGGTAACCAACCATATAACTCAAATACGCATAAAACAACGTCGAACCTTAAGTGTGCAGACCCTGCGGGTTCGAGAACTATGTAGACATGACCCGAGAGACTCCTCGGTCAATATCCACTAGCGGGACCTGGATGCCCATATTGGATCCTACATATTCTATGAAGATCTTATCGTTTGAACCTCAGTGCCAAGGATTCATATAATCCCGTATGTTATTCCCTTTGTCCTTCGGTATGTTACTTGCCCGAGATTCGATCGTCAGTATCCGCATACCTATTTCAATCTCGTTTACCGGCAAGTCTCTTTACTCATTCCGTAATATAAGATCTCGTAACTTACAGTAAGTCACATTGCTTGCAAGGCTTGTGTGTGATGTTGCGTTACCGAGTGGGCCCCGAGATACCTCTCCGTCACACGGAGTGACAAATCCCAGTCTTGATCCATACTAACTCAACTAACACCTTCGGAGATACCTGTAGAGCATCTTTATAGTCACCCAGTTACGTTGCGACGTTTGATACACACAAAGTATTCCTCCGGTGTCAGTGAGTTATATGATCTCATGGTCATAGGAACAAATACTTGACACGCAGAAAACAGTAGCAACAAAATGACACGATCAACATGCTACGTCTATTAGTTTGGGTCTAGTCCATCACGTGATTCTCCTAATGACGTGATCCAGTTATCAAGCAACAAACCTTGTTCATAATCAGAAGACACTGACTATCTTTGATCAACTAGCTAGCCAACTAGAGGCTTGCTAGGGACAGTGTTTTGTCTATGTATCCACACATGTAAATGAGTCTTCATTCAATACAATTATAGCATGGATAATAAACGATTATCTTGATACAGGAATTATAATAATAACTATATTTATTATTGCCTCTAGGGCATAATTCCAACAGTCTCCCACTTGCACTAGAGTCAATAATCTAGCCCTCACATCATCATGCGAATTACATTGTAATAAATCTAACACCCATACAGTTCTGGTGTTGATCATGCTTTGCCCGTGGAAGAGGTTTAGTCAGCGGGTCTGCTACATTCAGATCCGTGTGCACCTTGCATACATTTACGTCCTCCCCTTCGACGTAGTCGCGGATGAGGTTGAAGCGCCGTTTGATGTGTCTGGACTTCTTGTGAAACCGTGGTTCCTTTGCTAGGGCAATGGCACCCGTGTTGTCACAGAACAAGGTTATTGGATTCAGTGTGCTTGGCACCACTCCAAGATCCGTCATGAACTGTTTCATCCAGACACCCTCCTTAGCCGCCTCCGAGGCAGCCATGTACTCCGCTTCACATGTAGAATCTGCTACGATGCTTTGCTTGGAACTGCACCAGCTTACCGCACCCCCATTGAGAATAAATACGTATCTGGTTTGCGACTTAGAGTCGGCCGGATCTGTGTCAAAGCTTGCATCGACGTAACCTTTTACGGCGAGCTCTTCGTCACCTCCATACACGAGAAACATCTCCTTAGTCCTTTTCAGGTACTTCAGGATATTCTTGACCGCCGTCCAGTGATCCACTCCTGGATTACTCTGGAACCTACCTGCCATACTTATGGCCAGGCTAACGTCCGGTCTAGTGCACAGCATTGCATGCATGATAGAACCTATGGCTGAAGCATAGGGGACGGATCGCATATGCTCTCTATCCTCATCAGTTGCTGGGCACTGAGTCTTACTCAGTCTCGTACCTTGTAAAACTGGCAAGAACCCTTTCTTGGACTGTTCCATTTTGAACCTCTTCAAAACTTTATCAAGGTATGTGCTTTGTGAAAGTCCTATCAGGCGTTTTGATCTATCCCTGTAGATCTTAATGCCTAGAATGTAAGCAGCTTCTCCTAGGTCCTTCATAGAGAAACTTTTATTCAAGTAATCCTTTATGCTCTCCAAAAACTCTACGTTGTTTCCAATCAGCAATATGTCATCCACATATAATATTAGAAACGCCACAGAGCTCCCACTCACTTTCTTGTAAATACAAGATTCTCCAACCACTTGTATAAACCCAAATGCTTTGATCACCTCATCAAAGCGTTTGTTCCAACTCCGAGATGCTTGCACCAGTCCATAAATGGATCGCTGGAGCTTGCACACCTTGTTAGCATTCTTAGGATCGACAAAACCTTCGGGTTGCATCATATACAACTCTTCCTTAAGGAAACCGTTAAGGAACGTTGTTTTGACATCCATCTGCCAGATTTCATAATCGAAAAATGCAGCTATTGCTAACATGATTCTGACGGACTTAAGCATCGCTACGGGTGAGAATGTCTCATCGTAGTCAACTCCTTGAACTTGTGAAAAACCCTTTGCCACAAGTCGAGCTTTATAAACGGTTACATTGCCGTCAGCGTCCGTCTTCCTCTTAAAGATCCATTTGTTCTGAATAGCCTTGCGGCCCTCAGGTAGTACTTCCAAAGTCCACACTTTGTGCTCATACATGGATCCTATCTCGGACTTCATGGCTTCTAGCCATTTGTTGGAATATGGGCCCACCATTGCTTCTTCATAATTTGAAGGTTCATTGTTGTCCAACAACATGATTGATAAGACGGGATTACCGTACCACTCTGGAGCAGCACGTGGTCTCGTCGACCTGCGTGGTTCGACAGAAACTTGAACCGGAGTTTCATGATCATCATCATTAACTTCCTCCTCAACCGGCATCGCAACGACAGAGGATTCCCCTTGCCCTGCGCCACCATCCAGAGGGATGAGAGGTTCGACAATCTCGTCAAGTTCTATCTTCCTCCCACTCAATTCTCTCGAGAGAAACTCCTTCTCGAGAAAAGCTCCGTTTTTAGCAACAAACACTTTGCCCTCGGATTTGAGATAGAAGGTGTACCCAACTGTCTCTTTTGGGTAACCTATGAAGATGCACTTTTCCGCTTTGGGTTCCAGCTTTTCAGGCTGAAGCATTTTGACATAAGCATCACATCCCCAAACTTTAAGAAATGACAACTTTGGCCTTTTGCCATACCACAGTTCGTATGGTGTCGTCTCAACGGATTTTGATGGTGCCCTATTTAAAGTGAATGCAGCTGTTTCTAATGCATAACCCCAAAATGATAATGGCAAATCGGTAAGAGACATCATAGATCGCACCATCTCTAATAAAGTACGATTACGACGTTCGGACACACCATTACGCTGTGGTGTTCCAGGCGGTGTCAACTGTGAAACAATTCCACATTGTCTTAAGTGAGCACCAAACTCGAAACTCAGATATTCACCCCCACGATCAGACCGTAGGAACTTGATCTTCTTGTTACGATGATTTTCAACTTCACTCTGAAATTGCTTGAACTTTTCAAACGTTTCAGACTTGTGCTTCATTAAGTAGACATAACCATATCTACTCAAATCGTCAGTGAAGGTGAGAAAATAACGATATCCGCCGCGTGCCTCTACGCTCATCGGACCACACACATCGGTATGTATGATTTCCAACAAGTCACTTGCACGCTCCATTGTTCCGGAGAACGGAGTTTTAGTCATCTTGCCCATGAGGCATGGTTCGCACGTGTCAAGTGAATCAAAGTCAAGTGACTCCAAAAGTCCATCGGCATGGAGTTTCTTCATGCTCTTTACACCAATATGACCTAAGCGGCAGTGCCACAAAAATATGGCGCTATCATTGTTAACTCTAACTCTTTTGGTCTCAATGTTATGTATGTGTGTATCGCTATCAAGATTCAATATGAACAATCCTCTCACATTGGGTGCATGACCATAAAAGATGTCACTCATAGAAATAGAACAACCATTATTCTCTGACTTAAAAGAGTAACCGACACGCAATAAACAAGATCCAGATATAATGTTCATGCTCAACGCAGGCACTAAATAATAATGATTCAAGTTCATAACTAATCCTGGTGAAACTGTGCCGACGGCGATTGCATCAACCTTGGAACCATTTCCTACGCGCATCGTCACTTCATCTTTCGCCAGCCTTCGTCTATTCCGCAGTTCCTGTTTTGAGTTGCAAATATGAGCAACAGAACCGGTATCGAATACCCAGGCACTACTACGAGAGCCGTTTAAGTACACATCAATAACATGTATATCAAATATACCTGATTTTTCTTTGGTCGCCTTCTTATCAGCCAGATACTTGGGGCAATTGCGCTTCCAGTGACCCATACCCTTGCAATAGTAACACTCTGTTTCAGGCTTAGGTCCAGCTTTGGGTTTCTTCATTGGATTGGCAACAGGCTTGCCGCTCTTCTTTGATTTACCCTTCTTGCCTTTGCCGTTTCTCTTGAAACTAGTGGTCTTATTCACCATCAACACTTGATGTTCTTTACGGAGTTCAGACTCTGCGACTTTCAGCATCGCAAACAACTCACCGGGTGACTTGTTCATCCCTTGCATGTTGTAGTTCAACACAAAGCCTTTATAGCTTGGCGGCAGTGATTGAAGGATTCTGTCAGTGATAGCCTCTTGCGGGAGTTCAATCCCCAGCTCAGCTAGACGGTTTGAGTATCCAGACATTTTGAGCACATGTTCACTGATAGACGAGTTCTCCTCCATCTTGCAAGCATAGAATTTATCGGAGGTCTCAGACCTCTCGATCCGGGCATTCTTCTGAAAGATAAACTTCAACTCCTGGAACATCTCAAATGCTCCATGACGCTCAAAGCGACGTTGAAGTCCCGGTTCTAAGCCATACAAGACTGCACATTGAGCTACTGAGTAGTCCTCCTTACGTGCTAACCAAACGTTCTTAACATCCTGATCAGCCGTAGCGGGTGGTTCATCTCCTAGCGCAGCATTAAGGACATAATCCTTCTTCCCAGCTTGTAAGATTAGCTTAAGATTACGAGCCCAGTCTACAAAGTTGCTTCCATCATCTTTCAACTTAGCTTTCTCTAGGAACGTATTAAAATTCAGGGTGACTGTCGCGTGAGCCATGATCTACAACACAAATATTTTCAAAGTGGACTTAGACTATGTTCAAGATAATTAGAGTTTAACTTAATCAAATTATTTTCTAAACTCCCACTCAAAAAGTACATCTCTCTAGTCATTTGAGTGGTTCATGATCCACTTACACTAGCTCAAGTCCGATCATCACGTGAGTTGAGTATAGTTTCAGTGGTAAGCATCCCTATGCTAATCATATCATCTATATGATTCATGATCGACCTTTCGGTCTCATGTGTTCCGAGGCCATGTCTGCACATGCTAGGCTCGTCAAGCTTAACCCGAGTGTTCCGCGTGCGCAACTGTTTTGCACCCGTTGTATGTGAACGTTGAGTCTATCACACCCGATCATCATGTGGTGTCTCGAAACAACGAACTATAGCAACGGTGCACAGTCGGGGAGAACACAATTTCGTCTTGAAATTTTAGTGAGAGATCACCTCATAATGCTACCGTCGTTCTTAGCAAAATAAGGTGCATAAAAGGATTAACATCACATGCAATTCATGAGTGACATGATATGGCCATCATCACGTGCTCCTTGATCTTCATCACCAAGCACCGGCACGATCTTCTTGTCACCGGCGCCACACCATGATCTCCATCAACGTGTCGCCATCGGGGTTGTCGTGCTACTCATGCTATTACTACTAAAGCTACATCCTAGCAAAATAGTAAACGCATCTGCAAGCACAAACGTTAGTATAAAGACAACCCTATGGCTCCTGCCGGTTGCCGTACCATCGACGTGCAAGTCAATATTATCTATTACAACATGATCATCTCATACATCCAATATATCACATCACATCGTTGGCCATATCACATCACAAGCATACCCTGCAAAAACAAGTTAGACGTCCTCTAAT
This sequence comes from Hordeum vulgare subsp. vulgare, assembly GCF_904849725.1. Classification (NCBI taxonomy): domain Eukaryota; kingdom Viridiplantae; phylum Streptophyta; class Magnoliopsida; order Poales; family Poaceae; genus Hordeum; species Hordeum vulgare. Next base: position 520,645,300 of record NC_058523.1, read on the forward strand.
TTTGTTGTTGCATGTTTTACGTGGTGACCATGGGTATCTAGTAGGATCGCATCTTACTTATGCAAACACCACAACGGAGATATATGAGTTCCTATTTAACCTCATCCAAGAAACCCTCAGTCAAATCCGATTCAACTAAAGTTGGAGAAACTGACACCCGCCAGTCATCTTTGAGCAACGGAGTTACTCGTAGCGATGAAACCAGTCTCTCGTAAGCATACGAGTAATGTCGGTCCGAGCCGCTTCGATCCAACAATACCGCGGAATCAAGAAAAGACTAAGGAGGGCAGCAAAACGCACATCACCGCCCACAAAAACTTTTGTGTTCTACTCGAGAAGACATCTACGCATGAACCTAGCTCATGACGCCACTGTTGGGGAACGACGCATGGGAAACAAAAATTTTCCTACGCGCACGAAGACCTATCATGGTGATGTCCATCTACGAGAGGGGATGTGTGATCTACGTACCCTTGTAGACCGTACAGCAGAAGCGTTAGTGAACACGGTTGATGTAGTGGAATGTCGTCACGTCCCTCGATCTGCCCCGCGAACCGTCCCGCGATCAGTCCCACGATCAAGTGCCAAACGGACGGCACCTCCACGTTCAGCACACGTACAGCTCGATGATGATCTCGGCCTTCTTGATCCAGCAAGAGAGACGGAGAGGTACAAGAGTTCTCCGGCAGCGTGACGGCGCTCCGGAGGTTGGTGATGATCTTGTCTCAGCAGGGCTCCGCCCGAGCTCCGCAGAAACGCGATCTAGAGGAAAAACCGTGGAGGTATGTGGTCGGGCTGTCGTGGAAAAGTCGTCTCAAATCAGCCCTAAAACCTCCGTATATATAGGGGGAAGAGGGGGAGCCTTGCCTTGGGGTCCAAGGACCCCTAAGGGCTTCGGCCGAGCCAAGGGGGGAAGGTCTCCCCTTCCAAACCGAATCCAACTTGGTTTGGAAGGTGGAGTCCTTCTCCCTTTTCCCACCTCCTCTTTTTTTCTCTTTTCTCTTTGATTTTTCTTCCTATGGCGCATAGGGCTCTTTTGGGCTGTCCCACCAGCCCACTAAGGGCTGGTGTGCCACCCCCAAGGCCTATGGGCTTCCCCGGGGTGGGTTGCCTCCCCCCCCCCCCCCCCGGTGAACTCCCGGAACCCATTCGTCATTCCCGGTACATTCCCGGTAACTCCGAAAACCTTCCGGTAATCAAATGAGGTCATCCTATATATCAATCTACGTTTCCGGACCATTCCGGAAACCCTCGTGACGTCCGTGATCTCATCCGGATCTCCGAACAACATTCGGTAACCAACCATATAACTCAAATACGCATAAAACAACGTCGAACCTTAAGTGTGCAGACCCTGCGAGTTCGAGAACTATGTAGACATGACCCGAGAGACTCCTCGGTCAATATCCAATAGCGGGACCTGGATGCCCATATTGTATCCTACATATTCTACGAAGATCTTATCGTTTGAACCTCAGTGCCAAGGATCCATATAACCCCGTATGTCATTCCCTTTGTCCTTCGGTATGTTACTTGCCCGAGATTCGATCGTCAGTATCCGCATACCTATTTCAATCTCGTTTACCGGCAAGTCTCTTTACTCGTTCCGTAATACAAGATCCCGCAACTTACACTAAGTCACATTGCTTGCAAGGCTTGTGTGTGATGTTGTATTACCGAGTGGGCCCCGAGATACCTCTCCGTCACACGGAGTGACAAATCCCAGTCTTGATCCATACTAACTCAACAAACATCTTCGGAGATACCTGTAGAGCATCTTTATAGTCACCCAGTTACGTTGCGACGTTTGATACACACAAAGTATTCCTCCGGTATTAGTGAGTTGTATGATCTCATGGTCATAGGAACAAATACTTGACACGCAGAAAACAGTAGCAACAAAATGACACGATCAACATGCTACGTCTATTAGTTTGGGTCTAGTCCATCACGTGATTCTCCTAATGACGTGATCCAGTTATCAAGCAACAACACCTTGTTCATAATCAGAAGACACTGACTATCTTTGATCAACTGGCTAGCCAACTAGAGGCTTGCTAGGGACAGTGTTTTGTCTATGTATCCACACATGTAAATGAGTCTTCATTCAATACAATTATAGCATGGATAATAAACGATTATATTGATACAGGAATCATAATAATAACTATATTCATTATTGCCTCTAGGGCATAATTCCAACATAAGGCATGTCCGAAAGACCCTTTCTCCATACCACGGATACATCAAGTGATCGACTCCATGGTCGGCTGCGAATTGTTGTCCTTTCTGGACGCTTATGCTGGCTACCACCAGATCAAGCTAGACCCGGCCGACCAGCTCAAGACCTCCTTCATCACACCTTTTGGAGCCTACTGCTACACGACGATAACGTTCGGCCTGAAGAACGCCGACGCCACCTTCCAGCATTGCATGCAACAATGTCTCCTGCCACAAATCGAAAGTAACATTCACGTCTACGTCGACAACATCATCGTCAAGACCAAGCAGCATTTCTGTCTCCTTGACGATTTGCGGGAGACCTTCACCAACCTGCGTGAGTACAAGATCCAGCTCAATCCGGAGAAGTGCGTCTTTGGAGTACCAGCCGGCAAGCTCCTGGTTTTCTTCGTGTTGGCTCGCGGCATCGAAGCTAACCCCGAGTAGATCAGAACCATCGAGCACATGGCCAAGCCGGCTCGACTCCTCGACGTTCAGAAGTTTGCCGTCTGCCTGGCATCCCTCAGCCGGTTCGTCAGCCGGCTGGGCGAGAAAGCGCTACCACTCTATCAACTGATGAATAAGACAACCAAATTCGAGTCGAATGATCAAGCGGACAAAGCTTTCTGTGACCTCAAGCATGTAATCTCTAGCACGCCAATCTTGGTCGCGCTGGTAGAGAGGGAGCCCATCCTCATCTACATCGTGGCAACCACGCATGTGGTCAGTGTCGTCTTGGTAGTGGAACGCAAGGAGGAGGGAAAGGTGTTGCTGATTTAGCGCCATGTCTACTATGTGAGTGAGGTCTTGTCCGCCTCCAAGCAGAACTACCCCCACTATCAAAAGATGTGCTATGGTGTGTATTTTGCCGCCAAGAAACTGAAGCAATACTTCCAGGAGCATGCCATCACGATGGTGAGCACAACTCCACTTTCAGAAATCATGGGCAACCGTGATGCCACAGGCTGGATCGCCAAGTGGTCCATCGCCATGGCCTACCACGACATCCGCTAGGAGCCACTCACCGCCATCAAGTCTTAGGTGGTGGCCGACTTCCTCGTCGATTGGGCCAAGACCCACTTCCTGCCGCCGCTTCCCGACTCCACACATTGGCAGATGCACTTCGACGGCTCAAAGATGTGAACCGGTCTGGGAGCCGGCATTTTCTTGACGTCTCCGAAAGGGGACCAGCTCAAGTACGCTCTCCAAATACACTTTGCCGCCTCCAACAACGTCGCCGAGTAGGAGGCGCTTGCACACGGTCTCCAGCTTGCCAGAGAAATCGGCATCCGGCAGATTCTTTGCTTAGGCGACTCTAATCTTGTGGTGCAGCAAGTCTCTGGCGAGTGGGACGCAAGGGATGCCAACATGGCCAGCTACCGCTTCCTCATCCAGTAGCTCAGTGGCCCCTTTGAGGGCTGCGAGTTCCATCATGTCCCCCAAGCGGACAACGAGGCGGCCAATACATTGGCAAAAATCGGCTCCACAAGACAGGAAATCCCGGCCGGCGTCTCCCTCGAGCACCTGCACAAGCCCTCCATCAAGTCGTCTCCGGAGTCGGCATCGATCTTCGTGCCTGCGGACCCGTCCGTTCCAATGACTCTAGGTCCAGAGAAACTGCCGGAATCACCAACTCCGCCGGCTACGCTCGCCTTGCCGGCTCTAGCAACTTCACCGGCTACGTGAAACCTCGAACCCAGTCGGATCAACACCCAGGGGGTGGCCGTCATGGAGGTTAATGGCATACCGGCTGCCATGACGGCGCCAGAGACGGAAGGTCTCGAACCCAGGACCACAATGACAAACTCGGGGGCTTCAGGTGCCCCTGACCTTCAGGTCGAGCCGGAGCCGGCTCCCGTGTCGGCTCCCTCATGGGCGCACCCCATCCTGGCTTTCCTTCTTCACGGCGAGCTCCCTAAAGACGAGGAGGAAGCACGGCAGATCCATCGCCGATCTCCTGCGTTCGCCATCATGAACCGCGAGCTAGTTCGACGAAGCTTTCAAACGGCATATCGCAAGCCCTATTTGGACACTTTTGATGGAAGTTCAATCTGCTAGCACCCGAGGAAGTTCAAGTGCTATTGCTTGGACGAGTCAGCCTAGGATCAGAATAGTTATTCTCATCCCAGGATCAGAATAGTGTTTATATATATATATATGTGTGTGTGTGTGTGTGTGTGTGTGTGTGTGTGCGCGCGCGCGCTCGCGCGCGCGTGTGTAAATAGTTTATGGTGATTATAAATTAATCTTCAAATGCTCTAAATATGATCAGGAGACTTTTATAACTAATTTAATATCAACGGGTCTTAAAAGGCCAAGTGGTGAAGAGCTACTTGGGCTATTTGGGCCCAATAATGGTGGTGCCCCCTTCCCCCCTTGTAGAAGGTAGCGGGAGGCCGAATTAGAGGGGAAGTCCCCCTCCTCTTGGTCAACCAAGGGGGGAGACTTTCCCCCTTGTGTGGCACTCCCTCTCCCCTCTCCAACATATATATTCTAGAGGGTTTTGGTACTTCTATATACACAAGTTTTGAAGCCTTCTCTAGTTCTCTAATTCATATTCTAATTTTTCCTAGTTGAGCAATCAGAGTTATACCTAGATCCTCATATACTCATAACTATAAGCTTAGTGTGGTTCTAATCTCCTCCATCTATTTTTTGGCGATGATTAGCTCTAGACGGGAAGCGATGTCAGATCGTGAAGACCGTACATTTGCAACCTGGGAAGAGGTCGTGCTTTAGGTTTTACGTTCGAGGGACTTCAAGTATGATCTATACCGAATCATCTTCTTCCTTTGCAACTCGAAGTTGGTAATGATCCGATCCAAACCGTTTATTGCATCGTCATAGTGTTCCGGGTTGATCGTAAGGCGATCTTTTTTGTTTTCTAATACTTTTCCCAACACAACCACCATTAACCACATTGTCGGTTACACTGCCATCCATCTTATATTTAAACTCCGGGCCTAGCCACAGACGCATACAACATCCTCTGCTCCCTTTCTTCTCTCGGCACCACGTCGGCCGTCACCTCCTCGAGTACCAAACCTGTCTAGGAGAGCCTCTCATCCGAATAGAAGAAGGAGATCGCCGCCATTGCAGTAGGATGGCATGCCAACATGCAGACGGTGGCCAGTGCCGCGGATGCCCCAATGGACAAGGCGGCCAACAATGTGCCAACACCCCCATCCTCATCGGCCGAGCCACATGCTCACTACAACGAGATGGTGTTGGAAGATAGACCTACTGCATTTCGGCAGGCACAGGCCGACTAGGATACAACCGCCGCCTCCTCTACGAGCATCGACGCGTGAAGGAGGAACTAGCAGTAGAGACAGCCATCATGTCGGACATGGACGAGGAGGAGGCGCTGCTCAACTCCAATCGCACAGCCCGCGATATCAGCACGACCACTGGCGGTACCACCTCCATGGGTGGAGTTAGAAGCTGCCTTGAAGGAGTTAGATGAGGCAGGAGATGAAGTGTATGGCAAGAGCGACGACGAGAATGAGGTCGCAAGCTCTCCCATGACCGTGCCCCGTCGCCACGACCACGAAGCGGGCACGTCCACCAGAGCATTCAACAACGAGGAAGAATAGAGCATGGGAGGTAACCGACGCTTGGATCCCAGGAAGGCCACGACTCCTCCTCTCCCGTTGAATTCATGCTTGGCAGGCTCATCATCTTCGACTGATTAGCCGCTTGCTGATGACGTGCAGGCGGATAGCTTCATTTCCCAACGCTCATGACCAGACGGACATGAGGAACGGGCGTCGGTGATCATTTAAAATAGGTTTAGAGTACACTTTAGTTAAACTATGTCGAAATGTAATGAGTTTGCTATGATTTAGATGAAAAACATATGGTTTTATGCAACAAAAAAAATGTCCAGCTATGAATGAATATCATATGGTTTATTTAGATACCCATCAATTTTGTAACTTTTTTCAGAAATGAAGGCGGATGTATGCGACTACGTTTGGATGGCCGGCTCCCGCATCCGTATCCTCAAACTGTTCTCCTGATCCACTCACGAATGTGGTGTTCGTTTTGGAGTCAGCGTTGGAGATGCCATTATGCTTCTGGAAATAACATAGTAATTTCACTGGCGTGGAACAACATGTGCCCCTTTGGGTTGGTGCGCACATCAAGCGTAACCTGCCCCTCATTTTATTCTTTATAAAAGGAAAGATAGTGTGAAGAATTTATACAAAATGGCGATGGACCTAGAGTGAGATGTAAGCTTTACCTCACGATGTTGCGGATACATAGTAGCTAAAAATAATTGTAGGCGTAAGAGGCATGAGGAACATGGTTAGCAGTCAGACCGAAAGCAACTGTTGTGCTGCTTTTCATGGTCGATGTGTCTATTTCACCAGTTGATATTCTTATTGTCGCAAAGAAACTCCATTGGGTTGTCCTACTAATAGGCTCGGATTTCAGTAGCTGAACCCACACTGAGTGACACCAAGGCTACCACTCCTCGTTGTCACAGACCCGGTGCTATTAACTGCCGGGTATGATGACGGAAATAGAGTTCAGGATGCAAAGTTGCAAACACTTGGAGGAGGAATAAGAGGTCCAATCCTTTGCTTGCGTTGCTGTTACGTTTGTCCAGGATGCACACGTCAGACGGACTAGCTTGTGTGTTAGGTCCAAACTTAGGGACGTTGATTTTTGGCTCTGGGAGCATATGCTCCCTAATGAACAATAAAACCAAAATAAATAGTAAATAAGTTTTAAAAATTCTGGTTTTTTTATAGATGTCCATAATAGTGTGTCAAGTGTGCTTGTCAATTTTCATGCCATATAGGTTAGCGGTGCTTCCTTGGTGAAAAAATAAAATTAAATGTAACATTTGGCGTTCGACTTGTTCTTTTTGCACGGGCCTAAATACTTAGGTTTTTCACATGTAAATTTGTATGTGCCATTTGAGTGTGACAATGAACACATGTATTTCTTTTTAAAAAAATTAACATTTGTAAAATCCATTTTTAATACGCAGGAGCATATGCTCCCTAGAGCCAAATTGAATATCCGCGAACTTAGGGCATATACGAGGATGTTATCTTGGAGATGCTACATCTATTGGTGAGGTGCAAGCGAGAGAAATGAAAAGGTACCTTCCCCTTTTAGCCAACCAGTAAGCATGCATGTGAAATTCACGTGCATCAACAAGATGAGATATTGTTTCCCAAAAATAAAGGACATGACGCGTCTTTGTATCTTGATAAAGCATCAAAATTGTATCCAGGGAAATACCTGGAAGTGACGTTGGCTGCTGGGCGTACACGTTCAAACCAGCTTTTTTCTTTTCCTATCTGATGTTGATTTACAAGAGTTTAATTCAGGTTTTTGTGTTGTGAGTTTGAGTCTGTACTTGTGTTAGAGAAGTACAGAAGGAGTACATAGTAAACATGTCATAATAAGATGGATATGCTTCATAGATAACTGTGGCCTGACCTGAGTTTCCAAAGATCCTTCTTGTACACAGATTTTACATGTCAAGTTGCAATAAGATGGATATGCTTCATATATAACTGTTGTCTGTTTTTCAAAGGATTTACATCCATCCATAGTCGTGCCGACAACATGATCCAAAATCAAAATTCATATTTTACATCAAAATACAACCTTTTGCAGTAAACAAACTCGTGCAGAAATTAATAAGAAATGCACATATGAAGCAGAGATGTGTCAAAATTTTACATGACGCAGCCAGGTCATCTTCATCAATTTTAAAGGTATATCCAGTGTTGTCTTCCAGAAAGGCATATCATGCGTGACTTTCCCAGATTCAATGCACAACTTGAAGCAACCCGTCCATTACTGCCTTCGGTCCCTATTAATCTTAGATCCAACGGCTTGCGGAAGCACAGGTCAAGGGATCACCTAATCTCCCATATGGCCTGATATTTTCTCACACCCGGATATCTATTAAGAAAACAATGTAGCTAGAAACACGAGGTAACTTAGAACCACCAGCACCGTAAACGAAAATGCAATTGATAAAAATGTTAAAGGTACCATGGAGAAGGTTCTTATTTCTACTTGTGGCATGATGCGCTTAATAATTGTATTGCTCCAATTCTGCAAGTGATAGAAGCATATAGACCATTAGAAGATAATAAATACTAATCCATAAATGAAGTTGAAATTTCTAAGTAAAAGGCATGTAATTATCATTATATCTAGACTCCAAAGCTTCCGAGGCACGACCTCGTCTTGAGACCTCTAGGATGACACATGGTTACACGGTTTGATTGGCCCAGATCTGGGTATAACAACGAAGGTGGTGTCAACCATGAAGACTCTAGCCCATATAACATATTAACATACAAATATTTTCAGTCAGAATATTTCTTCAAGTTGGTACAACCTACAGATAATATAAATACGCTTCACCGTTAGCAATACTCCCTCTCTGAAGTTTTGTTTGTTAGGTATTCAAAAAGGGAACACTCCCTGGTCCAAACGGAGAATAGATGCATCTAGATAATTACTTTTTCATCTACATTTAAATAAGGGAAATAACTACAGATGATAAACATGCCAGGGAAACTACAATCTTTCCAACAGCTTCAAATATATGAGAAATAGAAGGAGAAGTAGGAGCATCAGCATTGATCCGAGAACTCATTACATGCAAGAACTACACAATTAGTACATAATTCACCATGTGCTTATCATGATTGCAATAAAGGTTAATCACATTAAAACTGGAAGTTGACCTCTCTCTGGATCATTAAATAAAGAAAAACCGAGCATCAACATTAATGTGAGGGCTTATAACATCCAAAAATACCCTTATTACATAATTCACCATGTGCTTATCAGAAACCGTATATATTCAACAGAGGGCATTCAAGTATCCATGATCTCATGACAGAAAAGTATTCATGATCTCAGGAGAAAGCAAATCCAGTGAGTTGCTAGATCCATGAATGGCTCATTATCACTGAAGAATTAAGGAGTCAACATGAACTATGTAAAGCACGGCACACCAAAAAGCATGCCATGATAACAAGGATCAGTTTCCCCAAACAGTACATTGGGTGAGAAGAAATGTATCATCTGCACCTAGTGCAAATATACTTAATGCAAACTTTTGAACTAAAAATCTAAGCGCTACACTTTTTTGACAAATGCGGTAAAATACATGTGAGATTTAAATAGACGTACCAAATCGTAGGAACCAACCAGTTGAATACCAACATACACCAACTTTGATCGCCCCTCACCTGTAACTCTGTACATGACTGTAGCATTCTGTTGCTTAACAAAAATAATGTTTGCATGTAGGCCTGCATATGCTACACCCAGAAAAGAAAAAAGTGGATAGTTTTCACAAATCTCGGCAGGGTGTAACCATCAATGTTGAGCCTCCTTTAATATTTGTACCATCTTTTGTTCATATCATAAGTAAATGAAATGTAAAATTAAATTCAATATAATAAAAAGTTGAGTCACCTAAAAGTGAATTTAAAAATATTTGCATGGAAATGTCACGAGGATTGCTTCCCAATCTTCAAAAGTTGAAGCATGTATCATCATCAATTCACTTGCACAATTGAATTTTATATTTGAGGGTCATTTGGACACATCAACGGAACACCAGTTACTTATATAAGATCATGTTTGCATAGATAAACCACAACTTCTAGAAGTGCAAGGCATCAGAAATTCATCTGCAGAACACTGAAACCCGAAAGTAAGTTGCCAAATATTTGAAAATATCCATAGCAAAATTGTCTAACTTTCTGACATATTATCCACTGAATTCCCTTACAACTCCAACAACTGCATCCAGCAGCTACAGCCGCAACCATCCAGAATACCTTGCCCAGGGAACATTTGCATCTCCAGCTATGAACCTCACCAGGCTTAAATCACTTGGCAGAAACATATTGTTGGGCCACAACATGCATCGTCTGCATCCCGTCATTCCCATTAGCACTCAGCATCAAGTTCTGACTACCATCGTTGACATGTATGCACCATACTTGCCCCCTTCTAATCCCTTCTAATCGGCTCACTCCTTAATTTATCATCCCCTCCTCTTTATTCTCTTCCTCATCAGATCATGTAATAGTGAAATTATAAATTCTGGTCAAACGCTCCATCAGCTCACTAAAGTTATCTAAGTCACTAAACACTATTCTCTGCAAACCATTTTGTTTGAATATTAGAAAATAAAAGTCTGAAAGTGTATGCTAAGTAGTTCTATTTTTGGTTTCATAGTACAAATTTGTATTCCTGCCAGGAATTTCACGACATAGTTCTTGAGTATTATATAGACATATTGTCTTATTGCGCAGCAGAGTGGCCACTGCCATTGACACACAAAGTAAACTTGAGAAGTGTAATTGCATTGAAGTGTGGATCCCACAACAATATAGTCTGAGCTAGTTGAACCTTTGTTTTAGAATCTCTTTTTTTGGTTTTATGCCATGACGCTACTGGTATGTGTTGTTCCATTATCTTTTGATAGTGGAACCAAATCCACTCTAGGTCATACAAAAAAACACAACATCGTCAGTTTGGACTAATATAACCAATACGAATCTTTCATGAGATTGTGTGGCACTCAAACGAATGTATAGAGATCAGACGTCGGCATTGAGTACTCGTACATGCATACACCATGTGTAACAATTAACAAATGGGAGTGTAGTCCTAACATTGAGGTTATGGTCTGAAATCTGTAACCAACAACAAGAAAGATTTGTCTAGATTATGATCCGTTCCGACCAAGTTTTGGATCACACTTCATTTGCCTAGAATAGGAGATTGCCAATGCTACATTTGTTATTTCAAGGCAACACTATCATAAGGTATGTTACCTACATTGAACATGTAAGGCTCTACACTGGGGTATCATCAATTTTCACAAGAACACATAGGAAAAAAAGAGTTTGTAAACAGAAAAGTCTGTCGATCAATGTTCGACAATGATCAAGAATGCATAGTTAGGAAACATAGTCTAGAAAATCTGCAAGGCACTCTATAGTTTGAAACAACAAAAGGAAAACGTATGCCTCTCATATAATTTTTTTCAGTTTAATTTAAAAATATTTCTTCAATCATAGCAATAGATACATTGTGACAGACATACTCCCAAACTATGTGTGCCTCACAGAAGAGGCTCTGCAGAAGTCAAAATGTATGAACAGACTAATACAAACTAGTTGAATTATAAGAAGCAGGGAAACATACCTCTTTCATTGGTGGTAGCTTACACATTGGGGTTGGTCTCTAACACAGCACATGAACTGAGCTAACAAAGTTTATCCAAACTGAACTAAGGGCATACCTACAGTGTATGTAACAATTAATCCAAATCTATTTTAAATTAGCCCCAGATCTCCTCTTTCTTTGACCTATCATTGGAATTCACTACAGTATATGCAGCTATAAAATAAAACTTAGAAATAAAATGTTGGATCAATTGCAATACATGAAAGATACGTGATCTCCAGAGATTGTTGTTGTAGTTATAATATACAAGTTTAGTCTCTAAATTTAGAAGATGAAACATAAGTAGCAATAGGAAATGCTTTTGATAGTTCACACCAACAAAGATTCATGTACACAATGGTTACTTATAAACTGACTCATACCATAGTAAGTGTAGCTCAGATCAACATGAAACTATATGAGGCTCCAATTTCAACCAGAGAAATCTAATCAAAGGTGGAAAATTAATGGAGATGGGTGACGGAATGTACCTTATGTGTGAGAAAGAGAGGAAGCAGGGGATGACAAAGATGCACAGAGCCCAGGAGATTAGGGAAAGAAGAGAGATGGCTGAGGAGATAAGGCATGTGAGGTGAATAGACGAAGGCCAACGAAGGCGACGGCGTTGCTCGACCCCGAGCGCCTCCAGCCGCAAGGGAGGAGAGCTCCCTCGATCCCGGCACCTCTGCGCGTATGAGCTCCACCTCGCACCGATGGCCGGCGAGCCACTGGCGAAAAGCAGCAGCATGACCATCGCCGCACCTCATCGTTCTCTTCTCTTTCCCTCCGGCCTCCCATCTCCTTCCTCCCGTCCTCCCTTTACCTCCCGCTCATCTCTCTCTTATCTCACAGGTACACGACGCCATGGCGTGCCGGCAAGCTGTCGTGCTCTAAGCTCCGACCGCCTTCCTTCCAGATCCGCCGCCTGCACGCCATTGTCCACCTGATATGGCGAGATCCGGCAGGTCCTCGTCGACCGCGCCACCGCAAGCCGTGCAAGGCCGCCGCCCGTGTCGTCTGCGTCATGGGCGACACCCCGACCTGCTCCATCGCTCCGGCCGCCCCCACGCGCCTGGTCGTCTGTGTCGTCACGCTGCCCCTCCTAGCTGGCCTCCCATGTCGTCCCAGACGTGCTCTAAGATCCGGCCGCCTTCCTTCCAGATCCGCCGCCTGTGCGCCATTGTCCACCTGATATGGCGAGATCCGGCAAGTCCTCGTCAACCGCGCCACCGCAAGCCGTGCAAGGCTGCCACCCGTATCGTCTGCGTCGTGAGCGACACCCCGACTTGCTCCACCGCTCCGGCCGCCCCCACGCGCCTGGCCGTCTGTGTCATCACGCCGCCTCTCCCAGCTGGCCTCCCACGTCGTCCCAGCCGTTCGTGTTGCCACGCCCGGCCATGCCCCGCCCAACATCATCCGACAACTTAGGGTGTGTTTGTATCCTGACCGTCCCCTCCCCTTCCCGTCAGATCCGTGAAGTCGAGCAACGGAGGCGACGATCACCGGTAGCTGGTAGGTCCTCTATCTCCCACTCACCTTCCCCAGTGCCCCTCCATGGTGCTGCTACTTTGTCTTCCTGGACCCGGGTGCTCGTGAGTGGCCGAACCCGCGTCATGGCGGTGTGTCATGCTCGTGGCCGTCCCTTGCTGCTATTTTTTATGTGTGTCGTGCTGCTCCTGTTGTTGTTTGTCGGCCCTACACGCGTCTTGCTCTTGGCCGGCCCTTGTTGCTCATGGCTTACTATTTATGCTATTATTGTTCTCTGTCGTGCTGGTCCTGCTGTTGTTTGTTGTGCTCCCACTGAATTTGATATTTTGTGTGCAGGTGAAAGAAAATTGATGAAGTTGTACTGCCAAGTTTCGCTGATGGCTGACACGGCAATATATGTGTTTGATGTTTGATGTCAAAGTTCAATATATTCTACATGATCACAAGAAAACAAGTGGGGAGATGAACAATCCTTTCCATTCCAATCTCGTAAACCAAACACCAAAACGTAACCATTCCATTCCTTCGAATTGCATCTACCAAACACAAGGACGAAACCGATCCATTCTAGTGGAATGGAACCATGACATTCCATTCCATTTTGTTCATGAACTAAAAACACCCGTAATGGATGTGGTAAGCGAAAAAAATATGACTACCTGATTTGTAATGCACAAAAGATCTAGCTGACAACTTCATGTGGGCACAAGGACAACCAAATCTTCAAAATTAGTGATTCAGCAAAATCCATATAACATGACAGAGGAAACAATAATTAACCTGACCTTGCTGCCTAGTTCAACTTCAACAAAGTATTACGAAGAGTCATGCTAACTTGAATTTAGTATTATAATATATATATTTTTGGGCAAAACTGGTCCAATAAAAAGAAAGCAACCTAACTGCTATATGTCAATCAAAACCTTACACACCATGTTTCAAGAAAACGCAGAAAAAAATCCAATTGAGCAGCATCAAACCAGTCATCTTCCATCTGAAGGGAAAGAGTTCTGTAAACCCACATAACCTATTTAGTACTCGCATTCTTTCCCCTCCATTTCCATCTGAACCTACTCTTACATCCAAACGTTGCACAATCCATGTGGATTGAACTGATAATAATCGTGCGCTCTTAAGTGTTCGGCATTTCTCCCGTCTCAATCGTGTACATGCAATGCACGTATTGACTAATGAAGCCAAAATGAGAAGTCTTAAAAGCATAAGAAAATTAAGAGTATAAAAGGTCAATATTTGTAAGAAACCGTCCACCATATTCGGTTCAAGTAAGTACCTGTGTTGAAGAACTAACTGGTTACAGATTTAACAACTGCCACTATTATCCACCCTTGCTTCTCTTGATATAGACAATATTCATCTTACAAACAAGAAATAGCTCTTATAACGATGTATCAATTAGGATCGAAAGCTTGCACATCAAATTCTATAGACCTTTAAAAATATTCTATAGAGAACATATGCTGAGTAAAAAATGACAAGTCGAAGGACTAATGTTGGCATACAACATGGGCACACTCTTTATTCTGAATTGAAAAGGATATTTCTGAGTCAAAAATGTCATTATTCTGAATTCCTTCTTAGTGTTATTAATTTATTAACGATAACATGCATTGTACTTCATTTTTATTAATAAGTAAAGAAAGGGAAGAAACTCATGTGCACACTCTGCAGACATAAATGTCGGAAATATGCCCTAGAGGCAATAATAAATTAGTTATTATTATATTTCCTTGTTCATAATAATCGTTTATTATCCATGCTATAATTGTATTGATTGGAAACTCAAATACATGTGTGGATACATATACAACACACTGTCCCTAGTGAGCCTCTAGTTGACTAGTTCGTTGACCAAATATGGTCAAGGTTTCCTGACCATAGGCAAGTGTTGTCACTTGATAACGGGATCACATCATTAGGAGAATCATGTGATGGACAAGACCCAAATTATATACGTAGCATATTGATCGTCTCATTTTATTGCTATTGTTTCCTGCATGTCAAGTATTTGTTCCTATGACCATGAGATCATATAACTCACTGGTACTGGAGGAATACCTTGTGTGCATCAAACGTCACAACGTAACTGGGTGACTATAAAGGTGTTCTACAGGTATCTCCGAAGGTGTCCATTGAGTAAGTATGGATCAAGACTCGGATTTGTCACTCTGTGTGACGAAGAGGTATCTCGGGGCCCACTCGGTAATACAACATCACACACAAGCCTTGCAAACAACGTGATTAAGTGTAAGTCATAGGATCTTGTATTACGGAACGAGTAGAGAGACTTGTCGGTAACGAGATTGAAATAGGTATGCGGATACCGACGATCGAATCTCGGGCAAGTAACATACCGAAGAACAAAAGGAATGACATACGGGATTATATGAATCCTTGACACTAAGGTTCAACCGATAAGATCTTCGAAGAATATATAGGATCCAATATGGGCATCCAGGTCCCGCTATTGGATATTGACCGAGGAGTACCTCGGGGCATGTCTACATAGTTCTCGAACCCGCAGGGTCTGCACACTTAAGGTTTGGCGATGTTTTAGTATAGTTGAGTTATATGCGTGGTTACCGAATGTTGTTCGGAGTCTCGGATGATATCACGGACATCACGAGGGTTTTTGAAATGGTCTGGAGACGAAGATTGATATATAAGATGACTTCATTTTGTTACCAGAAAGTTTTCGAGCATTACCGGGAATGTACCGGGAGTGACGAATGGGTTCCGGAAGTTCACCGGGAGGGGGGGCAACCCTCCCAGAGGAAGTCCAAAGGACATATGGGTGGCGCACCAGCCCTTAGTGGGCTGGTGGGACAGCCCAATAAGGCCTATGCGCCATAAGCAAAAAACCAAAGAAAGAAAAAAAGGGTGGGAAGGAAGAGAAGGACTCCACTTTCCAATCCTATTTTGAGTAGGATTGGAGTAGGAGTCCTACTCCTCCCCTTGGCCGGCGCACCTTGAGGTCTTAGCCCTCAAGGCAAGTCCCTCCCCCTCCCTCCTATATATACTCATGTTTTAGGGCTGATTTGAGACAACTTTTTCCACGGCAGCCCGACCACAAACACCACGGTTTTTCCTCTAGATCGTATTTTTGCGGAGCTCGGGCGGAGCCCTGCAGGAGTAGATCCTTCACCACCACCGGAGCACCGTCACGCTGCCGGAGAACTCATCTACTTCTCCATCTTGCTTGCTAGATCAAGAAGGCCGAGATCCTCGTCGAGTTGTACGTGTGCTGAACGCGGAGGTGTCGTCCGTTCGGCACTAGATCAAAACGGATCATGAGACGGATCGCAAGACGGTTCGTGCAACAGATCACGAGACGGTTCGTGGGACGGATCGCGGGACGGTTCTTGGGACGGATTGCGGGACGGTTCACGGGGCAGATCGAGGGACTTGAGGACGTTCGACTACATCAACCGTGTTTCTTAACGCTTCCTGTTGTGCGATCTACAAGGGTACGTAGATCCAAATCTCCTCTCGTAGATGGACATCACCATGATAGGTCTTCGTGCACGTAGGAAATTTTTTGTTTCCCATGCGATGTTCCCCAACAGTGGCATCATGAGCTAGGTTCATGCGTAGATGCTATCTCGAGTAGAACACAAAGGGTTTCGTGGACGGTGATGCTCGATTTGCTGCCCTCCGTAGTCTTTCCTCGATTCAGCGATATTTTTGGATTGAAGCGGCCCGGACCGACATTATTCGTACGCTTACGAAAGACTGGTTTCATCGATTGACATGCAACCTCATTGCATAAGATGACAGGCGGGTGTCGGTTTCTTCAACTTTAGTTGAATTGGTTTTGATCGAGGCGGTCCTCGGAGAGGTTAAATAGCAATTTGCACATCTCCGTTGTGTCTTTTGCGTAAGTAAGATGCGATCTACTAGATACCCATAGCGGCCACGTAAAACATACAACAACAATTAGAGGACGTCTAACTTGTTTTTGCAGGGTATGCTTGTGATATGATATGGCCAATGATGTGATGTGATATATTGGATGTATGAGATGATCATGTTGTAATAGTTAATATCGACTTGCACGTCGATGGTACGGCAATCGGCAGGAGCCATAGGGTTGTCTTTAAACTAATGTTTGTGTTTGCAGATGCCTTTACTATATTGCTAGGACGTGGCTTTAGTAGTAATAGCATAAGTAGCACGACAACCCCGATGGCGACACGTTGATGGAGATCATGGTGTGGCGCCAGTGACAAGAAGATCATGCCGGTGCTTTGGTGATGGAGATCAATAAGCACATGATGATGGCCATATCATGTCACTTATGAATTGCATGTGATGTTAATCCTTTTATGCACCTTATTTTTCTTAGAACGACGGTAGCATTATGAGGTGATCTCTCACTAAAACTTCAAGACAAAATTGTGTTCTCCCCGACTGTGCACCGTTGCTACAGTTCGTCGTTTCGAGACACCACGTGATGATCGGGTGTGATAGACTCAACGTTCACATACAACGGGTGCAAAACAGTTGCACACGCGGAACAGTCGGGTTAAACTTGACGAGCCTAGCATGTGCAGACATGGCCTCGGAACACAAGAGACCGAAAGGTCGAGCATGAATCGTATAGTTGATATGATTAGCATAGAGATGCTTACCACTGAAACTATTCTCGACTCACGTGATGATCGGACTTGAGATAATGGATTTGGATCATGTACCACTCAAATGACTAGAGAGATGTACATTTTGAGTGGGAGTTCTTAAGTAATATGATTAATTGAACTAATTATCATGAACATAGTATAATGGTCTTTGTGAATTACGATGTAGCTTGTGCTATAGCTCTACTGTTTTTATATGTTTGTAGAGAAAATTTAGTTGAAAGTTGATAGTAGCAACTTTGTGGACTGAGTCCGTAAAACTAAGAATTGTCATCATTGTTGCGCAGAAGGCTTATGTCCTTAATGCACCACTCGGTGTGCTGCACCTCGGGCGTCGTCTGTGGATGTTGCGAACATCTGACATACATGTCTTTGATGACTACATGATAGTTCAGTTCGCAATACTTAATGGCTTAGAAGCAAGGCGCCGAAGACATTTTGAAAACGTCACAGAACATAAGAGATGTTCAAAGAGATGAAATTGAGATTTCATGCTCGTGCCCTTGTTGAGAGGTATAAGACCTCCGACAAGATTCTTTGCCTACAAAGTAAAGGAGAAAAGCTCAAATCGTTGAGCATGTTCTCAGATTGTCTGAGTACAACAATCGCTTGAATCAAGTGGGAGTTAATCTTCCAGATGAGATAGTGATGCTTCTCCAAAGTCACTGCCACTAAGCTACTAGAGCTTCGTGATGAACTATAAAAAAATCAAGGATAGATATGATGATCCTTGGGTGATTCGCAATGTTTCACACTGCGAAAGTAGAAATCAAGAAGGAGCATCAATTGTTGATGGTCTGTAAAACCACTAGTTTCAAAAAGGGCAAGGGCTAGAAGGGATACTTCATGAAATGGCAAACCAGTTGTTGCTCTAATGAAGAAACCCAAAATTGAATCCAAACCCAAGACTAAGTGCTTCTGTTATGAGGGGAACGGTCACTAAGGCGGAGCTACCCTAGATACTTGGTAGATAAGAAGGTTGGCAAAGTCGACAGAAGTATATTGGATATACATGATATTGATGTGTACTTTACTAGTACTCCTAGTAGCACGAGGGTATTGCATACCGATTCAGTTGCTAAGTCATTAGTAACTCGAAATTATAGCTACGGAATAAACGGAGACTAGCTAAAGGCGAGGTGACGATACGTGTTGGAAGTGTTTCCAAGGTTGATGTGATCAAACATCGCACACTCCCTCTATCATCGGGATTGGTGGTAAAACCTAAATAATTGTTATTTGGTGTTTGCGTTGAGCATGAACATGATTGGATCGTGTTTATTGCAATACGATTATTCATTTAAAGAAAATAATAGTTATTCTATTTGCTTGAATAATTACCCTCAATGGTTTATTGAATCTCGATCGTAGTGTTACACATGTTCATAATATTGGTGCCAAAAGATACAAAGTAATAATGATAGTATCACTTAGTTGTGGCACTGCCACTTGAGTCATGTTGGTATAAAATGCATGCAGAAGCTCCATGCCAATGGATCTTTGTACTCACTCATTTTTGAAACGTTTGAGACATGCAAACCATACCTGTTGGTATAAATGCATGAAGAAACTCCATAGAGATGGATCGTTTGGACTCACTTGATTTTGAATCACTTGAGACATGCAAAACATGCCACATGAAACAAGAGAGTAACTTGTTGGGAGTAATGCATTTTTGATGTGTGCAGTCCAATGAGTGCTAAGGCACGCAGTGGATATCGTTATGTTCTTACTTCACTGACGATTTGAGTAGATACAGGAGTATTTACTTGATGAATCACAAGTATGAAATATTGAAAAGTTCAAAGCAATATCAGAGTGAAGATCGTCATCACAAGAGGATAAACTGTCTACGATATGATCATAGAGATGAATATCTCAGTTACGAGTTTTTGGTACACAGTTAAGACAAAGTGAAAATTGTTTCACAGTTCATGCCACCTGGAACACCATAGTGTGATGATGTGTCTGAACGTCATAGCCACGCCCTATTTGATATGGTGCATACTATGATGTCTCTTATCGAACTACCACTATCGTTTATGGGTTATACATTAGAGACAACCGCATTCACTTTAAATAGGGCACCACGTATTTCCGTTGAGATGACACGGTATAGACTATGGTTTGGAGAAGCCTAAGTTGTCGTTTCTTGAAAGTTTGGGGTTGCGATGCTTATGTGAAAAAGTTTCAGTCTGATAAGCTCGAACCCAAAGCGGATAAGTGCATCTTCATAGGATATCCAAAACAGTTGGATACATCTCCTATCTCAGATCCGGAAGCAAAGTGTTTGTTTCTAGAAACGGGTCCTTTCTCGAGGAAAGGTTTCTCTCGAAAGAATTGAGTGGGAGGGTGGTGGAACTTGATGAGGTTAGTGAACCGTCACTTCAACCAGTGTGTAGCACGGCACAGGAAGATGTTCCTCTGGCGCCTATACCAATTGAAGTGGAAGCTGATGATGGTGATCATTAGAGCTTCGGATCAAGTTACTACAAACCTCGTAGGTCGACAAAGGTCGTGTACTAATACAGAGTGGTACTGTAACCCTGTCTTGGAGGTCATGTTGTTGAACAACAATGAACCTACGAGTTATGGAGAAGCAATGGTGGGCCCGGATTCCGACAAATGGCTGGAGGCCATGAAATCCGAGAGAGGATCCATGTATATAACAAAGTGTGGAACTTTGGAAGAACTACTTGATGGTAGTAAGACTATTAAGTAATGATGGATCTTTAAAAGAAAACAGACGATGATGGTGACTATTCACCATTAGAGAAAATCTCGACTTGTCGCAAAGATGTTTTCGACAAGATCAAAGAGTTGACTATGATGAGACTTTATCACTCGTAGCGATGCTAAAAGTCTGTTGGAATTATGTTAGTAGTTGCTGCATTATTTGTGTAATATTGCACATTGGAAGTCAAAACATTGTTTCCTCGACGGTTTCCTTGAGGAAAGATTGTATGTGATACAATCAGAAGGTTTTGTCGATCCTAAGGATACTAACAAGTATGCAAGCACCATCGATCCTTTTATGGACTGGTGCAAGCATCTCGGAGTTGGAATATACGCTTTGATGAGATGATCAAAGCTTTTGGGTTTGTGCAAGTTTTATGAGAAACTTGTATTTCCAAAGAAGTGAGTGGGAGCACTATAGAATTTCTGATAAGTATATGTGGTTGACATGTTGTTGATCGGAAGTAATGTAGAATTTCTGTAAAGCATAAAGGTTGTTTGAAAGGTAATTTTCAAAGGAAGACCTGGATAGAGCTACTTGAACATTGAGCATCAACATCTATGGAGATAGATCAAAATGTTAAACATAACTTTCAAATGAAATGCATGCCTTGACAAGTTTTCGAAGGAGTTCGAAATAGATCAGCAAAGAAAGAGTTCTTGGCTGTGTTGTAAGGTGTGAATATGAGTAAGACTCAAAAGCCCGACCACGGAAGAAGAAAGAGAAAGGACGAAGGTCGTCCCCTATGCCTTAGCCATAGACTCTACAGTATGCCATGCTGTGTACCACACCTAATGCGTGCCTTGCCACAAGTCTGTTAAGAGGTATAGAGAGTGATCCAGGATTGAATCACTGAACAGCGGTCAAACTTATCCTTAGTAACTAATGGACTAAGGAATTTTTCTCGATTATGGAGATGGTTAAAGAGTTCGTCGTAAAGGGTTACGTCGATGCAAGCTTTGACACTAATCCAAATGACTATGAGTAGTAAAACGGAATTGTATAGTAGAGTAGATATTTGGAGTATTTCCGAATAGCACGTAGTAGCAGCATGTGTTAGATGACATAAAGATTTGTAAAGCACACACGGATCTGAAAGTTTCAGAACCGTTGACTAAAACCTCTCTCACGAGCAAGACGAGATCAGACCCCAGAACTATATGGGTGTTGGATTCGTTGAAATCACATGGTGATATGAACTAGATTATTGACTCTAGTGCAAGTGGGAGACTGTTGGAAATATGCCCTAGAGGCAATAATAAATTAGTTATTATTATATTTCTTTGTTCGTGATAATCGATTATTATCCATGCTATAATTGTATTGATTGGAAACACAAATATGCCTCTAGTTGACTACTTCGTTGATCAAAGATGGTCAAGGTTTCCTGACCATGGGCACGTGTTGTCACTTGATAACGGGATCACATCATTAGGAGAATCATGTGATGGACAAGACCCAAATTATATACATAGCAATATGATCGTGTCATTTTATTGCTATTGTTTTCTGTGTGTCAAGTATTTGTTCCTATGACCATGAGATCATATAACTCACTCGTACCAGAGGAATACCTTGTGTGCATCAAACGTCACAACGTAACTGGGTGACTATAAAGGTGGTCTACAGGTATCTCCGAAGGTGTCCGTTTAGTTAGTATGGATCAAGAGTGGGATTTGTCACTCCGTGTGACGAAGAGGTATCTCGGGGCCTACTCGGTAATACAACATCACACACAAGCCTTGCAAGCAATGTGACTAAGTGTAAGTCACGGGATCTTGTAAGTCACGGAATGAGTAAAGAGACTTGCCGGTAACGAGATTGAAATAGGTATGCGGATACCGACGATCGAATCTCGGGCAAGTAACATACCGAAGGACAAAAGGAACGACATACGGGATTATATGAATCCTTGACACTGAGGTTCAACCGATAAGATCTTTGGAGAATATATAGGATCCAATATGGGCATCTAGGTCCCACTATTGGATATTGACCGAGGCGTACCTCGGGGCATGTCTACATAGTTCTCGAACCCGCAGGGTCTGCAAACTTAAGGTTTGGTGATGTTTTAGTATAGTTGAGTTATATGTGTGGTTACCGAATGTTGTTCGGAGTCCCAGATGAGATCACAGACGTCACGAGGGTTTTCGGAATGGTCCGGAGACGAAGATTGATATATAAGATGACTTCATTTGGTTACCGGAAAGTTTTCGGGCATTACCGAGAATGTACCGGGAGTGACGAATGGGTTCCAGAAGTTCACCGGGAGGGGGGCAACCCTCCTAGAGGAAGCCCAAAGGACGTATGGGTGGCGCACCAGCCCTTAGTGGGCTGGTGGGACAGCCCAATAAGGCTTATGCGCCATAAGCAAAAAACCAAAGAAAGAAAGAAAAAGGTGGGAAGGAAGAGAAGGACTCCACTTTCCAATCCTATTTTGAGTAGGATTGGAGTAGGAGTCCTACTCCTCCCCTTGGCCGGCGCACCTTGAGGGATTGGCCCTCAAGGCAAGTCCCTCCCCCTCCCTCCTATATATACTGGTGTTTTAGGGCTGATTTGAGACAACTTTTGCCACGGCAGCCCGACCACAAACACCACGGTTTTTCCTCTAGATCGTATTTCTGCAGAGCTCGGGAGGAGCCCTGCAGGAGTAGATCCTTCACCACCATCGGAGCGTCGTCACGCTTTCGGAGAACTCATCTACTTCTCCGTCTTGCTTGCTGGATCAAGAAGGCCGAGATCATTGTCGAGCTGTACGTGTGCTGAACGCGGAGGTGTTGTCCGTTCGGCACTAGATTGGAACGGATCGTGAGACGGTTCGCGCAACAGATCGCGAGACGGATCGCCGGACGGTTCGTGGGATGGTTCCCGGGGCGGATCGACGGACGTGAGGACGTTCCACTACATCAATTGCGTTTCTTAACACTTCCTGCTGTGCGATCTACAAGGGTACGTAGATCCAAATCTCCTCTCGTAGATGGACATCACCGTGATAGGTCTTCGTGCGCGTAGGAAAATTTTTGTTTCCCATGCGACGTTCCCCAACAATAAAAACTCATGAGATAAGACACTCTTCAGGGCATACCAATATTTAAGTCTTGTCAGACCACAATAAGAGAACAATCAGTCTCAGGTGGATACTTGTTTCAGTAATAAGAAGGATCACAAGTTTGACCTAAAAAAGGAAATGCATTTAGTTACTGGAGTTACAAATTTAAGGTGACGCCATAACCTGTCGTTGGCTTCAAGCTTGTGACCCCCCTCCCCTCCTTGGTTATTCCTTTTCCCTCTTTTCATTTCATTGAGCTTTGTTCCATGTAGTACAGTCGGGCATCTTACATCAAACATCTGCAAGTTTTGCAAACTCAACATTGTGGATCTGTACAAGTAGCAGTAGTACGCTAATTAGAGGAAACAAGAACCTCGTTGTATGACGGACCGAAAGTGACTTAAGGAAGCAATACTTACCTGTAGACCATCAAATCGATGGCGACGGGTGCATGAACTGTTCCACAGGTGGTGTAGATGAAGAACGCATCTGCTAAGGGAGGAGTTTCTACGTTGTCACGGCCTGGTGGATTCTTTGTTTCTGACCCTGTGGAGGACGGAGGAGTCACCCCCGTCTGTGTGGGGGACGGGCCAGGGACAAGCGCCGAGCGCTAGATGAGAGACTGTCGGGCGGCCGCTAATGTTGTCGCGCGAGGGAGACGGACGAGCGGGCCGCCGACTGGCGTCGTGCTCCACAGGATAGGCGGACAAGCGAGGTTTGACGGTGAGCGGTGAGGGAGGGTTGCGCTGGCGGCGTGCGTCGCACGACATAGAGAGGAAAACAGTGCAAGCAAGCGCGGCGGCGGGGATGGATGCGCGGGGCGGGCGCAAGGGCCGGCGGTGGCGGGGATGGATGCGCGGGGCGGGCGCAGGGGCCGGCGACGGCAGGGATGGATGCGTCGGGCGGGCGCAGGCGCCGGCGCCGGCGGGTATGGATGCGGCGGGCGGGCGCAGGGGTCGGCGGCGGCGGGGATGGATGCGCGGGGCGGGCGCAGGGGTCGGCGGCTGGTCTGGCTGGTGGCGATGCTGGGCATGCGGGGCTGGGGCGGCGGGTGCTAGTGGGATGAGGAGTGCGGGTGCTAGTGGGGAATGAGAGGCTGGTGCGGAAGCAGTTGCGCGGCGACGACGTGTGTTTCGTTAACTAAGGCAATTTTATTAATAAAATACTTAGACCATTGATTATGTGATTAGACAGCTGAGATTGCTAATTGGATCTGCCCTCTCGTGCTTTTAATAATACAGATAGATGATCTCTTAGAAGGACAGATAATATTTTTTTTCCTTTAGCTAAAGATGATCTCTTCAGAAGAAAGATAATGCATTTTTCCTCCATTGTATGAGATGTCTTTTCTTATTCACTTTTTTTAGTAGTACCATAATTTTAGGATCTGGTAATATTAAATGCTAAGATATACTACCTCCGTCTAAAAATACTTGTCGGAGGAATGAATGTATCTAGACGTATTTTAGTTTTAGATAAATATTTTCTGATGGAGGGAGTAATTCGTTGTATAACATATTTTACTATCTTCTTGGAATGACGTGGAATATTTTATAAAAAACTGTATTATCAACCGATGTACATGCGCTTAAGGGTTTTGACATCTTAAATTACATAGAAGAGAGACGCCCCACTAAATATAATAATAATAGATGTCCTACACTCGACAACATTGTTGTTCTTCCTCCTCGGTCCGCACCCAAACATGTGAAGTTCTTTCCTTGACGCTGTGGCGAGCCACGTCGTCCTCTCCATCGGGGAGGTCCTGACGAGCCCTACCTAGCGACACACGATCGGCCAACATGTTTCGGTCATGATGGCTACCTAATAAAGGTGTACATAAAAAACAACCCCCCCCCCTCCCCCAAACACACACACACAAAAAAAAACAGCGACCACACGTCTTCCTAACCGGTTGCAATGCTGCGGCGTCACCGCCTTTGGCTAGGTCCTTGAGAGATCTCACAGGGGACATAGTAATATGGCTAGCTCTTTTTCATACTCCATTCGTTCCTAAATATAAGTCATTTTATAGGTTCCACTAAAAGACTACATATGGATGTATATAGACATACTTTAGAGTATAGATTCACTCATTTTTGTTCCATACATAGTCCTCTAATGAAATTTTTAAAAAGACTTATATTTAGGAACGGATGGAGTACTCCTTCCGTCACGGTTTAAGAGGCACGCTTGGAAAATTTCTGGGACCAAGGTAGTCATCGATTGGTTGTGAGATGTAGCAGGTGTAAATGCTAATGCGCCTAATCAACTAAGAAAATACTAGTACTAATGTGTGATCAGCAAATTAGAAGGGCGCATGCATGAGTAGTACTAGTACTAATTAATAGGAGTAATTGCTTTCGCGCCTTAAACCTTGTCTATCTCCCCTAATAATAAAGCGCGCAGCGCTTCTGCCGTCCATCATGGCGGTTTTGCAAAAAAGCCCCTGACGGTATTCAACCCGCACTCCCTTTTTAAGTGGAGAAAACGAAAAACGATTCGTTTAACCTGGTATATATAAAGTGCCACCTCTGTTTAAACACAATCACGTGCCTAGCCCAGTGACAGACGCACGACAGCTTGCTGCACCACCAGTCGACTTGAGTTCGACTCTACCACTAGCCTGTTTTTCCTTTCCTATTGCTTCTTTTTTTATATAAATTCAAATGCTTTTAAAATATTCATATCTTTTAAATCCTAACTTCAAATCTAACATGTTATATATGAAAATCGTTCAGAAAAAAGTGAAGATTTCAAATATGCTATTATTTTGCATGTTACTTTCCTGATTTTCCTTTCATTTTTTGTGTAAATTCAAATGTTTTTAAAATATTCATATCTTTTAAATCCTAACTCCAAATCTAACATGTTATATATGAAAATCGTTCAGAAAAAAGTGAAGATTTCAAATATGCTATTATTTTGCATGTTACTTTCCTGTTTTTCCTTTCCTATTGCTTTATTTTTTGTGTAAATTCAAATGCTTTTAAAACATTCATATCTTTTAAATCCTAACTCCAAATCTAACATGTTATATATGAAAATCGCTCAGAAAAAAGTGAAGATTTCAAATATGCTATTATTTTGCATGTTACTTTCCACAATAAAGCTTATTGTGCAATATTAATTAATACATTCTCTATATTACACATATCGTCCAATACGTATAAGGGGGTGATTTTTTTTCCGTTGCAACGCACGGACATGTTTGCTAGTTATGAAAACGCACGCAAGTTTAGTTGTGCCTTCTAAACCGTAACGGAGGGAGTAGTAAAGATTGTAGTAGGATGTATAGCGACTTCACCCTAGCGAATAGATATATATTTTTCCTATATGAAACAAGAAGTGGGACGACACGCATGTGCTCCCGTGGTCCCATGGGTTGGTGCGTGCATCAAATTAACTTAACCTGCTCCTCATTTAGTCCTCTTATAAAAAGAAAAGATGTGAAGATACACAACCTGATCATACGGGGGATTGATCGAGGGCCTAGAGTGAGATTTAAGCCTTACACCACGATGTTGTCGATACATAGTGGCTACAAGGAATTATTAGGCGTGAGAGGCATGGGGAACATGGTTACCAGCAGGACTCGATCCTTGTGTTGAGCAGTCTTTCAAGGTCGCTAGATCTAGCATCCCAAAGAACCACCATTATTCCGTGCTATCAAGCTCATATTCAGTTGACGAACCAACAGATCAGCATCTAGGCTACCCCTCTTCGTTGCCACCTTGCTCCGGCGCGCGAGCGTACCAGGAATAACTACCGGGCACGGTGACCAGGATAGAGTTCAAGGCTGCAAAAACTTTGATCCGAGATCGAACGGCTGTTGTGGGGTTTGCCCGGGACGAGGAATCAGAGGTGGCCTAATCCCTAGCTTGCAGTGCTCGAGGTTAACATGCAGAAGATCCACGTCGAGATGAACTATCAGGCGGTGCTGTACATGATCATTCAGCCGGCGAAGAACCTATCCGCTCTAGGGCGATGAGTGGGAGCAATGAGTGGAGGAGATCAAATCGATGCTCAACTCGTTTCATGGATTTTAAGATGCCCTGGGTTAGGCGCAGTGTTAATGGCCCTTCTTGGATGTAGGTTAGAGTTAGATTCTAATCCTGAATTAATCCTAAACTGACTTTAATCAAAGAAGTATTTGGATGGCAGGATTAGATTGACAATAAATGCTCTTTTCCAATCATTTGTTTACTTTAGATCATACTCCCTCCGTCCCAAAATAACTGTCTCAAGCTTAGTACAACTTTGTACTAGAGCTAGTACAAAGTTAAGACACTTATTTTGGGACGGAGGGAGTATTTTCTATCGGATTTGATGTGGCCGGCTCTTGTGTAACCTTCTTCCGCTCACAATTGATATAAACGAACCATCGTTACAAATCAAGCATGCAAAACATGATAAGTTTTATTTTGTCCCTCCGCTGCGTTGTCCTTGGCTGTGGCTGGCTCCACCATCAGTCCCTTTCTATAAATCGATCCGCGGAATCCCCTCCACACCCACCTACCGTCCTCCCCTCCCCTCCCTCGCCCTCGCACCCACCTTCCCCAAGTCCACTTCTTGCTTCCTTCCTTCCTGCGCAATCATCATCGTCGTCGGACTCTTCTCTTCTGCTCGTCCATCGGTCGGTCGACCAAGGAGATGGACGGCGACTACCTCTCTGGCCTGCTCGCGGAATCCGCGGGGCTCAACTTCAACGTGTCGGGCCTCGACGCCGGCTTCTTCGAGACACTCCAATTACCTTGCGACGGTATAGCGACCCCGGCCGAGAGCTGTGCTGGTCAAGGCAGACGAGGACGCGCTCGCGCAAGTAGCCGCGCTGGCCTCTCGTGCAGCCCGCCGACCGAATCTGTCATCCCTACGCAAGGAGCCGTGACTGCTCAACGGCAAGCGGGTGAGGAAACGAGGGGATTGGAACAGGAGGATAGGGTGGGGCTGCTTACCGACGACGGACGGGAGCGCGTATACGGCGAGGCGCCTTCACGGGCGGTGCGAGAGGGAGGGAGGGAGAGGACGAGAAGCTTCGAGCAAGTGGGGAGGGATCCGTTGCGGGGAGTGCGAGAGAAAAAAAGTGTTTTTAATGGTCCCGAGAAGAACTAATCCAAACAAGCACCTCTTCGGTTGTTAGTTTTTTTTGAATGGATTAGATACATCTAACCCAAACTAATCTTCTATTTGGATATTTTTAGGTTAGTTAAGTCCAAACTAACCTAAACTAACTCTAGACCATGGATCCAAACAAGACCAATGTTGTCCCTTATAAATTAACTAAAGTAGAAGTACACGAAGAAGAACGTTGTAAGGTGTGTTTAGGATTCCACCAGATTGCATTCTGAATATCAGTTCATAGGATATACCGGATTTGAAGGAAAAAATAAAGGACAACGCTACGTGTTGGCCGACGGCCGTATCGCAGATTGTTGAATTCAACACTTGATAGTGCTCAAATTCAGCTGCCATCTTTGCAACAAGAATGATGTTGTACTTCATATTTGCAACAGAGTTCATATTATAGAACTTTTACAACATATGTTTTATTGCAGTTTTTTTTTTTATAAAAGAGCTAATTTTGCAGATTTTTTGTCTACACGTTTATATTATATGTTATAGAAGAAAGTTTTGCAAAATTGTTAATGTTGTTTCTTGCAACAAGGAGATCTGGTGTTCCTTACCACTTGAGCTACTAAGAGTAGGCGATTTATAGGCAGCACGAAAATTTAAGAACTAAATGCAGCAGTAGATTAAAAAAACATCCATTCATTTTTTGAACAATTTTATTGTAATAATTTTAATGTCATTTTAAATAGTTGACAAATTTTGAAACGCAAACAATTCTTGAAAATGTGAATGATTTTTTAAAACATGTTTGTTTTGAAAAAATGTAATAGTTTTCTGAAATTGAGAACCAACTTATAATTCCGAACACTTTTTTGAATTGTGGACAAAATTTTAAAACAAGAACTAATATGAAAATCATGAAAAAAGCGAATTCTAAAAAAATGTATTTTGAACAAAAAAATTAAAAAGTGATTTACTTTAAATAAAATGAACATTGTGAATAAAGTTTCTTTAAATGTGATGTTTTAGTAAGAACAAATTTTGAATTCCTAACAATAAAATAACTTCTGAACAAAATTTGAAAATCTTGAACAATTTTTTAAAACTTGAATGTTTTTTAGAAATCGCACTTAAACTTTGAAAATCATGATCAATTTTTTAAATATTGATTTTTTGGGAATATTAAACATTATTTAAAAAGAAAGGATAAAAATAAAAGAAATAGAATAAGAAACGAAAAAATAAAGAAAAAGGAAAAACCGGTACAAAAACCAAAGGAAAAATGTTGAGGGAACTTTCGTGGAGGTTACCAAAACCAGTTTGCCTCGCACCTTCTTTAACGCTCCAACTGGGCTGGCCCATCTCACGCTGCTCGATCGCGTACTTCAGTGAAACCGCTACAGTTGAACGCATACGAGCGTCATATAGGGATCGCCCTCAGCCTGCAGCCTTGCGAGAGAGCCTCGGATCCACACACTTTTTCAAATTCGTGAACTTTTTTTCAAGCACTCCCTCCGTTCCAAAATAACTGTCTTAAGCTTAATACAAATTTGTACTAGAACTAGTATAAAGTTGAGACAGTTATTTTAGGACGGAGGGAGTAGTAAACTTTTTTCAATTCCATGGCATTTTTCAAACTCCTCGACTTCTCCAAGTTTAAAAAAAAAATACAAATCTGTGAACATTTTCCAAGTCAACAAAAATTTTCCAAACTCGCGAACTTATTCAAAATTTCTCCTCTCAATTACTGAACCTTTTTCAAATTCATGAAATGTTTTCAAATTTATATAGAAACAGATCTTTGTTTCTTAAAATTCAACAGTTAATTGTTAACCAGTCAATGACTGACAACTGGCCAAGTAAACCAAGCGGTGTTGTGATTGAACAAAGCAACGAGCGAGCGACCATCATGTTTGTTGAGCAGCCCAAGCGGGTTATGTGAGATCATGATGAAGCATCGATTAGGGGGGGGGGGGGGGGGCTCTTGGTCGACACCTTATGCGCCAGTTAGGAGTTCTGGCACCCACTAGCTACAGCGAATGGGTCGGCCCAGTCAACACTTCGTGATGTAGTCCCTCGCTAGGGCGCATTTTGGTTCATCGATCAATGGTTGACCAGCTGATAGTTAAACAAAGAAAAAAATGCGTGAAAACTTGTGAATTAAAAATTGATATCGGATTTTGAGTTTCCAAACTAAAAGAGTTACGAATTTGGAAAGAAATTCACGAATTTGAATAAAATATCACTGAATTTTTTAAACCATAAGTTTTACCAAAAAGGTTCACAAATTTTACAAATGTTCATTGATTTTTAAAAAACTTCATCCATTCTGAAAAAAGTTTACAAATTTGAAAAGGTTCATTGATTTTGAAAAAAATTCAAAGAAGTTTTTCAAAAGTTCACCAATTTAAGAATAAAAAAAGGAGTAAGTAATCACATTAGGTGTGGTGTCCCCGGTAGTATTGTAGTTTTTCAAGAACAAGGAGATTGTGATTTGAATCACCTCATGCGCGTGTTCTTTTTGTAGTTTAACAAAAAGAAAAGGCTACATAGGCCGGCCCAGCGCGGAGTGGGGTTGTGCACCCGATTGCCGAAACAGTAGTAACGAGCATGGAAGGCGCCGTATAGGAAATGGCATTAGGAGGACTCGATAGGCCCATCAAGTGACAATTCATTACATGGCCAATCCTTTTTCACAGTGTTGTTGCACGATTGATGGTCGATTCCTCAAAAAAAATGATGGTCTACAACTTCTCCTGAGTGTACTTGCACATTGGCAATGCAAGGGTGAATGGATGCGTATTACATTAGTTTTTTTAGATGCATATTGCATTAGTTTTTTACGGGGCATATTCATTAGTTAGTTGGGCCGTCTTTGACTTTCCTTTGCCATATAATTTCTCCATACGCCACCTCTGTGAATCTAGATTCTACTCGTCTTACAACCCAATCAAATTTACGCAAACATGTACAAAGATGTTCATAATTAATATCACTAGAGGAACTTTTTTTTTTCTAGCATTCCTTTCAAACTCTTTGCAGTTCAAAGATTTCATGCTTATGGTATTCTTGTCACTCAAGATTTCTTTTACTAGCGGTCTCTCAAGATTCATCATATAATAAGAGAATACCTCTTTAGCTTATTTTATTTGTGGCTCAGATTCACTCATCAATGTCATAACCACCAATTTCGTAATTCTAGGATCATCTATACGAAGTAATTCTAGAAAGATTCTTTGTAAAGAAGGATGTAAATGGACAAACTTTATCATAAGTTCCCTAACCAATTAAACAACTGTGCCTCTATAGCTTCTAGTTCTATCACGGATAGTGCCCCTAGTAAAGGTATAACTCCAACACAATTAAAGAAATCATGTATGACATCTTTTCTAATAATAGTGTCACATCCACAACATAAGTTTTTGTTTTCCAAGTTAAATGCCTAGTATCAAAAGTTTTTGTTCTCCCCTAACGTAACCATTAAGGTCTATGTTAGGGAAGCCACTAGCTTGCCTGTTTTTAGTGGAAGAAAACATGATTTCAAACATAAAACTAAAGAAACTACTTGTTATAATAAAATTGTTTCTTTGGGGTGTCCAAAAAGCAGAAAATGAAAATAACAACAAAAAGTAACCGTGGAAACTACCTCTATGCATTTTGGGACTAGCCTTGACCATGGATTTAACTAGTAGAATGCTCGTGAAGCTCAACTAGAGAAAAAAATAGTACGAGTCATTGCTGTGAAAGTAAAAAAAAATTAAAACATTATGGAACTAATTTCATACACACTCTTATAAGTAATTGCATACTCCTAGTCTTCTTTGTGGTTTTCATGTTTACGGCAAGCAACATTTCGGTATTATTCATACCATGCGACATACCAGGCTACCAACTATAACATAGTTTTACAACATATTAGATAACCATGACCATTTTATCTTTAACTATTATTAGATACAATATAATATGCTCATCACCAACCATAAAAATTACCGCACAATTATAGTATGACCATTTGATAAACATATTTTCTTAGCTTAAGACATCTCGTTACTTGGGTCAACCTTCTACTCTTATGGTGTGCAATTGCCATGATTCTTACTACAGCTGAGTTTTGCAATATATTTGATGACCGGGCTATTGTTTTATCACAACTGGAAGATAATTATGCTAGTCCATTTTACAATCCAACTAGAAGAAACATTTGGATTCAGATTTATTTTGTTTGAAAATACTAAGTTGGTAACTACAGTCAC
The DNA here is from genome assembly GCF_904849725.1 of Hordeum vulgare subsp. vulgare. NCBI lineage: Eukaryota > Viridiplantae > Streptophyta > Magnoliopsida > Poales > Poaceae > Hordeum > Hordeum vulgare. Next base: position 520,678,009 of record NC_058523.1, read on the forward strand.
GTGTTACAGATACGCGATAAGTGCAACTATCTGACTTGTTGTAATAAAAGATTACTAAGGTGATCATCAACAATTTTGTCTTATCACAATGTTTTTTATAACCCATTTTGATTATCATGTTCCTATGATATGGATTGCCCCTTTAGGCCTTTTGTTCGCAAACACAAAATGATTAAACACCATCCTATATATATATATATATATATATATATATATATATATATATATATATATATATATATATATATATATACCGCACTATTATTGTGATACATTATCTACTTGGTCAATCCGCTTAGCATATCTCCTTGAAAGTACTTCTCATGGAAATGGAATTCAGTCTAGGAACACAATCAAGATGTTTCAAGGGAGTCCATGAATATATAGCTGGTTGTCCACTTGTGGCCACACTTAATTTGCATAGCTCCATAGGTCAACGGTCCCGAGCAACCGTCGCACGGAAGCATGATAAATGAATTTAGGAAAGGATGCATGTGTGCCTTGGTACACATGTACTAGACTATGGTATGGTCTACCTGAGAGGGTGAGAAATAGCAATCTGATCATATATACTATGCTTTTGTAACTTAGCGAAAAAATAATGTAAATTACTTTAACAATATAGTGGTTGTTGCGTTTAATCAAACGTGCTCTCCTTTACTCCTTTATAAAAGGAAGATACTGTGAAGAGGTTATACAAACTAACCATGTGGGCATCATACAAAGACCAAATGTGAGTTTCAAGCTTCGTATCAATATTGGAAGCACACAGTAGCCACATAGAATTTGTAGGCGTGAGAGGCATGAGGAATATGGCGATCGCCACACCTAGGCATGCTTTCAGCGTCAGATGTGTTTTCAGCTAGATGACGCTTCTTAGATGGCACACAAAGTGTTGCAAGACCGCACGACACCAAGTTTTTGGTATGTTCTGTTTAGAGTTTAGACGTCCGGTGATCATGTTTTCGCTAGCGTAATTTTATGGAGCACAAGTTTGGTACCCCCGCTTGCAGCGTGACAGGCGTGCAACCGTCCAACAGTCATCGCAGCTGCTCACGGTGTGTTCATGATCATGTCATGATGTAAGCACGGCGGATGTGCAAGGTTCACTTATCGCCGTATGATCTTGGTTTCACATTGTACCTCAACCCTGTTTGTAACAGATTGACGGTGTGTAGGGGAACAACTTTAGCAACGTGGCAACCTTCCCTATCAGATGTATGCTCGTTTTGAGGCGATCCGCTTTCTTTCCAGGGGATTCTTTGGGAACCTGTGAATGGTGATCAAGTGAGGTGGGTTGGGTGCCGGGCCATATGAACCATCATTAGCATGTTGTGAGGAACAATTGACCCATGTATCAGTGACTCAGCTCGCCAACCTTTGTGTTGGCTAATTTCCTTGATAGTCCATTTCGTAGTCTCCGTTTCATGTGTTTCTGTGGCTTTGTTCAATGTCTTCTCCTACCCTTTTTGTGTTTTATTACTTTCCTACCTACTTGGTAGCAATGACTGTTATAGTACTTCGGTTCAGAAAGAAAATGGCGCCTACAACACTGTGAAACAAACTGACAAATGCATGATGCAAATTGGAATCCACATTTTAATCCATTCATTGGCTCAACAATCAGAATCCAAAATCATTCATGACGACCATCTTCATACAAGATAAATACAATGCATGGCTAGTAAAAGGTGGTACACATTAAAACTAATCTATTGAGATAACTGGAAACACAACAAAGCTGCAGGTTTCAGTTTAGCGAAAAAAGAGTAGAAGATCGTATAGTACAAGAATACAAGGAAATATTTCTTATCCATTAATTTGCAAACTACTACTCCCTCTGTCCCAAAATAATTATCTCAACTTTATACTAGCTCTACTATAAAATTATGTTAAGCTTAATACACTTATTTTAAAACGGAGGGAGTATGGTCTGCTCGCGGTATGAGTGGAGTTAAATCTTGACCCTCAGGTCTACGTAGAGTGGTGTATTAGATAAGCATGACCATGATTGTCTCATTTTCCTATACCTTTTTAACAAATGCTCCCTCCGTTTCAAAATAAATGTCGCTGACTTAATATCATAGTTTTAAATAGCTCGATATAGCCCCAAATTTGTACTAATTTAGTTATAAATTTGTACAATTATTTTGGGATGGGGGGAGTACTATTCACTCTCATCAAATTTACATTCTACTCGTCCCCTTTTGAATCTGGTTCAGGTCTCTTGTTTGCAGCCTCTAAATTCTAACATAGTCCATTTTTGTGTTGTGAAACCTGATGCAAAGACGATAATATCACTACAATCATTCCTTTCTCTACCTAACTTTAAGAAACAAAGATACTTCTCCAACTCAGCATAGTGTCAGCAAGAGAGGTTCTAGCTAGAAAGACAAAATGCACCACAGCCGGCACCATCACAAAAAGCAATCAACCGTGGCAGGAAGCATGCACCTTTGGTTGTGAAACAACAAGCATGTTGCTTTGGCAATGGGAGTGGACGCCAAGCATTTGCACAAGACACTTGCACACACAGGCGTTTACGGTTCTCGTGGCGCAGTGACGCCCAATACATTCTCAAATTATGTTCCACTTGCTTTGTCCATGCCAGTCTGTACTGTTTTTTTTTTTTTTTGCGGGTGAATCTGTACTGTGTTATTTATTTGCATCCTAAAAATAAGATGGAGCTTTTGACTGCGCCTCGGTAACGCCAGCCATTGGTTTCAAGCTTACAATGTCCACCTTGCACTTAACTATGGTACTTGTATCTAAAAAATAAAAGGTATGCCAATGGCTGGCGTTATGTCACCGAATCTGCCCAAACTAAAAAAAAAAACTTGCACTTAACTATGGTACTTGTATCTAAAAAATACCTTGACAGAGTGATCCGTCTAGCTAAGAAACTTAATCTGACATACTAAGAGGTATGGTTCCAGTACCATTAACTCCATATGTGACTAAGAGTTCAGTCTCCAAAAAGCTGGTTGTGCATCCAGGAGTCTACCAAAATTTAGTTGTTATGTGGAAGGCGTGTGCTACATGTGACCAACAACAAAAGGCTCTTTTTGTACAGCCGATGGATGGGCTACTATCCACTGGTATTTATCTAAATACTTTGTTTCATGTTGCTTACAAGTGCCCTGGTATAGTCATTGGCCGGGCCCAAGCTAAGGAAATTTATTAAGGCTATGAAGGAGGATACTGCCATCTTTTGTACCTAGAGGACTCTTTTGTACTCAATCTGTAAACTAATATAAGAGCATTTAGATCACTACTTTAGTGATCTGAACGCTCTTATATTAGTTTAAGGAGGGAGTAGCATCCAAGTTGCTATGTAGTAGTAATGCAATTTTTTCCACTATGTCTGAAACTAGCCAAGCCTATCACCAGCATGCTCATTGGTTTTATGCTGCGAAACTATGATTTGACTAAATGGAGTATGTACTTAACACCTATAGCTATCAGGGGGGCCTTGGTAAGAGAAGACCGAGCAAGCTCTCCAGAGGAGATGAGGGCGAGCACAGGGCCAACAAGAGCAAGCTCCCCACAGGAGTTGAGGGTGAACGCGTCTGCGCCAAGTTCAAGCAGGCCAAGTACCCCCATCACAGCCTGAGTAAATGATCAAATTGCAGAGCTGGCACATAAGCAGAGGTTCATCTGGGTATTGCGACACGACCGGGCCGACATATTCACAGAGGATGACGATAGAGCCCGCCCAACAAGCTGTTGTCTAGTTTCACTAAAGAAACTGAGTAAATGAGTGCAGCTTCCAGCGGCCGTGGTTGTCATCACTCCATTGCTGCAAAGAGCGCGCGAGGGGGAGGAAGGAGACAGGAGAGCCATCAGATATCAACAGACGGTCGATTTGGACAGCTACAGCACCCATACAGTTTTTACTCATCTGCAGAGGGCGTAGGTCGACCGTCCCAAGAAATAATCACAAGGAAGCATAATAAATGAATTTATTGAAGGGTGCATACGAGCATTGATAAACATGTATTCCCTCCGTCCGAAATTACTTGTCATAAAAACGGATAATACTAGTAATGGATGTAGATACATCCATTATTATTCATTTTTATGTAACTGTGTTCGGGCCACATGAAGACGGAGAGAAATAGCAATAAAAATCATGCCAGTTGTTTTTTACAGTATAATAGTTGTTGCATTAAACCAAACTTGCTCCCCTTTACTCCTTATAAAAGGAAGATGTTGGGCGATAATTCCATCCTGCTCCCAGGCTCATCAGCTCCCGGTCAAAAAAACAATTAAAATAAATACTAGAAAAATTCAAAAAAAAAATGTGTGATAGATAATTTGATGCGTGAGGTTCGTTCTAAATTTAAACTTATTTGGACATCTGAGCTGCTTTTGACAAAAATGACAAATCGGGTTAGAAAAGTTCGTGAACAGTAGACCTTTTTTACAGACCCATATTTGTCTTTTTTGCTGAGTGCGCCTCAGATGCCCAAATGAGTTCAAATTTGGAGCGTACCTCACGCATCAAATTATCTACCACACAAAAAAATGGATTTTTTTTGAATTTGTTTAGTTTTTTTTATTATTTTTTTCGTCAGAGCGGGTGCAAATGAGTTCGGGAGCCAAAACGCCTCTTTCTATTTGTTTTAATTTTTTTCGTCGGAGCGGATGCAGATGAGCTTGGGAGCCAAAACGTCTCTCCCTTGGAATTCTACAAACTGGCCACGTGTGGATCATACAAAGACCTAATGCGAGTTTTAAGTCAGATACTGGTAGCACCTAGTAGCCGCATATAATTTGTAGGCGTGAGAGGCATAGGAAAAATAGCGACTGCCATACTTATATTTATTTTCAGCGAATGATGTATGTGCCGCTAGACAAGGCTTCAAAACCGGGATACAAAGCACTGCAAAAGCACGTAACGTCGTTCATCTGATGTTAAGCTTAGACTTTGGTCGTCGAGCCTTCATGTTTTTCCTAACTAGTGTCTGCTTAGTGACATGGAAACCTTCTATCCTCTGTGTGCTCCTTGTCGTTTGAGGTGATCTAGATTATTTGGGAGCCCGTGACGGTGATCAAGCGGGTGGGTTGTGCATGGGGCCAGAGGAACCATATACTCCTTCCATTTGTAAATATAAGTGTTTTAGTGATTTCACTAAAAGACTACATAAGGAGTAAAATGAGGTTCCAAACAAAAAACACTTGTCCGACTCATCATAGTGTCAGCAAGGAAGGTTCTAGCTAGAGAGACGAAATACACCACAACCGCCCCCGTCACCAAAACCGATCAACCACGGCAAGGACATGCCTTTGGTTGTCGGATGCATGTATGAAACAGTCACCAGCACCGCAAGAAACAACAAGCATGTTGCTTTGGCAATGGGGGTGGACGCCAAGCATTTGCACAAGACACTCACACACACACAGGCGTTTACAGTTCGCATGGCGCCATGACGCCCCATGCGTTCTCAAATTACTTTCCCTTTGCTTTGGCCATGCCAATTTGTACTATGTTATTTATTTGCGTCCTAAAAATAACACGGAGCCTTTGATTGCCCCCCTATAAATGTGTAGGTCATGACCAGGAGATCGATCAAAAATACAGCTATGATCCAAGCAGCTGGTTGTTCACAGTTCAGACAACCACCATCATGTTGTTATAGTGTGCTAATGCCATTGGTCAGGCTTACGATGTCCACCCATGCATGTCATCAAATCTGCCAAAACTATAAAAAAAACACTTGGACTGAACTATGATACCTGTATGTAGTACCTTGATAGAGTGATTAGTCTAGGTAAGAAACTTAATCTGACATACTTAGAGGTATGGTTCCAGTACCATTAACTCCATATGTGATTAGCAAACTATAAGTAGTCATTGTCATCAGCTCAAGGTTCTTATATTGTTGTATTTACCATAAGACAATTTCCTGGATTAAATATCTGTACTGAACATCCAGCAGTCTACCAGAGTTCAAGTCTCCAAGAAGCTGGTTGTTCATCCAAGTGTCTACTAAAATTCAGTTGTTATGTGAAAGGCGTGTGCTATATGTGAGTATGTGACCAACAAAAAAAAGGCTCTTTTTCCACATCCACTGTTATTTATCTAAATATAATTCGTTTGATGTTGCTTACCCGGTTCAGCCAGTGCGCTGTTATAGTCATTAATGCCGGACCAAACTAAGAAAACTTATCAAAGTATGAAGAAGGATACTGACATCTTTTGCACCTAGAGAAGGACTCTTTTGTAGCATCCAAGTTGCTATGCAATACTCTCTCTCTCCCAAAATAAGTGTCACTCATTTAGTACAAAGTTGGTAAAAAAATGAACTAAAATCAACGACACTTATTTTGGGATGGAGGGGGTATAACTTTTCCACCATGTCTGAAACTATGATTTGACTAAATGTCATGTCAAACCTATAGCTATCAAGGGGGCCTTGGTAAGCAAACACCGATAAGAGCAAGCTCTCCACAGGAGATGAGGGTGAGCATGGTGCCAACAAGAGCAAGCTCTCCACATTAGTTGAGGGTGAGCACGTCTGCGACGAGTTCAAGCAGGCCAAGTACCACCTTCAAGTGGAGAAAGTACATGCGTGCCAAGTGCAGGCTGCTCCACATCAGCAATAACAGTTTCAGAAAAAATCATTTGAGCCCAAATAGCACAGGAAACTGAACATCTTAAGTCACCAATCCCCGGATGACACACTGGTTTTCGATTATTTTTTTCAAAAAAATCGTTTTCAAGTCACCAAAACCCAAAAAAATCTTAAGTCACCAATCCCCTGATGACACACTGGTTTCAGACAATTTTTTTGAAATTTGGCCCCAGAAGTTGAACAGGGAGGCAAAGAAAGCACAACCTAACTAAAATTTCCTTGACAGCCCATTTCTAAGTAGCCTTTGTTTCTTTTATCTTGTGGTTTCCTTGTCATTTTCAACGTCTTCTCCTTCCCTTTTCGTCTTTTACTTTCCTATTTGGTAGCAAAGACTGTTGTGCTACTTCTGTTCAGAAAGTAAATGGCGCCCACAACACATTGAAGCAAACTGACAAATGCATTATACAACTTGGAAGCCACATTTTAATCCATTCATTGGCTCAGCAATAAGCATCATAAATCATGCATCAAAGCCATCTTCAGACAAGACAAATGCAATGGCTAGTAAAAGTTGGTACACATGTAGAGATAATCTGCTTAGATAACAGGAAACACAAAAGACTTGTAGGCTTCAGTTTAGTGAAGAGAGAGTACAAGATCATATATATAGGTATGAAAATACAATAAAAATACATGTTATGCATTAGTTTCCAAACTGCTATGAGTAGAGTCAAATCTTGACCCTCTGCAGCCTTAACGATTTACAACACACAGCAGTGTATTGTAAGTACTGAGCAACATGCCAACCTGCTATCTACAGTCTAGCGTTAGAACATATCAGATAACCACAGCCATTAATTATTACTCCCTCCATCCCAAAATAAGTGTCAAGTTGTACTAAGCTTAAGATACTTATTTTGGGATGGAGGGAGTACTAGAAAAAAGATCGCTACTGTGGTCCTTAACAGTTTAATCTTACAACTTTTTATCACATGGTACATGTTTCCATGGTATGGGCCTTTTAGGCATACTCTAAATGTTTGGCAACTATAGTGTGGAGTATTAGATAAGCATGGCCATATGTTTGTTTCTTTTTCCTATACTTTTTACGAATATATATAACTATGCTAGTCGCTGGCCATCAAATTTACATTCTGCTCCTCCCTTCTGAATCTGGTTCAGGTCTCTTGTTTGCAGCCTCTGAATTCTAGTGTGCTTTGTGTTGTAAAACCAGATGCATAGATAAATAGACTCATTCCCTTTTCTATCTAACTTTAAGAAACAAAGGCACTTCTCCGACTCACCATAGCGTCAGCAAGAGAGGTTCTAGCTAGAGAGACGAAATGGACCAGAACCGCCAGCATCCGAAAAGCAATCAGCTGTGCCTTTGGTTGTTGGATGCATATATGAAACAACCACCAGCACCGCAAGAAACAATGGGCTGGGCGTGCTGCTTTGGCACTGGCAGTGGACGCCAAGCACTTGCACAAGACACTCGCACACACACAGGCGTTATGGTTCTCATGGCACCGTGCTGCCCCATGCATGCTTAAATTACTTTCTGCTTGCTCTGGTGATGCCAATCTGTACTATGATATTAATTTGCATCATAAAAATTGCCCCCTATAAATCTGTGTACCTTGGTCAGGAGGTCGATCACAGTCATCATCAACATCAGATCTGTAAGACTCGAAAGAGATTTAGTAAGAGTGTGGACTAGATCTAGAGAGTACAGAGTGAGAGGATGTCGAAAAGCAGTGGCAAGCCGCTCCTCGTCGTGATCCGCCGGAGCAAGCTCTCAGCAGGAGATGAGGGCCGCCGCATCTGCACAGAGTTCAAGCAGGCCAAGTACCCCTTCAAGTGGAGAAGGTACATGTGCGCTAGGTGTGGGGTGCTCCGTGACGAGCACAATGCCTGCAAAAGCAAGCTTTCTGCAGGAGAGGGGGGCGAGCACGACACCAGCAAGAGCAAGCTCTCCGCAGGAGATAAGGGCGAGCACGGCGCTGACAAGTGCAAGCTCTCTACAGAAGATGAGGGTGAGCGCAGCACCAACAAGAGTAAGGTCTCAGCAGGAGAGGAGGGCGAGCGTGTCTGCACCGAGTTCAAGCAGGCCAAGTACCCCTTCAAGTGGAAAAAGTACATGTGTGTCAGGTGCGGGGTGCTCCGTAGCGAGCACCGCGTCAGCAAGGCCAAGGCCAAATTGGGCAACGACACGGAGAATATCAGGGAGGATCACCTGCCACCACGCAAGAGGCTCATTCTCAGGTTCAAACGATCACAGGCCCTTGCCACTGCTGCTGCTGCCGCATCCAGGGAGAAGGAGAACAAGGAGGAGCTAGAGGAAGGGGAGATGACTTGGAGCCCGGGCGTGACGATCACCAAGGGGAAGAGAGCCCCAAGGAGAAAGCACTAGGATACACCGTGAACTGAGCAATGCACCATTGAGAACTTGTTATATGTGAAACAACTTGTGTACTGGTCCGATGTAAACTTCTTTGACTTTGACCAAGTCTACCCCATATACATCAGATGTGGTGGACCATCATGCTTGTTTCCTAAAGTGTATCAGCAACAATAGTTTCAGACAAATTAATTGACACACTAACCAAATTTGGCTCTAGAAGTTGAACAGGGAGCCAAAGAAAACACAACCTAAGATTCTTTTTGCCATCAAACCTAATTAATGGTAGGCAAATATGGTCAAAGTTGCCAATGGAACAAATATTCACAAGTTTGGTAAGGCAAACCTTGGCTCTGAAAGATATAAGACCAAACATCCTGTACTACTCCAAATAAATCACAAAAACATGGGCCGCCGCATCCCGCAGAGCTTGTTATGCAACCATAGATAGAAGTAGAACCACAGCCGTAATTGTGTTCCCCCGTGTATTACTTGTCTTCCTGCACATTTCACTGTGATGCACATTCATTAGCTGGGATAAAAGAGAACATACGCAGTAGGAGAGCATCTACTGAATATATCACGAATTTAATCAGTAGCAGATCACGCAGAGTCGTACTCTGCACGTTCATACATCATAGGCCTTTTTTTCACAATACATCATAGGGTTATGGTGGACAGTACTAAGTAATTAAAGCTTTAGTGCAAGGCAACAGAGGAGCAACACAACCAATTCATAAAATCAGTGGCACGTAGATGATCGGAATCAGTAGCCTTACTAGGTTAACAGTGGATCTACACAATATGGAACATGCTACACACCTCCAATTTACACTTGGCTTCGGATTCAAATGTCTTGCACAAGATCTCATAGCTTCTATGAATTCCAATCTGTGAAAAATGAAGGAGTCAACATACAAATATCTTGTTCTTGTGGAGACTATTTCTTGGTAAAGTAATACCAGTGGATCTACTCGTGATGGCGAGGTACTGGATATTACATATCTGCAAGACAGAATAAGTGAATTAAGATATTGCAATCAAAGTGAAGCAGACACCATATAAGTAACCAACAACCAGAAGGTGCATCCATTCAGTGCACCCCAGATAAGTTGTTGACATGAAATGCAAATTTACCACTTTACCCCAAATTGTTGTAGAAAGCCATAGCATCTGTATTAGATTTTTGAACTGTTAGCACCACGGCCCCCATTTGGCACTGCAAGTATACATGCGTTCCGGGTTAAATTTTGATCATCATTCCAGCTGAGATGTCACCAGAATAGTAATTGGGCAAGAAACAAAAAAAAGCATAAACCAGAAGACACAGACCACACCATGACACTCTATGACTTGACATAATATTCAGAAGAACAAAATAATAAACTATCAAGAAGTTAAAAAAATCAGATCACCTTGCAAGCTATAAGTTCAATCAACTGCATTAGGAACTTCCCCAGACCCTTCCCTTGGGCAGAAGACTCCAATTGTAGCTCATACACATAAAGAACAGGCACATCCTCTTCAACAACAAATCTGTAGTGTACAAAACCAAGCAAGCGGACTCCCCGGCATGTCACGTGTGCACATTCCACCCCTGAATCTTGCTTCAAGAAACATTTGGCAATATCACCGTCTGCATATTGGCAGATCAGGATATATCGTGCTTCTGGGGCAACCATTTCCCGGCGCTTAATTTTCTCTTCTGAAGGCCATTCTGATCCATAAGTTCCCTCCATGTTAACCTAAATTATTGTTTACAAGCGTTACATTCAATAATCATGGGGAATTTGTAAAAGGGTACATATGCAAACATCCTAAAGCAGTAGGCAGGTAAGGTATGCAACCTTGAGAAGATTCTGGATGTACTTCCTCGTTGGTACTGGAAGCTGATTGCCATGCCCAGATTCCAAGTTGATTGAAAAACCTAAGTATAAGAGATATGAGATCAGCCTGCTATAGTGCAGTTCCCCTCAAAAAGAAGACAATGCTATTATGCTAGGTTCAAAGCAAGAAGTGTTGTCTCATTTAGAATTGCTAAGATCAATAATGCATTCAATTTTCTTTTGCTGAATTTCTAAAGCTGAATCAAGGACATGCAGTAGGCGTCCTGAATCCGAATGGAACAGTAGTAATAGACTGATAGTAGCTACTTGTCCTATGGTACACAAAATTTACACCAGAAAGACAAATGTAGGTTACCGCTTCTCTCGTATTTATGATAATCCGGGAACTGCGCAAGATGATCCTTCACAGCTACAGCTTTCCTTATAAGTTCTTTCATGGCCTTCTTCCTCCCCAATATCTAGCCAAAAGCATGATATCTGCATGAGCTCCCAGTATACATACATCCTCCATCAGTTCTCTTCAAATGCTGATTCATGGCATGGTTGCTATCATCTTAGAAACAGATGGATCCAGGGACCAAAGTCACCAGGTGCCCAATGTATTGCTAACAAGGAAAAACACGGAATCCTGGAAAGTAAAAAATCTAGGTGATGCAACTTTCAACTTTCAACATGGATCATGGCTGTGTTGACTGTTGAACTTGGCGCTACGGCATCTGCCAGTTGCATCCTATTCGCCAATCTCGAATGCCGGGATTAAACCATGTCAGCATACAATAGATTGTTGCAATGAGATTAGCCTCAGGCTCAGGGAGAGGAAAGGGGATCGGGGATACAAGAGGAAGATGGGAGAGGGGACAAGTATCGGTACCTCCTTCCTGCTGGGCGGCCTCTCCATGCCGCCGCTGCTCCGAGGCCTCTTGTTCTCCGCCCCCGCCATCGCTGGCCCCTTCCGTTGTCTCGTGGCTGCCGGCTGCAGGGGAGGCGCCGCCGGTGGGCTCAGGAAGGAGGAGTGGTTGTATTGTCGGGCCAATGAAAGGATGCTTGTTTCAGCCATGGGCTTTATGGCCCTCTGCGAGCTATTTGTATCACACGGCCTTTATGTCAGGCGCCCCTATGTCTCGCTGTAAGCGAGACAGAGGACAAGCCTCGGGTCAGGGAAGCCCCAGATGAACCGACCCAGCCACGCGAAAGGCTACAGCCAGCTTTTTTTTACGGTTTCTGTTTTATTTTTTGCTATATTTTTTTACTTTTATATATTGCACAAAAAACTCTATAAAACATTTAAAAATATCAACCAAGCATTTGAAAATGTAAAATATGTATAGAGAAAAAATATCACGTATATGAAAAATGTATAAACAAATTTGATCATGTATTTGAAAATGTTCCTCAAGCATTTGAAAAACATTTGAACAAGTATTTTTTTTAAATCAAGCATCTGAAGAATGTTAAATATCTATACAGAAAATGTTGACCATGTATTAAAAACATGATGAATTCTTTTGATTATGTATATAAAAAATGTTAATCAAGTATTTTTTTTAATGTGTATAGAAAAAATATTAAACATGTATTGAAAAAGTGATGAAATTTGTTTACCATGTATATAGAAATGTTAATCAGGCATTTGAAAAAATGTTGAATAACTATTTGGAGAATGTTAATCAAGCATTTAAAAAATATTAGTTGTGTATATACAAAATGTTGACCATGTGTTAAAAAATGATGAATTCTTTTGCTCATGTATATAAAAATGTTAATCAAGTACTTAAAAAATGTTGAACAAGTATTTAAAGAATATTGATCAAGCAAAATGTGTGTAGAAAAAATGTTGAACATGTATTAAAACAATGTTAAACTTATATTTGAAAAATGTTAATCAATTTTTGAAAATATAAATGTGTATATAAAATTATAACCATGTATTCAAAAAATATTAATCTTGTATTTAAAGAATGTTAAATGAGTATTTAGAAAATGTTTGGGTGTGCTATCCTAACGCGAACCGACGTTGGCACAGTGGCTACCAGGACCAGCCACCATCGTAGCCCCTTACTGTGAAGGCTTCGGCGAGAGCTTTCTCTCTTTTGGCTTAACACAAGACATAGCTCCCGCGCTTTATGTTTTCACCGTCAAAGTTGAACGCGTGTAGAAATTAGCTTTCTCAACAAAAGTGACTTTTTTTAAATGCAGAAATTAGTGATATCCTTGGTTTTTTGAAAAGGAAGATACAAATGCAAATACTCTCATATATGCACAAGCACTCATCCCTATAAACTTAGGCACATATCCCTATGAGTATCTCCAAGAGTGATAAATGTTGAAAGTGACGAAGTTTTCATAGGTGTCTCATAGCTGAAGAACATGGTTAGGAGAACTATAATAAATTTAAAAAATTGTAAGGGCTCATGCCAAGTCTATAGGTTGGCTTCTTCACAAAGAACCAAACCATCAGAGTCATGCTCAATTCACAACGGTACCCTTTGCAAAAATGATCCCATACTCTTCTAATGAAAATAACCGACATCGTGCATATGTGTCACTTGTCGTCACCGAAAAGTTTTGTCGATTTTCCAGGGAAGTGAATGGTTTGATTGTTTAGGATCGAAAGTATGTCTAGACGGGGGGATTAGACTACTTGACAAGATAAAAACTTAGTCTTTTTCCAATTTTAGTTGAGGGGCAGTTTTGGCAGTTAAGGCAAGTCAAGTACACCCTACACATGCAGTTCTAAGAGTGTAGCAGCGGAATGTAAAACATGCAAGTGTAAAGTAAAGGAGTAAAGTAGGGAGATCAAACGCATGAGGTTGACAAGGCGATTTTTGGCATGGTTCCGATAGGTGGCACTATCATACGTTCATGTTAGTGGAGACTTCAATCCACGGAGGGTAATGGCTGCGAGAGTCCACGGAGGGCTCCACCTACAAGGGGTCCACGAAGAAGCGGCCTTGTATATTCCACCACGGCTTCCGCCCACGAAGGACTAGCCTCACTCACGGTAGATCTTCACAAAGTAGGCGATCTCCTTGCCCTTACAAACATCTTGGTTCAACTCCACAACACGAAGTAGGAGGCTCCCAAGCGACTCCTAACCAATCTAGGAGGCACCATCCTCCAAAAGGTAATATATGTGGTAGAACAATGAACTCCTTGCTCTTGTGCTTCTAAAAATAGTCTCTTCAACACAAAATCACTCTCTCACAGAATAGGCATGGGTAGGAGAGATTGATTTGGTGGAAAGCAACTTAGGGAGGCTAGAGATCAAGTTTCAATTGATTGGATTGGAATATCTTGGTCTCAACACATGAGTAGGTGACTCTCTCTCGAAAAAATGGATCTGGCCATGAAGTATGTGTTATGTGTGCTTCTCCCACGAATGAGAGGTGGGTGAAGGGGTATATATAGGCAGCACACAAAATCCAACCGTTACACCTAAAATGGTAAACTCGGTGACACCGAAGTCATCAACTCGGTGGTACCGACTTTCACTAAAGGAAGCAACTTTTGAATCTCAGTGGAACCGATATACAAAACTCGGTGGCACTGAAAAGGTGGCTAACGGTGAGATGACACAACTCGATGACACCGATACTCAAACTCAGAAATTCCGATTTTGTGTACCGAGGCAACAGAAAGTTGGTCACCCAAACTCGGTAGCATTGACATGGTTTCGGTTGCACCGATTTGGTGGGAATGGCTAGGGTTCTGTCTGAGATCAAACTCGGTGATGTCGAAATGGGAAAGTTGGTGGCACCGATTTTGAGTGTGTGGTATAGGACAAAATGGTTGTTAGAGCATATCTCTCCATATGTGGTTTTGGTAATTGATGACAATTCCTATGGACTAATGGTTGCCTTAAGTTATATTTATAGGATTTGTCCATAGGCACTTCTTGAAGTCCATATGTTGGGTTCAAGGAGTTTATATGATGACCAAGGTGGTACTCAAGGTATTATGCAAAAAATGGTACATAAGGTTGATCAAGATCGTCAGACAAAGAGTAAATCAAGATGATCAACACACAAAGCGTACAAGATGTACCGAGAGGGATCAAGTGATCCCATGATATGGATTTTTCCATAGGCACTTCTTGAAGTCCATCTGTTGGGTTCAAGGAGTTTATATGATAACCAAGGTGGTACTCAAGGTATTATCCAAAGAATGGTCATAGAGACACAAGGCTGATCAAGATCGTCAGACAAAGAGTAAATCAAGATGATCAACACACAAAGCGTACAAGATTTACCGAGAGGGATCAAGTGATCCCATGGTATGGTAAGCATTGTCCATTACGTGTTTGTCTACTAACCCATGGTCTTCGTGAGAGTTCTATGTGGGGTTAGGTGTGTTTCCATGGGCTTGCGTCAAGAGGAAGATCTCATACAACCCATGGAGGATGACGTCAAGTGGTGATCGTCATCAAGATTGCGGTGTGCAAGTTCAAGTGGATCATCACGAAGATATCATGCTTGAAGCCTGTCGTCCATTGTGGTGGCAATGGACTTGTGAAGATATGTTGAAGAGCGGCTCACACATAGTGTGTATGAGGGAGCAATCAACTAGTCTTCATCAAGCCAACGCAATCAAGAAAGGTGGTCCATCTTGAGGAATCCAGGATCATCGTCATCTAGCTCAAGAGGACGAGGTGCAAGGTATAGGTTTGCCCTTGATAGGTTTTATGTTTTAGGATAGATTGACGTACTACCAAGGGGGGATCTCAAGTGAGTAGCTTGATCGTATCGTTTGTTGAGAGCTCAAACCATTTGCATCCTTGCATCATACTTCTTGGTTCTTGGTTGGTGTTTCTCTTGGTGAGTTTTAGAGCTTATGGTCATCTTCATGACAAGCTCGAGTTCATCGAAAACGGAGTCCATATGCATCTTCTATGATGTTTTCGATGTTGGAGTTTTTGCCGGTTATTCATTCATAGATATCCACATCTCTATATAATTTCCTTTTCCATATCTGCATGTTCTTAAGATTGTCGTCGTTTGATAGCTCTTGTCGTCCTGAATCCAAGAAGCTTGGGTTTGCTCGATTCAGAGCTCGTATGCAAAAGTTATGGTTGTTTCAGTGGCGAGCGGTAGTACCGCTTGTGCCAAGCGGTAGTACCACTCCGGGTGGGCGGTAGTACCGCTTCAGGGCGGTAGTACCTCTCTCTGAGCGGTTGTACTTCATCAGACCTTTTTGCGAATACTTTTCCAAGCGGTGGTAGGCCCAACAGTAATATCTTTACTACTGTGGTTGTGTGGTAGTACCGGTCTGTGCGGGCTGTGAAGCATAACGGTTGGATTTTTCCCCACCTTTAAAAGGGGATCTTCTTCCCCATTGAACCTTATCTCTTTATCTCATGTTCTTCCCCCATTATTGACCTTCTTTCAGCTTGCTAACTCTCAATCCCTCCAATTATTCTTGCTAGTTCTTGAGGGAAAAGAGAGAGGAGATCTAGATCCACATCTCCACCAATCACTTTCTCCTCTATGTGAGGGGAACCCCTTGGATCTTGATCTTGGAGTTCTTTGTGAGCTACTAGTTCTTCCTCTCATATTTCTCCATAGCTTTTTGTTGTTGTGGAGGGATTTGAGTGTGAGGGACTTGACCACTTTGTGTGTTCTTGTCATTGCATTTGGTGCATAGGTTTGAGTTCTCCATAGTGATACATGGAAGTGAAGTTTGAGAAGCTTATTACCCTTGGGTACTTGGTACCCCTAGAAGCTTGGTGGTGCCTCGGAGCTCAATCATTGTGGTGGTACTCATCGATCGTTGACTCATACTTGTGTCCATCAGTCATCCAAATAATAGAACCATCTCCATAGAAATGAACAGTTGAATATAATTGCATGATCAGTTCATCATTCCATGGGGTCGTCTCTTTTCCAACAAAATCTTCAATGTCCACAGACTTGAAATTTTCTTGCACATGGGTAAAGAATTCCTCATTGGCTTTGATGTAAGCACAATCAACATATCTTATGTTACTAACAGCTGGACTTTTGTCATACAAAACGGTCTCATAGAAATCTTGTTGTTCCTTGGTGTGAAACCTTGGATCAACATCAATTCTTCTCCTTATGGCATATGGATCTGCAACTCTCCATTTCCTCAAACCTGCATCTTTCCTCTTCTTCATATCTTCAGCTACTAGATGAGCATCATTGTGTAGTGCCAGATTTGGCTGGAGCTTTCTGAGAATGGGTGCATTCTCTTCTTTTTCCTCTGCAGCAAAGGCACTAGAAGCAGGGCCTTTCTCCTTGGCAGATGCAGGAATATCCTTTGTAGTCTTCTTATGAGCTACAACCTTCTTAGCCTTAGAAGGAGGCTTAGGAGCGGATTTCCTAGGCATGGCATCAGCCATGAGCTTCTTCTTCTTGGGAGGAGGAGGAGGAGGGGCATCAGTTGGGATTTCATCTTCTCCAGCATCATCTTTTGGGTCCTCATACATGGAGGTTTGTCTCCCAATAACATGAATCACCCTCTTCCTTGCTCTCTTTGCACCAGCCTTCTTAGGAGGATTGTCAAGGGAAAGTGGCATCCCTTTCCTTGCAGATTTAGGTGCTCTAAGATCAACAGGCTTAGCATACTCTTTCCTAACAGTCTTCTTAGGAGCCTTTGGAGGGGCTGAAGTTTCCCGTGGCACAAAATCTGAGTCCTCTTCATCTAAATTAAGCTTCTTTCTCTGCCTCGTGTCTGCCTTGGGCATGTTGGAAATATGCCCTAGAGGCAATAATAAATTGGTTATTATTATATTTCCTTGTTCATGATAATTGTCTATTGTTCATGCTATAATTGCATTAACCGGAAACCGTAATACATGTGTGAATACATAGACCACACCGTATCCCTAGTGAGCCTCTAGTTGACTAGCTCGTTGATCAATAGATGGTCATGGTTTCCTGACCATGGACATTGGATGTCGTTGATAACGGGATCACATCATTAGGAGAATGATGTGATGGACAAGACCCAATCCTAAGCATAGCAGAAGATCGTGTAGTTCGTTTGCTAGAGATTTTCTAATGTCAAGTATCATTTCCTTATACCATGAGATTGTGCAACTCCCGGTACCGTAGGAATGCTTTGGGTGTATCAAACGTCACAACGTAACTGGGTGACTATAAAGGTGCACCACGGGTATCTCCGAAAGTGTCTGTTGGGATGGTACGAATCGAGACTGGGATTTGTCACTCCATGTGACGGAGAGATATCTCTGGGCCCACTCGGTAATACACCATCATAATGAGCTCAATGTGACTAAGGAGTTCGTCATAGGATCATGTGTTACGGAACGAGTAAAGAGATTTGCCAGTAACGAGATTGAACAAGGTATAGAGATACCGACGATCGAATCTCGGGCAAGTAATATACCGATGGACAAAGAGAATTGTATACGGGATTAAGTGAATCCCCGACATCTTGGTTCATACGATGATATCATCGTGGAACATGTGGGAGCCAATATGGGAATCCAGATCCCCCTATTGGTTATTGGCCGGAGAGGTGTCTCGGTCATGTCTGCATAGTTCTCGAACCCGTAGGGTCTACACACTTAAGGTTCGGTGACGCTAGAGTTGTAATGGGAATTGTATGTGGTTATCGAAAGTTGTTCGGAGTCCCGGATGAGATCCCGGACCTCACGAGGAGTTCCGGAATGGTCCGGAGGTCAAGATTTATATATGGAAAGTCCTATTTTGGCCACCGGAAAATGTTTGGGATTTTTTGGTATTGTACCGGGAAGGTTCTAAAAGGTTCCGGAGTGAGGCCCACCTGTATGGGGGGACCCACATGAACGTGGGTAGTGGGGTCAAGGCCCCACACCCCTGGTCAAGGCGCACCAAGATCCCCCTTAGAAGGAATAAGATCATATCCTGAAGGTATAAGATCAAGATCCCTAAAAAAAGGGGGATAACAATCGATGGGGAAGGGAAAGGATGGGATTTCTTTCCTCCCACCTTTGCCAACGCCCCAATGGACTTGGAGGGAAAGAAACCAGCCCCCTCCACCCCTATATATAGTGGGGAGGCGCATGGAAGCTTTACCCTAGCCCCTGGCATAGCCCTCCCCCCTCCTACACCTCCTTATCCTCCGTAGTGCTTAGCGAAGCTCTACCGAAGAATCACGAGCTCCACCGCCACCACGCCGTCGTGCTGCCGGATCTCTCCCTCAACTTCTCCTCTCCCCTTGCTAGATCAATAAGGAGGATATGTCCCCGGGATGTACGTGTGTTGAACGCGGAGGCGTCGTCCGTTCGACGCTTGGATCGGATCTTCCGTGATTTGAATCGCCGCGAGTACGACTCCATCAACCGTGTTCTTTGCAACGCTTCCGCTTAGCGATCTTCAAGGGTATGAAGATGCACTCCCTCTCTCTCATTGCTAGCATCTCATAGATTGATCTTGGTGACACGTAGGAATTTTTTTGAATTATTACTACGCTTCCCAATAGTGGCATCATGAGCTAGGTCTATGCTTAGATTCTATGCATGAGTAGAACACAAGTAGTTGTGGGTGATGATTTGGTCAATTTGCTTACCGTTACTAGTCCTATCTTGATTCGGTGGCATTGTAGGATGAAGCGGCCCAGACCGACTTTACACGTACGCTTACGTGAGACTGGTTCCACCGCCAGACATGCACTTGTTGCATAAGGTGGCTAGCAGGTGTGTGTCTCTCCCACTTTACTCGGATCGGATTCGATGAATAGGGTCCTTATGAGGGGTAAATAGCAATTGGCATATCACCGTTGTGGTTGTTACGTAGGTAAGAAACGTTCTTGCTAGAAACCCATAGTAGCCACACAAAACTTGCAACAACAATTAGAGGACGTCTAAATTGTTTTTGTAGGGTATGCTATGTGATGTGATATGGCCAAAAGGATGTGATGAAATATATGTGATGTATGAGATTGATCATATTCTTGTAATAGGAATCACGACTTGCATGTCGATGAGTATGACAACCGGCAGGAGCCATAGGAGTTGTCTTAATTTATTGTATGACCCGCGTGTCAATCAAAAACGCCATATCATTGATTTACTTTATTGCTAACCGGTAGCCATAGTAGTAGAAGTAACAGTTGGCGAGACAACTTCATGAAGACATGATGATGGATATCATGGTGTCGTGCCGATGACAATGGTGATCATGTCGCGCCCCGAAGATGGAGATCAAAGGCGCAAGATGATATTGGCCATATCATGTCACTTTTATGATTTTTATGTGATGTTTATCGTGTTTTTACATCTTGTTTTCTTAGAACGACGATAGTAAATATGATGATCCCTCATTAAAATTTCAAGAAATGTGTCCCCCCTAAGTGTGCACCGTTGCGAAGGATCGTTGTTTCGAAGCACCACTTGAAGATCGGGTGTGATAGATTCTAACGTTTGCATACAGCGGGTGTAAGCCAGATTTACACACGTGAAACACTTAGGTTGACTTGAAGAGCCTAGCATGTACAGACATGGCCTCGGAACACGAGAGACCAAAAGGTCAAACATGAATCATATAGTAGATGCGATCAACATGGAGATGTTCACCATTGATGACTAGTCCGTCTCACGTGATGATCGGACACGGCCTAGTCGATATGGATCATGTATCACTCGAATGACCAGAGGGATGTCAATTTGAGTGGGAGTTCTTAAGTAATATGATTAATTGAACTCATTATCATGAACATAGTCAAAAGGTCTATGCAAATTATGTTGTAGCTTGCGTTGTAGCTCTATTGTTTTTGATATGTTCCTAGAGAAAAACTTAGTTGAAAGATGATAGTAGCAATTATGCGGACTGGGTCCGTAAACTCAGGATTGTCCTCATTGCTGCACAAAAGGCATATGTCCTTAATGCACCGCTCGGTGTGCTGAACACCGAACATCGTCTGTGGATGTTGCAAATATCTGACATACACATTTTTTATGATTACGTGACAGTTCAGTACGTAATGCTTAACATCTTAGAATTAAGGCGCCGAAGACGTTTTGAGCGTCACAGAACATACGAGATGTTCCAAGAGCTGAAATTGGGATTTCATGCTCGTGCCCACGTTAAGAGGTATAGACCTCCGACAAGATTCTTGGCCTGCGAAGTAAGGGAGAAAAGATCAATCATTGAGCATGTGCTCAGATTGTTTGAGTGCTACAATCACTTGAATCGAGTGGGAGTCAATCTTCGAGATGAGATAGTGATGGTTCTCCAAAGCCACTGTCGCCAAGCTACCAGAGCTTCGTGATGAACTATAACATATCAGGGATAGATATGATGATCCTTGAGCTGTTCGCGATGTTTGACACCGCGAAAGTAGATAATCAAAAGGAGCATCAATTTTTGATGGTTAGTAAAACCACTAGTTTCAAGAAGGGCAAGGGCAAGGGCAAGAAGGAATACTTCATGAAACGGCAAACCAGTTGCTGCTCTAGTGAAGAGACCCAAGGTTGAACCCAAACCCAAGACTAAGTGCTTCTGTAATGAGGGGAACAGTCACTGAAGAGGAACTACCCTAGATACTTGGTAGATGAGCAGGTTGGCAAAGTCGACAAAAGTATATTGGATATACATGATATTTATGTGTACTTTACTAGTACTCCTAGTAGCACCAGGGTATTAGATATCGGTTCGGTTGCTAAGTGTTGGTAACTCAGAATAAAAGCTACGGAATAAACGGAGACTAGATAAAGGCGAGGTGACGATATGTGTTGGAAGTGTTTCCATGGTTCATGTGATCAAACATCGCACGCCCCCTCTACCATCGGGATTAGTGTTAAACCTATATAATTGTTATTTGGTGTTTGCGTTGAGCATAGACATGATTAGATTGTGTTTATCGCAATATGGTTGTTCATTTAAATATAATAATCATTAATCTGTTTATTTGAATAATACCTTCAATGGTCTTGCACCTAAAATGAATGGTTTATTGAATCTCGATGTTGTGATACACATGTTCATAATATTGATGCCAAAAGATATAAAGTAGTAATGATAGTACCACTTACTTGTGGCACTGCCACTTGAGTCATATTGGTATAAAACGCATGAAGAAGCTCCATGCTGATGGATATTTGGACACACTCATTTTTGAAAACTTTGAGACATGCGAACCATGTCTATTGGTATAAACGCATGAAGAAACTCCATGCAGATGGATCGTTTGGACTCACTTGATTTTGAATCACTTGAGACATGCAAATCATATCACATGGGCAAGATGAATGAAGGCCTTGTTTTCCAGTGAGATGGAACAAGAAAGTAACTTGTTGGAAGTAATACATTTTGATGTGTGCAGTCCAATGAGTGTTGAGGCACGCAGTGGATATCGTTATGGTCTTACTTCAAAGATGATTTGAGTAGATACTAGTATATTTACTTGATGAAACACAAATCTGAATTATTGAAAGGTTCAAGTAATTTCAGAGTGAAGTTGAAGGTCGTCGTGACAAGAGGATAAAATGTCTACGATATGACCATATAGATGAATATGTGAGTTTGCAAGTTTGGTACACAATTAAGACATTGTGGAAATTGTTTCACAAGTAATACCACCTGGAACAACATAGTGTGATGGCGTGTCCGAACGTCATAGTCGCGCCCTATTGGATGTGGTGCATACTATGATGTCTCTTATCAAATTACCACTATCTTTTTTTGGGTTAGGCATTAGAGACAACCACATTCACTTTAATTAGGGCACCACGTAATTTCGTTGAGATGACACCGCATGAACTATGGTTTGGAGAAACCTAAGCTGTCGTTTCTTAGAAGTTTGGGGCTGCGATGCTTATGTGAAAGAGTTTCAGCCTGATAAGCTCGAACCCGAAGCGGATAAATGCATCTTCATAGGACACCCAAAACAGTTGCATATACCTCCTATCTCAGATTTGGAAGCAAAGTGTTTGTTTCTAGAAATGGGCACTTTCTCGGGGAAAAGTTTCTCTCGAAAAAATTGAGTGGGAGGATAGTGGAAACTTGATGAGGTTATTGAACCATCACTTCAACCAGTGTGTACCAGGGCGCAGGAAGTTGTTCCTGTGGCGCCTACACTAATTGAACTGGAAGCTGATGATAGTGATCATGAAGCTTCGGATCAAGTCACTACCAAACCTCGTAGGTCGACAAGGACACATACTACTCCAGAGTGGTACGGTAATCCTGCCTTGAAGGTCACGTTGCTAGACAACAATGAACCTACGAGCTATGGAGAAGTGATGGTGGGCCCGGATTCCAACAAATGGCTGGAGGCCATGAAATTCGAGAGAGGGTCCATGTATGAAAACAAAGTGTAGATTTTGTAAGAACTACTTGATGGTCGTAAGACTGTTAACTACAGATGGATCTTTAAAAGGAAGACAGACGATGATGGTGAAAAGTTACCATTAAGAAAGCTCGACTTGTCGCAAAGATGTTTCCGACAAGTTCAAAGAGTTGACTACGATGAGACTTTCTCACTCGTAGCGATGCTGAAAGTCTGTTGGAATTATGTTAGCAATTGCTGCATCATTTAAGAAATCTTGCAGATAGGATGTCAAAAATATTGTTTCCTCGACGTTTCCTTGAGGAAAGGTTGTATATGATACAACCAGAAGGTTTTGTTGATCCTAAAGGATGCTAACAAGTATGCAAAGCTCCAGTGATCCTTCTAAGGACTGGAGCAAGCATCTCGGAACTGGAATATACGCTTTGATGAGGTGATCAAAGATTTTGGTTTTATACAAAGTTTATAAGAAACTTGTATTTCCAAAGAAGTGAGTGGGAGCACTATAGAATTGCTGATGAGTTGATCGGAAATTATGTAGAATTTCTGGAAAGCATATAGGGTTGTTTGAAAAGTGTTTTTCAAAGAAAAACCTGGATTGAGCTACATTAACATTGAGCATCAAGATTTATAAAGATAGATCAAAACGCTTAATAGTACTTTCAGTGAATATATACCGTGACAAGATTTTGAAGGAGTTCAAAATAGATCGGCAAAGAAAGAGTCCTTGGCTCCGTTATAATGTGTGAATATTGAGTAAGACTCAAAACCTGACCACGACAAAAGAGAGTGAAAGGACGAAGGTTGTCCCCTATGCATTAGTTGTAGGCTCTATAGTATGTTATGTTGTGTACCGCACGTGAAGTGTGCCTTGCCATGAGTCAGTCAAGGGGTACAAGAGTGATCCAAAAATGGCCGGATCACTGGACAGCAGTCAAAGTTATCCTTAGTAACTAGTGGACTAAGGATTTTTTTTTCTAGATTATGGAGGTGGTAAAAATAGTTCGTCGTAAAGGGTTACGATGATGCAAGCTTTGTCACTAATCCGGATGACTCTCAGTAGTAAACTGGATTCATATAGTGGAGCAGTCATTTGGAATGGTTCCAAATGGCACGTGGTAGCAGCATCTACAGGATGACATAGAGATTTG
Source organism: Hordeum vulgare subsp. vulgare (assembly GCF_904849725.1). Classification (NCBI taxonomy): domain Eukaryota; kingdom Viridiplantae; phylum Streptophyta; class Magnoliopsida; order Poales; family Poaceae; genus Hordeum; species Hordeum vulgare. Next base: position 520,702,238 of record NC_058523.1, read on the forward strand.
TAAAGCACATACGGATCTGAAAGGTTCACACCCGTTGACAAAAAAAACCTCTCTCACAAGCAAGATATGATCAAACGCCACGCGCGTTAGATTCATTACAATCACATAGAGATGTGAACTAGATTATTGACTCTAGTGCAAGTGGGAGACTGTTGGAAATATGCCCTAGAGGCAATAATAAATTGGTTATTATTATATTTTCTTGTTCATGATAATTGTCTATTATTCATGCTATAATTGTATTAACTGAAAACTGTAATACATGTGTGAATACATAGACCACACCGTGTCCCTAGTGAGCCTCTAGTTGGCTAGCTCATTGATCAATAGATGGTCATGGTTTCCTGACCATGAACATTGGATGTCGTTGATAACGGGATCACATCATTAGGAGAATGATGTGATGGACAAGACCCAACCCTAAGCATAGCACAAGATCATGTAGTTTGTTTGCTAGAGCTTTTCTAATGTCAAGTACCATTTCCTTAGACCATGAGATTGTGCAACTACCGGATACTGTAGGAATTCTTTGGGTGTATCAAACGTCACAACGTAACTGAGTGACTATAAAGGTGCATTACACGTATCTCCGAAAGTGTTTGTTGAGTTGGTACGAATCGAGACTGGGATTTGTCACTCCGTGTGACGGAGAGGTATCTGTGAGCCCACTCGGTAATACATCATCATACTGAGCTCAATGTGACTAAGGAGTTAGTCACGGGATCATGTGTTATGGAACGAGTAAATAGACTTGCCAGTAACGAGATTGAACAAGGTATAGGGATACCGCGATCGAATCTCGGGCAAGTAATATACCAATGGACAAAGGGAATTGTATACGGGATTAAGTGAATCCCCGACATCATGGTTGATCCGATGAGATCAGCGTGGAACATGTGGGAGCCAATATGGGTATCCAGATCCCTCTATTGGTTATTGGTTGGAGAGGTGTCTCAGTCATGTCTTCATAGTTCCCGAACCCGTAGGGTCTACACACTTAAGGTTCAGTGACGCTAGAGTTGTAATGGGAATTGTATGTGGTTACCAAAAGTTGTTCAGAGTCCAGGATGAGATCCGAGACGTCACGAGGAGTTCCGGAATGGTCTAGAGGTAAAGATTTATATATGGGAAGTCCTATTTTGGCCACCGGAAAATGTTTGGGGGTTTTCGGTATTGTACCAGGAAGGTTCTAGAAGGTTCCAGAGTGGGCCCACCTGCATAGGGCGACCCACATGAATCTGGGTAGTGGGGGCAAGTCCCCACACCCCTAGTCAAGGCACACCAAGATCCCCCCTTAGAAGGAATACGATCATATCCGAAGGGATAAGATCAAGCTCCCTAAAAAAGGGGGATAACAATCGGTGTGGAAGGGAAAGGATGGGATCTATTTCCTCCCACCTTTGCCAATGACCCAATGGACTTGGAGGGCAAGAAAACAGCCCCCTCCACCCCTATATGTAGTGGGGAGGCTCATGGGAGCTTTACCCTAGCCCCTGGCGCAACCCTCCCCCTCTTACACCTCCTCCTCCTCTGTAGTGCTTAGCGAAGCTGTGCCGGAGAACCACGAGCTCCATCGCCAGCACGCCATCGTGCTGCGAGAGCTCTCCCTCAACTTCTCCTATCCCTTTGTTGTATCAAGAAGGAGGAGACGTCCCTGGGCTGTACATGTGTTGAACGCGGAGGCGCCGCCTGTTCCATGCTTGGATCGGATCTTCCGTGATTTGAATCGCCGCGAGTACGACTCCATCAATCGGGTTCTTTGCAACCCTTCCGCTTAGCAATCTTCAAGGGTATGAAGATGCACTCCCTCCCTCTCGTTTCTAACATCTCCTAGATTGATCTTGGTGACACATAGGAATTTTTTGAATTATTACTACGTTCCCCAACAGGGCAAGCCATGGGAGCTGTAAGAACCAGGGTGAGAGTATGTCTTCTCAGGACTTGTGCCTGATTCCATCTCAACACTATTTTCTATGAAATCATTCTGGCTATCCTCGGATCCTAACATATTGTCACACAAGCAACAACTCAGCAGCAAACCAGCAAACAACAACCCCTAACTTAGAGGCGGTCCAACTACGGCGGCAAGGTGGTGAAGATTTCGTCGACGGCGGCGAATCCGAGCGACAGAGGAGCTTGGGGATGCAAAGGCGACGACGAGGGGTCCTTTGGGGCAGCTTAGGGTTTGAGATGAAGGGTTTTTGAGGAACTGATTTCAAAACCCCATCTGCTAGAATATATACCCGTCACTGTCGGTGTCACCGAGATTACGAAATTGGTGTCACCCAGTTCCTCTGCTGTCAGCTAACAGGGAGACTCGGTGTAACCGAGTTGGCGATTTCGGTTACCGAGATTGGAAAACCAGATCATCTTTAGGAATTTGGTGTAACTAAGTGTGTGGGGTTGGTTTCACCGAGATTCACAAAGAGGTTTGGGAAGGCAGCCTTTGACAATGCGGAACTCCGAGTGCTCCTTCACACAGAGGGATTGACAAGTGCTTGTTCAAGTTTTGTGATGAAGCATGAATAGAACTTGAGACGAGAAAGCATAGATAGCCAAAGGAGGGTCCTAGGCATTCTTGTCCATCCAATTGGCAAAAGGTAAATCAAGAGCCAAATAACAACAATTGGATGTCCTTGAATGAACAAAAATATGCAGACCAACATGCTCACACAATAAGATGATAGATAAAATATGGTTAACATGCACAAACATCCTAGCATCTATGAAGCACTTGGGTGATGACAAGGTCATCTATATATGAGTATATTGACTTAGGAGCCAAGTAAGAATACTTGATCATAGGTCATACTCATCGTTAAGCACAAGTGGGGTTACCACTTTTACATAAGCATTAATGTGTTCATATCCTTAGGAGATGCTTATACTCAAGATTTAGAGTAAAGCTCTCCCTTGATATGACATCCCCCCTAAGAGGGATAAACTAACCTTGGGTTTTGTCGTAAAAGACTTCAAGTAGGTGAAGTAGTGGTGGATGCTCAATTTTGATGAAGATCATCTTGAGTTGGGAGCAATCCTTGTTGTTTCTTACTCCTCGCACCTACATGTGTTAGTCTCAAAGCACAAGGAACATATGCAAGAATATCTATGGACATGGAGTGAAACACAAATGGTGTTGGGGATCGTAGTAATTAAAAAAAAATCCTACGTCATACAAGGATCTATCTATGGAGAAACCGGCAACGAGAGAGGTTGTAGAGCATCTTCATACCTTTGAAGATCGCTAAGCGGAAGCGTTACTATGAACGCGGTTGATGGAGTCGTACTCGCAGTGATTCAGATTGCGGTGGATTCCGATCTATGTGCCGAATCACGGCACCTCCACGATCAACACACGTACGGCCTGATGACGTCTCCTCCTTCTTGATCCATCAAGGAGAGAGCATAAGTTGAGGGAGAGCTCCGGCAGCACGACGACGTGGTGGCGGTGGAGCTATGTGGTTCTTCGGCAGGGCTTCGCCAAGCGCTGCGGAGGAAAAAGAAGAGAGAGGTAGGGCTGCGCCGTGGGAGATCAATTGTGTGTCTCCAAAAGGATAAAACCCTCCAATATATATAGGAGGAGGGAGAGGGAGGCTGCCTTGGCCCCTCCTCCAAGGAGGAGGAGCTTCGGCCGAAGCTAGGGAGGTTTCCACCTCCCACAAGGGAGGTGGACTACCTTGGTAGGACTCTTCCTCCTTTCCTTTTAAGCTTCCTTGCCTTATCCCTTTTATCCCTATGCGCATAGGCCTTTAGGGAAGGCCTTGTCCAACCCAATAAGGGCTGGTCCACCTCCTCTAACAGCCCATGCACCTCTTTGGTCGTCACACTCCTCCTGGGGGTCCTCCGGCATCCTCCCGACACTCCCGGTACACTATCGATGAGCCCGAAACTTTTCCGGCAACCAAAACAAGACTTCCTATATATCAATCTTTACCTCCGGACCATTCCGGAGATCCTCGCGATGTACGGATCTCATACGGGACTCCGAGCAATCTTCGTTAACCACATACCATTCTCTTTACAACTCTAGCGTCATCAAACCTTAAGTGTGTAGACCCTACGGGTTCGGGAGACATGCAGACATGACCGAGACATCTCTCCGGCCAATAACCAACAATGGGGTTTGGATATCCATGTTGGTTCCCACATGTTCCACGATGATCTCATCGGATGAACCACGATGTCAAGGATTCAATCAATCCCGTATGCAACCCCCTTTGTCTACCGGTATGATACTTGCCCAAGATTCGATCGTCAGTATCCCTATACCTTGTTCAATCTCGTTACCGGCAAGTCTCTTTACTCGTTGCATAACACATCATCCCATGACTAACTCCTTAGTCACACTGAGGTCAATATGATGATGGATTACCGAGTGGGCCCAGAGATACCTCTTCGTAACACGGAGTGACAAATCCCGGTATTGATTCGTACAACCCAACAGACACTTCCGGAGATACCTCTAGTGCACCTTTATAATCACCCAGTTACGTTGTGATGTTTGGTACACCCAAAGCACTCCTACCGTATCCGGGATTTGCACAATCTCACGGTCTAAGGAAATGATACTTGACACTAGAAAATCTTTAGCAGACGAACAACACGTCTAGTGCTATGCTTAGGATTGGGTCTTGTCCATCACATCATTCCCCAATGATGTGACCCCGTTATCAATGACATCCAATGTCCATGATCATCCATTGATTAATGAGCTAGCCAACTAGAGGCTCACTAGGGACACATTGTGATCTATATATTGACACATGTATTACGGTTTCTGGTTAATACAATTATAGCATGAATAATAGACAATTATCATGAATTGGAAATATATTAATAACAACTTTATTATTGCCTCTAGGGCATATTTCCAACAGTCTCCCACTTGCACTAGAGTCAATAATCTAGTTACATTGTGATGAATCGAACACCCATAAAGTTCTGGTGCTGATCATGCTTTGCCCGTGGAAGAGGTTTAGTCAACAGGTCTGCGACATTCAGATCCGTATGTACTTTACAAATATCTATATATCCATCTTGGATGTATACACGTATGGAGTTGAAGCGGCGCTTGATGTGCTTGGTCTTCTTGTGAAACCCGGGCTCCTTTGCAATAGCAATAGCTCCAGTGTTGTCACAAAACAGAGTCATCGGGCCCGACGCACTTGGAATCACTCCTAGGTCGGTGATGAACTCCTTCATCCATACTCCTTCTGTTGGAAATATGCCCTAGAGGTAACAATAAAATAGTTATTATTATATTTCATGTTTCAATATAATCGTTTCTTATCCATGCAATAATTGTATTGAATGAAAACATAGATACATGTGTGGATACATAGACAAATCAATGTCCGTAGGAAGCCTCTAGTTGGCTAGCCTGTTGATCAAGGATGGTCAAGGTTTTCTGACCATATGCAAGTGTTGTCACTTGATAACTGGATCACATCATTAGGAGAATCATGTGATGGACTAGACCCAAACTATGAACGTAGCATGTGACCGTGTCATTTTATTGCTATTGTTTTCTGCGTGTCAAGTATTTATTCCTATGACCATGAGATCATATAACTCACTGACACCGGAGGAATACCTTGTGTGTATCAAACGTCGCAACGTAACTGGGTGACTATAAAGGTGCTCTACAGGTATCTCCGAAGGTGTCCGTTGAGTTAGTATGGATCAAGACTGAGATTTGTCACTCAGTGTGACGGAGAGGTATCTCGGGGCCCACTCGGTAATACAACATCACTAACAAGCCTTGCAAGCAATGTGACTAAGTGTAAGTCATGGGATCTTGTATTACGGAACGAGTAAATAGAATTGGCGGTAACGAGATTGAAATAGGTATACGGATACCTACGGTCGAATCTCGGGCAAGTAACATACCGAAGGACAAAGGGAATGACATACGGGATTATATGAATCCTTGGCACAGAGGTTCAACCGATAAGATCTTCATAGAATATGTATGATCCAATATGGACATCTAGGTCCCGCTATTGGATATTGACCGAGGAGTGACTCGGGTCATGTCTACATAGTTCTCGAACCCGCAGGGTCTGCACACTTAAGGTTCGATGATGTTTTAGTATAGTTGAGTTATATGTGTGGTTACCGAATGTTGTTTGGAGTCCCAGATGAGCTCACAGATGTCATGAGGGTTTCCGGAATGGTCCAGAAACGAAGGTTGATATATAGGATGGTTTCATTTGGTCACAGGAAAGTTTCGGGCATTACCGGCAGTGTACCGGGAGTGACGAATTGGTTTCGGGTATTCACCAGGAGGGTCCCACCCACCCGAGATTGAGCCTAGTGACCCTAGCGTGGCGCACCAGCCCTTAGTGGGATGGTGAGGCCAGCCCAATAGGGACATGGCGCCACGAGGGAAAAATACCAAAGGAAAGAAGAAAAAAAGGAAAGAGGGAGGTGGGAAGGAAGGAGTGGACTCCTTCACCCAAACCGAATTGGGGTGGGAGTCCACCTCCTCTCTTTGGACGGCGCCCTTGGGGCTCCCTTGAGCCCCAAGGCTAGCCCCTCCCCTCCTCCTATATATACTGGTGGTTTTAGGGCTTTTGAGACATAACTTTGCCACGTGCAACTCAAACCTATACCACGTAGTTCTTCCTCTAGATCATATTTTTGCGGAGCTCGGGCGGAGCCCTGCAGGAGTAGATCATCACTACCACCGAAGCGTCGTCACGCTGCTGGCGAACTCATCTACTTCCCCGTCTCTCTTTCTGGATCAAGAAGACCAAGATCGTCATCGAGCTGTACGTGTGCTGAACGCGGAGGTGCTGTCTGTTCGGCGCTAGATCGGAACGGATCGTGGGACGACGGTGGTTTGAATCACGAAGCTGTACCACTACATCAACCACATTTCTTAACACTTCCCGCTTAGTGATCTACAAGGGTATGTGGATCTAATCTCCTCTCGTAGATGGACATCACCATGATAGGTCTTCGTGTGAGTATGAAATTTTTTGTTTCCCATGCAACGTTCCCCAGCAGTGGCATCATGAGCTAGGTTCATGCATAGTTGTTATCTCGAGTAGAACACAAAAGGTTTTGTGGGCGTTGATGTTTGATTTTCTACCCTCCTTAGTCTTTTCTCGATTCAGCGGTATTGTTGGATTGAAGCGGCCCGGACCGACATTACTCGTATGCTTACAAGAGACTGGTTTCATCGACTAACATGCAACTCGTTGCATAAATATGACTGGTGGGTGCGTGTTTCTTCAACTTTAGTTGAATTGGTTTTGACCTAGGCGGTCCTTGGATAGAGGTTAAATAGCAATTTGCAAATCTTCGTTGTTGTTTTTTTGCGTAAGTAAGATGCGATCATACTAGATACCCATAGCAGCCACGTAAAACATGCAACAACAAATAAGAGGACGTCTAACTTGTTTTTTTCAGGGTATGCTTGTGATGTGATATGGCCAAAGACATGATGTGATATATTGGATGTATGAGATGATCATGCTGTAATAGTTACGACTTGCACGTCGATGCTACGGCAACCGGCAGGAGCCATGGGGTTGTCTTTAAACTAACGTTTGTGTTTGTAGATTTGTTTACTATATTGCTAGGTCATAGCTTTAGTAGTAATAGCATAGATAGCACGACAACCTCAATGGCGACACGATGATGGAGATCATGGTGTGGCGCAGGTGACAAGAAGAACATGTCGGTGCTTTGGTGATGGAGATCAAGAAGCACAAGATCATGGCCATATCATGTCACTTATGAATTGCATGTGATGTTAATCCTTTTAGGCACCTTATTTTGCTTAGAACAACGGTAGCATTATAAGGTGATCTCTCACTAAAATTTCAAGATGAAATTATGTTCTCCCCGACTGTGCACCGTTGCGACAGTTCGTCGTTTCGAGACACCACGTGATGATCGAGTGTGATAGACTCAACGTTCACATACAACGGGTGCAAAACAGTTGCACACGCGGAACACTCGGGTTAAACTTGAAGAGCCTAGCATGTGCAGACATGGCCTCGGAACACAAGAGACCGAAAGGTCGAGCATGAATCGTATAGTTGATATGATCAGCATAGAGATGTTTACCACTGAAACTATTATCAACTCACGTGATGATCGGACTTGAGATAGTGGATTTGGATCATGTACCACTCAAATGACTAGAGAGATGTACTTTTTGAGTGGGAGCTTATCAGTAATTTGATTAGTTAAACTCTAATTATCTTAAACATAGTCTAAGTCCACTTTGCAATATTTTATGTTGTAGATCAATGGCTCACGCAGTAGCAACCCTGAATTTCAATACGTTCCTAGAGAAAGCTAAGTTGAAAGATGATGGAAGCGACTTTGTAGACTGGGCTCGTAATCTAAAGTTGCTCCTGCAAGCTGGGAATAAGGATTATGTCCTTAATGCAGCGCTAGGAGATGAACCACCCGCTACGTCTTGCCAAGATGTTTTGAACGCCTCGTTAACACGTAAAGAGCACTACTCAGTAGTTCAATGTGCAGTCTTGTATGTCTTAGAACTGGGACTTCAACGTTGCTTTGAGCGTCATGGAGCATATGAGATGTTCCAGGAGTTGAAGTTTATCTTTCATAAGAACGCCCGGATCGAGAGGTATGAGACCTCCGATAAATTCTATGCTTGCAAGATGGAGGAGAATTCGTCTTTCAGTGAACATGTGCTCAAAATGTCTGGGTACTCAAACCGTCTAGCTGAGCTGGGGATTGAACTCTCGCAAGAGGCTATCACTGACAGAATTCTTCAATCGGTGCCACCTAGCTATAAGAGCTTTGTGTTGAACTATAACATGCAAACGATGAACAAGTCACCCGGCGAGTTATTTGCGATCCTGAAAGTCGCAGAGTCAGAACACCGGAAAGAGCATCAAGTGTCGATGGTCAATAAGACCACTGGTTTCAAGAGAAATGGCAAAGGCAAGAAAGGTAACTCCAAGAAGAGAGGCAAGCCTATTGCCAATCCAACGAAGAAACCCAAGGCTGGACCTAAGCCAGAAACAAAGTGTTATTATTGCAAGGGAATGGGTCACTAGAAGCGCAACTACCCCAAGTATTTGGCTGATAAGAAGGCGGCCAAGGAAAAATCAGGTATATTTGATATACATGCTATTGATGTGTACTTAACCAACTCTTGTAGTAGTGCCTGGGTATTTGATACCGGTTCTGTTGCTCATATTTGCAAGTCGAAGCAGGAACTGCGGAATAAACGAAGGCTGGCGAAGGATGAAGTGACGATGCACGTGGGAAATGGTTCCAAGGTTGATGCAATCGTCGTCGGACAGTCTCACTTCAGTTACCATCGGGATTAGTTATGAACTTAAATAATTGTTATTTAGTGCCTGCGTTAAGCATGAACATTATATCTGGATCTTGTTTATTGCGAGACGGTTACTCGTTTAAGTCAGAGAATAATGGTTGTTCTATTTCTATAAGTAATATCTTTTATGGTCATGCACCCAATGTGAGAGGATTGTTCATATTGAATCTTGATAGTGATGATACACATATACATAACATTGAGACCAAAAGATGTAGAGTTAACAATGTAGCGCCATGTTTTTATGGTACTGCGGCTTAGGTCATATTGGTGTAAAGCGCATGAAGAAACTCCATTCCGATGGGCTTTCGGAGTCACTTGATTTTGAATCACTTGACACGTGCGAACCATGCCTCATGGGCAAGCTGACTAAGACTCCGTTCTCCGGAACAATGGAGCATGCAAGTGACTTGTTGGAGATCATACATACCGATGTATGCGGTCCGATGAGTGTAGAGGTGCGCGGCAGATATCGTTATTTTCTCACCTTCACTGACGATTTGAGTAGGTATGGTTATATCTACTTGATGAAGCACAAGTCTGAAACGTTTGAAAAGTTCAAGCAATATCAGAGTGAGGTTGAAAATCATCATAACAAGAAGATCAAGTTCCTACGTTCTGATCATGGGGTGAGTATCTGAGTTTCGAGTTTGGTGCTCACTTAAGACATTGTGTAATTGTTTCAGAGTTGACACCGTGTGGAACACCACAGCGTAATGGTGTGTCCGAACATCGTAATCGTACATTGTTAGAAATGGTGCGATCTATGATGTCTCTTACCGATTTGCCGTTATCCTTTTGGGGTTATGCATTAGAGACAGCTGCATTCGCTTTAAATAGGGCACCATCAAAATCCATTGATACGACACCATATGAGTTTTGGTATGGCATGAGGCCAAAGTTGTCGTTTCTTAAAGTTTGGGGATGTGATGCTTATGTCAAAAAGCTTCAGCCTGAAAAGCTGGAACCCAAAGCGAAAAAGTGTGTCTTCATAGGTTACCCAAAGGAGACAGTTGGGTACACCTTCTATCTCAAATCTGAGGGCAAAGTGTTTGTTGCTAAAAACGGAGCTTTTCTTGAGAAGGAGTTTCTCTCGAAAGAATTGAGTGGGAGGAAAATAGAACTTGATGAGGTTATCGAACCTCTAATCCCTCTAGATGGTGGCGCAGGGCAGGGGGAAACCTGTGTCGAAGCGAGCCGGTTGAGGAGGAAGTTAATGATGATCATCATGAAACTTCGTATCAAGTTCCTCTCGGACCTCGCAGGTCGACAAGATCACATACTGCTCCTGAGTAGTACGGTAATCATGTCTTATCAATCATGTTGTTAGACAACAATGAACCTGCAAATTATGAAGAAGCAATGGTGGGCCCGGATTCCAACAAATGGCTGGAGGCCATGAAGTCCGAGATAGGATCTATGTATGAAAGCAAAGTGTGGACTTTGGAAGTATTACCTGAAGGCCGCAAGGCTATTCAGAACAAATGGATCTTTAAGAAGAAGACACACGCGGACGGTAATGTGACCGTTTATAAAGCTCAACTTGTGGCAAAGGGTTTTCCACAAGTTCAAGGAGTTGACTACGATGAGACGTTCTCACCTGTAGCGATGCTTAAGTTCGTCCGAATCATGTTAGCTATAGCTGCATTTTTCGATTATAAATCTGGCAGATGGATGTCTGATACGTCCATTTTGCATCATGTTTTCATGTTGATACTTATCGCTTCTTTGGCTGTTATTTCACTTCACGGTACTATTCTTATGCCTTTTCTCTCTTATTTTGCAAGGTTTACATGAAGAGGGAGAATACCGGCAACTGGAATTCTGGCCTGAAAGTGGAGCAAAGTTGAGATACCTATTCTGCGCAACTCCAAACGCCCTGAAAATCAACGGGGATTTTTTTCCCAATTTATCAAAAATACTGGGCCAAAGAAGTACCAGAGAGGCACCAGGGGGTGCCCACAAGCTTGCACGGTGCGGCCACCCCCCCCCCCCAGGCCGCGCCATGGGAGCTTGTGGCCAGCCCACTGGCCCACTGGCCCCCCACTTTTGCTATATGGAGGGTTTCGCCCAGGAAAAAATCAGGGAGGAGCTTTTTCGTGGTTTCGCCGCCGCCACGAGGCGGAACTTGAGCAGAACCAATCTAGAGCTCCGATAGGACGATCCTGCCGGGGAAACTTCCCTCCCGGAGGGGGAAATCGTCGCCATCGTCATCACAAACACTCCTCTCATCGGAGGGGACTCGTCACCATCAACATCTTCATCAGCACCATCTCATCTCCAAACCCTAGTTCATCACTTGTAACCAATCTCCGTCTCGCGACTCCGATTGGTACTTGTAAGGTTGCTAGTAGTGTTAATTACTCTTTGTAGTTGATGCTAGTTGGATTACTTGGTGGAAGAGTTTATGTTCAGATCCTTGATGCTACTCATTACCTCTCTGATCATGATTATGATTATGCTTTGTGAGTAGTTACTTTTGTTCCTGAGGACATGGGATAAGTCATGCTAATGATAGTCATGTGAATTTGGTATTCGTTCGGTATTTTGATATGTTGTATGTTGTTTTTCCTCTAGTGGTGTTATGTGAACGTCGACTACATAACACTTCACCATTATTTGGGCCTAGAGGAAGGCATTGGGAAGTAGTAAGTAGATGATGGGTTGCTAGAGTGACAGAAGCTTAAACCCTAGTTTATGCGTTGCTTTGTAAGGGGCTGATTTGGATCCACTAGTTTAATGCTATGGTTAGACTTTGTCTTAATTCTTCTTTCGTAGTTGCGGGTGCTTGCGAAAGGGGTTAATCATAAGTGGGATGCTTGTCCAAGTAAGGGCAGTACCCAAGCGCTGGTCCACCCACATATCAAACTATCAAAGTAACGAACGCGAATCATATGAACTTGATGAAACTAGCATGACAAAAATTCCCGTGTGTCCTTGGGAGCGTTTTCCCTCCTATAAGACTTTGTCCAGGCTTGTACCTTGCTACAAAAGGGATTCGGCCACCTTGCTGCACCGTTGCTACTTTTGTTACTTGTTGCTTGCTACGAATCATCTCACCACACAATCACTTGTTACCGACAATTTCAGTGCTTGCAGATATTTCCTTGCTGAAAACCACTTGTCAGATCCTTCTGCTCCTTGTTGGGTTCGACACTCTTACTTATCAAAAGGGCTACGATTGATCCCCTATACTTGTGGGTCATCAAGACTCTTTTCTGGCGCCGTTGCCGGGGAGTGAAGCGCTTTTGGTAAGTGGAACTTGGTAAGGAAACATTCATATAGTGTGCTGAAATTTATTGTCACTTGTCACTATGGATACTAATCCTTTGAGGGGCTTGTTTGGGGTATCTTCACCTCGAACGGAAGCATGAATGGTTTCTCCTCAACCTGCTGCACCTACTGAAAATATTTTCTTTGAATTTCCTTCGGGTATGCTTGAGAAAATGCTGGCTAATCCTTTTACAGGAGATGCAACATCACATCCAGACTTGCATCTAATGTATGTAGATGAAGTTTGTGGTTTATTTAAGCTTGCAGGTGTGCCCGAGGATGAGGTCAAGAAGAAGGTCTTTCCTTTATCTTTGAAGGATAAGGCGTTGACATGGTATAGGCTATGTGATGACACTGGATCATGGGACTACAATCGGTTGAAATTGGAATTTCATCAAAAGTTTTATCATATGCATTTAGTACATCGTGATCGGAATTATATTTATAATTTTTGGCCTCGGGATAGAGAAAGCATCGCTCAAGCTTGGGGGAGGCTTAAATCAATGCTATATTCATGCCCCAATCATGAGCTCTCGAGAGAAATTATCATTCAGAACTTCTATGCTCGGCTTTCTCATGATGATCGCACCATGCTTGACACTTCTTGTACCGGTTCTTTTATGAAGAGAGATATTGACTTCAAATGGAATTTATTGGAGATAATTAAACGCAACTCTAAAGATTGGGAGCTTGAAGAAGGTAAGGAGTCAGGTATGAATTTCACGTTTGATTGCGTTAAATCCTTTGTTGAGACAAATACCTTTAGTGATTTTAGCGCTAAGTATGGACTTGACTCTGAGATAGTAGCTTCATTGTGTGAATCTTTTGCTGCTCATATTGATCTCCCCAAAGAGAAGTTGTTTAAATATCATCCTCCTTTAGAAGTCAATGTAGTTAAACCCACTCCAGTTGAAGAGAAAGTCATTGCCTATAATGATCATGTTGTTCCCAGTGCTTACATTGAGAAACCACCTTTCCCTGTTAGGATAAAGGATCATTCTAAAGCTTCAACTGTGATACGTAGAGGCTATATTAGAACACCTACACCCCCTAAGCAAATTAGAGTTGAACCTAGGATTGCTATTATCAAAGATCTTCTGTCTGAAGAAGTTGAGGGACATAATATTCACTTCTGTAAAGATGCTGCTAGAATTGCTAAACCTCACGCTAGAGACAAACATAGGCATGTTGTTGGCATGCCTGTGGTTTCTGTTAAGATAGGAGATCATTGTTATCATGGCTTATGTGACGTGGGTGCTAATGTTAGTGCAATACCTCAATCCTTATATGATGAAATCAAAGATGAGATTGCACCTGTTGAGATAGAGCCTATTGATGTCACTATTCACCTTGCCAATAGAGATACTATCTGCCATGTGGGAATTGTTAGGGATGTTGAAGTCTTGTGTGGTAAAACGAAGTATCCTGCTGATTTCCTCGTTCTTGCTACCGCACAAGATATCTTTTTTCCCATCATATTTGGTAGACCTTTTCTCAATACTGTCAATGCTCATATTGACTGTGAGAAGCAAACTGTCACTGTTGGCTTTGGAGGCATGTCACATGAGTTCAATTTCTCTAAGTTTGGTAGACAACCTCATGAAAAGGAGTTGCCTAGTAGGGATGAAACTATTGCCTTAGCCTCTATTGTCGTGCCTCCTACTGATCCCTTAGAGCAATACTTGCTTGAGCATGAAAATGATATGCATATGGATGAAAGGGATGACATAGATAGAGTTGTCTTAGAACAATATCCTATCCTTAAGAATAATCTGCCTCTTGAACTGCTTGGGGATCCACCCCCACCAAAGGGTGATCCTGTGTTCGAGCTTAAACAGTTGCCTGACACTCTTAAGTATGCCTATCTTGATGAAAAGGATATATATCCCGTCATTATTAGTGCTAGCCTCTCAGAGCATGAAGAAAAGAAGTTACTAAAAACCCTGAGGAAGCACCGTGCTGCTATTGGATATACTCTTGATGATCTTAAGGGCATTAGTCCTACCCTATGTCAGCACAAGATTAAAATTGATCCTGATTTCAAACCAGTTGCTAATCATCTAAGGAGATTGAATCCTAAGATGAAAGAGGTAGTAAGAAAAGAAATACTACAGCTCCTGGAAGCAGGTATCATTTATCCTGTTGCACACAGCAATTGGGTGAGTCCGGTGCATTGCGTTCCTAAGAAGGGAGGCATTACCGTTGTCCCCAATGATAAGGATGAATTGATCCCACAGATGATTATTACTGGCTATAGGATGGTGATCGATTTTAGGAAATTGAATAAAGCCACTAGGAAAGATCATTACCCTTTGCCTTTTATCGACCAAATGCTAGAAAGGTTGTCCAAACACACACACTTATGCTTTCTAGACGGTGTTAGCAGATCCCTGGCAATAGCTAGAAAAATGTTGTTCTCGATTGCTCAACAATTAGAAATTGTCTTGCAATAGCCCACCAGCGCGTGGGATCGAGGCAGTTATCGAGGGTAGAGTATTCAACCCAAATTTGTTGGTTCGCACGACGGGAAGTGAAAGTATATTCTCAAGTATTAGCAGCTGAATGTGTCAAATTCAACCACACCTGAAAGATTAGTATATGCAAGCAAAGTATCAACAACAAAGTAGTATGATAACAACGGTGTCAGAAACGATCTGTTGACGGCAGATTATTCCTAACTATCGTATCAATGGCGCCAGAAAAGTAATGTAGCAGGTAGCAGCAGTGTAACGAGTAACAGCAGTGGCAAGGAACAACAGTAGTGACAGCAGTAGCAAGTAGCAACAGTAGCAAGTAGCAGTAGTGGCAGCAGCAGCAGGACAAAGCAAGTAACAGTAGTAGCAACAGTAGTAACAGCAGCAGAGCAAAGCAAGTAACAGTAGCAGCAACAATAGTAACGGCAGTAGTGGGACAAACTTGTAGGCAATGGGTCGGTGATTTGTTTGGATAACATTCATCATGCAACAGTTATAACACGGAGAGATATGTGGCTAGCTCCCGTTCGTCAATGTGATGTAGTCATGCATTCCGTGTGTCGTCATACGTGCTTAGGGAAAAGAACTTGCATGACATCTATTGTCCATCCCTCCCGTGGCAGCAGGGTCCAAAAGGAAACTACGGGATATTAAGGTTCTCCTTTTAATAAAGAACCGGACCAACGCATTAGCACTTGGTGAACACATGAACTCCTCAAACTATGGTCATCACCGGGAGTGGTTCCGGTTATTGTCACTCCGGGGTTGCTGGGTCATAACACATAGTAGGTAACTACAACTTGCAAGATCGTATCTAAAACACACATATATTGGTGCCAACATAATAATCTCAGATATGAAATCATGGCACTCGGGCCCTAGTGATGGCATAATCAGCTAACGAGAAAATAATAATGAGTTTCAGATACCAACAATTCAATCAAAACAAGCATGAAGCAATATGAATAGGTGGTATCTTGCTAGCTCTTTCTGAGACCGCAAAACATAAATGGAGAGCACTTTCAAATATCAAGGGCTGACTAAACATTGTAATTCATAGCAACGAAGATCCAGTCATAGTCATACTCAATATCAATCAAAAGCAAAGCATAAAAATGACACATATGCTCTCTAATTGGTGCTTATACAAGAGGAGGGTGACTCAACAGGAAAATAAATAGACAGGCCCTTCGCAGAGGGAAGCATTGATTTGCAGAGGTGCCAGAGCTCAAGCTTTGAAAACAGAGATAATAATTTTGGGTGGCATGCTTTCATTGTCAACGCAATGACCAAGAGTTCTCAATATCTTCCATGCTACTCATGCTATAGGCGGTTCCCAAACAGAAAAGTAAAGTTTTAACTCCCCCACCACCAATCAATCACACTCCACGGCTAGCCGAATCCTGGGTACCGTCCATACTAACATCAACCCGGGGGGAGTCTTGTTTTACAGTTATGTTTTCGATTTAAGCGTGGAACTGGGGATTCCAATTACCGGCCCCTTTCTCGTGAATGACAGTGAATAAACACATGTCGAGGATAACACGCCTAACATGGAAGATACCAATAGCCCCCTGTCACCACATGAGTGGTTCGGGCATGCAAAACGGATTATTTCTTGAAGGTTTAGAGAATGGCACATGCAAATTTACTTGGAACGGCAGGTAGATACCGCAAATAGGTAGGTATGGTGGACTCTCATGGAAAAACTTTTGGGTTTATGGGAGTGGATGCACAAGAAGTATTCCGCTTAGTACAAGTGAAGGCTAGCAAAAGACTGGGAAGCAACCAACTAGAGAGCGATAACAGTCATCAGGATGCAATGAGTTTGACTAACATTGAGTGCAAGCATGAACAGGATATAAATCACCACGAATACGAACATCATAGGGGCTATGTTGATTTTGTTTCAACTACATGCATGAACATGCGCCAAGTCAAGCCACTTGAATCATTCAAAGGAGAATACCATCCTATCATACTACATCATAGTCATCTCAAAATCTATGTTGGCATTCAAGACAAACCATTATAAGCTCTCAGCTAATTAAGCATGGCATCAGAAACTATGATCTCTAAGTTGTCATTGCAAACATGGTTCTCTCACAACAAAGCTGAATCTCGAACGACAAGCTAGTCATATTTACAAAAACAAAATAGCTAGAGTTCATACCAGCTTTTCCAGTCTCAGTCACTTCATCATATATCATCATTATTGCCTTTCACTTGCACGATCGAACGATGTGAACAATAATAAGAGTGCTCGTGCATTGGACTAAGCTGAATCTGCAGGCAAACACAAAGGAGAAGACAAAGTAATATGGCTCTTTGAAAGCTAAACAGGTATGCATGCAAGAGCCACTAAACATTGTAACCAAAATCTTCTGCCTTGACCTAAAGAAAAAGAAAACCATTTACACGGGAAAACTACAAACAAGCAAAAGAAGAAAGAAAAATCTTTTTGGGTTTTCTCAAAAGGACACAAAACAAGAAAACAAGAAAACGAAAATAAACTAGCATGGATAATATAGTGGCAAAGTGTAAACACCGACTAACAAAGTGAAAGCATAAGCATGAATGTAAGGTCGGTGAGAACACGTACTCCCCCAAGCTTAGGCTTTTGGCCTAGCTTGGTCTACTCCCAAGGCGGGAGTAACCAGCTCCGGGATACTCCGGAGCAGACTGTGGATGCCACTGCTGTGTGAGATCCTCTCGCTCCCACTGATAAACTGGCGTCTGGTACTCGACTGGCGGCTCGGGCATGGGCATCTGTGGTTGGGCCAAGCCCCAATATGCGTAGATGTCCGAGGGCATAATAGTGTACCTGCCTGCATGAAGATCGAACAAAGAAGGAGCAGGCAAAGTAATAGTCTCTCGAGTACCCTGACTAAATACCAGGTTATAAATCATCCGTCTACTAGCATCTCTATCCAGAAAATCATGGCGAACCATGCTATCATAATCCAGATATTTCTCAGGAAGAAGCATCTCTCCTTCCTCCCCAAGTCTAACGGGTATCTCAAAGTGTCTGGCAAGACGGGTAGCATAGATACCTCCATAGACGACACCCTTGGAACGGTTGGTGTTCAACCGCTGAGCTACTATAGCACCTAGGCTATAAGTCTTATCGTTATAAAGGCCTTCGTGCAAAACCGCAAGGTCTAGAGAGCTAAGTGATCCAGCCTCCCCACGGCCAATCAAACATTTTCCCACAAATAATGAGAAGTACCGAAGCACAGGAAAATGTACGCTAGCAATTCTAGCGCGAGACACTCCTCTCTCCTCTCCAACAGCAATAGTACCTATGAAATCCTCCAAGTCCCGTGGACGAGGGTCACGAATATCCCCAACATAAGGTAATTTGCATACGTTGCAAAAATCCTGTAGTGTCATGCACTGGGGGATGTCGTATATCATGAACTCAACCATGGGAGGATTCTTCCTCAGATAAAAGTTGAAGCTTTGAACGAAAATATTGGTGAGGAGGAGGTATTGTGAGCACTTATCTTCAACGAACGCGGTAAGACCTGCGTTCTCCACCAAGTAATAAAAGTCCTCATAAAGCCCAGCGGCGCGCAAAAATTCATCACTTGGCCACTCGCATGCTCGAACTTCTGTGACTCGAGGAACCACGTACTTGGGGTGGTTCTTCTCATCCTCCTTGGGGGTACGGCTTGAAGAGCCTCTCAAGAACCTCCTCATCTTTTTCCTTTTCTAGCTCTGAAAAAATCTGAAATTTTTAGAGACTTCGAAAGAAAAGTGAGTAAGGATTAACCCAACTCGTAGCAACTACTCCTACTAGTGCCTAGAGATCATATCACGCGCTAAAACTACTTGGGACCAGCTAAAATCAACATTTCAAGCTCAAGAACAGGGTTACCAAGGTAGCAAGAATACGCGAAGGATAAAGCACTAGAGCAAAAATTAATTGGACCAATGGAGGAGTCACTTACCAAGGAGTAATTTCCCCAAAACGGTTCGGAGAATGGTGCTTTGAGCAAGGAGATCGAAAATCACAGCCAAATGAGCAAGAACACGGGTTTGAGCTGCGAAACGATTTTTTTTCTGAAGGTGGAAGAAGAGGATGGGAGATGGAATGAGTGGAGGGGGTCTGTCACGCCCAAGATGCGACCCTATCCTCAATTTGACACGAAGGCCTTGTCAGGGATAGAAGCGCATCTCGTCGTGTCGCAAGAATGGATATCGTTACAAGTACATGTACTGAAAAGAAGAGATATACATAGAGAGTTGGCTTACACTCGCCACAAGCTACATCAGAGTCACATCAGTACATTACATATTCATCAAGAGTAAGAGCAGGGTCCGACTACGGACGAAAACAAACGAGAAAAGAAAGAACGACGTCCATCCTTGCTATCCCAGGCTGCCGGCCTGGAACCCATCCTAGATCGATGAAGAAGAAGAAGAAGAAGAATAAGAAACTCCAAGTGAACAATCAACGCGCTCGCGTCAAGTAACCTTTACATGTACCTGCAACTGGTGTGGTAGTAATCTGTGAGCCACAGGGGACTCAGCATTCTCATTTCCAAAGATATCAAGACTAGCAAAGCTTAGTGGGTGAGGTATGGTTAAGTGGTGAGGTTGCAGCAGCGGCTAAGCATATATTTGGTGGCTAACTTACGAGTACAAGAAGTAAGAGGGGGAATATCTACGCATTACGGGCGTGAACTACTGTTGATCAAATAAATGATCCTGAACACCTACCTACGTCAGACATAACCCCACTGTGTCCTCGATCGGAGAAGGAACTCACGAAAGAGACAGTCACGGTTACGCACATAGTTGGCAAGTTTTAATTAAGTTAACTTCAAGTTATCTAGAACTAGTGTTAAACAAAGTTTCCACGTTGCCACATAACCGCGGGCACGGCTTTCCGAAAGATTTAACCCTACAGGGGTGCTCCAACTAGTCCATCACAAATTACCACAAGCCGCATAGAAATCCTCAATCACGAAGCTCGCGATCTCGTCGGATTCCCTAGTGGAAAACCTCAACTCTGAGATTACCCAAAGCATCACCGGAATCCCGATGCAC
This sequence comes from Hordeum vulgare subsp. vulgare, assembly GCF_904849725.1. Classification (NCBI taxonomy): domain Eukaryota; kingdom Viridiplantae; phylum Streptophyta; class Magnoliopsida; order Poales; family Poaceae; genus Hordeum; species Hordeum vulgare. Next base: position 520,722,371 of record NC_058523.1, read on the forward strand.
AAGATATTCCGTCAAAGGTAAAACTAATCCAGCAAGGCCGCCCGACGTGTCGACGATCCCGATAGGGGTCGCATACCTCGTTCTCAGGACACGGCGGATGAGCTAGACGTCGGGATCACTAAACCTCCGGGTGACCAGAGGGGCGCCGGACATCGCTCAGGTGGGACCAACACTCATGAGGAGCACTGGCCCGGGGGTTGATTAAATTATCCTCGGGGTCCGGAAAGTCCCTATGCAATTTTATTAGGTGTTTAGGCAAATGTAGTACCAAAGTTGGGCCTTGCCAGACCAGCTTTAATCTAAAACGAATTATCAAGGGGGTCCCCATAACAACCCCGATCGTGTTGGGAGCGCTCATTTATGGAACATAACACCGGTAGCCGAAACTAAGGGGGCAAAGGTGGAACAAAACACCAGGCTAGAAAGGCCGAGCCTTCCACCTTTTACCAAATATATAGGTGCATTAAATTAGATAGCAATTGATATGGTGATATAACAAGGAACCCATGCTTTCGCATGGAAGCATCTGCACCTGCAACTAGCAACGCTAACACAGGGTTAAGCAAGCGGTAACATAGCCAATCAGTGGTTTGCTAGGTTGAACAGGTTGAAGGTTTTCATGGCATTGTTGAGAGGCTGAATTTAACAGGTGGTAGGCAACGAGACATAAACGATAGAAGCGATAAACTAGCATGGCAATGATAGTAATGGTATCTGGGGAAATGGTCATCTTGCCTGAGATCCCGCTTGGAAGAAGAACAACTCGGTGAAGCAGACGAACCAACGTGGACGAACGGGTCCTCACATTCCGACACGCTTGCGGAACTCTATCGAGACGGAGGGAAACGGAAACAAGCATCAACACACGGTATTCACCACACGATGCACAACACATATGATGCATGAATGGTTCAAAAATGCAAGGCATGGCATGACAATTCACATCACGCAAACACTACACATTAAATGAAGTTCAATATGCAACGAGTTGCATATTGACGAAACTCCACGTTAATTATTTAGTTATATCCCGATTATTTACACGGCAATATTAATGTTGTCAAACATGCAAGAGGTGAAGCGGAAAATAAACTACCTATCTAGACATTTTAAATGAGGTCGGAAATGTCATATAGCGTCTCCGAGACGACCTCACATGTTAATTTACAATTATGTCCAGATCTGAATTAACAAATTTAATTAGTTGTTAAACAGCAAAACAAATAGGTTCACGTGATTTCATGCGTCATTTCAAGCAATTTACACATAGAGATCATCTCCAACGGAGCTACGGTTCAAAAGATACAAGCACCGCAAGATATGATGGCATGAATGCAATATGTGTGCAACGATGGACACGAGCACTTCAAAACATACAAACAGCAAGAGAAAATGAAACTAAACGAGATTCTAAGCAAGTTTCATGTAGGACACGATCAAATTGGAGCTACGGATCAAAAACTACGAGCTAAACAAGAAATCACTACAATCTGCCAAAATCAGCCACATAGCATTTTCTACACCCCACAACTACGGCTACACAATTCCGATATGCACAAGCAAGGCATGGCACGGAAGAGGGCAAGAAGCATTACTACGAACAACTAACAACAACTAGCATGGCAGCAAGGAACACTAGGGAAAGAAGTCACAAAATGGCTTACCACACACTATTTCAGACTTAGTGAAAATAACATCTCATGGAAGTGCAGTTTTTGATCTGAAGCAATATTGACAGCAGCAAAACCTATAGCTACAGGACTCCAAATGGCATGAAAATTTACAGCATGCTAGAGAAACACAAGGGGTACAACTAACTCCATTGGACCAACCTCAAATGAGCTACAAATCACAAGATACAAGCAAGACAAGACAGCAACAAAATATAACAGATCCCAGACTTAGAAATATTTCAGCTCCTCTAAAACAGCACTATTTCTAGCACCTTGAGAGCAAGAAAACCACACCTAAACATGCATTTCTATTGCAACCAAAAATACCAGGGGCTAAACAAAACATCCAAGATCAACTCTCTAGTTGACAACTCCGTCAAACGTCGCACGGAATAAATCCTACGAATTAACAAAAGGGCAACATGGCAAAATATCTCGCGAACTAATTTACTCAAATGCTAAAACTAATTGCATAGAAAAATCCCTTGCCCCGGAAACATATAAAATATGTGGGGTTGCAACAACAAAATAATCCCACACGTAAATGCGAGATAATAACCTATATACGACAAAATAAACTAGAGGCAAATCCCTACACGCAAAAATACAAATGACCGCTCTAAAATGCATGGGAAAATGGTTCCTAAAACATGGGCATTTCTAATACGGCACTCTAGCAATCCGGACTTGCGCGGAAATTAAATACGGAGCGTATCCTATTGAAATAGCACGCAAAACTAGGTGTTTGGCATGTTAAACTTCGTCAAATAATTATGCAGGTTTTATAAACGGGTTCTACTCGAGAAACTACACGTTTTACATATATAATACTCTCCGATCCGACACACGGATTTAAAACTACACGCGTTTCTAATAACCGTCTATTTACTGGAATTACTTAATTCCTAAAACATCCTAAATTACCTAGTGGGCCGAACTGTGGCGCAACATATCTAAAATGTCCTCGGGCGGGGCTTACCATGGGGGCCTCTGGGCCGGTTGGAGGGACTGGAGCGGACTGGGCCTCGAAGGGAGCAGTGGGCCGAGGCGGAGGCTGGCCTCGGGTGGCAGCTCTTCTGCTGGGCCGGGCGAGGTGGAGGCCCACGGGCGAGGCGACGGGGCAGCCCGAGTGGGCGAACTGCTCGCGCTCCCGTGTGGGTTCCTTGGCGGCAGCGAAGCTCCGGCAACCGGCGACGACGAGGCACCCGGCGGCCGGCGGGACCGGGCCGAGGGGCTGGATCCCGGCCAGATCCAAGGACCGGCGGGGCACCCAGCGGCCGGCGGCGGCTCTCCATGCCGGCTCCTGCAGAAGACGGGGAGGCGGCATCAAGCTTGGCGGCGAGCGACGGGGCTGGCTTGGCGGCGACCGGCGAGGTCCTCCGGCAAGGGGCGGCGGCAACCTGGCGCAGGGTGGCGGCGATCTCCGGCGAGGGGCGGCGACGACCTCCGGCGAGGCGACGGGAACGGCGGGGCGCCACGGGAGGCAGGAGGAGCTGCGGGATTGCAGGGACGCGGCGCGTAGATGGGCTGCTCCGGGCCCAGATGTGCTCGGGCGGGCCCCGATCTGGGCTGGGAGGGCCGCGCGAGGAAGAAGACAGGGAAGGAGGCGGCGGGGATCTGGTTGGCTGGGCGCGGATCCCAAGGAGGCTAGGGTTAGGCCAGATTAGGAAGGGGAGTGTGTCTATTTATAGACACGGGGCTAGGGTTGTCCGAATCCGGCCCCGTTTTCGCCCACGCGATCGGAATCGTACGAACTCGAACGCGGGGTCGGCTAAGTGACCGTGTAGAGTAGGCTAGCCGGGGAAGAGAGGGAAACAGTGCGGCGTGGCAACGCGGTTTTAAAACACCGAAAAACGTCCGGCGGTAGACCGAATACGGTGCCGCTACGATCGACCGGTCGGGTACCAGACGGTCTCCGATCGCGACGAAATTTGACAGGCGGCCTAGCTATATCTAATTACGTCCGCATGCCAAGTTTCACCCCGATCAGAGAAAGTTTTAATCGCACTTTTAAAACGGGGTTCGAACGAAGCCGCGGGCGCGTGCGTGTGCGGTCAGGCTCGGAACGAACAACGACATTAACCGGCAACTAACAACGGATGCAACGTTTGAAAACTGGCGGCAACGGAGATGACGATGCAATGCACATGATGCGAATGATGCGATGATGATGCGACAAAATAAAACAGACACACGACGAAAACGGAAAGGAAAGGGAATCTTCTGGAACGTCGGCATCGGGCTGTCACAGGGTCCCTGTGGGCCCCACAAGCTTGGTAGCCGCCACCACGGGGGCGACGGCTACAGGGCTTGTGGCCCACTGGTGTGGCCCCCAGGCTAGCTCTCAGTCCCAGTATTTTTCAAATATTCCACAAAAAATCATACTAGACTTTCAGGACCATCGGAGAACTTTTATTTTCGGGGTATTTTTCTCCAGGACGCTAAAACAGAAAACAAGAAAAACTAAACTAAATCTATCATTTTTCTTCTAAGCAACAGAAAGTGAAAGCTTAAAACAGAGGTATGTGACTCCTTGATTCATCCATTGCATGGTAATCGAAAGAAATCCATCAATGGGGTTGATCAAATCCTCATGACAAAACCTTCTCGAATCGCAAAAGGGAACGGAGAATTTTCGAATAGCCACTAAGTCACCTCAATGGGGATATGTATCTCCCCAATAAGCAAATCATACTTCACCTTGACACGAGGAATAGGGCATTCAAAGCTCCCAATAAGAATCGATGAAGTTTTTTCGATAGCATTGATGCAATGTACTTGATATCGTTTCTTCGGAAAGTGCACTGTATGCTCATTACCGTTGACATGGAAAGTGACATTGCCTTTGTTGCAATCTATAACAGCCCCTGCGGTGTTTAAAAAGGGTCTTCCGAGGATGACAGCCATGGCATCGTCCTTGGGAATATCCAAGGTAACAAAGTCTGTTAAGATAGTGGTATTAGCAACCACAACAGTCACATCCTCGCAAATGCCGATAGGGAAAGCAGTTGATTTGTCGGCCATTTGAAGAGAAATTTCAGTGGGTGTCAACTTATCCAGTTCAAGTCTACGATAAAGAGAGAGCAGCATAACACTAACACCAGCTCCAAGGTCACATAAGGCAATTCTTACGTAGTTTCCTTTAATGGAGCAAGGTATAGTGGGCACTCCGGGATCACAAGTTTTTTAGGAGTTCCACCTTTGAAAGTGTAATTGGCAAGCATGGTGGAGATCTCAAGATCTGGTATCTTCCGTTTATTAGTCACGATATCTTTCATGTACTTGGCATATGGAGACATTTTGAGCATATCAATTAACCGCATCTGCAAAAAGACGGGTCTTATCATTTCAACGAAGCGCTCAAAATCCTCATCATCCTTTTTCTTGGATGGCTTAGGAGGGAAGGGCATAGGTCTCTGAACCCATGGCTCCCTTTCTTTACTATGCTTCCTAGCAGTAAAGTCATTCTTATCGTATCTCTTAGGTTGTGGGTTATCAGGATTAACCATCGGTTCAATCACCACATCCTCATCATTGCTAGATTGAGCATTATTATGAACATCGCTGTCCATATTGTCACTAGGTTCATGTTCATCACCAGATCGTGTTTCTGCATCAAACGCAGAAATATCATTTGGTTCTTCAGGTGTGACAGTATTTGGTGAACTGACATGTAGGTTTCCATCATCCTTCTTCTTCTCCTTAGGATGACTGGGTGTATCAGCATTAATTCCTTGATAATCTTGATCAATTCTCTTAGGATGGCCTTCAGGATACAAAGGTTCCTGAGTCATTTTGCCTCCTCTAGTAATGACTCTGACAGAGTTGTCATTTAATTCATTGAGCAAGTCATTCTGAGCTTTAAGTACTTGTTCTACCTGAGTAGTAATCATAGAGGCATGTTTACTTAGAAGCTTCAGATCATTGACATTTCTGTCTACACAAGCACTTAAATGGCTAAGCATACGAGTACTTTGTTCCAAATGTCTGCTAACATAATCATTGAAACTCTGTTGTTTGGCAACAAAGTTGTCAAATTCATCAAAGCATAGGCTAGCAGGTTTGTCAAAAGGAATATCACTCTCATCAAACCTACGCAGAGAATTCACTTCTACTACGTGTATCGGGTTATCGAGACCATGGATCTCTTCGATAGGTGGTAGATTTTTGACATCTTCAGATCTAATGCCTTTCTCTTGCATAGATTTCTTGGCTTCTTGCATATCTTCGGGACTGAGGAATATAATTCCTCTTTTCTTAGGAGTTGGCTTAGGAGGTGGTTCGGGAATAGTCCAAGCATTATCGTTGATCAAGATGTTATTCAGAAGGATCTCAGCTTGTTCTATAGTTCATTCCCTAAAAACACAACCGACACAACTATCTAGGTGGTCTCTAAAGGCATCGGTAAGTCCGTTATAGAAGATATCAAGTATCTCGTTCTTCTTAAGAGGGTGATCACGCAAAGCATTCTGTAGCTGGATGAGCCTCTCCCAAGCTTGTGGGAGACTCTCTTCTTTGAGTTGAGCAAAGTTGTATATTTCCTCCAAGGCAGCTTGCTTCTTATGGGCAGGGAAATATTTCTCACAGAAGTAATAGACCATATCCTGGGGACTACTCACACATCCAGGAGCAAGAGAAGTGAACCAGGCTTTAGCGTCATCCTTTAGAGAGAAAGGAAACAGCTTAAGGATATAGTAGTAGCGGATCTTCTTCTCACTAGTGAAAAGGGTGGCTATATCATGTAGTTTGGTAAGATGGGCTACGACCGTCCGAGACTCATAACCGTGGAAAGGATCAGATTCGACTAGAGAGATTATCTCAGGGTCGACAGAGAATTCATAATCCTTACCGGTGATAAAGATAGGTGAAGTGGCAAACTTTGGGTCGTATTTCATCCTAGCTTTCAGAGATTTTTCCTTCCACTTGAGAAGTAATTTCTCAGCGTCATAGGCATCCTTACACGCAAGAAAATCCTCAGCTATCTCTCCCTCCATAACGTAACCCTCAGGTATATCAGGCAATTCATATCTAGGAGAGCTAGATCTAGCAGGAGCAAAAGCAGGTTCTATCTCAATAGTATCGGCAGTTTCGGAAGCATCACGAGCATTGGCAGTAACTCTAGAAATATGAGTATCAAGGAATACCCCTGGTGGCATATCAGGCAAAGTAGTATCTCTATCAAGCATAGCATCATCAAGCAAAATAGCATCTCTAGCATCATCAGGCAAGGCAGTATCAGGCATAGCATCTCTAGCAGTATCAGGCATAGCATCTCTAGCAGTACCAGGCATAGTAGCATCATAAGCATCATCAAGCACACGCGACATATCAAGATTTCTAGTAGGAGGTGGTGTCGCAAACTTACTCATACCTGAAGGCGAATCAAGTGCAGAGCTAGATGGTAGTTCCTTACCTCCCCTCGTAGTTGAGGGCAAAACTTTGGTTTTTGGATCTTTCAGATTCTTCATAGTGATCAGCAGATATAAATCCCAAGTGACTCAGAGAATGTAGCAATCGCTTCCCCAGCAACGGTGCCAGAAAAATGATGTTAGCAGATCCCTAGCAATAGCTAGAAAAATGTTGTTCTCGATTGCTCAACAATTAGAAATTGTCTTGCAATAGCCCACCAGCGCGTGGGATCGAGGCAGTTTTCGAGGGTAGAATATTCAACCCAAATTTGTTGGTTCGCACGATGGGAAGTGAAAGTATATTCTCAAGTATTAGCAGCTGAATGTGTCAGATTCAACCACACCTGAAAGATTAGTATCTGCAAGCAAAGTATCAACAACAAAGTAGTATGATAACAACGGTGTCAGAAACGATCTGTTGACGGCAGATTATTCCTAACTGTCGTATCCATGGCGCCAGAAAAGTAATGTAGCAGGTAGCGGGTAGCAGCAGTGTAACGAGTAACAGCTGTGGCAAGGAACAACAGTAGTGACAGCAGTAGCAAGTAGCAACAGTAGCAAGTAGCAGTAGTGGCAGCAGCAGGAGGACAAAGCAAGTAACAGTAGCAGCAACAGTAGTAAAAGCAGCAGAGCAAAGCAAGTAACAGTAGCACCAACAGTAGTAACAGCAGCAGTGGGACAAACTCGTAGGCAATGGGTCGGTCATTTGTTTGGATGACATTCATCATGCAACAGTTATAACACGGAGAGATATGTGGCTAGCTCCCGTTCATCAATGTGATGTAGGCATGCATTCCATGTGTCGTCATACGTGCTTAGGGAAAAGAACTTGCATGACATCTATTGTCCATCCCTCCCATTGCAGCGGGGTCCAAAAGGAAACTACGGGATATTAAGGTTCTCCTTTTAATAAAGAACCGGACCAATGCATTAGCACTTGGTGAACACATGAACTCCTCAAACTATGCTCATCATCGGGAGTGGTTCCGGTTATTGTCACTCCGGGGTTGCCGGGTCATAACACATAGTAGGTAACTACAACTTGCAAGATCGGATCTAAAACACACATATATTGCTGACAACATAATAATTTCAGATCTGAAATCATGGCACTCGGGCCCTAGTGACAAGCATTAAGCATGGCAAAGTAGTAGCAACATCAATCTCGGAACATAGTGGATACTAGGGATCAATCCCCATCAAAACTAACTCGATTACATGATAGATCTCATCCTACTCATCACCGCCCAGCGAGCCTACGAATAGATTACTCACGAACGATGAAGAGCTTCATGGAATTGGAGAGGGAAGAAGGTTGATGATGACGATGGCGACAATTTCCCCTCTCCGGAGCCCAAAACGGACTCCAGATCTGCCCTCCAGATGAAGAACAGGATGTGGCGGCGCCTCCGTATCGCAAACACGACAAAATCTTCTCTCCTTATTTTTCCTGGGACGAAAGTGAATTTATAGAGCTGAGTTTGGGGGCGGCAGAGCCACGTGGGCCCCACAAGCTTGGTAGCAGCCACCAGGGGGGCGGCGGCTACATGGCTTGTGGCCTACTGGCCCATCCCCTCCGGTGGATCTTTGCGCACGTATTTTTCATATTTTCCAGAAATATTCTCCGTAAATTTTCAGGACGTTCCGAGAACTTCCATTTCTGCACAAAAACAACACCATGGCAATTGTGCTGAAAACAGCGTCAGTCCAGGTTAGTTCCATTCAAATCTTTCAAATTAGTGTCCAAAACAAGGGCAAAAGAGTTTGCAAAAGTAGATATGATGGAGACGTATCAGACGGTTATTCTGGTTTCTCCCAAATACCAGTTGCACAATCTGATCAGGAGAAAACCACTTTCACCTGCCCTTTCGGTACCTTTGCTTACAGACATATGCCTTTTGGCTTGTGTAATGCACCTGCCACCTTCAAAGATGTATGATGGCTATATTCTCTGACTTTTGTGAAAAGATTGTTGAGGTTTTCATGGATGACTTCTCCGTTTACTGGTCTTCCTTTGATGATTGCCTCAGCAACCTTGATCGAGTCTTGCAGAGATGTAAAGACACCAATCTTGTCATGAATTGGGAGAAGTGCCACTTTATGGTTAATGAAGGCATCGTCTTAGGACATAAAAATTTTGAAAGAGGTATTGAAGTCGATAAGGCTAAGGTTGATGCAATCGAGAAAATGTCGTACCCCACAGATATCAAAGGTATAAGAAGTTTCCTTGGTCATGCTGATTTCTATAGAAGGTTCATTAAAGACTTCTCTAAGATTTCTAGGCCTCTTACCAATCTCTTGCAAAAGGATATTCCTTTTGTTTTTGACTAGGATTGTGAGGAAGCCTTCAAAATACTTAAGAGGGCTTTGATAACTGCACCTATTGTTCAACCACCTGATTGGAACCTAACTTTTGAGATCATGTGTGACGCTAGTGATTATGCTGTTGGTGCTGTTCTAGGACAAAGAGTTGATAAGAAGTTGAATGTTATTCACTACGCTAGTAAAACTCTAGACAGTGCCCAAAGAAACTATGCCACTATGGAGAAGGAGTTTTTAGCAGTCGTGTTTGCATGTGAAAAGTCCAGGTCTTACATAGTTGATTCCAAAGTCACTATTCACACTGATCACGCTGCTATTAAGTACCTCATGGAGAAGAAGGACGCTAAACCTAGACTTATCAGATGGGTTCTCTTGCTACAAGAATTTGATTTGCACGTTGTCGACACAAAGGGTGCTGATAACCCAGTAGCAGATAACTTGTATAGGTTGTAGAACGTTCTTGATGACCCACAACCTATTGATGACAGCTTTCCCGGTGAGCAATGTCATCAATGCTTCACGCAGTGCACCATGGTATGCTGATTATGCAAACTATATCATTGCCAAATACATACCACCTAGTTTCACGTACCAGCAGAAGAAGAAATTCTTCTTTGACTTGAGACACTACTTTTGGGATGATCCTCACCTTTATAAGGAAGGAGTAGATGGTGTTATTAGACTATGTGTACATGAACATGAACAGGGACAGATCCTACAGAAGTGTCACTCCGAGGCCTACGGAGGACACCATGCGGGAGATAGAACTGCACACAAGGTATTGCAATTAGGTTTCTATTGGCCCACTCTCTTCAAGGATGCCCGTAAGTTCGTCTTGTCTTGTGACGAATGTCAAAGAATAGGTAATATTAGCAAAGGTCGGGAAATGCCTATGAACTATTCACTTGTCATTGAACCATTTGATGTCTGGGGCTTTGATTATATGGGACCTTTTCCAAAATCCAACGGGTATACGCATATCTTAGTTGTTGTTGATTACGTCACTAAGTGGGTAGAAGCTATCCCCACTAGTAGTGCTGATCACAACACTTCTATCAAGATGCTGAAAGAAGTTATCTTCCCTAGATTTGGAGTCCCTAGATATCTAATGACCGACGGTGGTTCACACTTCATTCATGGTGTTTTCCGTAAAACGCTTGCTAAGTACGATGTCAACCATAGAATTGCGTCTCCCTACCACCCTCAGTCCAGTGGTCAAGTAGAGCTAAGTAATAGAGAGATTAAACTGATTCTGCAAAAGACTGTCAATAGGTCTAGAAAGAATTGGTCTAAGAAGCTTGATGATGCACTGTGGGCTTATAGAACTGCCTATAAGAATCCCATGGGCATGTCTCCGTACAAAATGGTGTATGGGAAAGCATGTCACTTACCTCTTGAGTTAGAGCATAAAGCTTATTGGGCAATCAAATAGCTCAACTTTGATTTCAAACTTGCCGGTGAGAAGAGGTTATTTGACATTAGCTCGCTTGATGAGCGGAGAACTCAGGCATATGAGAATGCCAAGCTGTTCAAAGAGAAGGTTAAGAGGTGGCATGATAAGAGGATACAAAAGCGTGAGTTCAATGTAGGTGATTATGTCTTGCTATATAACTCTCGTTTAAGATTCTTTGCAGGCAAGCTTCTCTCTAAATGGGAAGGTCCCTATGTTGTTGAGGAAGTATATCGTTCCGGTGCTATCAAGATCAACAACACGGAAGGTAATTGTCCGAGAGTGGTAAATGGGGAGAGAATCAAGCATTATATCTCAGGTACTCCCAGAAATGTTGAAAGCAATATCATCAATACCATAACTCTGGAAGAATACCTAAGGGATATTTATCAGCCTGTTTGACTCCGAAAACGAAGAGGTATGTGATTCGGTAAGAAAACAGAGTCCAAAACTTTCCCAATAGGAAATTTTCTCTGTTTGGAATATTTGAAAAAAATACAAAAATTGGAAGTAGTCCGGAAAGTGCGCGAGCAGGCGACAAGCCTGCACGGCGCGGGCCCACCCCCTGGCCGCGTGATACGTCTCAAACGTATCTATAATTTTTGACGGTTTCACGTTGTTATCTTGTCAACTTTGGATGTTTTGTTTACCTTTTATATCTTTTTTGGGACTAACTTATTAACTCGGTGCCAAGTGCCAGTTCCTGTTTTTTCTGTGTTTTTCACTCTTTTCAGATCTGATTTTGGAACGGAGTCCAAACGGAATAAAATCCCCAAAATGATTTTTTCCAGAACGGAAGAAGATCGGGAGGCTTGAGGGCCAAGCAAGTGGGCCCACAGGGAGCCCACAAGCCCTGTTGCCGCGGCCAGGGGGGAGGCCGCGGCAACAAAGCTTGTGGCCTCCCTGGCGCTCCCCTGCCCTAGGTCTTTGGCCTATAAATTCCCTAAAAATCCAGAAAAAATCAGGGTGTCCACGAAAACACTTTTCCGCCGCCGCAAGCTTCCGTTTCCGCGAGATCTCATCTGGAGACCCTTCCCGGTGCCCTGCCGGAGGGGACTTTGGAGTTGGAGGGCTTCTACATCAACATCATTGCCCCTCCAATGACTCGTGAGTAGTTCACTTCAGACCTACGGGTCCATAGTTAGTAGCTAGATGGCTTCTTCTCTCTCTTGGATCTTCAATACAAAGTTCTCATGATCTTCATGGAGATCTATCCGATGTAATCCTCTTTCGCGGTGTGTTTGTCGAGATCCGGTGAATTGTGGATTTGTGATCAGATTATCTATGATTTATATTTGAGTCTTTGTTGATTTATTATATGCATGATTTGATATCCTTGTAAGTCTCTCCGAGTCTTGGGTTTTGTTTGGCCAACTAGATCTATGATTCTTGCAATGGGAGAAGTGCTTGGTTTTGGGTTCATACCGTGTGGTGACCTTTCCCAGTGACAGTAGGGGCAGCAAGGCACACATCGTGTTTTTGCCATCAAGGGTAACAAGATGGCCTTTGTCGTAGATATGAGATTGTCCATCTACATTATGTCATCTTGCTTAAGGCGTTATTCTGTTCTTTTGGACTTAATACATTAGATGCATGCTGGATAGCGGTCAACGTGTGGAGTAATAGTAGTAGATGCAGAAAGTATCGATCTACTTGTTTTTGGACGTGATGCCTATAAATATAATCATTGCCATAGATAACGTCACGACTTTGCGCAGTTCTATCGATTGCTCGACAGTAATTCGTTCACCCACCGTCTACTTGCTTTCATGAGAGAAGCCACTAGTGCACACTACGGCCCCCAGGTCTATTCACACCTATCGTTTCCACTTTCGCTTTTACTTTGCTTTGTTACATTGTTGCTTTCAGTTCTCACTTGGCAAACAATCTATAAGGGATTGACAACCCCTTCATAGCGTTGGGAGCAAGCTCTTTGTGTTTGTGCAGGTACTTGTGATACTCCTTCACTGGATCGATACCTTGGTTTTCAAAGCTGAGGGAAATATTTACCGCCGCTGTGCTACACCACCCTTTCCGCTTTGAGGGAACACCAACGCAAGGCTCCAAGGCCACGGGGGAATCCTTTGCATATTTGCCTAGGAAGTCCCTAATGGCGTAGTTGTAGCAGAAGGATTCCTGGTGCTGTTGCTGAGGAGAATCAAGACAAGAATAGTCTCCCGTCAGCACGCTTGTTTCTCGCGCCGTTGGAAGGTCTTTTGTGGCACTAGCAAGAAGTATTTCTGGCTCCGTTGCCGGGGAAGGAGAGATCTATCCAAGTAGGTCTCACAAACTCATCTCTTGCATTTACTTTTTTTGCCAGTTGCCTCTCGTTTTCCTCTCCCCCACTTCACATTTGCCGTTTTCATTTGCCTTTCTCCTTTGCCGTTTCCTTTTGCCCTTTTGCCGGTTTTCTTGCTTGCTTGTGTGCTTGTTTGTTTGTTGAAGTCATCATGGCTGAAAACACCAAACTTTGCGACTTCTCGAGTACCAATAATAATGATTTTATTAGTACTCCGATTGCTCCCGCCACTAGTGCGGAATCGTATGAAATTAACGCAGCTTTGCTGAATCTTGTTATGAAAGAGCAATTCTCTGGCCTTCCTAGTGAAGATGTCGCATCCCATCTCAATACCTTCATTGAGCTTTGCGATATGCAAAAGAAAATAGATGTGGATAATGACGTGATTAAGTTGAAGCTTTTTCCTTTCTCGTTGCGAGATCGCGCAAAAACTTGGTTTTCTTCTTTGCGTAAAGTAGTATCGATCCTTGGGATAAGTGCAAAGATGCTTACATATCCAAATATTTTCCGCTGGCTAAGATTATATCCTTACGTAACGATATCATGAATTTCAAGCAACTTGATCATGAACACGTTGCACAATCTTGGGAGAGGATGAAGCTTATGATTAGAAATTATCCCGCTCATGGCTTGAGTTTGTGGATGATTATAAAAATCTTTTACGCTAGTTTGAATTTCGCTTCTCGCAATATCTTGGACTCCGCCTCAGGTGAAACGTTCATGGAAATCACGTTAGGAGACGCTACAAAACTCCTAGACAATATCATGACCAACTACTCTCAGTGGCACACTGAAAGGTCACCTGTTAGCAAAAAGGTACGCGTTATAGAAGAAATTAACTCGCTTAGTGCTAAGATGGACGAGTTGATGAATTTGGTTGCGAGTAGAAATGCTACTGTAGATCCTAATGACGTGCCACTATCTTCCTTGATTGAGAGTAGCAACGCTACTTTGGACGTTAACTTTGTTGGTAGGAACAATTTTGGCAACAACAATGCTTTTAGAGGAAACTATGTTCCTAGGCCTTTTCCTAGTAACTCCTCTAACAATTATGGCAATTCCTACAACAACGCTTATGAAAATCATAACAAATTACCCTCTGATTTAGAGAGTAATATCAAAGAGTTCATCAACTCTCAAAAGCTTTTCAATGCGTCCATAGAGGAAAAACTACTCAAAATTGACGATCTGGCTAAGAGCGTTGATAGGATGTCTTGTGATATTGATGCTTTGAAAGTTAGATGTGCTCCTCCCAAGGTCAACTTGGATGAAACTTTGAAATCTATGCGTGTCTCCATGAATGAGAGCAATGAAAGAACCGCTCAAATTCGCGCTAGGCATGAATATGGTTTAAAAGGGTGCGTTCTAGTGATGCAAACCACGAAGATCTTAAAGTGTTTGGTGTGACTCCTCTTGAATCTTTGTTTTCGCGTGTCAAACCTATTGATGAAGGGACTGGATATGAATCCACTTTGGTTGAAAAACGCCCCAATGATTCAGAGTCCACCTATCTTGATGATAAAGGTGTGGAGAGTGGAGTAGAAGAAATCAAAATTTTGGGTAGTAATGAAACTCCCACTTTGGATTTCAAGGAATTCAATTATGATAGTTGCTCCTTGTTTGAATGCATTTCTTTGATGCAATCCATTGCAAACTCACCACATGCTTATAGCCAAAGCAAAGCCTTTACCGCGCATATCGTAGATGCTATGATGAAATCTCTTGAAGAGAAGAGAAGCTCGAATTAGAAGTCTCTATACCTAGAAAACTTCAAGATGAGTGGGAACCTACTATCAAAATCAAGATCAAAAACTATGAGTGCAATGCTTTTGTGTGATTTGGGTGCTAGTGTTTCGGCGATTCCAAAGTCTTTATGTGATATTCTTGGTTTTCATGAGATTGAAGAGTGTTCTCTTAATTTGCATCTTGCGGATTCTACTGTCAAGAAACCCATGGGAAGGATCGATGATGTTCTTATTGTTGCAAATAAGAACTATGTACCCGTGGATTTCATTGTACTTGACATAGATTGCAATCCTTCATGTCCCATTATTCTTGGTAGACCTTTCCTAAGGACTATTGGTGCTATCATCGATATGAAGGAAGGGAATATTAGATTTCAATTTCCTCTAAAGAAGGGCATGGAGCACTTTCCTAGAAATAAAATAAGATTGCCTTATGAATCTATGATGAGGGCTACTTATGGTTTGAGCACCAAGGATGACTATACGTGATTCCATCACCTTATGCCTAGCTAAGGGTGTTAAACAATAGCGCTTGTTGGGAGGCAACCCAACGAATCTATCCTTTTTCCTTCTGTTTTGTGTTTTCCACACTTTCATAATTCTATTATGATTGTGTTTTTTGTGTTTCTTTTTGCGTTTGTGCCAAGCAAAACCGTTATGATTAGTCTTGGGGATGATCATTTGGTCATGCTAGAAAACACAGAAACTTTCTGCTCACGAAACGAATTCTCATTTTTTTTGTAAGAGCTTTTGAGTTTATTCTTTTTGCTTCTGATTGCTATGCAAATTCTTTAGACCTTCGTAATTGTTAAGAATTTTTTAAGTACCAGAAGTATACGAAGCATACAGATTGCTACAGACTGGTCTGCTGCTAACAGATTCTGTTTTTGTTGTGTTGGTTGCTTATTTTGATGAAACTATGGATAGTATCGGGGGGTATTAGCCATGGAAGATTGAAAATACAGTAAACCAACATCAACATAAGTATAATTCAAGTTTGCTACAGTACCTAAGGAAGTTGTAGTTTGCTTTCTTATACTAATGTTATCACGATTTTCTGTTTAAGTTTCGTGTTGTGAAGTTTTCAAGTTTTGGGTGAAGTTCTTATGGACAAAAACATAAAGAGTGGCAAGATCTCAAGCTTGGGGATGCCCAAGGCACCCCAATATGATTCAAGGATGCCGTAAAATCCTAAGCTTGGGGATGCCCCGGGAAGGCATCCCCTCTTTCGTCTTCAATCCATCGGTAACGTTACTTGGGGCTATATTTTTATTCACCACATGTTATGTGTTTTTCTTGGAGCGTCTTGTATCGTAGGAGTCTTCTATTTTTGTTGTGTCACAGTCATCCTTGCTGCACACCTAGAGAGATAGACATGCACTCACCGTGATTTTGTCGAGCTTCACTTATATCCTTTGGTAGACAATTCAGCTCACATGCGCTTCACTTATATCTTTTGAGCTAGATGCTTTTGCTCTATGTGCTTCACTTATACCTTTTAGAGCATGGAGGTGCGTGGCTTGGTAGTTGATCTATGCTTTGAAAGTAGTCTCAAAAGGGGTAGTTATCCAAAGGGATACGAAAACTTCCACCTTCATGTGCATTGAATAGTTAGAGAAGTTTGATTCATCTCAACTAGTTTTGAGTTGTGGTTATGGTAACATTGAAGTTATACTAGTAAGGTGTTGTGGATCTAGAAATACTTGTGTTGAAGTTAGTGATTCCCGTAGCATGCACGTATGGTGAACCTCTATGTGATGAAGTCTGAGCATGATTAGTCTATTGATTGTCATCCTTTGTGTGGCGGTCGGGATCGCGCGATGGTTTATACCTACCAACCCTTCCCCTAGGAGTATGCCTTGAATGCTTTGTTTCGATTACTAATAAAACTTTTGCAACAAGTATATGAGTTCTTCATGACTGATGTTGAGTCCATGGTTTAGATGCACTTTCACCTTCCACCATCACTATCTTCTTTAGTGTCGTGCAACTTTCGTCGGTGCACAAAACCCACCATTAGCCTCCCTCAAAACAGCCACCATACCTACCTACTATGGCTTTTTCAAAGTCATTCTGAGATATATTGTCATGCAACTACCACCATGACATGTGCCACCACGTCCACATTGCCATTGCATGATCGTAAGATAGCTAGCATGATGTTTCCATTGATGACGATGCCATGCTAGATCATTGTCACGGTACACTACCGAAGGCATTCCATATAGAGTCATCGTTGTTCTAAGTTTTGAGTTGTAAGTGTGATGATCATCATTGATGGAGCATTGTCCCATGTGAGGAAATAAAAGAGGCCGAAGATTCCCACCAAAAAAAAATATATTTATATAGGACAAATTTTATCTACCACCGGTGGTAGTTACCACCACTTGCGTTTTGTATGTTGTATGGAGTATGTATCAAATTGGAGAGTATGTATGTGTAGTATGTAGTATATAATCATGTTTAGGTAGTATATATACTGTTTTTTTGGTAGTATGTATCATATTTTGTGTATGCTCTTTTTTACATACAAATATATATGTATTTCACAAATATAATAAAAACTATGGGTCAACTTGTAATTTTTTTCATGTAACTCACTTTGAAAAATCTTGTATATAGTATATGAACATAATTAAAATGATAAATTAGTATATATACTCCCGCATGGTAGTATATTTAACATGTGGGGTAACTACCCCTGAGTGGTAGGATGTATTTTTCATATATATATATATATATATATATATATATATATATATATATATATATTTATATATATATATATATATATATATATGAGAAAAAGAAACAAGGGACAATGCTACCACTTTTCCACACTTGTGCATATTAAGCACCATGATCTTCATGATTGAGAGTCTCTCGTTTTGTCACCACCATATAGCTAGTGGGAAATTTTCATTATATAACTTGGCTTGTATATTCCAATGATAGGCTTCCTCAAAATTTCCTTAGGTCTTCGTGAGCAAGCAAGTTGGATGCACACCCACTAGTTTTCTTTAAGAGCTTTCACATACTCTTAGCTCTAGTGCATCATTTGTATGGCAATCCCTACTCATTCACATTGATATCTATTGATGAGCATCTCCACAGCTCATTGATATGCCTAGTTAATGTGACCATCTTCTCCTTGTTTCTCTTGCAACCTCCACCATACTCCACACCACTTATAGTGCTAAAACCATGGCTCACGCTCATGTATTGCGTGAGAGTTGAAAAAGTTTGAGAAAGTAAAGGTGTGAAAACAATTACTTGGCCAATACCGGGGTTGTGCATGATTTAAATTCGTTGTGCAATGATGATAGAGCATAGCCAGACTATATGATTTTGTAGGGATAACTTTCTTTTGGCCTTGTTATTTTGAAAGTTCATGATTACTTTGCTAGTTTGCTTGAAGTATTACTATTTCCACGTCAATAGCAAACTATTGTTTTGAATCTAATGGATCTGAACATTCATGTCACATAAGAGAAGTTACAAAGGACATCTATGCTAGGCAGCATGAAAGCATCAAAAATTCATTCTTTATCACCTCCCTACTCGAGGACGAGCAGAAGTTAAGCTTGGGGATGCTTGATACGTCTCAAACGTATCTATAATTTTTGATGGTTTCACGCTGTTATCTTGTCAACTTTGGATGTTTTGTTTACCTTTTATATCTATTTTAGGACTAACTTATTAACTCAGTGCCAAGTGCCAGTTCCTGTTTTTTCTGTGTTTTTGACTCTTTTCAGATCTGATTTTGGAGCGGAGTCCAAATGGAATAAAATCCCCAAAATGATTTTTTCCAAAACGGAAGAAGATCGGGAGGCTTGAGGGCCAAGAAAGTGGGCCCACAGGGAGCCCACAAGCCCTGTTGTCGCGGCCAGGGGGAGGCCGCGGCAATCAAGCTTGTGGCCTCCCTGGCGCTCCCCTGCCCTAGGTCTTTGGCCTATAAATTTCCTAAAAATCCAGAAAAAATCAGGGTGTCCACGAAAACACTTTTCCGCCGCCGCAAGCTTCCGTTTCCGCGAGATCTCATCTGGAGACCCTTCTCGGTGCCTTGTCGGAGGGGACTTTGGAGTTGGAGGGCTTCTACATCAACATCATCGCCCCTCCAATGACTCGTGAGTAGTTAACTTCAGATCTACGGGTCCGTAGTTAGTAGTTAGATGGCTTCTTCTCTCTCTTGGATCTTCAATACAAAGTTCTCCATGATCATCATGGAGATCTATCCGATGTAATCCTCTTTGGCGGTGTGTTTGTCGAGATCCGATGAATTGTGGATTTGTGATCAGATTATCTATGATTTATATTTGAGTCTTTGTTGATTTCTTATATGCATGATTTGATATCCTTGTAAGTCTCTCCGAGTCTTGGGTTTTGTTTGGCCAACTAGATCTATGATTCTTGCAATGGGAGAAGTGCTTGGTTTTGGGTTCATACCGTGTGGTGACCTTTCCCAGTGACAGTAGGAGAAGCAAGGCACACATCGTGTTGTTGCCATCAAGGGTAACAAGATGGGCTTTGTCGTAGATATGAGATTGTCCATCTACATCATGTCATCTTGCTTAAGGCGTTACTCTTTTCTTTTGGACTTAATACACTAGATGCATGCTGGATAGCGGTCGACGTGGGGAGTAATAGTAGTAGATGCAGAAAGTATCGGTCTACTTGTTTTGGACGTGATGCCTCTAGATATAATCATTGCCATAGATAACGCCACGACTTCGCACGGTTCTATCATTTGCTCGACCGTAATTCGTTCACCCACCGTCTACTTGCTTTCATGAGAGAAGCCACTAGTGAACACTACGGCCCCCGGGTATATTCACACCTATCGTTTCCACTTTTGCTTTTACTTTGCTTTGTTACTTTGTTGCTTTCAGTTCTCACTTGGCAAACAATCTAGAAGGGATTGACAACCCCTTCATAGCGTTGGGAGCAAGCTCTTTGTGTTTGTGCAGGTACTTGTGATACTCCTTCACTGGATCGATACCTTGGTTCTCAAAACTGAGGGAAATACTTAGCGTCGTTGTGCTAGATCACCCTTTCTGCTTCGAGGGAACACCAACGCAAGGCTCCAAGGCCACGGGGGAATCCTTTGCATATTTTCCTAGGAAGTCCCTAAAGGCGTAGCCGTAGCACAAGGTTCCTGGTGCCGTTGCTGAGGAGAATCAAGACAAGAATAGTCTCCCGTCAGCACGCTTGTTTCTGGCGCCGTTGGAAGGTCTTTTGTTGCAGTAGCACCGCGCCGTGAGGGCTTGTGTCCACCTCGTGCGCCTCCCGGACTCCGTTTTCGTGCAGGGTACTCCTTCTGGTTTGGAAAAAATCATTATATATACTCCCGTTTGGTCTGATCCCTGCATCACGCAGATCTCTTCTGTTTTTCGTTTTGAGCTTGTTTTCTGCCACAGATCTAGGTCAAGATGTCTCCCTGGAATCTGCGGGGGAGAACAACCTCCGTCAAATCTATGGATAAGTTCATGCTGGTTTGAAAAGGATGGAGGTCATGGAGGCTAAGGAGAGGCTACCTAAAGAAATCAAGGGCAAGGCTAAGAAGAAGGATCAGGCATGGGACGAAGTGCAATCTGTGCTCAACAAGGAAGAAGTTGAAGAAGTGGATTTCCTCCAACCCTACCTCCACCTACTGTCTCCATCTTTGATTGAGCTCTTGAGATTTTATGAAACAACTCGTGCTCGCAATACTTGTCTCACTTGTGAAGTTGTTTTGCTGGAAAAACATATCACAGATGTCCAAAGTATAAATCGAAGACTTATGGCCCTCTTGGAGTCAAAGATTGCAACAACTCCACCACCTTCACCACCAAAGGAAGACAACTGAGCATTGGTATGGGCAATCCCCTTGGCTTGTGCCAAGCTTGGGGGAGTTGCCCCGGTATCGTATCACCACCACATCTTTTGCCTTTACTTTTGTTTTAGTTTTCCTTTTCAGTTTTCTCTTTCTCTAGTAGATTAAAGTCTTAGTGTTTTAATCTTGAGTTTTTGCTTTGTGTCACCCCCGATGTATTCTTGCTCGTGATCCATATAATAAAGAGTGTTTTAGTTGAAGGGCTTTGCCTCTTGCCATGATCAAAAGAGTGAGAATAGAACAAAAGCATGAAAGATCATGTAATGATCTTATGAAAAGTGATGGCTTCACATATAAAAAGAATGAGGATTGAAACTTGTTGAGGGTAGGCAAACGTAGACCTTGGTGATTGTTGCAATTAATAAGAAGTGATAAGGAAGGAGAGGTTCACATATAAATATATCATCTCTGACACCATCTATGATTGTGAACACTCACCAAACTATTGCATGCCTAGAAGTAGATGTTGGACAAGGAAGACAGCGTAATGAATTGTGTTTGCTTGGCTCTGAACAATGTTATATGATTAGAGATCCCTTAGCATGTGATGATTGCTTCCACCTCATATTAGCCAAAACTCCCGCACCAAGTAGAGATACTACTTGTGCATCCATAAACCTTCAAACCAGTTTTGCCATGAGTGTCCACCATACCTACCTATGGATTGAATAAGATCCCTCAAGTAAGTTGTCATCGGTGCAAGCAATAAAAAGTGTTCTCTAATATGTATGATCTATTAGTGTGTGGAAAATAAGCTTTGTACGAACCTGTGATGAGGATGACATAAAAGCGACAGACTGCATAATAAAGTTCTTTATCACAGGGGGCAATATAAAGTGACGTTCCTCCGCACTAAGAGGACACGCATCCAAACCTCAAAAGCGCATGACAACCTCTGCTTCCCTCTGCGAAGGGCCTATCTTGTACCTTTACTTTTTACCCTTGAAAGAGTCATGGTGATCTTCACCAATTCCTTATTTTGCCTTTGTCTTGGCTACCGTCACATGCTTGGGAAAGATCTATATTCATATGTCAACTTGGAGGTAGGCATTCATGAATTATTATTGTTGACATTACCCTTGAGGTAAGCAGTTGGGTGGCAATACTATAAGCCCCTATCTTTCTCTGTGTTCAGCTGCAACTTTGATCTCATGAGTACCACGTGAGTTGTAGCGATTGTAGAGAACGAAAGAATGATTGAGTATGTGGATTTGCTTTACAAGCTCTTATTGACTCTTTCTGATGTTGTGATAAATTGCAATTGCTTCAATGACTAAAGGCTATCGGTTGTTACTTCTCGGTAAGGTTCTTGATCCATGCTTTACTTTGTGAAGGAATTATCACTTTAGCATGAGAGATTATATGTTGGTATTGTTGTTCTGATCTTGATCATGATGCATGCATGTTTGTATCTTGTTTTGTCGACACCTCTCCCCCTAAGCATGTGGACATATTTAGGGAGCTCGGCCTTCGCTTGAGGACAAGCAAGGTCTAAGCTTGGGGGAGTTGATACGTCCATTTTGCATCATGTTTTCATGTTGATATTTATCGCTTCTTTGGCTGTTATTTCACTTCATGGTACTATACTTATGCCTTTTCTCTCTTATTTTGCAAGGTTTACATGAAGAGGGAGAATACCGGCAACTGGAATTCTGGCCTAAAAGTGGAGCAAAGTTGAGATACCTATTCTGCGCAACTCCAAACGCTGTGAAAATCAATGGGGATTTTTTTCCTAATTTATCAAAAATACAGGGCCGAAGAAGTGCCAGAGGGGCACCAGGGGGTGCCCACAAGCCTGCACGATGCGGCCACCCCCCCAGGCCGCGCCATGGGGGCTTGTGGGCAGCCCACTGGCCCACTGTCCCACTGGCCCCCCTCTTTTGCTATATGGAGGGTTTCGCCCAGGAAAAAATCAGGGAGGAGCTTTTTCGTGGTTTCGCCGCCGCCACGAGGCGGAACTTGAGAAGAACCAATCTAGAGCTCCGGCAGGACGATCCTGCCGGGGAAACTTCCCTCCCGGAGGGGGAAATCGTCGCCATCGTCATCACCAACACTCCTCTCATCGGAGGGGACTCGTCACCATCAACATCTTCATCAGCACCATCTCATCTCCAAACCCTAGTTCATCACTTGTAACCAATCTCCGTCTCGCGACTCCGATTGGTACTTGTAAGGTTGCTAGTAGTGTTAATTACTCTTTGTAGTTGATGCTAGTTGGATTACTTGGTGGAAGAGTTTATGTTCAGATCCTTGATGCTACTCATTACCTCTCTGATCATGATTATGATTATGCTTTGTGAGTAGTTACTTTTGTTCATGAGGATATGGGATAAGTCATGCTAATGATAGTCATGTGAATTTGGTATTCGTTCGGTATTTTGATATGTTGTATGCTGTTTTTTCTCTAGTGGTGTTATGTGAACGTCGACTACATAACACTTCACCATTATTTGGGCCTAGAGGAAGGCATTGGGAAGTAGTAAGTAGAAGATGGGTTGCTAGAGTGACAGAAGCTTAAACCCTAGTTTATGGGTTGCTTCGTAAGGGGCTGATTTGGATCCACTAGTTTAATGCTATGGTTAGACTTTGTCTTAATTCTTCTTTCGTAGTTGCGGATGCTTGCGAGAGGGGTTAATCATAAGTGGGATGCTTGTCCAAGTAAGTACAGTACCCAAGCGCTGGTCCACCCACATATCAAACTATCAAAGTAACAAACGTGAATCATATGAACTTGATGAAACTAGCATGACAGAAATTCCCGTGTGTCCTCGGGAGCGTTTTCCCTCCTATAAGACTTTGTCCAGGCTTGTCCCTTGCTACAAAAGGGATTGGGCCACCTTTCTGCACTGTTGCTACTTTTGTTACTTGTTGCTTGCTACGAATCATCTCACCACACAATCACTTGTTACCGACAATTTCAGTGCTTGCAGATATTTCCTTGCTGAAAACCACTTGTCAGATCCTTCTGCTCCTCGTTGGGTTCGACACTCTTACTTATCGACAGGACTACGATTGATCCCCTATACCTGTGGGTCATCAATGTAAAAACGGCGTTCCTTCACGGTTTTCTTAAGGAAGAGTTGTATATGATGCAACCCGAAGGTTTTGTCGATCCAAAGAATGCTAACAAAGTATGCAAGCTCCAGCGATCCATTTATGGACTGGTGCAAGCATCTCGGAGTTGGAATAAGCGCTTTGATGAGGTGATCAAAGCATTTGGGTTTATACAAGTGGTTGGAGAATCTTGTATTTACAAGAAAGTGAGTGGGAGCTCTGTGGCGTTTCTAATATTATATGTGGATGACATATTACTGAATGGAAACAACGCGGAGTTTTTGGAGAGCGTAAAGGATTACTTGAATAAAAGTTTCTCAATGAAGGACCTACGAGAAGCTGCTTACATTCTAGGCATTAAGATCTATATGGATAGATCGAGGCGCCTGATAGGACTTCCACAAAGCACATACCTTGATAAAGTTTTGAAGAAGCTCAAAATGGAACAGTCCAAGAAAGGGTTCTTGCCGGTATAACAAGGTATAAAATTGAGTAAGACTCGGTGCCCAGCAACTGCGGAAGATAAAGAAAAGATGAGTACCGTACCCTATGCTTCAACCATAGGTTCTATCATGTATGCAATGTTGTGCACTAGACCGGACGTCAGCCTGGCCATAAGTATGGCAGGCAGGTTTCAAAGTAATCCAGGAGTGGATCACTGGACGACGGTCAAGAATATTCCAAAGTACCTGAAAAGGACTAAGGAAATGTTTCTCGTTTATGGAGGTGACGAAGAGCTCGTCGTAAAGGGTTGCGTTGACGCAATCTTTGACACTGATCCAGATGAATCTAAGTCTCAAACCGGATACGTATTTATTCATAATGGGGGTGCGGTAAGCTGGTGCAGTTCCAAGCAAAGCATCATAGCAGATTCTGCATGTGAAGCGGAGTACATGGCTGCCTCGGAGGCAGCTAGGGAGGGTGTCTGGATGAAGCAGTTCATGACGGACCTTGGAGTTGTGCCGAGCGCACAAAATCCAATAACTCTGTTCTGTGACAACACTGGTGACATTGCTTTAGCAAAGGAACCAAGGTTTCACAAGAAGACCAGACACATGAAACGACGCTTCAACCTCATCCGTGACTACGCCAAAGGAGATGACGTAAATGTTTGCAAAGTGCACACGGATCTGAATGTAGCAGATCCGCTGACTAAACCTCTTCCACGAGCGAAGCATGATCAACACTAGAACTGTATGGGTGTTAGATTCATAACAATGTAAATTGCATAGCAATGTGAGGACTAGATTATTGACTCTAGTGCAAGTGGGAGACTGTTGGAAATATGCCCCAGAGGCAATGATAAAATAGTTATTATTATATTTCATGTTTCAAGATAATCGTTTATTATCCATGATATAATTGTATTTAATGAAAACATAGATACATGTGTGGATACATAGACAAAACAATGTCCCTAGCAAGCCTCTAGTTGGCTAGCCAGTTGATCAAGGATGGTCAAGGTTTTCTGACCATATGCAAGTGTTGTCACTTGATAACTGGATCACATCATTAGGAGAATCATGTGATGGACTAGACCCAAACTATGAACGTAGCATGTGATCGTGTCATTTTATTGCTATTGTTTTCTGTGTGTCAAGTATTTATTCCTATGACCATGAGATCATATAACTCACTGAGACGAGAGGAATACCTTGTGTGTATCAAACGTCGCAACGTAACTGGGTGACTATAAAGGTGCTCTACAGGTATCTCCGAAGGTGTCCGTTGAGTTAGTATGGATCAAGACTGGGATTTGTCACTCCGTGTGACGGAGAGGTATCTCGGGGCCCACTCGGTAATACAACATCACTAACAAGCCTTGCAAGCAATGTAACTAAGTGTAAGTCACGGGATCTTGTATTACGGAACGAGTAAAGAGACTTGTCGGTAACGAGATTGAAATAGGTATACGGATACCGACGATCGAATCTCGGGCAAGTAACATACTGAAGGACAAATGGAATGACATACAGGATTATATGAATCCTTGGCACAGAGGTTCAACCGATAAGATCTTCGTAGAATATGTAGGATCCAATATGGACATCCAGGTCCCGCTATTGGATATTAACCGAGGAGTGACTCGGGTCATGTCTACATAGTTCTCGAACCCGCAGGGTCTGCACACTTAAGGTTCGATGATGTTTTAGTATAGTTGAGTTATATGTATGGTTACCGAATGTTGTTCGGAGTCCCGTATGAGGTCACGGACGTCACGAGGGTTTCCGGAATGGTCCGGAAACGAAGATTGATGTATAGGATGGTTTCATTTGGTCACCGTAAAGTTTCGGGCATTACCGGCAGTGTACCGGGAGTGACGAATGGGTTCCGGGTATTCACTGGGAGGGGCCCACCCGCCCGGGAGTGAGCCCAGTGACCCTAGGGTGGCGAGGCCAGCCCAATAGGGCCATGGTGCCACAAGGGAAAAATACCAAAGGGAAGCAAAAAATGAAAGAGGGAGGTGGGAAGGAAGGAGTGGACTCCTTCCCCCAAACCGAATTGGGGTGGGAGTCCACCTCCTCTCTTCGGCCGACGCCCTTGGGGCTCCCTTGAGACCCAAGGCTAGCCCCTCCCCTCATCCTATATATACTGGTGGTTTAGGGCTTTTGAGACATAACTTTGCCACGTGCAACTCAAACCTATACCACGTAGTTCTTCCTCTAGATCGGATTTCTGCGGAGCTCGGGCAGAGCCCTGCAGGAGTAGATCATCACCACCACCGGAGCACCGTCACGCTGCCGGAGAACTCATCTACTTCTCCGTCTATCTTTCTGGATCAAGAAGGCCGAGATCGTCATCAAGCTGTACGTGTGCTGAACGCGGAGGTGTCGTCCGTTCGGCGCTAGATCGGAACGGATCGTGGGACGACGGTGATTTGAATCACAAAGTTGTACCACTACATCAACCACGTTTCTTAACGCTTCCAGCTTAGCGATCTACAAGGGTATGTGGATCTAATCTCCTCTCGTAGATGGACGTCACCATGATAGGTCTTCGTGTGCGTAGGAAATTTTTTGTTTCCCATGCAACGTTCCCCAACACCTTCTTGTGCTGCTTCCGAAGCAGCTATGTACTTCGCTTCACATGTAGATGCCGCCACAACGCTTTGCTTGCAACTGCACCAGCTAACTGCCCCATTATTCAAAATGTACACGTATTCGGTTTGTGACTTGGAGTCATCTGGATCTGTGTCGAAGCTAGCATCGACGTAACCCTTTACCATGAGCTCTTCGGCACCTACATAGTCGAGAAACATATCTTTAGTCCTTTTCAGGTACTTTAGGATATTCTTGACCGCTGTCCAGTGATCCACTCCTGGATCACTCTGGTACCTCCCTACCAAACTTATGGCAAGGTTCACATCAGGTCTGGTACACAGCATGGCATACATGATAGAGCCTACGGCTGAAGCATAGGGGACGGTACTCATCTTTTCTCTATCTTCCGCTGTGGTCGGTCCTTGAGTCGCACTCAACCTCACACCTTGTAATACAGGCAAGAATTCTTAGCCTTCTCCATATTGAACTTCTTCAATATCTTGTCAAGGTATGTGCTTTGTGAAAGACCTATGGGGCGCCTCGATCTATCTCTATAGATCTTGATGCCCAATATATAAGTAGCTTCTCCAAGGCCCTTCATAAAAAAACTCTTATTCAAATAGGCCTTGATGCTTTCCAATAGTTCTATATCATTTCCCATCAACAATATGTCATCCACATATAATATGAGAAATGCTACAGAGCTCCCACTCACTTTCTTGTAAATACAGGCTTCTCCATAAGTTTGTACAAACCCAAACGCTTTGATCACCTCATCAAAGCGAATGTTCCAACTCCGAGATGCTTGCACCAACCCGTAGATGGAGCGCTAGAGCTTGCATACCTTGTTAGCACTGCTAGGATCGACAAAACCTTCCGGCTGTATCATATACAATTCTTCTTTAAGAAAGCCTTTCAGGAAATCTGTTTTGACATCCATTTGCTAGATTTCATAATCATAAAATGCGGCAATTGCTAACATGATTCAGACTGACTTTAGCATTGCTATGGGTGAGAAGGTATCATCGTAGTCAATCCCTTGAACTTGTCGATAACCCTTAGCGACAAGTCGAGCCTTATAGATGGTCACATTACCATCCGCGTCAGTCTTCTTCTTGAAGATCCATTTATTCTCTATTGCTCGCCGATCATCGGGCAAGTCCACCAAAGTCCATACTTTGTTCTCATACATGGATCCTATCTCGGATTTCATGGCCTCAAGCCATTTGTTGGAATCCGGGCCCGCCATCGCTTCTTCATAGTTCGAAGGTTCACTGTTGTCCAACAACATGATTTCCATGACAGGGTTGTCGTACCACTCTGGTGCGGAACGTACCATTGTCGACCTTCGAGGTTCAATAGCAACTTGATCCGAAGTGTCATGATCATCATCATTCACTTCATATCCAACCGGTGGAGGCGCCTCAGAAACGTTTTCTTGCGTTGCGCTACTCTCTGGTTCGAGAGGAGGTACAATTACCTCATCAAGTTCTATTTCCCTCCCACTTACTTCTTTCGAGAGAAACTCTTTCTCTAGAAAGGATCCGTTCTTAGCAACAAAGATCTTGCCTTCCGATCTAAGGTAGAAGGAGTACCCAATAGTTTCCTTAGGGTATCCTATGAAGACACATTTTTCCGCTTTGGGTTCGAGCTTCTCTGGTTGAAGTTTCTTCACATAAGCATCGCAGCCCCAAAGTTTAAGAAACGACATCTTATGTTTCTTGCCAAACCATAATTCATACGGTGTCGTCTCAACGGATTTAGACGGTGCCCTATTTAAAGTGAATGCGGCAGTTTCAAATGCATATCCCCAAAATGATAGCGGTAAATCAGTAAGATACATCATAGATCGCACCATATCCAATAAAGTGAGGTTATGACATTCAGACACACCATTGCGTTGTGGTGTGCCAGGCGGTGTGAGTTGTGAAATAATTCCACATTTCCTTAGGTGTGTGCCAAACTCATGACTCAAATATTCTCCTCCACGATCAGATGTAGAAACTTTATTTTCTTGTCGCGTTGATTCTCCACCTCACTCTGAAATTCCTTGAAGTTTTCAAAGGTTTCAGACTTGTGCTTCATTAAGTAGACATACCCATATCTACTTAAATCATAAGTGAGGGTGAGAACATAACGATTGCCACCGCGAGCTTCAATGCTCATTGGACCATATACATCGGTGTGTATTATTTCCAACAAGTTAGTTGCTCGCTCCATTGTTCCGGAGAACAGAGTCTTGGTCATCTTGCCCATGAGGCACGGTTTGCATGTGTCAAATGCTTCAAAATCAAGTGACTCCAAAAGTCCATCTGTATGGAGTTTCTTCATGCACTTTACGCCGATATGACCAAGGCGGCACTGCCACAAGTATGTGGGACTATCATCATCAACCTTACATCTTTTTGTACTCACACTATGAATATGTGTAACATCACGATCTAGATTCATCAGGAATAAACCATTAACCAGCGGGGCATGACCATAAAACATACCACTCATATAAATAGAACAACCATTATTCTCAGATTTAAATGAGTATCCATCTTGCATCAAGCGAGATCCCGATACAATGTTCATGCTTAAAGCTGGTACTGAATAACAATTATTAAGGTTTAAAACTAATCCCGAAGGTAGATGTAGAAGTAGCGTGCCAACGACGATCACATCGACCTTGGAACCATTCCCGACGCACATCGTCACCTCGTCCTTAGCCAACCTACGCTTGTTCCGCAGTTCCTGCTTAGAGTTGCAAATGTGAGCAACAGCACGGGTATCAAATACCCAGGAGCTACTGCGAGCACTGGTAAGGTACACATCAATAACAAGTATATCACGTATACCTTTGACGTTATCGGCCTTCTTGTCCGCTAAGTACTTGGGGCAATTCCGCTTCCAGTGATCGGTTCCCTTGCAGTAATAGCACTCAGTCTCGGGATTGGGTCCTTTCTTTGACTTCTTCCCGGCAACTGGCTTACCGGCCATGACAACAGCTTTGTCGTCTTTCTTGAAGTTCTTTTTACCCTTGCCCTTCTTGAAACTGGTGGTCTTATTGACCATCAACACTTGATGCTCTTTCTTGATTTCTACCTCCACAGATTTCAGCATTGAATACAACTCGGGAATAGTATTTTCCATCCCTTACATGTTGTAATTCATCACAAAGCCTTTGTAGCTAGGTGGAAGCGACTGGAGGATTCTATTAATGACTGCATCATCCGAAAGTTCAACTCCCAGCTGAGTCAAGCGGTTGTGCAACCCAGACATTCTGAGTATGTGCTCACTGACAGAACTATTCTCCTCCATCTTACAGCTAAAGAACTTGTCGGAGACTTCATATCTCTCGACCCGGGCATGAGCTTGAAAAACAAGTTTCAGCTCCTCGAACATCTCATATGCTCCGTGTTGCTCAAAACGCCTTTGGAGCCCCAGTTCTAAATTGTAAAGCATGCCGCACTGAACGAGAGAGTAGTCATCACTCCGCGACTGTCAGGCGTTTCTAGTGTCCTGGTCTGCCGTGGGAATGGGAGGATAACCTAGCGGTGCATCAAGGACATATGCCTTCTTGGAAGGCATGAGGATGAGCTTCAAGTTACGAGCCCAATCCGCATAATTGCTACCATCGTCTTTCATCTTGGTTTTCTCTAGGAATGCGTTGAAGTTGAATGAGACATTTGTGTTGGCCATTGGATCTACAATATTTGTAAATACAATTTTATACTAAGTTCATGATAATTAAGTTCATCTAATCAAATTACTAATGAACTCCCACTTAGATCTAAATCCCTCTAGTCATCCAAGGGTTACATGATCCACGTCGACTAGCCCGTTTCTGATCATCACGTGAGACGGACTAGTCATCAATGGTGAGCATCTCCATGTTGATCGTATGAACCATATGACTCGTGTTCGACCTTTCGGTCTCCCGTATTCGTGTCCATGTTTGTACATGCTAGGATCGTCAAGTCAACCTAAGTGTTTTGCGTGTGTAAACTGGCTTACACCCGTTGTATGCGAACGTTAGAATCTATCACACCTGATCATCATGTGGTGCTTCGAGACAACGAACCTTCGCAACAGTGCACACTTAGGGGAATACTTATCTCGAAATTTTAATGAGGGATCATCTTATCTTTGCTACCGTCATTCTAAGCAATAAGATGAAAAATATGATAAACATCACATGCAATCATATAGTGACATGATATGGCCAATATCATCTTGCTCCTTTGATCTCCATCTTCGGGGCACCATGATCATCATCGTCACCGACATGACACGATGATCTCCATCATTGTGTCTTCGTGAAGTCGTCACGCCAACTATTACTTCTACTACTATAGCTAACCGTTAGCGATAAAGTAAAGTAATCAGCATGGCGTTGCATCTCATACAATAAATTAAGGCAACTCCTATGGCTCTTGCCGGTTGTCATACTCATCGACATGCAAGTCGTGAATCCTATTACAAGAACATGATCAATCTCATACATCACATATATTTCATCACATCCTTTTGGCCATATCACATCACATAGAATACCCTCCAAAAACAAGTTAGACGTCCTCTAATTGTTGTTCCAAGTTTTACGTGGCTGGTTTGGGTTTTTAGCAAGAACACTTCTTACCTACGTGACAGCCACAACGTTGATATGCCAATGCTATTTACCCTTCATAAGGACCCTTTTCATCGAATCCAATTCGACTAAAGTGGGAGAGACATACACCCGCTAGCCACCTTATGCACCAAGTGCATGTTTGTCGGTGGAGCCAGTCTCACGTAAGCGTACGTGTAAGGTCGGTCCGGGCCGCTTCATCCCACAATACCGCCAAAAAAAGATAAGACTAGTAACGGCAAGCAAGTTGACAAATCAACGCCCACAACTTTTGTGTTCTACTCATGCATAGAATCTACGCATAGAACCTTGTCTCGGATGCCACTATTGGGGATCGTAGTAATTTCAAAAAAAATCCTATGCCATACAAGGATCTATCTATTGAGAAACCAGCAATGAGAGAGGTTGTAGAGCATCTTCATACCTTTGAAGATCGCTAAGCGGAAGCATTACTATGAACGCGGTTGATGGAGTCGTACTCACGGCAATTCAGATCGCGGTGGATTCCAATCTATGTGCCGAATCACGGCACCTCCACGTTCAACACACGTACAAACCGGTAGCGTCCCCTCCTTCTTGATCTAGAAAGGAGAGAAGAGAAGTTGAGGGAGAGGCCCTGCAGCACGACGGCGTGGTAGCGGTGGAGCTATGTGGTTCTCCGGCAGGGCTTCGTCAAGCGCTGCTGAGGAGGAAGAAGAGAGAGGTAGGGCTGCGCTGTGGGAGATCAATTGTGTGTCTCCAAAAGGCCAAAACCCTCTAATATATATAGGAGGAGGGAGAGAGGCTGCCTTGGCCCCTCCTCCAACGAGGAGGAGCTTCGGCCGAAGCTAGGGAGGTGTCCACCTCCCACAAGGGAGGTGGACTACCTTGGTAGGACTCTTCCTCCTTTCCTTTTAAGCTTCCTTGCCTTATCTCTCTTATTCATATGCGCATAGGAGTCCTTCCCTTCCTTCCCACCTCCCTTTTTTTTCTCTTTGATTTTTCTTTGTATGGCGCATAGGGCCCTTTTGGGCTGTCCCACTAGCCCACTAAGGGCTGATGCGCCACCCTTATGGCCTATGGGCTTCCCCGGGGTGGGTTGCCCCCCCCCCCCCGGTGAACTCCCGGAACCCATTCGTCATTCCCGGTACATTCCCGGTAACTCCGAAAACCTTCCGGTAATCAAATGAGGTCATCCTATATATCGATCTTCGTTTCCGGACCATTCCGGAAACCCTCGTGACGTCCGTGATCTCATCCGGGACTCCGAACAACATTCAGTAACCAACCATATAACTCAAATACGCATAAAACAACGTCGAACCTTAAGTGTGCAGACCCTGCGGGTTCGAGAACTATGTAGACATGACCCGAGAGACTCCTCGGTCAATATCCAATAGCGGGACCTGCATGCCCATATTGGATCCTACATATTCTACGAAGATATTATCGTTTGAACCTCAGTGCCAAGGATTCATATAATCCCGTATGTCATTCCCTTTGTCCTTCGGTATGTTACTTGCCCGAGATTCGATCGTCAGTATCCGCATACCTATTTCAATCTCGTTTACCGGCAAGTCTCTTTACTCGTTCCGTAATACAAGATCCCGCAACTTACATTAAGTTACATTGCTTACAAGGCTTGTGTGTGATGTTGTATTACCGAGTGGGCCCCGAGATACCTCTCCGTCACACGGAGTGACAAATCCCAGTCTCGATCCATACTAACTCAACGAACACCTTCGGAGATACCTGTAGAGCATCTTTATAGTCACCCAGTTACGTTGCGACGTTTGATACACACAAAGCATTCCTCCGGTGTCCGTGAGTTATATGATCTCATGGTCATAGGAACAAATACTTGACACGCAGAAAACAGTAGCAACAAAATGACACGATCAACATGCTACGTCTATTAGTTTGGGTCTAGTCCATCACATGATTCTCCTAATGATGTGATCCCGTTATCAAGTGACAACACTTGCCTATGGCCAGGAAACCTTGACCATCTTTGATCAACGAGCTAGTCAACTAGAGGCTTACTAGGGACAGTGTTTTGTCTATGTATCCACACAAGTATTGTATTTCCAATCAATACAATTATAGCATGGATAATAAACGATTATCATGAACTAAGAAATATAATAATAACTAATTTATTATTGCCTCTAGGGCATATTTCCAACAGTCTCCCACTTGCACTAGAGTCAATAATCTAGTTCACATCACCATGTGATTCCAACGAATCCAACACCCATATAGTTATGGGGTCTGATCACGTCTTGCTCGTGAGAGAGGTTTTAGTCAACGGTTCTGAAACTTTCAGATCCGTGCGTTCTTTACAAATCTTTATGTCATCTTATAGATGCTGCTACTACGTGCTATTCGGAAATTCTCCAAATATCTACTCTACTATACGAATCCATTTCACTACTCATAGTTATTCGGATTAGTGTCAAAGCTTGCATTGACGTAACCCTTTATGACAAACTCTTTAACCACCTCCATAATCGAGAAAAATTCCTTAGTCCATTAGTTACTAAGGATAAATTTTGACCGCTGCTAGTGATTCAATCATGGATCACTCTCTGTACCTCTCAACATACTTTGAGTCAAGGCACACATCAGGTGCGGTACACAGCATGGCATACTTTAGATTCTACGGCTAAGGCATAGAAGACGACCTTCGTCTATTCTCTTTATTCTGTCGTGGTCGGGTTTTGAGTCTTACTCAAATTCATACCTCACAACGCAACAACGAACTCCTTCTTTGCTGATCTATTTTGAACTCTTTCAAAAACTTGTCAAGGCATGCATCTTGTTGAAACTTCCATTAAGCGCTTTCGATCTATCTCCATAGATCTTTGATGCTCAACGTTCAAGTAGCGTAATACAGGTACTCCTTTGAAAACTTCTTTCAAACAACCTTGTATGCTTTACAGAAATTCTACATTACTTCTGATCCACAATATGTCAACTACATATACCTATCAGAAATTCTATAGTGCTCCCACTCACTTCTTTGGAAATACAAGTTTTTCATAAACCTTGTACAAACCCAAAATCTTTGATCATCTCATCAAAGTGTATATTCCAACTCCGAGATGCTTGCACCAGTCCATTGAAGGATCACTGGAGCTTGCATACTTGCTAGTATCTTTAGGATCAACAAAACCTTCTGGTTGTATCACATACAATGTTTGCTCAAGGAAACCGTCGAGAAAACAATGTTTTGACATCCTACGTGCAATATTTCATAAATAATGCATCAACAACTAACATAATTCTAACAAACCTTTAGCATCGCTACGAGTGAGAAAGTCTCATCATAGTCAACTGTTTGATCTTGTCGAAAACATCTTTGCGACAAGTCGAGCTTTTTCTTAATAGTGACTTATCACCATCATCGTCTGTCTTCTTTTAAAGATCCATCTTTACTCAATAGTCTTATGACCATCAAGTAGTTCTTTCAAAGTCTACACTTTGTTTTCATACATGGATCCTCTCTCGGATTTCTTGGCTTCCAGCCATTTGTCGGAATCTGGGCCCACCATCGCTTTCTCCATAACTCGTAGGTTCACTGTTGCTCAACAACATGACCTCCAAGACAGGGTTACCGTACTACTCTGCAGCAGTACGCGACCTTGTCGACCTACGAGGTTTGTAGTAACTTGATTCGAAGCTCAATGATCATCATCATCAGCTTCCACTTCAATTGGTGTAGGCGCCACATGAACAACTTCCTGCGCCCTGCTACACACTAGTTGAAGTGATGGTACAATAACCTCATCAAGTTCTACTACCCTCCCACTCAATTCTTTCGAGAGAAACCTTTCCTCGAGAAAGGATCCGTTTCTAGAAACAAACATTTTGCTTTCGGATCTGAGATAGGAGATGTACCCAACTGTTTTGGATATCCTATGAAGATGCATTTATCCGCTTTGGGTTCGAGCTTATCAGACTGAAACTTTTTCACATAAGTGTTGAAGCCCCAAACTTTCAAGAAACGACAGTTTAGATTTCTCTAAACCTCAGTCTATACTGTGTCATCTCAACGGAAATACGTGGTGCCCTATTTAAAGTGAGTGTCGTTGTCTCTAATGCATAACCCATAAACGATAGTGGTAATTCGATAAGAGACATCATAGTATGCACCATACCAAATAGTGCGTGGCTATGACGTTCAGACACATCATCACACTATGATGTTCCAGGTGGCATGAACTGCGAAACAATTTCCACATTGTCTTAACTGCGTACCAAAACTCGTAACTCAGATATTCATTTCCATGATCATATCGTAGACAGTTTATCCTCTTGTTACGACGAACTTCACTCTGAAACGGAATTGAACTTTTCAACATTTCAGACTTGTGATTCATTCAGTAAATACTCCTGTATCTACTCAAATCGTCAGTGAAGTAAGAACATAATGATATCCACTACGTGCCTCAGCACCCATTGGACTGCATACATCAAATGTATCACTTCCAACAAGTTACTATCTTGTTTCATCTCAATGAAAATAAGGCCTTGCTCATGTGGTATGATTAGCATGTCACTAGTGATTCAAAATCAGGTGAATATAAAGATCCATCAGCATGGAGCCTCTTCATGCAATTTATACTAACATGACTCAAGCGGCAGTGCCACAAGTAAGTGGTACTATCATCATTACCTCGTATCTTTTGGCACCAATATCATGAACATGTGTAACACTACGATCGAGATTCAATAAACCATTGAAGGTGATTATTCAAGCAAATAGAGTAACCATTATTCTCTTTAAATGAATAATCGTATTGCAATAAACACGATCCAATCATGTTCATGCTTAACGCAAGCACCAAATA
The DNA here is from genome assembly GCF_904849725.1 of Hordeum vulgare subsp. vulgare. NCBI lineage: Eukaryota > Viridiplantae > Streptophyta > Magnoliopsida > Poales > Poaceae > Hordeum > Hordeum vulgare. Next base: position 520,758,682 of record NC_058523.1, read on the forward strand.
ACGATTATTTAGGTTTAACACCAATCCCGATGGTAGAGGGAGCGTACGACGTTTGATCATATCAACCTTGGAAACACTTCCAACACGTATCGTCACCTCGCCTTTAGCTAGTCTCCATTTATGCCGTAGCTTTCATTTCGTGTTACTAATCACTTAGCAACCGAACCGGTATCCAATACCCTCATGCTACTAGGAGTACTAGTAAAGTACACATCAACATCATGTATATCAAATATACTTCTTTCGACTTTTGCCAGCTTCTTATCTACCAAGTATCTAGAGTTGCTCCGCCTCAGTGACTGTTCCCCTCATTACAGAAGCACTTAGTCTCCGGTTTGGGTTTAATCTTGGGTCTCTTCATTAGTGCAGCAACTGTTTTGCCGTTTCACGAAGTATCCCTTCTAGCCCTTGCCGTTCTTGAAACTTAGTGGTTTTACAAACCATCAACTATTGATGCTCCTTCTTGATTTCTACTTTCGCAGTGTCAAACATCGCGAATCGCTCAAGGATCATTGTATGTATCCATGATATGTTATAGTTCATCACGAAGCTCTCACAGCTTGGTGGCAGTGACTTTGGAGAACCATCACTATCTCATTTGGAAGATTAACTCCCACTTGATTCAAGTGATTGTCGTACTCAGACAATCTGAGCACACGCTCAACGATTGAGCTTTTCTCCTTTACTTTGTGGACAAAGAATCTTGTCGGAGGTCTCGTACCTCTCAACAAGGGCACGAGCATGAAATCACAATTTCATCTCTTTAGAACATCACTTATGTTCCGTGACGTTTCAAAACGTCTTCGGTGCCTTGCTTCTAAGCCATTAAGTATTTTGTACTAAACTATCGCCTAGTCATCAGAAACGTGTATGTCAGATGTTCACAGCATCCACAGACGACGCTCGAGGTGCAGCACACCGAGTGGTGCATTAAGGACATAAGCCTTCTACGCAGCAACGAGGACAATCCTCGGTTTTACAGACTTAGTCTGCAAAGTTTGCTACTATCAACTTTCAACTAAATTTCCTCTAGGAACATATAAAAACAGTAGAGCTATAGCGCAAGCTACATCGTAATTCGCAAAGACCATTAGACTATGTTCATGACAATTAGTTCAATTAATCATATTACTTAAGAACTCCCACTCAAAAAGTACATCTCTCTAGTCATTTGAGTGGTACATGATCCAAATCCACTATCTCAAGTCCGATCATCACGTGAGTCGAGAATAGCTTCAGTGGTAAGCATCTCTATGCTAATCATATCAACTATATGATTCATGCTCGACCTTTCGGTCTCATGTGTTCCGAGGCCATGTCTGCACATGCTAGGCTCGTCAAGCTTAACCCCGAGTGTTCCGCGTGCGCAACTGTTTTGCACCCGTTGTATGTGAACGTTGAGTCTATCACACCCGATCATCACGTGGTGTCTCGAAACGACGAACTGTAGCAACGGTGCACAGTCGGGGAGAACACAATTTCGTCTTGAAATTTTAGTGAGAGATCACCTCATAATGCTACCGTCGTTCTAAGCAAAATAAGGTGCATAAAAGGATTAACATCACATGCAATTCATAGGTGACATGATATGGCCATCATCACGTGCTTCTTGATCTCCATCACCAAAGCACCGGCACGATCATCTTGTCACCGACGTCACACCATGATCTCCATCAACGTGTCGCCATCGGGGTTGTCGTGCTACTCATGCTATTACTACTAAAGCTACATCCTAGCAAAATAGTAAACGCATCTGCAAGCACAAAAGTTAGTTATAAAGACAACCCTATGGCTCATGCCGGTTGCCGTACCATCGACGTGCAAGTCGATATTAACTATTACAACATGATCATCTCATACATCCAATATATCACATCACATCGTTGGCCATATCACATCACAAGCATACCCTGCAAAAACAAGTTAGACGTCCTCTAATTTTGTTGTTGCAAGTTTTACGTGGTGACCATGGGTATCTAGTAGGATCGCATCTTACTTACGCAAACACCACAACGGAGATATATGAGTTGCTATTTAACCTCATCCAAGGACCTCCTCGGTCAATTCTGATTCAACTAAAGTTGGAGAAACTGACACCCGCCAGTCATCTTTGAGCAACTGAGTTACTCGTAGCGATGAAACCAGTCTCTCGTAAGCGTACGAGTAATGTCGGTCCGAGCCGCTTCGATCCACCAATACCGCGGAATCAAGAAAAGACTAAGGAGGGCAGCAACACGCACATCACCGCCCACAAAAAATTTTGTGTTCTACTCGAGAATACATCTACGCATGAACCTAGCTCATGATGCCACTGTTGGGGAACGTCGCATGGGAAACAAAAAATTTCCTACGCGCACGAAGACCTATCATGGTGATGTCCATCTACGAGAGGGGATGAGTGATCTACGTACCCTTGTAGACTGTACAGCAGAAGCGTTAGTGAACGCGGTTGATGTAGTGGAACGTCCTCACGTCCCTCGATCCGCCCCGCGAACAATCCCGCGATCAGTCCCACGATCTAGTGCCGAACGGACGGCACCTCCGCGTTCAGCACACGTACAGCTCGACGATGATCTCGGCCTTCTTGATCCAGCAAGAGAGACGGAGAGGTAGAAGAGTTCTCCGGCAGCGTGACGGCGCTTCGGAGGTTGGTGATGACCTTGTCTCAACAGGGCTCCGCCCGAGCTCCGCAGAAACGCGATCTAGAGGAAAAACCGTGGAGGTATGTGGTCGGGCTGCCGTGGAAAAGTCGTCTCAAATCAGCCCTAAAACCTCCGTATATATAGGTGGGAGGGAGGGGACCTTGCCTTGGGGCTCAAGGAGCCCCAAGGGGGTCGGCCGAGCCAAGGGGGGAAGACTCCCCCCCCCAAACCGAGTTGGACTTGGTTTGGTGGGTGGGAGTCCTTCCCTTCCTTCCCACCTCCCTTTTTTTTCTCTTTGATTTTTCTTTGTATGGCGCATAGGGCCCTTTTGGGCTGTCCCACCAGCCCACTAAGGGCTGATGCGCCACCCTTATGGCCTATGGGCTTCCCCGGGGTGGGTTGCCCCCCCCCCCCCCCCCCGGTGAACTCCCGGAACCCATTCGTCATTCCCGGTACATTCCCGGTAACTCCGAAAACCTTCCGGTAATCAAATGAGGTCATCCTATATATCAATCTTCGTTTCCGGACCATTCCGGAAACCCTCGTGACGTCCGTGATCTCATCCGGGACTCCGAACAACATTCGGTAACCAACCATATAACTCAAATACGCATAAAACAACGTCGAACCTTAAGTGTGCAGATCCTGCGGGTTCGAGAACTATGTAGACATGACCAAGAGACTCCTCGGACAATATCCAATAGCGGGACCTGCATGCCCATATTGGATCCTACATATTCTACGAAGATCTTATCGTTTGAACCTCAGTGCCAAGGATTCATATAATCCCGTATGTCATTCCCTTTGTTCTTCGGTATGTTACTTGCCCGAGATTCGATCGTCAGTATCCGCATACCTATTTCAATCTCGTTTACCGGCAAGTCTCTTTACTCGTTCCGTAATACAAGATCCCGAAACTTACATTAAGTTACATTGCTTGCAAGGCTTGTGTGTGATGTTGTATTACCGAGTGGGCCCCGAGATACCTCTCCGTCACACGGAGTGACAAATCCCAGTCTCGATCCATACTAACTCAACGAACACCTTCGGAGATACCTGTAGAGCATCTTTATAGTCACCCAGTTACGTTGCGACGTTTGATACACACAAAGCATTCCTCCGGTGTCCGTGAGTTATATGATCTCATGGTCATAGGAACAAATACTTGACACGCAGAAAACAGTAGCAACAAAATGACACGATCAACATGCTACGTCTATTAGTTTGGGTCTAGTCCATCACATGATTCTCCTAATGATGTGATCCCGTTATCAAGTGACAACACTTGCCTATGGCCAGGAAACCTTGACCATCTTTGATCAACGAGCTAGTCAACTAGAGGCTTACTAGGGACAGTGTTTTGTCTATGTATCCACACAAGTATTGTATTTCCAATCAATACAATTATAGCATGGATAATAAACGATTATCATGAACTAAGAAATATAATAATAACTAATTTATTATTGCCTCTAGGGCATATTTCCAACATTTAGGGAAGGCCTTGGCCAGCCCAATAAGGGCTGGTCCACCTCCTCTAACAGCCCATGCACCTCTTTGGTCGTTACACCCCTCCCGGGGGTCCTCCGACACCCTCCCGGCACTCCCGGTACACTACCGATGAGCACGAAACTTTTCCGACAACCAAAACAGGACTTCCTATATATCAATCTTTACCACCAGACCATTCCGGAGCTCCTTGTGACGTCAGGATCTCATCCGGTACTCCGAACAATCTTCGGTAACCACATACCATTCTCTTTACAACTCTAGCATCGTCGAACCTAAAGTGTGTAGACCCTACGGGTTCGGGAGACATGCAGACATGACCGAGACATCTCTATGGCCAATAACCAACAGCAGGGTCTGGATATCCATGTTGGTTCCCACATGTTCCACGATGATCTCATCGGATGAACCACGATGTCAAGGATTCAATCAATCACGTATGCAATCCCCTTTGTCTACTCGTAATACTTGCCCAATATTCGATCGTCGGTATCCCTATACCTTGTTCAATCTCGTTACCGGCAAGTCTCTTTACTCGTTGCGTAAAACATCATCCCGTGACTAACTCCTTAGTCACACTGAGCTCAATATGATGATGGATTACCAAGTGGGCCGAGAGATACCTCTCCGTCACACGGAGTGACAAATCCCGATCTCGATTCATACAACCCAACAGACACTTTCGGAGATACCTGTAGTGCACCTTTATAATTATCCGGTTACGTTGTGACGTTTGGTACACCCAAAGCACTCCTACGGTATCCGGGAGTTTCACAATCTCACGGTCTAAGGAAATGATACTTGACATTAGAAAAGCTTTAGCAGACTAACAACACGATCTAGTGCTATGCTTAGGATTGGGTCTTGTCCATCACATCATTCCCCAATGATGTGATCCCATTATCAATGACATCCAACGTCCATGATCAAGAAACCATGATCATCCATTGATTAACGAGCTAGCCAACTAGAGGCTCACTAGGGACACATTGTGATCTATATATTCACACATGTATTACGGTTTCTGGTTAATACAATTATAGCATGAATAATAGACAATTATCATGAACTGGAAATATAATAATAACAACTTTATTATTGCCTCTAGGGAATATTTCCAACAAATGGGATGATGTCCGAAGATGCATTAATTACCTTATTCCTTGCTTACCTTTGAGGGAATGTGTGACTCCTTGAACTAATGCATATGGTTGAGGTTGATTGCATATAGTTCTTGCCAAAATGAATGAGAGTGAATTTCATTGCCGGAATCACCCCTCAAGAACTTTCTAGTTCTTCCTCTTGGGAATCCACATCAACTTGATGGGGATGCTTGGAGTTGTGGTAGCACTAAATGATGTAATGCTAGAAGTGTCCTTGGGAATCCACTTGACCTTGACTTGGGGTTCCTCTTCAAATAAGTCAATGTCCTCTTGAAGCTTTCCCTTGCCCTTGTGGTCTTGTGGTAGAAGGTCATCTTGTGAGCTTGTTCCCTTGGGAGGAGTAGGACCATACTTCTCCTCTTGAGGAACAAACTTAGGAGTGGGATATGTACCTTCTTCCCAATCATCTCCGTTGACGTTGAAGTAGCCAACACCTTGTTTCTTTCGATATCCTCCTTGCTTGCGCACAATTTCCTCAAATTGCTTACTTCCGGTAATACTCTTGAAGACACCTCTCTCTATAATCCCTTCAATAAATCGTTTTCTTGCTCAAGTGTAACTTGTCTAAGAGAATCGTTAGTGGAATCAAGAGAGCTACTAGCAACAACACCATTAGATTTAGCTTTAGCATTGTTGTTACTAGATGAAGAAACTTCCTTGCCTTTGTTACTAGTGTTCTTAGGTTTAATTTGGGGAACAAAAGTAGACAAGAGTAATCGTTTGGCTAGATAAGAACTCTTCTTTCGAAGATCATCATTGATCGCTTTTAGGAACTCATGCTCTTGCTCCAAATTGAGCTTCTCGAAGCGTAGCTTCTCATGAGTTCTTGCAAGCTCTCTATGATCTTCTAGAGTAGTTTCATGAGCTAACTTAAGAGTGTTTAATTCTTTAGTTAGTCGTTCAATTTCTTTCTTATCGTCATCACTCGATTTCTCTTGACTAGCATGATGATTAGCAAGTTCATTTTCAGTGCAATTACTAGTTTTATCAAAGAGCAAGTAATCTTCTCCTAACAAGTGATCATCATCACTATTGATATTAAGATACTCGGGGTCTGATACCTTAGGGCCTTCAGTCATGAAGTAGTTTCCGAACCCTTCATTTGGTGAATCAAATAAGTCGTAGGAGTTGGAGGAAACAAGTGCAATGCCGGCAACACCTTCATCTTAACTACAGTCGGAGTTGGAGTGGTAGCTTCTCTCGGATTGGTTCTCAGACTCGGAGCCAGAAACCCATTCACCAACATGAGCTTGATGTCTTCTTCTTGATCTGTTCTTGGTGTATTTGTCCTTCTTCTACGATTCCTTGCCTCTTCGTAAGTGTCTTCGTTCATAACCGACAGCGTCGACGGCTAGCCCTCGCTTCGCCCCCAGCCCATCGTCGTCGCCGCCGCCCACTTCCGACGCCTCCCCCCGTACCTGCCCAGCGCCTACCCATGCCGTCGGCCGTATCGCCGCCTGGCCACCGCAGCTTCCCGACCCCAATCCACCGTCGCCGGCCAGCTTTGTCGTCCACGCCCGCAAGTTGTTCGACAGTTTTGCCTCAAGGTACAAAATGGACTGCGACGACGAGTTCTTTTTCCATAATGTTCTGTGCGACTCCGACGAATCCTCATCCGACGATGAGGAGATGCTGCTTGCCGTGTTGGTCCATGACCACCTTAATAGGCAACAGTCGTTGTTCCGGGGCTCGATTCCTAGGCATGTTCCAGCGCTGAATCGCAACCGAGAGAGCGGTCATTTCCTTCTATGAAAGGACTACTTTGACACACGCAATCTGCTGTTCAAACATTAGAAATTCCGACGTCGTTTCCGTATGGCTAGGCATGTTTTCAACCGGATTTGAGAGGGTGGTTGGATACGATGACTACTTTGAGTGCAAAGATGATGCCATTGAAAAGATTGGTTTCTCATCTTATTAGAAATGCACTGCAACTATCCGGATACTTGCTTACGGAGTACACAGTTCACCCAACTTCATCATGAAATGCATGATTGAGAAACTTATATCCAGTTGCAAGATGATTTGGTTGAGCGTATGTAGGACCATGTTGGCAACATCTTTTAGACAATTCAATTTTTATTGGGCTTGTAAAACTTCACTATATTTCATTTTGGTTATGAAACTATGCTATTTCATTTGCTTTTGAAAAAAATATAAAATGTTTGTAACCAACGGCTATCCGGCCACGCAGACAAATATGGATCGACGCGTTGACACGCTGTCGATCCAAATCATAGACCAGACGAACACAGAGCCAGCGAACGACCCAAACGAACGAAAAACGGACAAAATCGCCATCCATTTGAGTCGGCCAGTTGGAGTTGCTCTTGGAGCAGACCATATGAGCAAAATCCCAATCGTAAAAGTTCAAATAAGAATACAAAGTGCAGAAAGATAAAACGGGATGATGTGTCATGTCAGGATCATAAAGATCAAGCATTCCGAGTATATCTCCGGGCAGAACCTGGGAATATCTACATCATGGTCCACTAATTCACATATACTGAACAAGTGGGATTAAGAATAATCAATCTGACATGTTAGAGCGATCTAAAATGCTAAGTTGACCAAAAACACCTATTTTTCTTTCTAATTTTGTGGCCTAGGACAGTTCAGATAACACTAACAGGTTAACAGCTATCTCAAGTTGCTAGTTTGCCCAGAATCCCCAGGTCTACTATTTTCAATTCAAGCGACCCTTCCACCCGGACAATCACATCAGACCCGTCGACTCCTATCAGTCTTCCTATAACTCCACGCATGGCGCCATTCATTATCTTGACCCTGTCGCTCTTCTTCGGCCTGATGATCTCGAGCTCGTCTGGAAGAGCTGTTACTTCATCCCCACTGCCTGATGACCCAAGTGCGACACGGTAAGATCCATCCTGCAAGTTTAGATTCCGGAAATGTTATCACAGCAAAAGAACCCCACAAAAAAAACATGTGGAGAAACAGCTTCTGCATGCGCTTGTAACCGCCACAAATGAACATTACATACCAGGAGTGCTTCCTTCACCACACCATTGGTGGAACCCTCTCCTCTGGACACACTGACCAAAACATCTGGCAAGATCCAATTACTGCCGCACTCATCTCCTGAAAGCATTTGGCAAAAGGTATTCACAGATGTGCACCCAAAGTCCTAGTTTCAATCCAATCCCAGTTGTAGATGAAAGGGCAAACCTATCATTGGAGACATTACATCCATTCCAGCATTTCCTGGGGTCATTGGCTGGCCACCAGGGGTTCCAGGCAAATAAGAGGCGGGAATTGGGGTCATTGGTTGAGAACCAGGTGTTGGAGCGTTGAATGGAGCATCACCAAAGCCAGTTCCAGAGGTATTTTCCCATCCTGATCCAGGAGTGGGGGCATCAAATGGCCTAGTTACGGGAGTTCCTGGCTGAAAATTTCACACGGTGTAGAAACAATACATTTCAGTAGCCAACACAAAGATAAACAATCTTCAAAGTTAACAAGAAGCACATGGAACCTGGTAAGCTGGACTGCTCCCCCAAGCGCCCCAAGTGCCACGATTTCCATCTTCCTGGTTATCCCTGGTCATAATTAACAAAATCAGCGACCAAACAGACCAACACAATTAATTCCAGTAACGTTTCAACACTCCACTTCACAACAGACAAATTTGAAATAGTTCCACTATGGAGCAGGATACACAAAACATCAGAAGCTAATTTATTCTAAATTTCAGGATTTCAATTTTGCAAGCCTAAGTATAACCAATTTATTCTCCAAAAAAGAAGTATACCAACCTCGGTGGACTCATTGGTGCCCAGGCTTGATTATGCATAGGAGTTTGCGATCCATCACAGATTGGTGTCGCTGCGCAAATTCAAACAACTTGTTACCATGGAAAAGGGGAATAAGAAACAGTACATGGTACAATGCAATGAATGACACAGAAATAGGCGATGTGATAGGCACCTGAACAGGAGAGGGCTAAAATGAACAAATAGAACCAAAATGATTTACAGATCAAATGAGTGAATGGCGCAAGAGAACCCACGTGGCAATATAATGACTATTCAACTTCAAGTACGGAGAACACAAGAATTATTTTGATGTAGGTGCAACTATAGTATTTCCCTCCTTCTCTAAATGTATGTAATTTCAAGTTCATGGAAATTAGAAGCCGCTGTAGATAGTGTGTGATACAATACTATAATAAAACGTCTTGGCAACATATGTGATAGAAATTAGCAGTCAAAGTTGCATGTTGTTGAATGCTCGCTACACCTATGTCCAAAATGGCGTAAGTGCATCTTGTACAAAGAAAAAGTGATCTAGGTAATCTCAAATTGAACCGTAACAAAGAATGTAAGTAAGCGCACCTCCAGGTTCTCGCATTGGAGTTTGAATAGGATACAATGGTGTTCGAGATGGGTGCATAGGTGTTTCACTGCCCAATGAATAACGAGATTCACTGCCGATACAACTGGTCAGCAAATGAGAAAATGGTACCAAACAGCTTATTAAAAATATGGTTGATCAAAAAGAAATTTACCGGAATGGTGTTGCAACATTAGCTGTGTCAGCAAGATCCTCTCTCTTAACTATATGTTTGCAGCAAGGTTAGTCGTCAACAGTAGACCGACAACAACAATTGTGACAAAAATTATTCACCTGTGACAATCTTCATAAGTGAATCAAGCTCCACACGCACAAGTGCACCATTCACTTCTTTAACATGGCCTCGATATCCTTTGTAGGGACCAGATTTAATTTTGATGCATCTACTGACCAAGGCATCATGCCCTCTGCCACCACGACCACCCCCTCCAAACCTTCCACCAGCTGTGTTAAATAGGAGGGGAGTGAATTATTAAATCAGCATAAAGTAGTGCAAGTAGTCTTCGCAAAAAATGCAGCTGACTAAAAACTAATGGCAGAGATAAGGAGCGTCCAAACTATCAATATTCATACAATTCATGTAAGGTCCTCTCGGCGGGAGCCCTCCAGGAGATTGCAAGATCCTTGCTGGAGATCTAAAAGCACCAAGCCGTGGATCTGCTGTATCTACACCCTGCAGAAACAAGTAAACTGAAGATATGATGGGATGTTCTAGGTACCAACAAAATTTAATTGAGATAATCAAGCACAGACCATCCTGCTGCTGTTGACAACCGATCCCCCAACAAGGACACAAGATTGTGCTTTTGCACAGATAAAGCCTGAATGTTCAAGGTGGTGGCGGTCATGTATAAAACATATCCCTTTGTGTATATGTTCCACAGGTCCTTGCTTTCCCTAATGTGAACAGAAAAATAAATGTTTGTTAGCCTCTGATAAGAAGATTAAGATTAAATTGAGATAATGGAATAAATATATATTATGACAGAAATAATTAACACTAGATAACAGGCAAAACTGTACACACCTTGCATCTCCCCTCAATGACCCTGACAATATCCTTAGTCGACACTGTGTTATTCTTGCAATCTTTCACAGATACACGCCGATCGAGTTTGTATTTTATTTCTCTCAGTTTCACAAGCACCACTTCAGGTTTATCAGGCACTCCTTTGAGAACCTAATTATACAGCAGGGTTAATCCATAAAACTGTACGTACAAGATAATCAGTCAGATGAATATTTAGATAGTTCTGCTTGCCTGAAATGCTTCGCTTTCCACCCTTACAATCACACCAAATGATAAATTGCTGAAAAGTGAAGAAAAGGGATAAGTTGTTTCGTAGCCGTTAGACATGATGGGTAGCAACCTCACTAAAAATTCTGGGCTTACTCAAGAAGGACAAGATCATGCAATTCATAATCACCAATTCTGGTAAGCCCCGTCGTGACCTCAGAACTCTCCACAACATGATCTGCAAACACACGGATCTGCAGTCACAAAAAAAGAGTTAAACATACTAAAACATATGTTTAAACAAAGCAATTTCCAATAGATGCACAGGTGTACCAACAATTGCTCACATGTTCTTTGCTCGTGTCAGATAAAATGGTCAAGACATGTCCTTCCACTTTAACTACCATGCCTGTCACACCTTCTTGAACACCAAAAACCACTTTTACATGATCGCCGGGATTGAAATATTTGCAGAGATCTTTCTCACTGAAGGCAAGTGTTTTCTGCATGTTACAAAGAAATGTTTAAACTTTTTCTAGTCCAACTGATAGTAGTATAATAAATTCACTGCAAGTAATTACCGGAAGACCAGGTTGTTTTGGTCGGATGTGAACAATAGAATCCTCTACTTTCTCCACATAGCCCCTCAAGTCCTTGAGATCACCTTTAACAACAACTACAGCATCGCCTTTAATAAAATGTCCCTTCTTCCTGTTGAGTGTGGACAATCTAGCCACATCCTCATTCACGTCATCACCAACTCTCCCGAATTTTTCCAATTCATCAAGTGATGGTGTAACGTTCTGTGTGCTGATTGATTTTATCGAGACTTTTTTGCGCAAGAAACCATCTTCAAATTTTAAACCACCAACCATCTCAAAGTATTCCCCAGAATCTCTATCTCTCCTCCGTTCTACAGGAATGTTCATCTCCCTGTGTTCATTTAAGTTAGAAAAAAGAGGAGAAGATAAATAAATAAAACCGAACTACCATTTGATAGCGAAGGGATGAAAAGCATTAAGCACCTTGCCTCGTCGGTACTAAATAACCTTGGCGGTGGAACAAATGATTTCTTCTTTGCAACCTTAAGACCTTTCTGACAATACAAAAACCATATCATGCTAAGTCATCCAATAAGCAAGCACAATACAAAGTAGAAACACGCATTCTACCAAGAAGATAGATTGATAATTAAGAGGTCCTGCAATAAGTTAAAAGCTACTAATTCCATTTTTGGACACAGCAGTGCATGGAACTTGTGAATCATATGGGAAAGAGAACCCAAACTTGAAGTACTATATATAAAATGGCATGTCAATGAGCTCAACCCACTGATAAAAGCGTATATGTTGTGTTGAAAGGTGACAAGTAGAAAATCATGATGAATGGCAACTAGCATAACTTACCAATTTATCTGTCAAAGCCTGTAAATCTAATCTAGGAATGAGCTTCACAGTAACCTTTTGGAGCACATCATCAACATCAACAACCTGGGGGTAATCAAAATAAATAACTGAGCAATTGAAAAATATATATACTAACAACAAACAGGGAAACAACGATGACCATACCTTAGCAAGATCCCCTTTATATATACCAAGCTTCAACCGGATCCATGTATCTCTTGAAAGATCAGCAGACTTGCTCTTGACAGAGAGAACATCAGTCATTTCTTTTGTAGGAACCAGAAGTATTTTTGCTGAAGAAAAGATGTTCCGCAGACCTTTGCAAGCCTGCAATGAAGTTTAGTTAACATCCCTTATCAAGAAGACTAGAATGTCCATTTACGCACTGGTTACCTCCTTGACATGGGCTTCTTTCTCTGCTTCAACATAAATGTAATTCTTTAGGTGTTCCAATGCAACGGCGGACTTAATCTGGAGGTCTTGCCTATCAATGAACTTTTGCATTAGACAAATGGCTGTCTCACGCTCATGTCCAATCTGAAGTCAAAATTAGAACAACAATGAGATTCAAATGGTACGATGAACAAATAGCAGAGCAGAGGCGAGAGCTTAATTTTTCTAGAACTTGCAACCTACCGCACATTTCACCATCCAGAGCTTTGGATCCTTCACTGATGGCAGGAGAGCTTGCTGTTCAACCTCGGTTAGACCCTCTTCATCATAATAAGAGTGTGATTGCGTTCTATATTTCCATTTTAACATCTCCGCCAAGTTCTCCATATCGTCTGCATCATCCATTGGATTTGGATTGAAATGACGTCTAGAACCCCTTTGCACATCCTCATCAGGATTATCAGCCCGAGCATCATCATCAATAAAACCTGCCGAGAAGCAAAGGAGCGTAAGTCACGTCATTAACACAAATAGTCTTGCTTTTGCATACTACGCAACTCAACTCACAAATAGGCAAGCACGGAAAAATTTTAATCCGAAAGGGAAAGTAAAAATATGTTATACTTGAACGGCAGAAATAAACATCCATGTGAACATACTCAGGACCAATGGCAAGAGTATACATCCATAAAAAAACTGCAGTTGATAATCGATTAAACACCAAATTCTGCACCATCCAATCTTAAGTAACATAATGGTTAAATTGATCCTGAAGTAACAAGAGTCTATCAAAAAGTACCATCTGGGCATCGAAACCAAAACTCTTGATTCTGGAGGATATGATTCTGTCCATCATCATGATGACAATGTGGGTTTGGAAAGAGCCAGACAGTTGATTGTAACAACAATTTCCAAGGTATATCCTGGGTAGGTTTAGCCCTAAGTGGCAGGAATTGATAAGTCTTGATGGAACATGGACTTTGGTCCTTCACTCCATAAGGGCATCTTCAATGGTTGTAAGATAGTTGTTGGTAATTTTGACACATAAGATTTTTGATGATGTGTCAAGCAATAAATGAGGAAAGAGAGGAATGTTGTATGTAAATTAACCAACACCTTTGCACAAGCTCCAATGTAGAATGAGAGAGCACCTTATTTATTACCTTACATCTTATTGAGCAAACTAGATACTACCCATTGGAGTAGTTGTATGTTAAGGTGTTGGTTGATGACATGACATATTTTACCAACAAGCTAACCAACATACTATTGGAGATGCCCTAATATCTTCCATTTATGACAAAGTTCCGAAATTAACATAATTCGCACTAAAGTCCACTGATGGTTCACAACAGGAACATAAGAGGCTTTCCATAAAACATTGCCGTCTAATGCAACTAAACCAGCATACCAATTATCGAACCTAGACAACAATGAAGTGACAATAGAATGTAATTTGAGCCAGAATGACGATCAAGCAACGCAACTAAGCACCCTCGCCATTTCTAACAGGGGTAATGACTCCCAAACGCAGGCATGGTCCAGGCTAATTAATCAAGAGCTCCAGAGAAGGAACTAGCATCAGCAGTCACGGAAACCCTCGACCATCCAGAAATGCTACAGGACCAACGACGCGGAAAAAGCATAAACCTACACGAAATTGGGACCGGCTCCGTCGAATTCGGGTAGCAGAAATTTAACCTAACGACGGTTAAGAGGAGAATAAGACGCCGGCGTACGGCCGATAGGGCCAGCGGGCCACTCACCTTCCTCGTACTCATCCTCATCTTCCTCCTCGTCGTCGTCGTCGACCTGCGCCATGTCGTCGATGAGGATCGAGCGCTTCCTCTTGCTGGGCCGGCCGCCGCGGCCGCCCTCGTAGTCCTCGTCCTCGTCGTCATCCTCTTCCTCCTCCTCCTCCTCCTCGTCGTCGTCGTCCTCGTCCTTGTCCTCGCTGGCCGCGTCGTCGATGAAGCTCGCGACGCCCGAGCCCTTGCCCCCGCCGCCGCGCGACCTCCTGCCGCCCCTCCCCTCCTCCTCCTCTACCTCCTCTACCTCCTCGTCCTCCTCCTCGCGGCCGCGGCGAGACATTGCGGGCGGCGGCTAGGGTTTCGAGCGAGCCCCCCTCGCGACGCGCTGCGGCTGGGAGGGTGGCCCCGCGTGGCAGGCAGGGTGGAACCCTCGAGGGTCGACGCGAGAGCCGATTGAGGCCTCGGCGGGGCGGGGCGGGGCGGGGGGGTGGGGTGGGTGGTGAGAGCGAGCGAGCAAGAGCGGGGGAGCGTTTTCGATTGCCGGCAAGGCGAGAGGGGTATTTAGCGGCGAAACCGAGTTATATGGAGGAGGAACGTTGAGTTAATTTTCGTTGGGTGGGCCGGGCCGGGCCGTACGTTGGGCGTGCGCGGGCAGGCAGACAGGTTGGGCTCGTCGCCAGTTTATTCTGCTTCTGGATCATTCCGCAAACAGTCCGTTAGCTCGAGTGCTCCTGGCCCGTCCTGCTAACGGCCCAATTCAGCGGGATATGGACATCTCGGCCTATCCTTTGAGTGGGTAATATCGGCCTACTTTTTTTTTCTAGAGCATCGTGGATGGATATGCTGTTCCGTTGCAAGAAAAAGAAAGAAAAAGTATTTCTCAAAAAAGAAAAAGAAAGAAAAATCCAGTGTTGTCACTCTAGGCGGGATTTTTGTGAGCACTGAGCAGCAGCACCTTCTTTTGAACTACCATCTAGACAATTGCAGCAGCATCTTCTAACTTGTTTCGGGTACATACCATTTGATGGTGTAGCATGCCTCGTAACGTGCGAAGAATTCTCATACGATTGTGTCCTAAGATTTCGAAGCTCCGTCCTTACGGCATGCTGATCAAGTCTTTCCAACTCTCAAGTCTTGACCACAAAGCCACCGATAGAGACAGACAACAAGCAAATAAAACGTCGGTGCTAATTTTGGTGCCGCTACCGAGCTTTACTCTCCCATGGTGATAGCCTCCGCAGCTACGGCTACAAGTAGAGTAGAGGGGTGCTGCCGTCTGGCGAGCTTTATTGCTTTGCCAAAACTGGCCCACGCCCATTGACTGCTTCAGGGCCAAGCAATAATTATCTGCCGCAATAACAAAACCACTTAATCACACGGCGCCCGAGGCGTCACTCCCACGCTCGCTCTCCCCATCGCGCGTGTCCCCCTCTCGCATTCGCAATTCCGGTGCGCCTGTCCGAACGCCCACCACCACGTCACCCCATCGAGCTCCCCGTCCACATCCAGACCACTCGCCACGCGTCCACGCACACATCCCCGGCCGTCCCACGCAGCTGCGCGGAGGATCCCGGGGGCTCATCGGAACGTTCGCCGACATGTGGGGGCGCCGCCACGGCGGGCCCACGCGCCATCGGGGGGGGGGGTCGCGCTCCGTTTGCTTCCTCGCGGGGCAAGCGGCTGTGACGACGGCAGCTGCAGCAGGAGGCTGCCGTGTGGGAGCACGCGTCGGCGGGCCCCACGTGTCGGTCGGCCACGCGGTTTTCGTGCGAGCTCGCGCCAATCCATCCGGCATCGCACCTGAGCCGGGGCGGGCCCGCGGCCCTGGGCCCACGCGTCACCGAGACGCTGGATATCTTCCGAACCGTCGCGCCCCCACATGGCCAGAGTCGGTTTCGCCCAGAGGGGGAGAGGGAGGGGAGGGGAGGCTCACGCCAGAAGATACCGCGCCGCGTGCGTCGTCGGATGGTTGGCTAGCTCCCCGCGCACGGCCGCGCCGGGATCCATCGCCGGCAGACGGACGCCGGCGGAGCGCGCCTACTCCTGGCGCTATTTAAGGAGGAGGAGGAGGCCGTTGGCGATTCGGGTCGCGTAGGGGGGGAGGGAAGAGGGGGGAGGCGACAGGGTAGGGTGGACGGCGTCTTTAGACTCTGGGAGCTGCCATTAACGCTGGCCTGGCCACCTCCGCATGCGGACAAGCGCGGCCACGTCGGCACGGGATGACGGCTCCGAGGCTCTGACCTCCGCGCAGGTATATTTCAAGGGGGGCAGAGCTCTCTCCCTCCGCCGATTCTGTTCGATTCGATGCCTCGACTCCGGGTCCGGGCCGCCTGCCCTCTGACTCTGATCTGCCTTCTGATGTGGGAATTCTGGCGCGCTCTTGCGTGCGCGGTGCAGGGGGACATGGGCGGCGGCGCCAGGCGGCATTTCTTCCCGCTCACCAGCTTGCAAATCGGGTACGTTTCGTTTCTTGGGGGATTGGGGGGTTCATTGGGCTGGGGAAATGCTTGCGGAGCTTGTGATCTTGCGGTGGAAATTCCTTGCTCTGCTTCTGCTGGTTCGGTTGGCATGAGCATTTCGGTGGAATGGAGATTGATTTGAGCAAATTTCATCTGTTAATGTCTGTGTTCAGTCACAAAAATGTAGCGCTCTTGTGCTGTACTGGAACATGCTGTTTGTGTGGGTAGTATAACACCATATGGAGGCAAAGGGAAAAGGTTTCATTCAGTTACATTGGTGCCCACAGTTCATCTTTCGTTGCAACAGTTCCTGGCGGCATGGAAGATGGCAAGAATCCCAGAGTAGTAGTATTTGTTTGGTCTGCGGGGGTGAGAAAGTTCCAACATATAGTAGTTCTTAAGAAACAGACAAAGAAATATCCCAAATTAGGAGTTGGGTAGCTGAATTGTCTGATGTTGATGTTTCATTCGGTACTGTCCTTCTGGCTAGCATTTACTTTCTTATTCTGATTTGGATAGGGTAAAGTAAAACAGTGATAATTTAGTCATGTGGAAAGGAATGTATGCGGAGTTTGTGGTCTTGCGGTGGAAATTTCTTGCTCTGTCGCTGCTGGTTTGATAGAATGAACATTGCGGCGGAATGGAGATTGGTTTGAGCAAATTTCATTTGTGAAATGTCTGTGTTCAGTAAAAAAAATGTAGTGCGCTGGCGCTGTACTGGAATACATATGCTGTTTGTGTGGTAAAGGGGAAAAAATCATTCAATTACAATAGTGGGCACAGTTCACCTTTCGTTGTAACAGTTCCTAGCGGCAGGGAAGATGGCAAGAATCTCAAAGTAGTAGTACTTGTTTGGCTTGCGGGGACGAAGAAATTTCGAACAAACAGACAAGAAATATCCCAAATTAGGAGTGGGGTAGCTGAATTGTCTGATGTTGATGTTTCATTCTGTACTGTCCTTCAGTTCAACATTTATTTTCTTATTGGATAGTGTAAAACAGTGACAATGTAGTCATGTACTACCTCCATACCGTAATAATTGTAGTTGGGAAGAACTAAACTAGTTCTCCCCAACTACAATTATTATGGTACAGAGGGAGTAGAAAGGAAACCGGTTGCTGGTAATTTTTGCCATATAAAGCGGTTGATGGACAAAATTGCCTAACAAAGGGAAGGTGTTAATACATAAGATTAATATGCAGCACTGAAGTTGTTCGATAGTTCACCTTCGATCACCTTTCATTCTGCCTGCATTCAGGGATGTGGCACACACTTATAGCTCAGTCAAACTGCAGTACCTGTGATCTCTGCAACATCATTTAGGATTTTATTTTAGGCTTCTTACTTGCCTGTCACCTTCTTCACTTCAGATTG
The DNA here is from genome assembly GCF_904849725.1 of Hordeum vulgare subsp. vulgare. NCBI lineage: Eukaryota > Viridiplantae > Streptophyta > Magnoliopsida > Poales > Poaceae > Hordeum > Hordeum vulgare. Next base: position 520,776,987 of record NC_058523.1, read on the forward strand.
ATGAGTGTGCCCCTGTTGCGGCATATTCTTCCTAGTTTGCACTTTTGGGCTAAACACATATCAGAGAGAAGAAAGGTTAAATCTTAGCTTCTTCTGATTCATGTGACTTCCAGAACACATGAATAGGTAAAATGCAGGAACTGGATGCCATGGCACACTGAATCCTAAAGGAGGAAATTGCGTGCAAATTATGCCATATGAAAAGAAAAATCCATAAGGTTTTTGCTGTTTTAAAATATTTAAGAGGCGTATGGTGTTCACGGGTCACGCGACTTACAAGCTATTCTTTCTTCTGCTTTTTCTACACAGTATCTTCTACTATCCTGACGATAATGCATTAGTAAATTTGGATTTTCATTTGCAGTGCTCTTCATTAGTCAGGCATACTAGAATAACGGTTTCTTTTGTCCATATGCAGGGATTTACAGTCATATCTTGCAGAGCTCACTATCTTTTTGTGCCCCGATACCAAGAAGTTCCTGATATTCCTTGACAACCGTCCATGGTTGCTAGACCAGAATACGAAACCTGCTCACCTGTGGCAATTGATGGTTACCAAGGTCCACTTTACTCTCTTATGCACCAGTGCCTCTTTAATTGATATTATAACCATATATACTCATAATCTCACGTAATTGCTCCTGATAACTCTTGTTTACTGTTGCTATTTTGTGCTCCAGTCAAGATTTTCTCCTTTCGCAAACACTAGAACTAGGAGAAAGAGAGATGAAGCTGGAAATAAGCTTGTATTTTCAGAATTCCCAACATCTGCTCCACATGTGTGGAATCAATCATCCAAATGGTATACTCTGATCGATGATACCATGCGGAAAAAGAAGCTTCAAGTGAATAAATTGAAGGATTCTCGCCTGCTGAATAGGGAGCTGCATCGGACATTATATGGTTTTATAATTTTTGAGGTAGACTGGGCTGACGTGCGTGGCATTAATTATTTGAATGAGCTTCAGGTATTGTTGTTTAATGTTAATAGTTTACAATAAATATCATATTGATGGCTTTAAACGGATAGCCCATGCTTATTTTCCCTCATCTGCTGTAGACTGATACATCAATGGTGGTTGAAGCTAAAATAATGAAGAGATGGGAATTCGATAGTGTCAATCAAGCTTCATCTTTAATCACTTCTTGGTTCTCAGGGAATTACTCAGAGTGTCAGCTCTTACAAGATTATTTAAATAGCATCTCTCCTAAAGGTAAAAGTTTGAACTTCTGAGATGTGTTATTCTTGCCTGCTGGTACAACCTGCTTATATATGCTTGCTGTTACAGGTGATGTATTTTATGATGCCCTAGATGACTTAACACCTGAATTATGGGACACTGAGAGTGCAAAGAGCGATGGTGATGATTCTGGAGATTGTGTTAGGGTGTCGTCAAGTTTCACAAGCTCATCATACACCCCGCCACCTTGCTCTGGACCATACAAGAGAAGAAGGATAATAAGATCTGATGCTGGAAGTGATATGTCTGAAGAACCATACTCAGAATTTGTGACCTCACCGAGATATTCATCATATTCATCTTCATCATGTTGCAGTGATGATGACAGTGGCAAGCCACTGGTGGAGCCTAGCACATACAAGGATGTGCTGATCTTGTTCCGATTCAATGATCATGATCTGCCATTCAGACTAAAGGAAGTTATACTGTCTGATGTGAGGCTCTTAACATTACTTGAGTATGGTCTTCCTTCATGGGTCATTTTTCTTCAGTCATATCCAGTGTTCTGCAAGATATATCGCCCATGGATGTGTCCTCTAGCCAGAGCATTATACGTCTTGATGTCATTAATTACTGTTCTTATAGGATTTTATGACCTCTACAAGAATGTCCCAATGTTGAAGGCAACTGCCTCTAGATTATTTGGCCCTTTGTTTGATTGGATAGAGACATGGGAAATGATCTCAAGGCTTAAGTATCTCGGAACCATGCTTTTTCTGAATAATTTCCAACAGGCTTTTACATGGTCTCTTAAGATTGTACGCGCTACTAAGTCTGTTCTTAGTGTATTAACAAAGCCAGTTATGGGGCCACTGTTAGAGGTTCTTGAATTTACCCTGCCATTATGGAACGTGTGTGCTGAAACAGTTGAATATCTCAGTTCAGCTGCAATGGTAGTGATGGAGACATCATGCAGTGCGATTATTAATACAGTTCAGATGATCATGTGGCCATTTTGGTTTATCTTCAGCACAATGTTTAATATTGGTATGGTTACTGTAATCTCCCAAATGATCTGTTTCTTTTTCCCTTTGTGTTTTGTTCTGATGACTTACTAACATTTTATTTACTGCAGCCAATTCAATCTTGTACCCTGTAATTTGGTTCGTCGGAGAGATACTAGCCGCACCTTTCCGACTTGTCATTGCGCTAGCAAGTTTTGTAGCAGACTTCTTTGATGATATTGTTGATGCTTTAAGGCAGACCTGGTCAACATTAAGTTCGTTGTATCAAGTTGGTTCTGCATCCAGGGCACCTGCGCTTACATCTGAAAGTACCATTTGGGGATCACTCTGGAAAGATCTTCTGTACCAGGTAGCATAAATTTGTTTACATGCCTAGTAAAAAAAAATCAAGTAGTATATTATGCAACTCACGGTGGCTCTTGTTTTAGATTTTCCGTGCGGTTCGGAGCATTTTGTATGGTTTTGTTGCCTTCTTTTCAACGTGCAATAGGCATCGGCTCAGGTAATTTTCCTTTCCGCTTGTATGCAGAGGTAGTATTTGCAAATCAGACAAACAGAAGTCGAAAAATCTGAATGATGACAACAACTGTGCTTTTCTGTTAAGAGTTCTTTTTTTTTTTCAAACCGGCTTATTTGGCATGTCTGGCCAATGGAAATTTTAAAATTGTGTAGTCTAGCTCACATTATGCCTCCATGAGTGCTATGTGCTAATTGTGACTACATGCTGCAGCATTTACAATCACATAGAAGTTCTTCTCCGGCGCCTATCCCGCGCCTTAAATGGAACGCGGCATACCTCCTCTTGTGAAGGACCTCAGAAGTATACTAGTCAAGATCATCCTGTAAGTACTTGCATTTTATACTTATGTTTGGCGTTTGTCTTCAATCAATGGTGTTTCTGAACTTAGGAAATGAAATACTTCTCAGGAGAAAGAACAACCCTGAGAACCGACACTATTCATTTTGTTATGATACTCTTGGACATTTGAATACAATACATAGTTCATTCCAAAATAGCAAATCTTTTTTTCGATAACGGGATTACCCTGGCCTCTGCTATATTACTAAACATGAATCAAGTTTAAGTCACTGAGTTCCAAAAAAAAAAAAAAAGGAAAAAAAAGAAACCACGACCACATCTGGTCTATCCTGAGATTACAGAGCTCGTCCACATGATCTATGAGAGGATCACCAACCAAACTGGTTGAATAAAACCCTGTGCAACCAATTCCAGCTGGCTGCACCCAGAGGCCATAAGCGCCTGCACACCATGTTGTAGTGATGCATGCATACGGATTAAAGCCGTAGCCCTGTACGTAACCTGCAAGAAATTTGGAATAGAGATCTGTTAAAAACAGTCATTCCGGCAATTACATATTGCCTAGAGAATGGCACAAACTCCCACATGGATTTGGCCCTTCAGCTTATGATGAATAACATCCACCCAGTTTTCAGAAGAAAATTGGAATACTCGTTGGCGGTGTTAAATTGTAAGTAACATGGGACAACCAGTTTCCAGAACAGCCAATCTACCGTAGACTATCTTTTACTGTTTTTTAACGAGTGTTTTCCCTGCATATAAAGGTGTCAATCTGTCCTAAACTAATCTATAATTATGTTGTAGCTCTATAAGCAAGTCAATTGATTTGACTGTACTGTGGTGATTGAATAAAAAGACCTATTTTTGTGTAGAACCAAGTGTGATTGCGCTTGCCTTTTCTCTATAAATGTGCTTTATCACTGGATCATCCTATTCCTGTTTATTTCGACATCTGCATTCCTCGTTAAAACTAACAAGGAAACGTGTATTGAAATTGAAAGTAGTATCTGAATTTGCTGTCCCATGTTTGTTTGTGCAGCAAAGGAAAACTAAGACGAGATGACTGTGGAGTTACCAGATTAACATATCAAGTAATTAGCTAATTCGAAGAGAGTTTAAAAGGTTGAGACGAGATAACAGGTGGAGCTCCACTCATGGACATCCACAAGGAGCTTACAACGGTCATGTACAGGTCTCATACATCAACGTCTTGTAATGTTTCATCAAGTGACCCTAATTGGACGCATCCCCTCTGTACAGATAGAGGCAGAGGGCAACAACTAGCGAAGCAAAAGCAGTGCGACTGCAAGTGTACATTAGCGGAATCTGTTGTTTATCCTTTGTAGTGTGATGTAATGTAATATGTTGGTAGGTTGTACAGTAGAGTAGTTTTGTGCATATGCTTCGGCTACTGAACAAGAATTTTGTAAGTATATGAGTGAGTACATTTTCTTTGTTCAGTGAATCAGCAATGGTTCTGTTTAAAGTTCTCCTATCCCAAGTGCCTAGTTCTTACAGTGGAACTTTTACTAAATAACAGCAGCACGCTGATACATTGCACACACAAGCATTATTATTATTTTGAAAGACAACGTCGGCATTATTGGAACACATGATTTTGTTCCTCTTCCTGCTTCCGCATTACCCTGACTGCTGGAGAAGAATCTCTCGCAGAGCAGGACGTTTTCAGCTGGGAAAAAATGATTAGCTCGATCGCCTTTTGAATTCCTTGTGCTCTCAGATCCCATCTGTTCTTTCTTTCTTCCTCTCCATTGTCACGTACAACTACTAGGCAGTCCAGTCTGCACATGGAGATAAGGTGGCGTTGCGTCACGTTCGCAGGCGGCGGGGCATACATATCCATGTGGGGTTGGTAGATGAAGATACACGGATGCAACAGTGCAAAGATCTAGCCAAGGCATGGTTCCCAGTGACAGTGAGAGCAAAGAACATCGCCACCTCCTTGACAATCACCCATAGGGATGTTCACTGAACCCAATACGCGGTGTGAAAATCTTGCGCTGCCCAAAGAAACGACGGATACGCCGCGTGGAAATGATCTCGCGCTGCAAATGCAGCTACGTGTACACGGGGCCGGCCAGCAGATGTGACATGCCATCGTCTGAATCTATTGACGCGAAGGAGCGCCGTGATCCCAGGCCTGCTGAATATGCCCAAAGGTCCACGCGGGTCATGAGTGGTCTCTTTTCTTTTCTTTTTTTGTCGATGCATGAGTGAGCGAGCAAGTGTGGACTTCACCGAATAAAGGTTGGGCTCACATGAGCACGCTCTCCGGTGTCTTGGACCTTCGTAGTTGTCGTCGCGCTAGCAGCTGCCGGAGCCCAAGCACAAATCACCAATCACCAACCCCGGGTGATGCCTTCCTGACGCCCATCGTTTGGCCCCCGCCGTAAAAATCATGCATGCAGACGAGACGAGTGAATGTGAATCCTTCCGCCGCACCGACAGAAATGCCTCTGGGAGGAGGACTCGAGTTCTCCACACACACATGTGGAGCAACGGCGGTGCGTCATGTGTCATGTGCGAGCTGCATTCAGAATATCCAGTGCCGCGTGCTGCTGTGACATGCGATAATATTTCTTATCCAGATGTCCTAATTCTATTATTATTACTCGTGTTGATGCCACCAGAGACCAGATCCATGCATATACGAGGCACCTCGGACGGAGGAAGCTAGATCGACACCCTAGCTCGCCACATGGCTGGACGAATGAATGAAGCCGGCAGAGATCGCGGAACGGTGGACGGCAGCACGCGGACCTCAGCCAGCGGCCTCTCGCCGTCACCGGCAGAGGACGGACGTGGCCGTACGCACGAGCGGTGCGCTCACCGGAGAGTCCAGAGTCGTCTGTAGCTGCGGCCACTTGGGCACCGGCGGCCTGGGTAGTGGTGGTAGTGCCCGGTGAGATGCAGACGGAGGACGACGAGCCTGCGTCCCGTTGCCAGGTCGTCCCTGCTCCCCGCCGGCGTCTCCTTGACCGGTGAATCGCTCTCGCCTGTCCGGCCCCCACCACACACACTGGTGAGTGGTGCCGGCAGCCATTGCCACTCCCCCACAGCACTCGACGTCTAAACTGTGCTGGTAGACAGAAGTATAGTACGTACGTACTTCAAGCAAAGCGCGTTTGCACTTGTGTGTGTGTCATGTTCCTGCCCGAGGCGATGCCACGGGAGGATGCTTGTCTGGATTGTTTGCTTTCCTGAATCATGATACGAACAACCTGAATCATCCATGGATGTGGACACCTCTGCGTCTGCGGCAATCAAGGAGATGATGATGATCTCCGGCGACCACATGACGCGCTATGATTATAAATCCAGGAGGATATTTGCTTACCACCTGTGACCCGTTTTGTGGCCAGCTGCGTAAATTCTTAACATATACACCGTATTTGTTTAAATATGAATGTAACTAGTTATGTTTTAGTATTTAGATATATTCTAAACAAACCTAAAACAAGATTTTTAGACAGAGGGGGTACTAGACTGGAACAGCTGCTCCGAGCCGTGACAATCCCGTAGTTTGTTCCCAGCTCCCAGGCAACGCGCGGTTCTCCACCGAGCTGCATCAGTTCAGTGCGTGCACGGTTTTTCGTCTCCCAACGACATGAGTACGTTGTACACTACTACGAGCAGCAGACTAGCTGTATGTACCATCACCTGCTCCGACCTACGCCGGCGGGCTGTCCGTCGCCATGATGAGCCGCTCTAGGCCGATCCATCGCGGCCTCACCTGCCTAAAAGGCGTCCTCGCTTTACCTGCAACGCACACCCGGCGCCCATGCACCCCTGTCCTCGTCGCCTCCTGCTCCTGAGTTGTAAAAACGGTACTCCTGCCGCGGACTAATCAGTAACCGGATCCCAAACACGGAAAGGCTTCCATCCTGCCTCCTCTTTCTGCCCATCATTTCCACTTTTGATTGGCTATTAACTGGAGAGATGGTTAACTGGCCACTTCAGTTGGCTGCCTGCTCGACCTGCCCATGCACGCATCAATGAATCTTCCCGTTCATGGTGGTTTGCCGTTGGCGTACGTGCGTGCTGCGGCCGCGAGCCAACGGCACCAGACCGGGCTCGCTGGATCACTGCGGCGCCGGTGCATGCACTGCTCGATCTTCAAGCGCAACGGGAAGGCACACGAGGGCGGTAGGGTTGTGGCCAACCAAAAGATCGGTCTTGTACTGCTGCATGCCTGACAGCCTCGTGCGCATTCATGCGTTGCCTGCTTGCCGCTTGGCCATGGCAGCTGGTGGTACGAAGTTTAAGTCGGGGGGAGAGTGGTTTTACTTTGCGTACGTGCGTGCGCCCTCGCTCAGCTTCATCCGGTTGTGTGGTGATGAGGTGATGAGGCCGGAGAAGGCCGTCGGTGTCATGAGACACGCGCTGCGTGGATGGTTCAAACTCGCTTGATCGACCTGTGACTGAAAATGTTCGTGCGTATTTAAAAAAGAGAAAATTCACTATATCTCTACTATTAAAGCAGGATCGAACGTCGTGATGGTTCAACCTACCGATGGTTCGACCTCCCAGCGATCCCACCTCGTCCCCGAACAAAAAAAAAAAAAAAAAAAACGACCTCGCAACCCCACATCTCTCTCCCCCACCCCCTCTCCCCCGTCGGTCTTCATCCCCAGATCTCTCTCCCCCACCCCCTCCCTCACAACCAACCCCTCTCCCCCAAGACCCGACGCCGCCTCCTTGTCCGTCGGAGCGCAGTCATGCATCAGGGTCGGGGGTTCTGCGAGCAGCACCCGCCCCGCGAGCTTGCGGCCGCCCCCGTGCCGCTCGGTGCCGGCCCTGCTCCCGTGCCGCTCGGTGCCGGCCACGCCCCACCCCCCGTCTCTCCCGATCCCACTTCTTCCCCAACCGAAAATATTCGTCGCCGCCACTGCTCGCCACCCGTCCCCAAGTGCCACCTCGCTCGCGAGATCTCGATCCATCGCCACTCCTGTCCTCGTGTTCGCCTCCGATCAACCCGCAATCTGTTTTGTCCGTCACCGAGCCTCCCACTCGCGCCCCCTCAGCCACCAACCGCTCCCTCCCCCTCCCCTCTCGATCCAGATTGGATCGGGGCTGAGGTCGCGCCGCCCCGCCGGTGCCCCACTGCCGGGCCACCACCAGCCCACGCCGCTGGCCGCCCCCCTCATTGGCCCCATGTTCGTTCTCGGCCCTGTCCTCTCTGTGATCTTATCGAGTGACAAAGAAGGTGGAAGGGGAAAGCATCTTCTAGCCAGCCAGAGAAGAGAGAAGACGCAGCAGGGGAGGAGGAAGAGCCGCCCGCGCGTCGCCGACGGGCCCTCCCCGCCGTCACGCCGGGGCGGGGGCAGCGCCGGACAGAGGCTCCGGCTGCCGGTGCAGCTGCGGCAAGTGCCGCGGACGCGGAAGCGGGCCCAGGAGGGGAAGGGGGCTCTCATGCGCTCCGCCTCCGAGCCGGCGCTCTGGTGGCACGACGCCCGCGTCCACCCCGCGCAGCCCCGCCCGCCGTCCAAGCCGCCGCCGCCGCTCGACCGCCCGCACACCTGCTACGACGTCTATTTGCAGGTTAAATGATGCAGACGCCTTGTTTTCTTTCTTAAATCACAAGCTACCTGCCTGTGGATGATGGGATTGTACGCACGGAGCCTTGATAACTTACCTCCGATAATCGAGAATTCCTGACTCGGTGCTCATTCCAGCTCCAGTTAATACCATGAGCTTGTTACTGAGACAAGGTGCAGATAATTAAGATTCCTCTTCAAATGTAGCTCAAGAACTTGATAAGGAAGTTCAATACAGACTTTCGCCTCTTATCTATAAACTGGTATAGTAGGTCCACATCCTTGGAGGTTGGAGGATCTGAATCAGGAACTATCCGTTTGCCTCTCAAAAACTGGATGTAAGTTTCACAATAATCTTTAGATACAACAATTGATGAGTGGTTATTTCTTGCTTGAATGGAGCGAAAAGAGCATCTCAATGGAAGAGGAATTTTCCTCCTATGAACAAGTCCATTATATATTGATGCTTGGATATTGTAAAAATGAGGACAATATCCTGAAATATAATTTATTGCAATTAGTTAGTGCAAAAAAGTAGATTAGCCTAATTGTCCCAGAAAAGGCCATTCTCTTGGCGAACTTGCCTTTTGGTATTCCTCTCAGAGCACTTCCAAAACCTGCAATGATCTGAAGTACATTACACATGTAAGTTGTATAATTCGACTCGATATTGAACACTAGAAAGAGTGTACATATTGAATACAGCCAACTTATTGCATTGGTATGTGACCAAGAAGTATCATTACATGAAAATGATTCCAACAGATTTAACTTTGTGAGTCACAACTGCCGAATGGTGGAGTAGCTGCAAACGGGTTGAACAGAACATCCTACTAAGTTAGTGCTTATGTGACCAGGTTCATAAATCATATGCCTGTTTGCTTTCAGGCTCAACACCTCCCTCTTGGTGGACTATTGCCAAGATGGAACACACAAGTACATCCTAATCGACATCGGCAAGACCTTCAGAGAGCAAGTTCTCCGGTGGTTTGTCCACCACAAAGTTCCTTACGTTGACTCAGTGAGATATTCGACAGTGCATTATTTTCTGAAAAAAATAAAAAACCTGGGGACTAAGAAGGCTCTGTGCAGTGCAGATCATTCTGACTCATGAGCATGCAGATGACGTATTAGGCCTTGACGAAGTCTGGGTGGTACAACCAAGAAATGGCAGGAACGATGTCGAGCAAATTCCTATCTTCCTCACGCAATTCACGATGGACAGGTTCATCTCCGTCTTCTGTTTCCCAAGTGAACTGAAAAAACACCGGATTAGTCACTATAACATATCCTGTAATAACCACAGCCGTGAATTTACAGTATCGCCAGAAGATTCCCCTACTTGGTGGAGCAGAAGCCAGAGGATGGCAATGAAGATGCCCAAGCCGCGAAAATCGACTCGAAGATAATTGAGGAGGATGTGGACAAACCATTTGTAGCGTCAGGGCTAGAGTTTGTTACGTTGCCGGTAACAACCAGCGCTGTTGAGCGTTACTTTGATCTTGTTACATGTTTGACTCCTAGAGTGCTTACTTACCTTGCTACTCTGTGTTCGGGTAATGCACGGAGGAGGGTATATTTGTTTAGGCTTCTTATTTGGGAGGAGAGCCAGAGTTGTGTATTTATCTGATGTCTCAAGATTTCTACCTAAAACTGAGCATGGTAAAAAATTAATCTGGTCCATAGTTCTTTGTTCAAATAATTAGAATGCATGTTCTTGCGGATCACATATGGGAGGGTTGTTAATCAATACAACATGACATTTTTCACTTAAATATATTTAAGGGGTAGTTTGTAACGAAACCGAAAGATGTTACTAATCTGTTAAACTGCATCCAAAATTCTCAACATTGTTTATGATGTCCTTGATAGTCTAGCATGTTACTTATCTATCGTTGTTGCTAAAACTGTATGCCAAATGCTATATGTGGGTTACCGAAAAATCATAAAAGTCTACACCCCAACTTTAGTGATTTCATCTGATTAAATTCAATGGTAACACTTTTTAGTACGTTTCTCGGAGACCAGAGTCTTAGTACATGTCAGTTATCAAATAGTAGTATTCACAAGGTTGCAAAACATAATTTCACATGGTAAAACATCTACTCCCTCCGTTCCAAAATACTTGTCGTGGTTTTAGTTCAAAGAGAATCTCTGCCACGGCAAGAAAAATCCAGAACCATGGCAAGTGAAAACGCTGCCATGACAACGCCCGCTGCAGCTGTGCCCGGAGTTGGATCAATTGTATCATCCTCCTCTGCCAGTGCTACTAGCTCGTCTATGGGGCCGCAAGGAAGATGTCTGTTGGAGTATAAATTAGGAGCGTATGTTTTTTTCCCGTAGCAACGCACGGGCCCTTTTGCTATAATAATAAAGCGGGTAGCGCTTCTATCGTCCGTCGTGGCTTTTTTACGAAAAAGTCCCTCCGTTTTCGAGCATTCAACCCACAGTCCCTGATTAAGTAGATACGTGGAAAAAAGTTTCAGATTTGCAAGAAAGCCCCTGCAGCTGTAAAATTTTCAGTCGTGATCCTTTGTTTGACCTTATCCTCTTCTAGCCGCATCGGAGCACGAGAAGGTGAGTGGCGGCGCCCTTGTCGACGAACTGGAGGAGATCCTCACCGACGGTCACCGGCGTCGAGGTGGGAAGGTGAGGCCGCCGCCGCCGCCGGCCCCTCGCTCAGGTACGCCCTCCTCCTCTCCTGACCCCATCTCCTCTCTCTCTCTCCCCCTCTCTGGCACCTTCCGTTCGATCTGTGCTGAGACCCGGCGAGATTTGTTTTCCTCCGAATAGAGGGGCCCGTCCGAGAAGATGCACGAGGCGACGGGAGGGCGGGCGCGGCACGAGATGGAGACCGGGGAGGCGGCGGTTCCGCCCAGGGCGACCAGCGGGCGGAGGTACAAGGCGCTCATGCCGTGGCGCTTCCAGCGCGCCTTCATCAGGAACCGGGCCAGGAGCACTGCTACCGCCGGCGCCGCTGCACCCAGGGGCGGCGGCGGGGCGCCGGCGAGCGGTTCTGGCGCCAAGCGTCCCAGATCGGAGTGCAAAACTGCCTACCATTGTTCTCTTTTATTCGCTCAAGGACCATGGTTATGTTCATTCAATGAAGTTCAGATCAGCTTGCTATTCCATAAGGTGCAGTCCTAGAGTTGTAGCCGTTTCTTGGCTGGAAAGGGTGGTAAGACTATCTCTTTACTGTCCTGATGGCACAAGGAAGAAGCTTTCAGAATCGCAACAAATGGATGAAAGGCGTGATTGGAAGCGCCAGGTGGTTCAAACTTTGGTGGACAAGTATAATGATCAGCACCATCTTTCAGGGGTTTGATCTCTGCCCATCTCTCCTGCACTCATTTTTTTCTTCTTTTCTAGAAGATTGCATTGTGTTGTCATATATTCATATAACAGTTGGTTGCTGATCAGATTGATGTTTCTTAATTTCGGGATCTTGCATATGGACTCAAAAATGTTGTGTGCTTGGAATCAGTTGTTGGGGACAATGGTCGTAGGTACTATCATGTCAATTTCACTATGTGAAGACTAAAGGAGCTGATGATTGTAACTGTTGTGGCGAAGATCTTTTCTTTACACAGGTCAAAATCGAGGGGGTAGAACTGGAGGTTAGCTATTTCTGCATGGTTGCGCCTACTGACAACGGTATTGTGTACTCTTTCTTGACCTACATATCTTTCAAATATATCATTGCTTATCCTTGAGCGCGTTTGAAATATCTCAAACTGGTTCGCGCGGCCACGCAATATCTATATACACTTGTTCTTATTTTGTTTCTCCCCATCAACTGTGAGTCATTGTCATCTGATTTCATGGTCTTCTCGCTTTGCTTCTGAATGATGGTCTGTACAATGTGAAGAAGAGATGATCTCAGGAGTCAATGGTAATAAGATATGCCAATCACAATACCGTTGTACTGAACGTTATTCAGAAATGATTGCAGATGATTCTGAACAAACACCGGGGCAGTTTCCTCAGTAGCTATTGCTACTTCTACCAAATGAATGATCTACCAGGAGCCAGGAGTGAACTTAGTTGGAGCGCCTCAAAGGAGGGCCAGGAAATTTTGTAGCCATTTCAGCTCGTGTACATATATTAGTTCAGTTAGTGATTATGCAGAATAGATTATTGTTTCTGTAGAATTTGACCTGTACATTGTAACGGCTGTATTTATGTGCTGGTCTCCACTGAAAAAATGCGCTACTGAATGCAGATGTTCTCCTGTTCTGTCGTGTCGTCTCCTTGGAGTTTGATGTTTCAGTAAAGTTGACAGTACGTCTTACGTGAAAAATTGTCTCCTCAGAGTAAGAAGAAGGGATTATTAAGGAAGAAGAGAATCTTCTAAAATACTGTACATCACTAATTTTTATAGAAACTATTGTATTTGGACAGGCTGATGGATCTGTTGAAACATATTACTGTATCACGTATCTGGTAGGACTCCGGTACATATCTGGGAGGAGTCCGGTAGTCTTACCTCTCTGGTAAAAAACAATCAACTAGCCTGGTTGTTTCAGTCTCCTCTCTTCTTAGAGGGAGGCCTGGGTTCGAATCCTGCCAGCGTCCTCTTTTTTCCTTTTTATCTTTTGGCGCCGATGATGCAGTAGGAGGTGCAGATATAGTTGAGAGCATAGTTTCATGCATGGACCATGTTTTATTGACTTTTATATTGACATATTACACTCAAATGTTGATCAAACGAGAGAAGAAATAAGTAGCAGTGTTACAACTGCAGATACAGGGAGTAGGTAAATGCATTTTTATTTATTGTTTTATTTTATTTGTGTGATAGATTGCGAGTCGGATGTGCATTGATAGTTGTGGAGATCTTGGATTGAGAAGATCAAGAGATGGACATACTGAATGAAGGAAGAAGATAATGAAAAAAAGTTGACAATACCTTCTCTTTTATCTTGGCGCGGTACCCAATACCTTCTCACAAGAATATGTTCTCATTCAAAGGCACATACAATTAATCACAAAGGAATAAGAACAATTACACGAGACAATCTGAAGGTGTCACAGACCGTCACACCGAAAGACAAGCTCACGAACGTCTGGATTCGATTTTTTGTTTTGTTTATTACATCTTTATATATTTTTGCATTTTTTTTCTTCCGTTGCAACGCACGGGCCGTTTTGCTAGTCTCTACTATTAAAGCAGGATCGAATGTCGTGATGGTTCAACCTAACGATGGTTCGACCTCCCAGCGATCCCACCTCCTACGTAAAGAAAATCGGCAAGCGATCCCACCTCCCACGTAAATAAAATCAGCTCGTTAGCTCCTCCCACCCACGTCCCCCAAGCGATTTTTTTTCAATCCTTCATTCCCTCCGAAAACCAGCCTCCTTCACCCAAAAAAACCATACAAAGAAACCGTCACATTCTCTGCCCCTCCACGACCGCTGCCTTCCGCCTCGATCGCTCCTTCTGGTGGCGCACACCCACGACCTCCGATCCATTCCTCCTCTGCACAGCCGCCCTCTTCCCTCTCCCCCACGCAAAGCTCCGCCCTCTCCCCCGCCGGCGCCGCCCTCCACTCACCTTCTTTCCTTAAAGCGGGGAGGCCCTAGATAGATTCGAGCAAGTCAGCAGGGCGGCGGCCATATCCGCCACGGCCACACCTCATTGAGATGGGCCACATCGGGAGAGGTAGATCGAGGGGTGGGCATTCGTGCAGGGTGGCCCAGGCCTGGCGTCACAGGCGGCGGTGTGATTCGATGGTCGAGAAGGCCTAGGACATGGCTGAGGCATCCGCTTGATCTCCATCTCCACTAGCCACCGCCGCCGTTTGAACCCACGGGCGTGAGACTATCCAATCCTACAATGTTTTTGGTGAGAATTGGTGTCTGTCTTCTTTTGATTATTTGGGAGCATTAAGGAGGGGGACAAACAGAGCCATCACTTGCGCTCTGTTTGGGGTTTGTGAGGAGGAGGAGAAAATTCATGCCGCGCCTTCGAGATTCTTCGTGGAACTGTAAGTTTTCTCTCCATCTATTGTTTCTATTCTATTTGATAGATTGCATCCGATCTATAATCAGTTTTTTGTCCAATTTCCTCATCTGATTTTTTTATCCATGGCTCTGTAAATATGAACGATCTAATTGCCTGCCACCACTGAAGATCGACGTTGCATCTGTGCCAACCATCGAGTCGTCAATATCTATGTCGGGAGGGTAACTGCCTCACCCTCGCTATGTCCTTTCATCTACAATACCCATGTAGCCATGCCAAAATACTATCGATCAACATACAGTATGCCAACCTTGGCCCTTGGTTCTTGGTTCTGTAGTTTGTTTTGATTTTTTTTCTGCTTTGTCGAGTTAAACTAGAAGTGTCTCTATGTAATTAAGCACACACCATATTCTTCCCTAATATGTGTTTACTATCAATAAGTTCGCAGGTTGAAGCATGCTAATCACCCCACATGTACGCCCTATTGCCTTGATGTGATGGCCTATATAGCTTCACCTGGAGGTGTTCACGTCTCCACTTGCCCATTGGTAACCTTGATGAAGTGGTTAATTGGTTAGGAACCAAAATATTTGAATAATGTTGAGTCATCAGGCCATTTATTTATCCATTATTTGGTTTATAATTTTTCATTTGTACACATCGATGATTTTCTAGATTGAGACCAAGAATTAAGATTGATCCATATTTCTCTTTATTAGTTTGTTGCATTTATGAAGGCTGGTCGTCTTCCTAGAGGAATCAAACATTATGGGTTCCCATACAATTCTTACGTGTCATGCTGGTATATCCCCTCTCTTTTTACTTTTCGAGTTTACTTTTATTTCAGTTTCTAGGTGCACCTAAATTTTCTTCAAGGGTGACAAGCACATCCCTGGACATAACAGATAATTGTTTTTTAGCTATTGTAAACCTGAAGTGGTATCCCCATTATAATCTTTTGGATTATCTAACTGAATCTAGAATACATACCAAGTGCCATTGTTTGCTAATTATGATTTATAATTGCTGCTTTCTATGGAATAAATAAGATTATGTAGGTTTCATATCACACCCCCTTTGCAACTTTATTAAAGGTAAATAGCTTAGCCCTCTATTGATGATGTCTTTGGTTGTTCAAATCGTGTCATGTGGCTGCTCATGTCTCGCTGTCTTGATGACTAACTTTTTGATGTCTTTATCCTCTCATATAGTTTCTTATTATTAAATAATCATATGGACTATTACTAGCACAAGAAAACATTTTCACGGTTTCTCTTAAATAAGCATTCATTCTTTTTAGGGGAAGTATGCACATTCATTTGTTGTTGTGAAAAAAGTGAGCTAAATGCCAAATAGCAGTGCTCCAGTTTACTTTCCATACCGCAAAATATGTGTTTCACTATAGTTTATTCTTGAACATAGTACTACATGTTTTATTTTTGCATTTTGAATTAGAAAACAACAACTCCAATTTCATATGGTCAATTTACTCTTTAATTTGCAGGGTCACAAGTGAATTTAAATGCCATTTCCTGGAAATCGGTGTAAGATAACATCACCCCTTATGAAGTTCAATTGTTTCAATGCTCTTAGAAGACAACCTGAGTACCAAGGACAGAAATACACGACTATGCCATGTTAGTGCCGAGTCCAAGTCGATACCATGTATCTATGTATCATTCAACATTTCAAAAGGAAATGCCAACTTGGTTTCTTTTTGTTCCAATTACATCAATGTGTTTCTTTCAAGTTGGTTGCAAAAAAGTATAATTTAGAAGTCCCGCAGCAATGCGCCGCCGCCGATTGAACCCACGGGTGCGAGACTGGGAGACGTTTTTTACGGGCGTATGGGCCACCATCCTCGAGACAGCGCCATGGACGGTACTGGCTGCAGCAGCGGGACCTTACCCTGCTCTGGCCCATGGTCGGTGATGAGCTCTCTCTCTCTCTCTCTCTCTCCTTTGCCCTCACATTTTTTTTGGTTTATCTTCCTGTTTATTCTCAGATCAAAGTCAATGGGACGTGATGTACCATAAGAATAAGATGTTTGCATGTTTTCAAATGATGAGTTGTTTCAGAATTGTTAGAATAAGCTCGCCCTCGTTCTTTTCTGTTTGAATTAGATTTGCTTGTTCCGAATTTTGATCACATTGTTGTGTGATGTATTGATCTTGGTGTTGTTTTGTTTGCATAGACACCTAGCGATGTATCAAAATCTGTCCTGCGGAATAAAGGAGCGTTGAGGATGATGGTTTCCATGTTGGCTTGGATGTTGCTTGTTTGGTAGTGGCCTTTAATATGTCACGTAAGATCTTGGGGTATCATATTCGCTGATTCTCCATTAGATTCCCCTGTTCATTGCATGATTTTTCCTGTTGTGTTCGGTTAGTTGTGATGCGTGTCGCCTGTAGGGATACGTTGTGGCCGCAAGCCATGCGTGTGCCGGTGACAAGCATGCTAGGTAATATTTGTGTTCATGAATGCAGGAGGAAAGTAACTTGATAGTTTGAAATAAAAATGGTTCCCAGAAGATTTGGTCATGGTGCAGTATTCTTAGGCTAACTTACTATTTCTTGTAGAAACTAGAAAGATATGTCTAGAGAATAAATGTACATGTAAATTTGGTATACATAGTTTCAATACATGTGCATTTCACTTTCAGTTATATGTAGGTTACTAGCATGCTTTTATTCGAGGTATTTGCCAAGTGGTGTGTGGCTGAATTAAGTGGAAGTTCTTCCATCGGTTGTTGCTGGTCATATAGAGTTTACCTTTGATTTTATATATGGTGTACATGGGTCCAGTTTTCTTGAGAAAATTTGATGTAGTTTTCTGCAATAATTAGCCTGGTTTGTATCATTTGGTGACCTATGAAGTTGTATAGTCACATTCTATATTGTACAAGTAATCACTAATCTACCAAAAGTAGAGCTATGATAACTGCATTCAATCAAGACTATATTACAAGAATTTCCACCCAATAATAAGACCATGGTTTTCAGTAGTGCTTGTACAATGAAAAGGGGTAGTCCCGAGATTCAAATTTGTTCACCAGAGTGGCTTTTTGATTAGTTTTTGCTTTGTTTCAAGTGCCAATCGAGGAACCACGTCAAGTACAAGCTTTATGCTACCATGCTTTGATGCTTCACTTTGTCATCATGAGGGTAAATTCTGCATCACTTATTAAAATTTGCTATATATTGAAGATGCAAAAAATGAAATAGATGGTTCACAACACAGTAGTCGAGGGACCGTGAACAAAGGGTATATCTGCATGAAATGTATGGTACTTCCCTCGTGGAGGTGCTGTCTTGCCCCTGCAGACCTATCATCTTGCCTGGAGGTGCGGGTTGTGGAGACAAAATACCCAGTTCATTGTTTGTTTTGTGAAGTTTGTGATTTCTGCATCCCATCCATAATGATCTTTGTAGTTAGATGTTAGTCAACGTTGCACTGATGCGTGAAAGGAAGGATATCTGATAATCAATTCATTTTTCACGTGTTAACAAAATCAGCTAAGCATACTTTTCATGTCTTAACAAAATATATATACGCATGTGTGTTTTCTCCTCCAGATTTTTATGGTCTGACTTCTTTTGTGAATAATAGTCTTGTTCAATCAGATTACCAGCTCCAAATATAGAAGCAACTTGCTTTGGAATGGTTGAAGGAGGCATTGCTGCAGTGAAAACATTCAGTGGTCAACCAGAAAAGGAAACTATGGTCAAGAAAAAGGAGTTACACCCCCAGATACTCAAAGATGGGTTGAAACCGCAACAAGGATGTTTGGTTGCATGATACAATAATCGCAGGATAAAGAGCTTTATTATGGTATGTTTCCTTGTGCTCTGCACATTTTTAGTTAAGATGAGATGGTGTGTTGGAGACAAGAGATGGTCTCCTCCAGGCCACTATATCCTACGGCGACTTTGGAAAATGATGGCTTTTGTTCTGAAAATTGTTAAGTTCTTCATTAGCCTAGAAATATTACGCGATAAGTGTTGGGCAACAAATGATGTGTTTATTTACGTGCATGAACTACTGCATTGAGTTTTGAATTTTAGCGGCGTTGTTGCCTAGATAAGACTTGCATGGAGTGTGTCTATAAAATAACATATTTCCAGAGTCTTGAGTGGTATTTTTTACAATGAATCTTGTAATAAATCATTTGGGGATACTCTACTATGTTGTTGTTGACGTGTTCATATCATCTCAATTTGACTGAGCTTAATGGCTTTTGTGAATTTTGTTGTTGTGCACAAGCTCAAGTCTTACTTAGAGCCCTTTCTATAGGTCATCGCAATGATGTGCATGTCATTGTGTGCATCTCAGAAAGTGGCATAAAATGATTTTGATAGTTCGATCATGAGAAACATGATCATAAAATGGCTAGCCTAGAGGACTTAAGTTAAGGTTATCCAGCATGATCGGTCAAACTAATTTGGTTTGTCGTTCCGTGGCAACGCACGGGCATCATGCTACCATGCTTTGATGCTTCACTTTGTCATCATGAGGGTAAATTCTGCATCACTTATTAAAATTTGCTATATATTGAAGATGCAAAAAATGGAATAGATGGTTCACAACACAGTAGTCGAGGGACCGTGAACAAAGGGTATATCTGCATGAAATGTATGGTACTTCCCTCGTGGAGGTGCTGTCTTGCCCCTGCAGACCTATCATCTTGCTTGGAGGTGCGGGTTGTGGAGACAAAATACCCAGTTCATTGTTTGTTTTGTGAAGTTTGTGATTTCTGCATCCCATCCATAATGATCTTTGTAGTTAGATGTTAGTCAGCGTTGCACTGATGCGTGAAAGGAAGGATATCTGATAATCAATTCATTTTTCACGTGTTAACAAAATCAGCTAAGCATATTTTTCATGTCTTAACAAAATATATATACGCATGTGTGTTTTTTCCTCCAGATTTTTATGGTCTGACTTCATAATTGTCTTGATGGTCACTTTAATCCATGTAATTATAAATACCCGAAATATAGTCCTCATAGTTGTTCTAGGGTTTACATACGGTCTAAAATATGATTGTGTGCATGTATTTGATTATTGGGCTGTTGAATGGCCTTTGTATGTGTATTTTGACCAACAAGAGAGCTAGCTGCTGCGTTGAGTTGCTATACACGGGTAAATAAAGGTTTCTTTTCGCAAAATATCATTTAGGAACACCCACCACCTCACCTGGTCGGACCGCGTCCGCACCTCTCGCTCCCCTGGTCGGCTCGCTCCCCATCGGCGCTCCCCTCGCTTCTGTCGAACCCTAAACTCCAACCCCCGTGCCGCTGGCAAGCAGGCGCGCCGGATCCACTGCCCCTGCCGCATCCGCTGGCGTGTGTCGTTCTCACCATCACATCCACCCCCCGGCCTCCGCTGTCGTCGTATCATTCACTGTCGTCGTCATGTCATCTTCCAGCCCTGTCCGCTCTGGATTGCATGGTCGCGTTGTCGCTGTCCCATTGATCGGGTGCCCCGATTGTGGCGACCCTGTCACCTCCTAACACTCTATCACCGAGGAACGTGATGGTTGGGTGTTCTACAAGTGCAAGAAGCACACTGTAAACATGATTTGATCACCTCCTGCTCCCTCTTTGATCTGACCACCCCTCCTGGTGTGATAATGCTAGATTTTCTTATATGATTTGGTTGCTCTGATAATGTTTGGTGTGATAATGCTGGATTTGCTTATGTTTGCTGTGATAATGGTTGATTGCTTGATTCCTATTATTAGATGCTTGATTTGCTTTATCCTGAGTGACTTGGCCATCATCTTGTGTGTGGTATGCACTTCATCTCGAGTGACTTGCCATTAGGGCATCCACAATGTCTAGAGGCAACCTTGCCTCTATGATGGATCCCATTCAACGCCTCCAAGTTTCATAGATAAGTATGCAATGTATAGAGATTGTGGTTGCCTCTTAGATGGACCCTACAACATACTAAAAACGGAAGAAATCTCAACCTATTTTATTCTGCCAAACATCTCTCACAACTGATCCTAGAAACTGACATGTGGGGTCATAGAGTTATTTTGATAGATTGAGGCTTCCTCTAAGCTAAGAGGCGATGCTAGCAATTTTAGACTAGAGGCTGTAGTTTGCAATGTATAGAGGCTGCCTCTAGTAGGACAAAGAAGGCTTAGAGGCAGCAAAAACAACACATTATGGATGCTCTTATCTTATGTGACATGAACCTCCTCCAGTGTGGCCTGGCCATCATCTTGCTGTTCTTGAACCTGCTCCACTATGACTTGCCCATCATCCTCTAACACATCCTCAAGAATAGCCATTTGCCTCCTCGTCACTTGTAGCTTTGGCCTTGGAAGAATACTTGGCAAAATGCCAGGTTTTCTCTTGTCACATCCTACCCTGTTGTGGCCTTGTTCATTGCAGTATGAACATGTTGTTATACCTCCATGTCTGGTTAACACCCTTGTTCCATCTTTCTTCTCACTCTAATAAAGTTGCTTTCTCCTTCTCTTGTTGGAAGGCCTCCCTACCTTTTTTTTCATAGAGAGATGGCTTGATTTCACACCCATTAATCTTCTCCCACTCACTCCTATTTGTGCAAGGCTTGATAATGGGTATGTAAGCTAGCTTGAAAACTTCTATACTGTAACAGGAGTGCATCAGAGTCTGAGGTTTAATTCTCTCATGTCTACATCATGCAATGCATGGTGACAAGGAACTCCACTTACATCCCACCTTTTGCATGTGCAACTCTCTTCCTTTATGTGAACAATGTATGTCCTCTTCTTGTTGTCAACTTGGAAAATCCCATCACCAGCACGTGAAACCATGCATGTAGATGATAGCTCTATATTATTTTCTATTATTTTCCTTATTTTGGGGCATATGGTTTCAGGCCACTTCTGTGCCCTTTTCCTCTTGTTGTAGAATCTCACCATTAGCTAGGTTTTGATCTTGTCAATCATTGATCTAAGGTGCATCTCTCTTGCCTCAAGAATATATTCTTTGAAACCTCACACTTGGGCAAAACTCTCTAGAACCTTCTAACCCAAGTGTTTGGTGCAAGTTGCTCAATCCATTTGTAGTCTTCTAGACTGATGGCCTTCATCTCTTCCATGTTTGTAGTCCACAGTTCTGGTGTTGTGCTCCTTGCACACTTCCAGAGCTCGTTCTTAAGAACATCTCCTTTGTGTGTTTGTTGAAAGTTTTGCCATATGTGCGTGACACAGTGTCTGTGATGTGCATCAGGAAAGTGCTGCCTCACTCCCTTGATGAACCCCTTTTGCATGTCTCGCATTATAGTCCATGGCTGTGTATTTAGTATTCCCAAGTCACTCTTCAGATTTGACAAGAACCATTTCCATGTGTTAGTGTTTTCAACCTCCATAACTGCAAATGTTATAGGGTAGATGCGGTCATTGGGAGTCATGAACTTCTAAATCAAACATACCATCTGTTGCATCCATGTTCAAAGCCCTGCATGTTTTTCTGGCCCTATGCTCAAGGTGAAATGAAGGAATATGATATCCTCGTTGAGGGGGTCCTGGTATGTAATCATGTTTTGACTCTTCCTCACTTTCACATAGTGCATCTTCCCCACTTGGATCTTGATCACCCTTTTGCCATTGATTTGTGTATTGCTTTTGCTATTGACCTGCATGGTTAAGTTGAACTTGGTTAGGCTGTTCCACCTGCTGTGTCTCTGCCCATTCCAATTGTTGTTGATCTGCATGTTCAACTTCAACTTGAATAGCGTGTTGCTCTTGCTCATGATGTGACTGCCCCTCTTGCACTTGCTCCTTATTTGGCCTCATGCCACTAATTTTGATCACACGAGGATCATCATTATTAGAATAAACAAGAACAATAGTAACATATGATGTGAGGCTGTGATCATGATCAAGATAAATCTGTTGGAACTGGTTTTCATTTATGACACAATCCTTCATGTTTTGAGTCATAGTGTTGTCCCCCAGCTTAATCACTCTTAATCCATTCTTGTAAACTGCCAACTGAGGAACACACGAGTAAGCCCTAATCCTGCCCTCAATCTCATAACCTATTTCTTTCACTAACTCACAACAACAGTAGGTGTCCAATTATCTATATCACAGTAGTCATACCAAATGGAATGGCCTTTGTGGTAAACCCCATGCTTGCGTGAGCAAAGAAAATAACCACTATGTATGACCTCAACACAGAAGAGGTTGCCTTTGGGTTCTGCAAAACAAGCACATTGATAATGTTCACACAATGCAATCTTCACACATGTTCATACAATGCAATCTTCGGACATATTCAGTACAGTAAAAAAGACAGTGCAAACAGTAAAATGTGCAATCTTTAGACATATTCTGCAATCTTCACACATGTTTCGTACAATAAAATAACATACAGTGCAATCTTCAGAGTTTTTTTGACATCTTGTTGCAAAATTAAATAATCTATAGAATATGCACAATCTTCACCCATATTCATACAGTAAATGCAATCATATGCACAATATTCATACATTTTGATGCAAAAAAAATTACAACAGTATTCATACAGTAAAAAGAGAAAGTGCAAAATTCATATATGGTTTGACAGTTATATCACACAGTGAAATCTCTAGAGTTTTTTGACATTTTGTTGAAAATTCAACCATGCGCGGAATAAAAGCAGGACATTTGGCCTCCAGTGGACAAATACATGATTGGTGAGATTCAAAATCGTGTCCTTTGTTGGGGTATCAAAGATGACGAGACGACATTTGATCAACGAAATGCATATGAAAACATACTTTTTGAGCCAAATTACAAAGGCTTGCAGTACACCGCTATTGTTTCACCCACTATCCACACCCACGGAACCCTAACCATAATCTGCTGCTGCAGCTACTAAACCCTACTTGGACGAGTAAAGTACCTAAAACCCTACAAGTCTGTGGCCCTGATCCGTGACGACACATCCAAAACCCCAACAAACCAATGCAATTGAACCCACCGCGGAGCCGTTCCATGAGCTAGCGTGAAAGTATATACCGAAGAAGGG
Organism: Hordeum vulgare subsp. vulgare; assembly: GCF_904849725.1. Lineage (NCBI taxonomy): Eukaryota > Viridiplantae > Streptophyta > Magnoliopsida > Poales > Poaceae > Hordeum > Hordeum vulgare. The sequence continues at coordinate 520,800,550 of NC_058523.1, forward strand.
TGGGACGATAGCGACGTACCGTAAAGTGGGAGATCAGCATCGGGCGGACGACGCGTCAGGTGAAAAGGACGTCGCACGCCTCTACCGAAGGGCGCGGGCGGCGACGGCTCGGCACGGACGACGAGCTCATGTCACCGTCACCGCACGCTGCGCACGCCGGCGAGCTCGAGGTCACCACCTCGGCTGGGATGACACGTGACCTGGGGAACACGCGAGGAGGCTAACGACCGATGGGCTGAACAGGAGTAGACTAGCCGATCGGGTGCGGTCCGACCAGGTGGGATTCATTCCTCATTTATCCGCGTACAGGAGCTCGGTGCAGGAGCCAGCTGATTTAACAGTCAAAGTACACGTGACGAGGCAAGTCAACAGCCCAATCAACAAATATAAGGCAACTACAAGGACTGTATTTTGGGTATTTGCAACTACATGAACTAAAATGACCACCAAAACAACCACGAGGACCTGTGTTGAATTTTTGTCGCACAAAAACCATCAGTGACCGAGAAAAATAACCACGTCGCTCCATAGCAAATCCGGCACTGCCAGCTACGCTTTGTTGCAGGTAAGCACGCTCCAAATTACATGTCCCACGTGTACGTGTGACACCACAGGATTAACTGTATCTTGTTGCTGCTGACAGCAGGAGGCGGCACTTTGTCAAAAAAGCCAAGGAGAGCGGGGAAGAGGAAACGGACATAGAGCCGTTGAGATGAGCAATTAATCCACTCTAACCACACTCCAGCAACGCCATGAAACCCACTACTAACCACAGGACGGGCCCAACGATCAGGCACCAACGGTCGCCGGGTGCAAGACCCACACACCCGGTCCCTTTCCACGATCGATCCCCTGCCCGCGCCAGCTCACCAGCCACTTCCGGCCACAGCCAATCGTGGCCGCCCACGTGACCCCACGAACCGATTTCACCGCGTCGTGCGTCACCACCGTCCGCGCATACCCGCCACTTCCCACCATCCCGCGGGCCCCGCCTTCCCCCCCCGCCATAAATCCACTCCCCGCCCTTTCCCTCGCTCCCCCACACTCTCCACCACTTCGCTCCCCGCCGTGGCAAACTCTGCTTTCTCGCCCGCCGCCGCAAGCAGAGCATGGTTCCCCCCCGCGGCCTCCTCCTCGCCGCGGCATTGTGCCTGCTCTTCCTCGCCGCCGCAGGTAATGATCACCGCGCCGACGCCGATGGCGGCTCGTGTTTCCGTCGACAATGCCGGTGTGGTTTATTTACTGTACTAATTAGTGAGTACTGACGATGGATGTCTTTGGTTGCAGACGCGGGCACCGTGGGCGTGAACTGGGGGCGGGTGGCGAACGACCTGCCCAGCCCGGCGGCGGTGGTGCAGCTGCTCAAGCAGCACGGCATCGCGCAGGTCAAGCTCTACGACACGGAGCCCGCCGTGCTGCGCGCGCTCGCCAACAGCGGCATCAAGGTGGTCGTCGCGCTGCCCAACGAGCAGGTCGCCGCGGCCGCCCGGCGCCCGTCGTACGCGCTGGCGTGGGTGCGCCGGAACGTCGCGGCCTACTACCCGGCCACGCAGATCCAGGGCATCGCCGTCGGCAATGAGGTGTTCGCCACGGCCGCCAACGTCACGGCGCAGCTCGTCCCGGCCATGATCAACGTGCACGCGGCCTTGGCCAGGCTCAGCATGGACAAGGCCGTCAAGGTGTCGTCCCCCGTCGCGCTCACCGCGCTCGCCAACTCGTACCCGCCGTCCGCCGGCGTGTTCAGGGAGGAGCTCTCGCAGTCGGTGATGAAGCCCATGCTCGACTTCCTGTCGCAGACCGGCTCCTACCTCATGGTCAACTGCTACCCGTTCTTCGCCTACGCGGACAATGCCGGCGTCATCTCCCTCGACTACGCGCTCTTCCGCCCCAACGCCGGCGAGCTCGACTCCGGGAGCGGGCTCAAGTACTACAGCCTCCTGGACGCGCAGCTGGACGCCGTGTTCACGGCGGTGGGCAAGCTGGGGAGCTACAACGGCGTGCACGTGGTGGTGTCGGAGACGGGGTGGCCGTCCAAGGGCGACGCCAAGGAGGTCGGCGCCGGCGCGGGCAACGCCGCGGCATACAACGGGAACCTCGTGCGGCGCGTGCTGTCCAAGAACGCCGGCACCCCGCGGCGCCCCGACGCGGACATGGACGTGTACCTCTTCGCGCTCTTCAACGAGAACCAGAAGCCCGGGCCGACGTCGGAGCGCAACTACGGCGTGTTCTACCCGAACAAGCAGAAGGTGTACGACGTGGAGTTCGTCCTCGGCGGCGGCGGCGGCTCTGTGGGCGGCGGCGGGCTCGGGTGGCAGGACAACGGCGGCGGCGGCAATGCCGGAGCGGGCGGGGCGGTGAGGGCGGCGGCGACGCCGGGGGAGGCGTGGTGCGTGGCGAACGCGATGGCGGGCGAGGCGCGGCTGCAGGCGGCGCTGGACTACGCGTGCGGGCCGGGCGGCGCGGACTGCAAGGGCATCCAGCCCGGCGCGGCGTGCTTCGAGCCCAACACCATGGTCTCCCACGCCACCTTCGCCTTCAACGACTACTACCAGCGCAAGGGCCGCTCTATCGGCACCTGCGACTTCGCCGGCGCCGCCTACGTCGTCAACCAGCCACCAAGTGAGTCGCTTCCTTCCTTCCCGCTCAATGCGCTCGTTTCTTGCCTGCCTGCAAGCAAAGATTACGTGTAGTAGTAGTACCGCTCGTGCAAATGTACGTCCATTATTACTTGCATTACAGAGCAAGATGTAGGTGAGGTACTCCCAAGCCGACCAAAATGTACTAGGCGCTAGGTACTCCTAATCGGAGCAAAATGTTTGGTGCTAGTTACACGATCATGACCACTCCTAAGTTTCGTTAGTAGTAGTAGTAACAAATTACTGATGATGCAAAGTTAATAACCTACTCCCTCCTTAAACTAATATAAAAACGTTTAGATTACTAAAATAGTGATTCAAATGCTCTTATATTAGTTTACATAGGGAGTACTTTCTTTAGGAAGAAAAGTTACTACGAACTGGACAATTTACTGGTAGTAAACATGCACCAGGGATGGTACAAGCATCGGTGAAAGTTTGTGTGGGAGCCACGGTACTACCTAAAGCGAGAAACATCCCGGTACCATAGACGGCAATTTACAGAGGGAAGGTGGGTAGCACAGTTTGAAATCAAGCGAAAGTTGCTTTGCGTCGTAGTACGGGAATGATTCCTTCCCGTCCTTTGTTTCTGCCCCCACACAAGCAAAGCACACGCCATTAATCGCGACAATCGCCTTAGAGCATGTTATCGGTTATAAGGAGCGGTCATGCCCAATCTAATAGGCACATATACAATAATACATTTTTAATGTGTACGTACTAATTTAATAGTAGTTGGCTCATCTTAGGGTGTTTCTTTTCATTGACTTTTTTATGTAGGGATTAAAAAAAATCCTTTTTAGTCCTATGTAAAAAAACAGGAGAGACATAAACAGATTATAAGGATTTGATTGCATGGGACTAAAAGGGACTTGTAACGCTGTGATTTGTGACCCAAATCTGCACCGCACTGCGATTTGCACGCCAGTACCAGTTCACGTCCGCATTGGATTCGAGCTGCTGTTCATCGAGAGCGTGCAGTTGCTGGTCAGGGTCTCGAGTTATGACCGTGGCTAGACGGCTGTCGGTCAGCTCCATGCTCCAGACCGGGCGTGGTGGCTCGCGGCTCGGCGCGATGTGACTCGACCTTGTGCTCTTTACTTCCGCCGTCGGAATGCGTGCCATGCATGGCCGGCCGTCGCGTCGGCATACGGCGTCGTGCTTCCGGGTTCCTCGGCTGCCTCTTGTTCGTGTACCTCTCGCATTCTTTACTCCTCTTCGGTCCCGGTACAAGAATTTGTTGGCCCTCCATGTTCTCAATGGAGGTTCCGTCGTTTTATAACATGTTGATCTTACTCGGTGTGTGTGTGTGTGTTTATTCCGTTGTTTTTGCAGAGATGGGCAAGTGCGAGCTCCCCTCCACGGTCTGAAGCAAAGCAACAGCGTCCTCCACGCATCTCGGGATGCGAGATTGATTCACTATAGTAGTAGTTAACGAAAGGGGATGGAAATATCTACGTACCGCAGCCCGCAGGTCGGCCAAAGTGCAGGGAAAGAGGGGAGGAATGCTGGAATCTGTGCTCCTTTTCTTTGGTCTTTGCTTGCATGCATCTGGACGCCCGCCCGCTGCAGCGTATGTAGAACATTGGTGGTGGTACTGTAGCCGGCCAGCCCTTGGCTCTTCATGGGAGGGATATCTTTGTTTTAACTCGTCTCTGTAACTATGCTTTTACTCTAAGCTTGGATTACCACTTACTACCACTATAGATTAATTCTACCAAGTACTATAATGGTACTAGCCTTTTTGCGTCCCAGTTGTGGTTTGCTGTCTGGGCTCCCGCGTGCTCGATCGTTTTGGTTTGGCTCGTGTCTTGATCATTGTTTTGCCTCGAAGTTTGTGTACTACCGGAAATGGTGCTTGGCTTGGAAGACAGCTTGGTTGGTAATCGAGTGTCAACTGATGATGGTGGCAGGCAGGGCAGCAGCTCCCCACGATCAGTGTCTGGACCGCTGCTTGCTTGCGTTGGTGGCCCTGGTTAGTGGTTAGGATATTTCTTGCCAAGCCTGAAGATCGCCCAACCGGACGGAGGAATTTCCTCCCAGGTTGCTTTGAAGAGGATGTACTGTAGTAGGCCACAATGCAGCGTTGCTTGGACAACTAAACACTCCCTTGGATCTGGATCATGTTTAGTCTTCGGCTAGCCTAAAAATTGGCCGGTCTCAGCAGAAGCGCCTGCTGCAATTTGTTTGTTTAACCACTAGTGCGTGCTTGATCTGATCTTTGGTGCGCTCGGCCAGCTCGCACATCTGCGTGAGTTCCTCGTCAGGATGGATCTGTGGGTTGGTTGGTTCGTTCTCCATCACGGCACACGTTGGTTCGTGCTCCACCCTCCGTGGCACGTGGGGGTGGTGTGGTGGTGGGCGTTTTCGTAAGCGTCTTCGTGGGTGGGTGAGTGGTGACCTCCGGCTGAGACCGACGGCCACCTCCGGGTGTGCGAGCATGTGAGGGGAGCAGGCTGCCGATTGGAGCTGGACGGAGGGACGGATCATGGACCAGGACCACTGCCGGAGGTTTCTCACCGATCGAGGTGATCTTTGCCCGCGTCACCGCGGTGAAAATCCGTGCCCGGCCCACATGCCGGGTCTTGGCTGCACAGTGCACGGGCAGGGCAGGGCAGAGCGATGCGTCTAGACGTTTTTCTTTTCTTTTTCTGGACGCTTTGCTTTCTTTTCTGGTTCAAGCTTTGACTGGAGGTCTTGTGCTCCGATCTGGTCTATGCCATGGCTCTTCAGAGCTGCTTGCTTTTCCGCCCGTGTTCTCCTGGCCAGTAGACAAAGCACGGTGGGACTTGCGAACGCGACGCCGCTAATGGCGTGCTACTGCTACGTGGGCAATGTAAATTCTGATTCTTTTAGAATCTGACGATTTATTTCAAATTCTGATTTTTTTTAATATGTGTGGATTTTTGTCACATACATTGGATGCTTTGAATTGGCAAACAGTTCTTGTTTTGCACAAACATATTTGCAAGTTCACAAACATTTATTTTTTAAATCTGTATTTCTTTTAAATTTAGAGCATCGTTAAATTCACAAACATTTTTTGAATTCACCCATATATTTGAATTCATGAACTTGTTTTAATTCCGTGAAGAAATTCATGGAGTCTACTGAATTTACAAAAACATCAACCTATAAAAAATCAAATGCGTTTTTAAGCAATTTTCTTTTAGTTAATATTTTTAGCTGGCGAGCAAATTGGGCAACCAAGCTTGGGAAACCGAATGATCCAAGGCAACCGGGCGAGACGAGAAATGGAAACGCTTATGACGCGTTTGGTAGCCCACATTCACCCCAACCAGGCCCGCTCGGGAGAATTTTGGCAGTTTGGTTGGTTGAGTTGCATAATAATTTTTGCCATCTCATCGAGCTCATTTATTTTGCCGATGGTATCACTATTGGAATTTTGTAGTGATTTCATAAGATTTTTTCTTGTCATTGTAGCTCTCAAGCGGAAGTAAGGAGCGTTTTTATCCCCGCAATTGAGCCACTCCACACGTGATGATGGAGCGACTCGACCGGGTAAACTTCTTAGGCCCTGTTTCTTTAAAAAGTCCTAGGACTTTTTTTAGTCCCAACTAAAAAGTCTTTAGTCCCTACCCATTTCTTTTCAGGGACTAAACATGGACTAGGGGTCATTAAATGACTTGCAAAAAGACCATATTACCCCTGACGGGAACTGGGAGATCCACTGCGCCTCGTCGTCTTCATCGGTGGCCATGGCGGCGGCGGCTGCACAGGGCACTGGCGGCGGCGGCTGGGAAGGGCACGGGCGGCGGCGGCTGGGAAGGGCACGGGCGGCGGCGGCGGCTGGGAAGGGCACGGGCGGCGGCGGCGGCGGGGAAGAGAACGGGCGGCGGCGGCTGGGAAGGGGAGAAGCGGCGGGGAAGAGAAGGGGAGGAGCGAGCGGATGGGAGGAGCGAGCGGATGCGGCGCGGGGGTACGGTGGGAAAAAGTCCCTAAAAGTCCCTCCTGGAGGGACTTCTTCAACTAGTCCCAAATGGCCACTTTTAGTCCCTAAAAGTCCCTCCTGTTTCTTTCCCATGAGACTTTTAGGGACTTTTTTAGTCCCTACACCAAAAAGTCCCTGGAAAGAAACACCCCCTTAGTATATCCATCTCATGCTTGTGACGCTTGATTTCCCTCCGTACATTCACGAAACAAAGGCGATCCCAAGTGGAGAGATCATGAGACTGCCTAGGAGTGCGTGCATTTTATGGAACAAGAAAAAAAAAATTAAAACATCGCCACTCACTTCGGAATTGGACATGTTGAAGGCATATGACACGATGGAGTGGACATACCTCGAGACTGTGATCTGAAACTTGATTTTTCTAAGACTTGGGTTTCAATTGTCATGAGCATGGTAAAGTCTACTTCATATTCAGTTCTTTTCACTTTGCAAAAAACTACTCCCTCCATCCGGAAATACTTGTCCTAAAAATGAATATAATGGATGTATCTATAACTAAAATAAGTCTAGATTCATTCATTTCTAGGACAAGTATTTCCGGACGGAGGGAGTAGATGATTTCAAACCTTCAAGGGGTATTGAGCGGGGAAATCCAATATCACCTTACATATTCCTGCTAGCAGGAGAGGGCCTTTCTAGCCTCCTCAAAAGAGATCAATCGTTGCATTTGAGTGGGTTTCAAGTGGCTTGTTCAGCGCCATGAGTTAACCACTTGTTATTTGCTGACGATAGCCTGGTGTTTTTCAACACAAATGGTTCAAGAGCGATGGAAGTGTCAAATGTACTAGATACCTATTGTCAAGCTTTAGGGCAACGAATCAACACCAACAACTCTTCGGTTTATTTTAGCAATGGAACACCAAATAATCTCAGACAAGAAGTTAAAGGACTACTCAGTGTCCATACCGAGACTCTGAATGAGAAATAGTTGGGCTCGCCATCTGGTGTTGGCTCCAGCAAGTGAGCAAGATGGGTGCTTTCAAGTACCTAACAAACAAGTTATGGCCAAAGGTGAAGGGATGGATTGAGAAAACCATCTCATCAGCGGGTAAAGAATTCCTAATTAAATTGGTAGCGCATGCCGTTCTGGTTTTCTTGATGTCATGCTTTAAGTTGCCAAGGGGCCTTTATGAGAAAATGAAGAAGCTCACCCATTAGTTCTTTTGGGGCAACAGAGAGGGGCAACCAAAACCACACTGGGTTTCTTGGAGAACCATGACACAACTAAAGAAGTGTGGCGGTTTGGGGTTTAGGGTTCTCGAGCTCTTCAACATAGCTCTATTGGCTAGGCAATCATAACACCTTCTCGTCGTGCCTGAATCTCCTTGTGCCTGGGTGCTCAAGGCCATCTATTACCCTAACAATGACATTCTAAATGTCAAACTAGGCTCTCACCCATCTCAAGTTTAAAGGTCTATCTTGGTGGGCACATATGCTCTCTTTCATGACCTCATCAGGCGCATCGGCGACACCAATACAACACGAGTTTGGATCGAAAACAGGACCCTGAGAGATGCATCGATGATGCCAATTGTTTGCCTCATTAGTGACCCTCCTGCCTTTGTTCGTGATCTTAAAGACAACACTTCGATTGTGTGGAGGGAGGACAAGCTCCAACAATACTTTCTTTTGTCTGATGCTCAAGCGATAAAAAACACACTACTACAGGAAGGTCCTAAGACGACACATCAATCACAGACCCTTCGACAAAACTGTGTGCGATCCATCAATCACAAACAATATGGTTCTAGCTCCGTGGCCAATGCAAAAAACTGTGTGGGATGACGGATTGATAAAATACGATTCACATGAGGGTTGTGTGTGTGATGCATGGCATACAGTTGGTTCTTATAAACTGTTTGCGATTAGCAAAGATAACACAAATGGTTAACAAATACATATGTGTGCGAAGTACGACATACAGTTCACTCGGATAAACTGTTTGTGCTGATCCAGCAGAACACAGACGAGTTAGCATAAGATGGTGTGTGTGATACCCGACAAACAGTTCATTCATCAGAATTGTGTGGGAAGACCAATAATAACCCAAAGATTCATCCTGACAAACGATGTGTGTTGTGGGCACACGGTTGTTGCTAAACAATTGTATAAGATGTGATTTGCTTTGTTTATACAACATCTATGCTTTGTCTATAGAACACCAACATTGCTGCATAACCTACTTGAACATCCAATTACATCAGTGACTATACAACACATGTACTTTCCTCAATATGAATTGACAAGAAGTAGACGATCATCAAATCATATTGTTCTTCTGACGACGGTTGCCACCACTACTCTGCTTGTGGCTATCCCTTGTCGTTTGCAGGAAGGAGGCACTTCCTCATGTCAAAGTTTCTCGTGTACATCTTCTTCATCCAGTTCGTTCACCCTGGCTTTGTGCCACACAGACTTGTCCTTGCCGCACTCAGCCTTCAAGTCTTTGTAGTAGGGGGTCAATGATGGCCCAGGCGAGGTGAACCAAGGAGTCCTTGTGCTTCTTCTTATCGCTGGCCCAGTCCTTGTATTGACCCAACCCAAAGCCGGCGAGGTGAAATAGAGTAATTGGTCGGGCCGGGCCGGGCTCGGTCCTGTCCCGTAGACGTCATTTTTTTGGGCCCAACCCAAAGCCCGACCCGGCCCGAGAAATGGCCAGATAGAGTCCCAGCTATATCTGGCCATGGGCAGCCAAGCCCGACCCGGCTCGAAAAATCCCGACCCGGCCTTGCCCATGGGCCGGGCTCTAGCCTGATAATCAGGCCCGACGGCCGGACCGGGCCGGGCTCGGGCATGTGGAAACCGGTTTTACGCCTACGCCGGGCGGGGCCTGGGCCCAAAAATTAGGCCCGACGATCGGGTCGGGTCGGGCTTGGGCCTGGATTTTTACCACGGGTTTCTTTAATCCCAGCCCGAGGCCCGGCCCGACCCGAGGTATGGCGAGGTAGAGTCCCGACGCGATGTGATGTACGCCCTATAAACTGTGATGGAGGTAGTATTGAAGTGTAGTTGTAATGATGACTTTTGGGTTTCCATGCTGGTTAGTCATTTCCTCTCCTTTATTTGGTGTTGTCTTGAGCGGGATTAGGGGCGACTATTACTGATTAATCCCTTTAAAAGCAGGAGTGGGGGAGAGAGAAACCATCCATTCACAAATCTCTTCTTCTTCCTTCCAATGTGCATCCTATCATCGCTCTCCTATCGGAGCCAGATTGATCTTGTTGACGACAACCGAAAAGTCTTCATGCATGCACGCATGAAGCCATTGTCGTAACCATTTAAACCTTGAAAAGATCCGAGGGACCTAACAGTAAATCTTGCAATTGCCCACTAAATACGATAGATACTAACCTTGTTGTCCGTGGAAGGCACGAATCTACGCCCGAGCTCCATCCACTATGTTCAAACGGACAAACTTAAGAAGGATCGAAACCCGAAATACAAACTCGAAGAAGGAGCGCCTCCATCCGTCCCAGCGCCGCACATCTGAGAACTAAAACCATAACCTAAACTATTAGCCAGAACATATGCACTAAGATTCCCCTCCCCATCATCCGGTGCCTAGATGCAAGCAAAGGGGAGGTGACTCCACGGGCTACCCAATGAAACCTCAAGGGGGTGTTTGCCCTAGCCGCCCACGGAAGAAGAGGAAATGCTTAACGTACATATGTCTAGATTTTTTATGACACTACAAAAATATTTTTTTGGACCATGCAATTGTTATTATTCTTATTATTTTGTTAAACATGATTGTTTTATTTGAGTTTTATGAACAAATTTCACATGTAAATCACATTTAAAAAAATTAAACTCCATTTAGGGGAAATAAAAACACTTCTACTATGCACGAACATTTAATATTGATATATGTGAATGGTATTCCTTGAAACACATGGATGTTTCATTTCATGTACAAAAAAATCAATTTATGCAGTCACATTTTTTCAATTATATGACCCTTTTTGCAACGCATGAATATGTCTTTTGACGTGCAAGATTTGTTTTCAAAAAACACATGAACATTTTCCCTAACTACAAGAATATTATTTTTTATTTGTGAACACTATTTTTTCTGCAATACATGAACATTTGTTCTAAGTTGATTATGCACGACTTTAGTGAAATAAATACTTTCCTCCGTTCTTAAATGTAATGTATATTATTTTTGTAAAAAGTCAAACTTTTTTAACTTTCACCAAGTTTGTAGATAAAAATATCAAAGTCTAGAATATAAAATCATTGTCACTAAATTAATCATGAAATAAATTTTTATTTATATATTTAGTATCGTAATCATTATATATTTTACTATAAAGTTGATCAAACATAGACAAGATTTGATTTTCTTTGAAACTATTAAGTCTTATATTTAAAACGGGGGGAATACGAGATTTGTATATAAACAAAAAAATATGTCAGTGGAATCGGTCGTACGCTCGCCCATGTGTGGCCGGTGAGTAAAAGCTTTTTTTGTGGCGAATCAATTATGATAGTACAATGAATATTAGTATAATAAATTGTATCAAGATCTATAGACCACCTAACGACGACTATAAATACTAAGTGATTCGAAGGTAAGCCGCTGTCATGGTCCCTCCCTCTCTGAAGTTGGCCAAAACTTGTTGTAGTAGACAATCCAAAAGTTGACATATTAACGCCATATAAAACTAACACACCAGAATAACAACCGTTGTAGTCAAAGAGAAATTTAGATCAAAAGTATCCAACATGAGATAAACGAACACGCACGAAAAAAGACTGGATCAACGTGAATCCATAAAAAACAAACGTCGACCAAATTCTACAAGTTTCGTGGAAAACAAATCTCCAAACATGATTCTAGAAGCACCACAGGGACAAGGCTAGGTGGGGAAAATCGTATTACATCCTGTGAGAGCCACCGCCACCTTGTCTCTATGAGCAGGTGAGTAATCTGGACCTATATATCTACTTTTTACAAGAATGGGTTATATTGCTCCCAACACCATACCGAAACTTTTTCATTTTTTCAGTGTAAAGATTTTTATTGATTTATTTATTGCTACTTATGTAATATTATCAAAACGCTCGAAACTATGAAAAAACGTAGTTTTTCTTGATTTATTTATTCCTACTTATGTAACATTATCAAAATTCTCGAAACTATGAAAAACATAGTTTTTATAAAATTTCTTGCACGTAATGGGCATGCCACTAATTATTGCAAGGGAAACGTTTATACACGGCGCGCCAGCCGAACCGTTTCGGCCGGACGCACCGCGCCCCTCCCACCGCACAGGCGAGGACGGCAACCGGCGGTGACCAGCGGTGAGGAGGCGAGGCGAGGCGGTCCGCGCGTGTTAGGGCGTCGGTGCGTGCGAGGCGGGCCTCTCCCCTTTCCCGTGCGAGAGGTTGAAGATAAGAGGTTGGGGACGACAGGATCTGACGACTCGACGGGCAATCTGACGGATGAAGCTCGACCGGCCCAACAGTTGGGCCGGCGCGTCGGCGCTGAGTGCTGTCCTTATTGCAACGCGCCTCGCAGCAGGCGAAACGAAACACGTCATCTATATATCCGACGCTCGCTGTGCACCCTTCTGGGCCAACCAATGTGGGGCACAAGGTTCACCTTTTTTATAAATTTTAAAATAATTCTGACTTCCAAAATTGTTCATTTATTCAAAACCAATATTCATGGAGTTAACAAATAGTTCTCGAATTCATAAACATGTTTGGAAATAAAACAATTAAAATCTTTGAAATTTGAAGAAAGTTTTTTATTTTTCATGATTTTTTTTATAAACATTCTTAATAGCGATGAACATTTTTTAGTATTTTATGAATAATATTTGGACTCCCTCTCTCTATATATTTTTAAATTGGTGAGCTGAATTTCTATTCAAGATTTGTTTTGGAATGATCGCACAAATTTCATATTTTAGGAACATTGTTTCGGAACCAAGAACACATCTCCAATTTGTTAAATACTTCTTAAATTCACTTCACAGAATTTGAAATTTGATGAAATTTTTTGAAGTCCCGATGAACAAAAATTGAATTTGATGAACATCTTTCCAATCCCTAAGAAAGAAATTAATTAAATTAATGTTTTTTTATTGTAAACTTTTTTTTATATTGATGAACATTTTTTGATTGATGAACAAACAAATGTTCGTGAATTTGAAAAGAAAATTTGCAAACAAAAGTGAAAAAATAAAGTAGAAAAAAGAGTAAAGAAAAAGGAAAACAGAAAAGAACAATAAAAAAAGAAGAAAGGGAAAAAATGAGAAAGGGGGGCGGGGGGGGGGGGGGGGGGGGGTTGCTTGGCGGCGTCCTACGCGGTTAATAGGAAGCTCCCTTGCATTCACACGGACCGTAGAATGTCTCGCTGAAGAGGCTTATCTTACATTTAGTGAGACCGTAGAATCTTTCGCTGAAGCGGCTACAGTAGTCGGGACGACCCATTTTGCGTGCAGTTAAAACAAGGAGAATAAAAAGGGGGAGTGAATAATCGATCCCTTGAGATCCATGTGGAAAACAAGCGTTTTTTAATTCCTTTTTCATTTGTTTCTTCAGTTCTTTTATTATATTTTCCCTCACATTTTTTAATATACGTTGAACATTTTTTCAATACAAATTTAACATTTCTTAATACATTGCCAGTTGTTAATAAAAAATTTAAATGCTTTATTAACATTTTTTAAATACAAGATTAACAGTTTTTAATACACAGTCAACATTTTTCTATACATATTTTAAACATTGTAAATGCCTCATTACCTTATTTCAAATACAAGATTATTATTTTATAATACACAGTCAAGATTTTTCCTATGCACATTTAATTTTTTTTAAATGCTTCGATTATATTTTTTATAATGCAACAATTACATTTATAATACATGGTAAAAACTTTATGTACACATATACATATTTTTAAATACTTTATTAACATTTGATATTTTTAAAATCTTGATCAACATTTTTCAAGTACTATTTTAAAAATTCTAATGCTTGATAAACATTTTTATTACATGATAAAAAATTATATGTTTGAATAACCGATATTTATTTATTAATGCTCATTTAACATTTAAAATGTTTGACATCATATTCCAGAAATAATGTATATTTAAAATATTTTAAGGTATGACCAAAATTTAAAAAATAATATAAAACATAAAATGTAAAAAAGAACAGAAAAATGGCTGTTGCCTGCCGTGCTCCAGGGATAGGCCATTCTGGTCTCCCCTTCAGCGAGGGTTCCTACTCTCTTGCTCTAGACGACATATATACTTTCACAACGGACAACCGTACTCCCCTTCCAAAAACGTAGACCTCTCCGACGACCTGAGACAACCTATTCAGCGAAAGTTCTCTTCTGCCCGCGTGCTCAGAGTAAAATAAAAAAAAGCATTTCAAAAAAATTTGATTTTTTTTGTAAGAAATATTAATATTTTCCCACATGCACGCAAATTTTCATGACCATATGACTTTCGTGGAAAACGCAGCAAAAAAACAAAATCAATGCTCCAAAACGCTACAAAAAACTGACCTCTTGGAACATCGTTTTTGTTTTTTTTGCCACATTTCTACGAATGTCATCTAGTGATGAAACTTTGCACGCATGTGGGAAAAATATCAAAGTTTCTCACAAAAAAAATTCAGATTTGGTTGACTTTTTTTCTTCTTCATTTTTTTGCGATTTTACTGTTCATGCATGCTTAGGTGAGCATGCGGGCAGGTGATTCTTTTTTCCTTGCTGAATTTTGCGGTTTGTTTAATTCCTTTTTCCCATGGTATTATGCTTCATATTTCTGTTTCAAAAATCAGTGATCTCTGAAGGAAAAAATCATGAATAATTTGAGAATCCTAGTTTCTTAATATATGTGAACATTTCCTAAATTCATGAGTATTTTTTCTAATTTTTTTTTCAATCCATGACATTTTTGAAAATTCATGAACTTTTTTTTGATTGCGTGGAAATTATTCAACTCCATAATAAAAAAAATGCGAAAATCTTTTTGATCAAGGTGTTGCAGGTTTTTCCTTTGGTGATTTCCTCAAAATGAACGCCCGGTCCATGTTAGTATCTTGTGTATTGTAGCGAAAATTCATCAATAAAATTGGGTTTACCCTTTACCCCTAGTAAAAGTTATATGCCTAGTACTCCTACATGTCCCAATTCCTATTTGGCAAATTAAGCGCTAGTTATAGTACTTTTTGCAAAATGGAGCACACCTCTCCACAGCATTGTGTATCTAAATGGCCTGGCCCATGTAGGTCCTTTCCTTCACCTTTTTTTGGAACCTTAGAATGATCGTTCTGGCAGCTTTTCTTCTCGGGTTTTCTTAGCATGTTTTTCCCAGATTTCTCTTTTTTTTTTCATTGTTCATTTTCGTTTCCTTTTGTTTTTTATTAATTTATGAACTTTTATCAAATTCATGAACAATTTTTTCATTTTTAATACTTTTTCCTTGTCGGTTTAACCATGGCGCATATCGTTAAGAGTCATCCAGCTGATGCTTTTGAGATGACACTCGTCACAGAAATTAGGGTAGGTCGATGGGCCATGATTCTGAATATAGAGAATATTCCTTATTTGACCTCGTCCCCCGCTATACTACACTCTCAGCCTCGCACACCAGCTGCTATGCGCATCTGTCGCCTATGTCGAAGATGGGAAATCGGAGAGAGAAGGTGCGGTGTGGTACGGGAGATAAGTTTTTGGTCAGTGTTTTCCATTTTACAAGTGAGCTAAAGTAGGGGTAAAATGGACTTTCCAAGTTGCACTTCATGGTGTTAATGGTTAAAACTGATGGAATTGTCATGAAAGAATAAAATGAAAATTGAGGGTCAAAAAAGGAAGAAAAGTGTTTTTAGGGAAAATAAGGAATCCGTTTTTAAGAAAGGCCAAAATGACGAATCCCCCCAGAATATACATGCATATACTATTTCAGATACATGACAAAATACAAGGGGGTGTGTGAATCAAGAGAGAAAAGCGTCCAGGATAACTAGTGGGTCTAAACTCACCCGAGAGAGGAACTTTCATGTTTTGTTTTTCATTAATGAACATTTTCCTTTTCAAATTCATGAACATTCAAAAAATCATAAAGATTTTTATAAACTATAATTGCGTTTTTACTTTCATTCCCAAACGGGTGTATTATTCTTCACCTCTTAAGGAGGCATCTTTGTTGCTAGGAATCCATTATCACAAATAAAAGAGCTACTTCAATCAAAGAGAAGCAATTGCTAAGCATAACTCCTTCCTTTGTGCTTTCTTCCCTTCCAAGCTCATTGTGGGGAATCTAGGCTATTTTTCAGTTCTTAATTAAGGACCACTACTCTGAATTTTTTATATTAATGTTCATTTTAAAATAAGTGATTACTTTTTAAATTTTGAAGTTTTTAAAGTGGAACAATTTTAAAATTCATGAAGA
The DNA here is from genome assembly GCF_904849725.1 of Hordeum vulgare subsp. vulgare. NCBI lineage: Eukaryota > Viridiplantae > Streptophyta > Magnoliopsida > Poales > Poaceae > Hordeum > Hordeum vulgare. Next base: position 520,816,584 of record NC_058523.1, read on the forward strand.
TATCATTAAAAAATGATATTTTTTAAATTACAAATATTGGGAAAATTTGTGAAAATTCTATGAATTTTGATGAACATATTTATAAATTATTTTAATATTTCAAAACTATGGAATATATTTTTATAAATGGAAAGGACGCAGGATGAGAAAACATAAGGCGAAAAACTGGGAATCTCTATATATTACTTAAAAGAACGAAGATTCATCTCATGTCATTTTTTCCACACTACCTCTTTGTGTGTCCTCCCACCCTCCACCGACCTCAGTTTTCCACCCTCCGAAGTTTCCTCCCGGGGGCCCTTAAATCATTGAATTCATAGGCATAGGAGCGTCCCAGGCAATGGTTCATTCAATGAGAAAGAAAGACAGGAAGGCAAGACTCGTCGTTCGGGCTAATTCATTTCGGGGGAAAAGGGGTAAGGAAGTCACCTGAGCTATGCGAAGGGAAGGGACACTCTTCCTTAAAAAAGATGCCTTCGAAAGAAAAGCTCTTGCCCTCAACAACACATCACATTTTCTCAAATGTTCCACGTTTCTCATCGAGATGGGGTCCTTGTCGTATGGAATGGACATCCTTGGGGATAGCTGTGTAAGACTTAATTTACCATAAAATTGGATGGAAAAACTACTACAAAGATCACAAGAAACCCATCTCAAAGTGAATGGAGAGAGAACCCCTGCACCTTGGAAGGATCTCAAGTTGTTCATACACTCATAGACAAGTGAACTCGAATCCATGATCCCTCGAAAAGTGAAGTGAACTAGCCAGGTAGAAGAATCAGGTTAGGAGAAGAGTCTTTCATGTGAAGGTGAACATAGATATATGTAAAGGCCACCCAAAGTAAGTTGACTCTGCATGAGATTAAGGTTTTCACCGTGTCCATCTTCGTCACTCGTGCTTTGGTCTCATTATAGTCTGTCTCCCGCCTTCCTATAACCTTTTGCAATTAACCTTGCCTTCTATCTATCCAGCTTAACCTCTCGAGTCTGTTTTACGGTGAACACCCATTTGCATCCAACTACTCTTTTTCCTGCTGGGATTGGAAGAAGCTTCTAGTTTTCTTTAAAACAATCTTTGGTAAGCCAATAAATCAGATCAATTTATAATATAGCAATAAATTCATGGTTTGTACATAAATTATTTTTCATGGTAAAACCTAGAATCAATCATGAATTTTTATAACTTGATAAATAGTAACAAATTCATGGTCGTAAACAAATAAATAGCAATTAACCTTTTCTCATTGTAACTGGAAAAAGAAAAATACGGACACATACATGTTTTGTAAGTTCAAGCAATGACAGAATATATATGTTTCCAAACCAAAACATAACCTTAAGTTATCTATTTATTTGCATCAAGATTTTTCTCAAACGATCCTCTATTCATGTTAAAAAGTAGTTGCCCCTTGTGACAATGAGTGGGCACATACCTAGCAAATTCAAAACACAAAAAGAAACCGATCAAAGGAGTACCACGGAAAATAACAAAAATACACAGGTGGAAAAAAATTTGACATGTGCCCCCCAGCCCTCCTTGTGTGTTGCAGTGTCAATGTGACATAATGAGTGTCGTATAGGGATCACCGTGATTGTCACTGAAAATGCAACTTAAGGATGAACAACTAATGGGCGAGAGTAAAGTTCATACATGCTTCCTCCCTTACCAAGGCCTAATTGGATCATCGTTTCCAGTGCTTTTACCCCTGTAAAACATACACACCTTGATCGATAATTCTTATTCTCAAGTGAAAATCATGTATGGCCGATGATACATGTGTAAAAGAAATACATGTGTATAAATAATGAGAACATCAACACAATTGTTACACCCACAACCCTAACTGCTATACATATTGAACCCGTTACTAAAGCTCGCGCACGCTAATTGAATTATCAGGTACTTTCGTTTCTTGGAAATCCTTCTAATGTTCATGAACATATGATGCTGCCTAAGTTAGATATTTTTTTATACTTATCAATTAAGGACCTGTCATGGACAAGAAGGATATTCGTTGAAGCGGGATCAATCATGGAGTAGAAGGTGCACGCACGGGATAGAACAATGAAGCTTTCACTGATGATTTTCACACTTTGAAGCCATCATAAGGAGAGCATGAAGGCTTGGACGAAATATTCAAGACACCACTTTATAAATTTCGTCCATAGGCTATTATAGGTGTTGCGCCACCTTATTTTTGGTCCAGACCCATGTAATTTCGAAATACCACATTATAGGATATTTTTAGAGTCCGTATGTGTGGGGAAACTGAGTTAGGGTCGGTTTCGGACCCTCCTCCAAGGGGCCGGTCACGAAATTCCTCCTATTTCCCCCCATACATACAACCCTTAGGGCGCTGTTTAGACTTCGGTTTTGTTCAGATTACAAGTTTTTCACTGCCGCAACTTCACGTTCTTCGTTTGTGTTCCACGACCAGACAAAGGCGTCACAGAACCCCATCTTCATCAATAAAGCTTTCCTCTTATATTCGCGATATCCAGATTGCAACCTTAGTTTCTTGCTTGTTCTTCGTTTGCGTGCAGGAAACAGACCCTCATGGTCAGGTTGATCGTGCTCTGGCGTGGTCAATAACCTTTCGGAGTTGGTTTAACGATTGCTAAGGCGCGACGTCTTCACACGTTCGTAGTCGGATCGTCAAAGTCTACTCTACCAAAACGATAACCACCATCTCATCGAAAGACAGGGACAACTTTGCCTCTATCAATAAAGATACACCTATTTGAAGCCGGGCCGAACCTTTCCTCGATTTTACTCGAACCCTCAACCTTAATTCGTAAGTTTCATCCGTAAAAAAATCCCATAGATGCTGGATTGTCAGGCTGGTTCTTGTCATACGCACACTCGTTTGCACATGCACAAACATTTTATGTGTGAAATAATTCTTGCATTACTGAAAAGTTAGGAATTATAATCTCATCCAACAGTATCTTGAACCTCTTTTAGACCAGAGTCTAGCCAAACAATACTTCAACATTGTAACCTACTGAAATTGGCCGATAGCACTATTAAAGTTCCGATGAATATGAGTAATGCAAGAATCATTTTCGCCCATGCTACTTTTGATCTCTCTAATCATAAAAGCATACTTTGATTTTTGCGAGCTCGTTCTTAATCATAGCTATCTTCATACAACCAGACTCGGTATCAATATGGAGAACTCTCAAAATAGGGTTTCGTCCCGCTTTATAAATAAAACAAATCAATATGTAAACTAAAAAAAGAAAATTAATATGTAGAACTCCAAACACCCTCCATGAAATTCCAAATGCCAAAACATTTTGTTAGAAACTCAGCTTCCGAAACATCATTAACGTGGTTAAGCAATTGATACCGTAGTACACAGTAGCTACTAAGTACTCCCGCCGTTTCTAAATATAATTTTTGAAGAGATTCCACTACGAACTACTCCCTCCGTTCCTAAATATAAGTCTTTTAAGAGATTTCACTAGGAGTCCACATACGGAGTAAAATGAATGAATCTACACTCTAAAATATGTCTATATACATCCGTATGTAGTCTACTAGTGAAATCTTTAGAAAGACTTATATTTAGGAACGGAGGGAGTATATATGAATGTATATAGATATATTTTAAAATATAGATTCATTTATTTTGTTTCATATGTAGTCCCTAGTAAAATCTTTAAAAAATACTTATATTTAGGAACGGAGGAAGTACTATATACACCACTTAAAACTTCACACATACTATTCAAAAGAGAGAAGAAAGCTTCACTCACACGTACGGTAACACACACAAGCATCACGGCATGCACTGCGACGCCACCAGCGACAACATTACACACACCCACACGCAAATATCTATGGTACACCACATCAACACGTCCCGTAATACTCATGTCCCGGCCGGCCTTGGCACGTACGAGCACACGCACTTATCACGCGGTGGCGATGGGCGCGGCGTCCGCCTTCATGGCCTTGAACCGTGGCTCCTTGGCCTCGAACTTGTGGCGCAAGTACAGGTCCATGTAGTCCTCGAACACGAACCTCGGGTACACGGCGGTGCCCTCCTCGCCCTCGTTCCTCTCAGCGGCGCCGGCAGCGGCCACGAGCGCCGGGGCGGGGAAGATGACGGCGTCTGCGCCGGGGTTGTAGAAAGACGCGATGGACATGCGGTTGCCGTCGGGGCGGGTGAGCACGCGGTGCATGACGCTCTTGTACCGCCCGTTGGTGATCACCTCCAGCTGGTCGCCGATGTTGACGACGACGGCGTGGCGCATGGGCGGGACGTCCACCCATGCCCCGTCCTTGAGGAGCTGGAGCCCGCTGACCTGGTCGTCCTGGAACAGCAGGATCACGCCGCCGGCGTCGGTGTGCGCGCGGAGGCCGTCCACCAGGTCCGGCCGCGGGCACGGCGGGTAGCTACTTACCTTGGTGCCGAACGTCGGGCCCTTGGACCCGTCGAAGGCCCGCTTCAGATAGCCCTGCTCCAGGCCCAGGTTCTGGCACAGCAGGTCCAGCACCTTCTCCGCCAGCTTCTCGATCTCCGACGCGAACTGCTTCATCAATTGCCTGAAACGACGACACCAAAAAGGCAGCTTTTGTTAACAAGTGTCACTTGCTAACAAAAAGTGATTCCAGTCGTGTTGGTTACTACAGTACGTAATTAGGATTCTGATGATTTTTTAGAAAAGAATTAGGATTCTGATGTGCGGAAGCAATCTTATCTCCTGGTGATATCCTGGCAGCAGTACTATATCTGGTGGATATATTTTTAGCTGCATGCAGCGCCAGGTATGACTTTTCGTACAGGACGAAATGTTCGGTCAGGAGGACCAATAATAGGCTGCTTCAACAGCGAAATGCAAGCAGCAAAAATCCCACTAGAGTTGAATCTGGTACCTGTAGTGGTGGTCGAGGTCGGGCAGGTCGGCGAGGTTGGAGGCGGGGAGGTGGCGGACGAAGAAGGTGCTCTCCCAGTCCACGTCCTTCACGTCGGCGCCTTGCTCGCCGGCCTCCAGCGTCCTCGCCGCGAACTCCTTGAACTGCTCCTCCCGGCACGCCGCGTAGTGCGCCTTGCTCACGCGTTCCACCTCGTCCATCAGCTCGTGCGAGATGCCATGGTTCAGCAGCTGCGCGCACCAGAATCGACCAATTAAATCATACATATATCAAGAAGAGAACCATCAAGCACTACGTTCATAAAATCATTCTGCTATAAGAGAATCCTCTGTGTGTGTGTGTGTGTGTGGCAGTGGCAGTGGCACCTCGAAGAAGCCCCAGTTCTCGCAGGCGTCGCGGATAACCTCCATGGCCGCGCCCCTCTCCTCGGTCTCCAGATTCTCCATGTTGATCACCGGGAAGCTCAACGAGGCGGCAGCTGCATTAGCAGGAATTGCCATCGCTCTCGATATCTGTATGTGTGTGTGCTGTGCTGGACTGCTGGTTAGCTGAAGGCTGAAGCAGAGGGTGAGTGTGCGCTCTGAGGCCGGTGTTGAGTGCCCAATTTATAGGCGCGCAAGAGAGAAGGCCGGACTGCAATGACCTAGCCGGGACGTAGGAGATTACGACACACTTAATTAGTTAATTGCTCCTACTTTGGTCAATCAATATGGAATGGGGAACAAAGCTGTCTGGACGTGCAGAACAACAGGCACGAAAGCAACCGAGATATGCCCCAATTAGCTGATCGCATCAGCGTGCGCGCCGCAACTTCGTGTAGCTTACCTGATCGACGTACACATAACTAAGTTGTCTCCAAGAATATGGCTTCTTGCTAATCAATATGCCCTGATGGAGACAGGAGCAGTAGGATAGGTACTACTGTATATATTAGCCTGATAGGCTGATAGTCTACGTTGGCCGCTATTCTATATACCTAACTAAGTAGTGTTGATGAACTCTGCGAAGTACGGATGGAGTTATCTCTTACTTTACAGGTTGATAATGACAGAGATTAGGCCTAGTACAGCTGACAAAGACGCAGGCCACACACTCCATAGTGGAGTTGTGCTGTCAACAAATATATGGTACTCCAACATCGGTCGATCACTTGCTGTCCGGGGTCACCGGTCGTTCATGTCTGAAACATGGCACCTGACGCGATCTATTCATGGATGGATAAGTAGCTAGAGCCTAGAGCTAGGGCTAGTAACTTCGAGCGCTTACCCGATGTCTGTCCTACTCAGCAACAGCCAGCTGCAGCAGTAGCTAAATAGCATGTAGATCACTTATTGTCCAGACTTCTGTGTGCCGGTCGACTTAAAGCGGGAACGGGAGCACTCCTGTACGCACGCATCAAAGCTGCATGGTGCTTTGCAGCTGGACCACTAGACCCCGGCCATGTCCCAGATCGATCCATGGATGGACAGCTCGATCGAGCTAGCGTCTTTGTCATCCCTGGTCTCATCTCCCTTCTCCTTACGCCGGCCCGGATGGTAGGGGCCGGGTTAAAGTTCTCCTTTCCAGTTATCAGGACCATGGCATTGTTCTAAAACTTATCTCGAGCAGTTCAAAAGAACAGCGGGTGGAGGGGAAAACAAGGATCGAGCTCTGCGGATCACCGGGGAAACCCACCGAAAAGAGTAAATAGCATAAAACTACAATAATTTGAGGCAAGGTTAAAAAAAACTACCTAATAATAATTTTTCGCTGATAAGTATCAAATTAGAGGTCGGCTATTAAAGAAACTAAAATCGTCGTTGTTAAAAAAACAAAACTGGTTTATGACAAGTCGGGCTCGCACCTAAACAATCTGTCTCTTTAACTATTTGTTTGGATGTTAACTGACATGTGGGTCCCATATGTCAGTGCCTGTAAACTTTCCAAAATGCCATTGGGTTCGTGCAAACTTGTTATAAACACAATCGGGTCCCTGTAAACTTCTAAAAAAGCAACCGGGTCTCTCCCGTTGATGTGTGCCAGAAGTAGACGTGCGGAGCTCATGGTCAGCAGCCAGGGCACCGCCGCGGAGCTCCCTTCGGTCGCACGGGGTGCGTGTGGATGACTCCATCGCCCTGCTAGATGTCGCCCTGTCGGAGTTAGCCGCTCATGCCACCCGCAGCAGAGACCCACCTTCGCCTGGACCCTGCACGAGCGACGACTGTTGGGGGTTGGCCGACAATGCGGGGCAGCGCCTCTGGTCGGTGGCACCATGGCTCTATGAAGGGCGGCACATCGGGCGCCATGGCTCCAGAGGTAGGCAGGCGGCACGCTGGGTTGTAGGACACAGTGAGAAGAAGAGGTTCTAGGGAGAGGGGCCAGTAATGGAGGTGGAGGAGCGGTCAGCCAACGCCGACGAGGTGGAAGGTGGATCGATTGGCGCTGGTGGAAGGAGAGGCAGCCGACGCTCCATCGCCTTCTCGGGGAAGAAGGTGGCAAGAGGAGTGAAGAGAATGGGGACGAGACATTAATAGTAAAACAGATGGTCAAACAATCAGTTTTCTTACATGTGGGCCCCAACTGTCATAATCACGATCAATTATGAAGTGCTGAATGATTTTAGTTTTTTGAGATAACCAACCCTTGATTTGGTAGTTATCGGCGGGAAAAAACGGTAGTTTTTTGAAACCCTAACCCGAATTGTTGTAGTTTTATACTATTTATTTTCACCACGAGCACATGGCTGTGGCAACATCTCATGGGATGGTCTTCGGTCTATGTCCAAATCTGCCATGCGAAAATTTAGCTACTCTCTCCTTAAGCTGTGAAAATTTCCTTGTTGATGCCGATTTTGTTCCTCGAGTTTGGGAGCACGGAGAGGACCACGATGGCGAAAAAGGCCATGGCATGGAGGACTCGACGAGGGGATTCGACCCAAGCAAGAGGACTAGAGCTTCATCATCGTCCTCTGCACCGGTGATTTCTCAAAACTCGGGAGGAGTCGTGCCCATGCAACTTGTAACTTGCTCTACCTCCTTCACTCAGACCTCGTCGCCAACGAAGATCATTGTTGTCACTCCACCAAACCCGAATCGTCGTATGCCAATAGCGGCCACTCCCACTTTGGTCTCGGCATCTTCGGTTTCACACATCGACAAGACACCTTCGGCTGCTCCAACGGGTACTGCAACTCCTCATGCAACTTGCCTCTAGTCTGTGCTGTCGTTGCCTCGGTAGGTGCTTCTCGACGCTCTCTCGGTCTCTGATGCAACCCCCTCCCGATTCAAGGGACTGCATCGCCGACCGACACTGTGTACGATGTCTCGACTCCTCGCTTGATCGCACCACAAACGCCATCCAGACGGGGTGGGATCTTCTCCCCGGCCGTTAAAGTTGTTCACGAACTCTCCATGGCGGAACTGCGAGCACTTTCTACCGCGCCAACTCCAGCTTCAGCGTCGGCCGTCGAGTTTGCCGCGGCGGTACAGCCTGCCACGATACACTCGCGGACTCCATCTCCCTGCTATGCCAACACCAACCAGGGAGTTGCTGAAAGCACAATTTCTCCCTAGGGTGGTTTTGATAATTGATCACAACATATGCATCATTGTACTAATGTGTTTTTCAAGTGTATTTCAGAAGTTCAAAAGATGCTATGGCTTAAGGTTTATGTGGATATACCCCTGGATACAAGAAAGGAATAATATTGGCTCAAGCTTCAAGCTGGAAGACTCTTCATTTTATATTTGTGAGAAATCACTTTTGAGTCCATAGGAAAGCCAATACTATTAAAAGAGGGTGAGGTAGTAAAATGAACTGACTGCTCAAATGCTCAAAGTTAGCCACCAAAACACTCAGTCATTTTCCCCACATATCCACTCTGTCAAGTTCCACACTCACAAATTCGGTGTAACCAAAATTGCCGCTTCGGACCCATCGAGTTTGAACCTCAGATAGAACCCTAGCCAGTTCCACCAAATCGGTGCAACCGAAACTGTATCGGTGCTACCGAGTTCAGTGTAACCAACATTCTGTTGCCAAGATAGACAAAGTCGGAAATTCCGAGTTTGAATATCGGTGCCACCGAGTTTGGTCATCTGACTGTTAGTCACCTTTTTGGTGCCACCGAGTTCTATATATCGGTCTCACCAAGATTCAAAGTTCACACTTTTAGTACTAGTCGGTACCGCCTTGTTGTCCACTTCGGTGTCACCGAGTTTGCACTTTTGTGTGTAACGGTTGGATTTTGGCTGCTGCCTATATATACCCCTTCACCCACCTCTCATTCGTGGGAGAAGCACTCAGAACACACACTTCATTTCCAGATCCATTTTCTGACAGAGAACCACCTACTCATTTGTTGAGACCAAGATATTCCAATCCAATCCTTTGAAACTTGATCTCTAGCCTCCCCAAACCGCTTTTCACCAAATCAACCTCTCCTACCCATGCATATTCTGTGAGAGAGTGATTTATGTTGAGGAGACTATCTTTAGAAGCACAAGAGCAAGGAGTTGATTGATCTACCACACCTATTACCATTTGGAGGGTGGTGCCTCCTAGATTGGTTAGGCGTCGCTTGCGAGCCTCCTACTGTGTGTTGTGGAGTTGAACCAAGATGTTTTTAAGGGCAAGGAGATCGCCTACTTCTTGAAGATCTACCGTGAGTGAGGCTAGTCCTGTATGGACCTAAGCCGTGGTGGAATAGACAAGGCCGCTTCTTTGTGGACCCCTTGTGGGTGGAGCCGTGTGTGGACTCTCGCACCCGTTACCCTTCGTGGTTTGAAGTCTTCACTAACATGGACGTACGATAGCGCCACCTATCGGAACCATGCCAAAAATCACCGTGTCAACCTCTTGTGTTTGATCTCCCTACCTTATTCCTCGACTTTACACTTGCATGTTTTACTTTCCGCTGCTATACTATTAGAAGTGCATGTGTAGGGTGTACTTGACTTGCCATAACGTCCATAGCTTCCTATCAAGTAAAATTGGGAAAATGCAAAAAATTTATCTTGTCAAGTAGTCTAATCACCCCCCTCTATACATACTTTTGATCCTACAAGTGGTATCCGAGCTTTGTTCTCCATTTCATTGGTTTAGGAACTTAGGAGAGTATGGCATCTAGTGAGGGAAATTATCATCGTAGAGGTCCTTACTTCGATGGCACTGATTTTGCTAGTTGGAAGCATAAAATGAAAATGCATATACTTGGCTTTAATCCTCATGTTTGGACTATTATTCGTGTTGGTGTGCAAGGTAACTTCTTTGGAGAAGGGCATGAACCAGATCATGATGCGGCAGTTGATGAGCTGAAGATGTTGCAACTGAATGCTCAAGCCCGCGATATCATCTTCAACTGCCTTTGCCCTAAAGAATTCAACAAAATCAGTCGTCTTGAGAATGCAAAAGAAATTCGGGATACTTTGGTTGATATGCACGAAGGTACTGATTCTGTCAGAAAATCTAAGTTGGAGGTGCTTCAATGTTAGCTTTACAAGTTCAAGATGAAGGATGGTGAAGGAGTCACTGAAATGTACTCTAGGCTAGCTCTCATCACCAATGAGATTGCCGGCTTAGGAAGAGAAGAGATGACCGACAAATTCATCATCCAGAAGATACTTAGATATCTTGATGGCAAGTATGACACATTGTGCACATTGATCTAAATGATGAGGACTCTATGTTGAAGGCTATGCGCAGAACGACTTCGCGTAACCTCGACTTTGAAGGTAGTTCTTCGCATAAATCTTTTCTTTCTTTTGATAATGACAAAGTTTCATCAAATGTTTCTAGCCTTAGTATTTCTTTAGGAAGAAATCAAAAAATGATAGATATCTATGTTAGAGCTCTTAAGCAAGTGGAGTTCGACCGGCTTACGGTTCCTCCTAAACCGCCTATGATTGTGCACCCCTTAGTACCAGATGACGAGGATGAGGACGCTGATGCCAATCATGACGACAAGCTCCTCTCCCTTTTGGTTACTGACACTAGTGAAGTAGACTTGGATGATACCAAAGTTGTCAGAATCGTGACTCAAGTCTTAGAATCTTAAGACCTTACGATCCAAATTATGCCCTCCGATTCTACAATTTTGCTCATAGAATCTAAGTTTCTACGTTCCTGGTAGTTATGATTCTACGACTCGCGATCCTACCAACGGAGCTCCGATCCGATTCAGAATCGCGATTCTGACAACTTTGGATGATACTGTACGGGACATGACGCTATGTGATCTTGTCGCGTCGGTACAAAAAAATAAGTCTAGTTCATCCAAGAAAAAGGGGCGTCCGTCTAAGAAGGCAAGGGGGTCTAAATCTAAAAATGGTTCTTCATGAGAGGGGTGTTTTGGAATAGCATAGGTCTATGTGACTTGGCTAAGTACAAACACATTGCTGATACTGTGAAGGATCATGCTTTAGACTTTGTGGCCATCTTCGAGTGTAGCAAACGTGATTTTCCAACACGTGATCTTGACCACTTTTCATCCGGTTACGATTACGAATGGCATATTTTACCGCCGTCTGGAAGGTCAGGGGGTATTCTCCTAGGAATCAACTCCATAGTTTTGTAACTTTTGTCCAAATAGAAGGGGGAGTATCATGTCAAACTCCACCTTCGAAACAAGCCTGGCAATTTTCTTTGGACCTTGGTGGTTGTATATGGCGTAGCTTAGGAGGAGTTCAAGTCAGCCTTTCTCAAAGATATGGTCAACACTTGCCGACAAAATCCCCATCCCATGTTAATCGGGGGGGGGGGGGGGTTCAATATTCTTAGATTTCAGCAGGAAAAAATAACGATCGATTTGATACAAGATGGCCGTTTTTGTTTAATGCTCTTATTACAACCTTGACTTGCGAGAACTGACTATGTCCGGTCGACATTACACTTGGGCCAATAATAGAATAGTTCCTACATTCGAAAAACTTGACAGGGTACTAGTTACCACCGACTGGGAATACAAATATCCCTTAGTTGTAGTTCGGGCACTAGAAAGAATCGAGGCCTTATCGGACCACACTCCTCTGCTAACCGATTTCGGTGAGGTAGCTGCAAGTGACACCAGTCATTAGTTCAAATTTGAATTGGGATGGCTAACTAGTGAAGGTTTTGATGACCCACAAGTGTAGGGGATCTATCGTACTCCTTTCAATAAGTAAGGTGTCAAACTCAACGAGGAGCAGAAGGAAATGACAAGCGGTTTTCAGTAAGGTATTCTCTGCAAGCACTGAAGTTATCGGTAACAGATAGTTTTGTGATAAGGTAATTCGTAACAGGTAGCAAGTAACAAATGTAAAATGGTGCAGCAAAGTGGATCAATCCTTTTTGTAGCAAAGGACAAGTCTGGACAAACTCTTATATAAAGAAAAGCGCTCCCGAGGACACATGGGAATTTATGTCAAGCTAGTTATCATCATGCTCATATGATTCACGTTCGTTACTTTGATAATTTGATATGTGGGTGGACCGGTGCTTGGGTGCTTCCTTTACTTGACAAACAACCCACTTATGATTAATCTCTCTCGCAAGCATACACAACTACGAAAGAAGAATTAAGATAAATCTAACCATATCATTAAACATATGGACCCAAATCAGCCCCTTACGAAGCAACACATAAACTAGGGTTTAAGCTTCTGTCACTCTAGCAACCCATCAGGAACAAACGTAACTACTCACAAAGCATATTCATGTTCATAATAATAAGAGGAGTATTAATAATCATTAAGGATCTGAACATATAATCTTCCACCAAATAAACCAACTAGCATCAACTACAAGGAATAATCAACACTACTAGCAACCCAGAGGTACCAATGTGAGGATTTGAGACAAAGAACGGATACAAGAGATTAACTAGGGTTTGGAGAGGAGATGGTTCTGATGAAGATGTTGATGGATATTGACCCCTCTCGATGAGAGGATCGTTGGTGATAACGATGGCTTTGATTTCCCCCTCCGTGAGGGAAGTTTCCCCGGTGTAATAGCTTCGCCGGAGCTCTCGATTGGTTTTGTCGAAGTTCCACCTCGAGACGACGACGCTTCGTACTGAAAGCTCTCTTTTGATTTTTTCCATGTCAAAACCCTTCATATAGAACAAGATGGGCACCGGAGGCCTGCCAGGGGACCCACAAGCCTGCAGGGCGCGACCGGGGGGTAGGCCGTGCCCCTGGATTGTGACCTCCTGGTGGGTCCCCTTCGTATTTCTTTCGCCCATTATTTTTTATATATTCCAAAACAATTCTCCACAAATTTTCAGAACTTTTGGAGCTGTGCAGAATAGGTCTCTCAGATTTTCTCGTTTTTTAGTCCAGAATTCCAGCTGTCGGCATTCTCCCTCTTCATGTAAACCTTTTAAAATAAGAGAGAAAAGACATTAGTATTATACTATAATGTGTATTAGCAGTCCATAATGCAATAAATATTGATATAAAAGCATGATGCAAAATGGACGTATCAACTCCCCCAAGCTTAGACCTCGCTTGTCCTCAAGCGAAAGCCGAGATCGATAAATATGCCCACATGTTTAGAGATAGAGGCGTCGATAAAATAAAATACGGACATGAGGGCATCATGGTTATCTTTAGAACAACAACACATATTGACATAGAATATCGTATGCTAGATTAACAATTCATTCACAAGGCAAAATATGAATCAAGAACTCTATTGAGAACTAACAAACTATGATTTCAGTCATTGAAGCAATTCCAATTTTTCGCAACGTAGGAAAGAGTCAATATAAGAGCTTGTAAAGTAAATCCACATACTCAATCATATTATGGTCTTTCATAATTGCTAACACTCAGGCGGTACCTATGAGGTCAAAGCTTTAATCGTACACACAGAAAGATAGGGGCTTATAGTTTTGCCTCCCAACTATTTACCTCAAGGGTAATGTCAACAATAATAAGTCATGATCACCCACATCCGGGTGAATATATTTGTCTAGATCATTCCCCAACACATGATGCTTGCCAAAATATAAAGGCGAAATAAAGGAAATGGTCAAGATCACCATGACTCTTACATAAAGGTAAGCACTAGAAATTAAACGTGACAGATAGGCCCTTCGCAGAGGGAAGCAGAGGTTGTCATGCACTTTTATAGTTGGATGCACAATCCCTTAATGGAAAAGAACGTCACTTTATATTGCCCCTTGTGATAAAGAACTTTATTATGCAGTCTATCACTTTTATTTCTTCTATATCACAAGTTCGTATAAAGTTTATTTTCCTCGCACTAATAAATCACACATATTTAAAGAGAAATTTTTATTGCTTGCACCGATGACAACTTACTTGAAGGATCTTACTCAATCCATAGGTAGGTATGGTGGACTCTCATGGCAAAACTGGGTTAAAGGTTTTTGGATGCACAAGTAGTATCTCTACTTGGTGGAGGAGTTTCAGGCTAATATGAGGTGGAAGCAAGCGACACATGTTGAATGATTTACAACCATATAACTTCTATTCGGAAATAAGCAAACATAACTCATTATGTTGTCTTCCTTGTCCAACATCAACCTTTTAACATATAATATTTTAATGAGTGCTCACAATCATAAAAGATTTGTAAGATAATATATTTATATGTGAACCTCTCTTTCTTTATTAGTTCCTTATAATTGCAACAATGACCAATAGCTTTGTTTGTCAACTCACAACAAATTTCAATCGACATACATTTTATATGTGAAGTCATCACTCCCCATAAGATCATTATGTATGCTCTTTTGCTTTTATTCTATACTTCTTTCTATTTCTTTTTTCTCAAGATCATAGCAAGCAAGCAAAGCCCTCAACTCAAAACTACTCTTTAATATATAACTCTTGGACTTGCTTACATAGGGGGAACAAAAAAGAAAAACTCAAAACTAGATCACACTAAAACTTTATTCTACTAGATCAAGATATAACCAAAAGGATTGAAGAAGAAAAATGAAAAAGGTAAAAGGTGTGATGGTGATACGATATCGGTGCGCCTCCCCAAAGCTTGGCACAAGCCAAGGGGAGTGCCCACACCCATGTGTTTAGTTGTCTTTCTCCGGAGGTGGTGGTGTTATATTCTTGGTGACGATGCCCCTCATAATGCGACTCTCCTCCTCAAGCTTATTATTTCGCCATCTGAGATCCATTATTTCCTTGCGAAGTTTTTCGGTGACGGTTAGAGCTCCCATAACCCATGGATGTTCCATTGCTGCGGAGGGGGGGGGAAGCAACACTCTTTTTCATGTTTTCATAAGTAAGAAATTTAGCATTGGGAGGGATAACCGAATTCGGAATTGCTGAGCTCTCAAGTTCTTCCAACATGGCTTTGTTGGGGAACGTCGCATGGGAAACAAAAAATTTCCTACGCGCACGAAGACCTATCATGGTGATGTCCATCTACGAGAGGGGATGAGTGATCTACGTACCCTCGTAGATCGTACAGCAGAAGCGTTAGAGAACGCGGTTGATGTAGTGGAACGTCCTCACGTCCCTCGATCCGCCCCGCGAACAATCCCGCGATCAGTCCCACGATCTAGTACCGAACGGACGGCACCTCCGCGTTCAGCACACGTACAGCTCGACGATGATCTCGGCCTTCTTGATCCAGCAAGAGAGACGGAGAGGTAGAAGAGTTCTCCGGCAGCGTGACGGCGCTCCGGAGGTTGGTGATGATCTTGTCTCAGCAGGGCTCCGCCCGAGCTCCGCAGAAACGCGATCTAGAGGAAAAACTATGGAGGTATGTGGTCGGGCAGCCGTGGAAAAGTCGTCTCAAATCAGCCCTAAAACCTCCGTATATATAGGTGGGAGGGAGGGGAGGAGGCAGCCTCAAAACCTCAAGGGTTGGCCGAAATTGGAGGTGGAGGAGTCCTACTCCAATCCTACTTGGAGTAGGATTCCACCTTCCCACTTGGAAACTCTTTCCACCTTGTGTTTTTTCCTTCTCAAACCTTATGGGCCTTAGTGGGAACTTATTCCAGCCCACTAGGGGCTGGTTTATCTCTTCCCATAGCCCATGAGACCCCTTGGGGCGTGACACCCCTCCCGATGGTCCCCGGCACCCCTCCCGGCACTCCCGGTACACTACCGATGAGCCCGAAACTTTTCCGGTAATGCACGAAAACCTTCCGGTAACCAAATGAGGTCATCCTATATATCAATCTTCGTTTCCGGACCATTCCGGAAACCCTCGTGACGTCCGTGATCTCATCCGGGACTCCGAACAACATTCGGTAACCAACCATATAACTCAAATACGCATAAAACAACGTCGAACCTTAAGTGTGCAGACCCTGCGGGTTCGAGAACTATGTAGACATGACCCGAGAGACTCCTCGGTCAATATCCAATAGCGGGACCTGGATGCCCATATTGGATCCTACATATTCTACGAAGATCTTATCGTTTGAACCTCAGTGCCAAGGATTCATATAATCCCGTATGTCATTCCCTTTGTCCTTCGGTATGTTACTTGCCCGAGATTCGATCGTCAGTATCCGTATACCTATTTCAATCTCGTTTACTGGCAAGCCTCTTTACTCGTTCCGTAATACAAGATCCCGCAACTTACACTAAGTTACATTGCTTGCAAGGCTTGTGTGTGATGTTGTATTACCGAGTGGGCCCCGAGATACCTCTCCGTTCACACGGAGTGACAAATCCCAGTCTTGATCCATACTAACTCAACTAACACCTTCGGAGATACCTGTAGAGCATCTTTATAGTCACCCAGTTACGTTGCGACGTTTGATACACACAAAGCATTCCTCCGGTGTCAGTGAGTTATATGATCTCATGGTCATAGGAATAAATACTTGACACGCAGAAAACAGTAGCAACAAAATGACACGATCAACATGCTACGTCTATTAGTTTGGGTCTAGTCCATCACATGATTCTCCTAATGATGTGATCCCGTTATCAAGTGACAACACTTGCCTATGGCCAGGAAACCTTGACCATCTTTGATCAACGAGCTAGTCAACTAGAGGCTTACTAGGGACAGTGTTTTGTCTATGTATCCACACAAGTATTGTGTTTCCAATCAATACAATTATAGCATGGATAATAAACGATTATCATGAACTAAGAAATATAATAATAACTAATTTATTATTGCCTCTAGGGCATATTTCCAACAGTCTCCCACTTGCACTAGAGTCAATAATCTAGTTCACATCACCATGTGATTCCAACGAATCCAACACCCATATAGTTATGGGGTCTGATCACGTCTTGCTTGTGAGAGAGGTTTTAGTCAACGGTTCTGAAACTTTCAGATCCGTGCGTTCTTTACAAATCTTTATGTCATCTTATAGATGCTGCTACTACGTGCTATTCGGAAATGCTCCAAATATCCACTCTACTATATGAATCCGTTTCACTACTCATAGTTATTCAGATTAGTGTCAAAGCTTGCATCGACGTAACCCTTTACGACGAACTCTTTAACCACCTCCATAATCGAGAAAAATTCCTTAGTCCATTTGTTACTAAGGATAAATTTTGACCGCTGCTAGTGATTCAATCATGGATCACTCTCTGTACCTCTCAACATACTTTGAGTCAAGGCACACTTCAGGTGCGGTACACAGCATGGCATACTTTAGATTCTACGGCTAAGGCATAGAAGACGACCTTCGTCTATTCTCTTTATTCTGCCGTGGTCGGGTTTTGAGTCTTACTCAAATTCACACCTCACAACGCAACCAAGAACTCCTTCTTTGCTGGTCTATTTTGAACTCTTTCAAAAACTTGTCAAGGCATGCATCTTGTTGAAACTTCTATTAAGCGCTTTCGATCTATCTCCATAGATCTTTGATGCTCAACCTTCAAGTAGCATAATCCAGGTATTTCTTTGAAAACTTCTTTCAAACAACCTTGTATGCTTTACAGAAATTCTACATTACTTCTGATCCACAATATGTAAACCACATATACCTATCAGAAATTCTATAGTGCTCCCACTCACTTCTTTGGAAATACAAGTTTCTCATAAACCTTGTACACACCCAAAATCTTTGATCATCTCATCAAAGTGCTTATTCCAACTCCGAGATGCTTGCACCAGTCCATTGAAGGATCACTCGAGCTTGCATACTTGCTAGTATCTTTAGGATCGACAAAACCTTCTGGCTGTATCACATACAATGTTTGCTCAAGGAAACCGTCGAGGAAACAACGTTTTGACATCCTACGTGCAATATTTCATAAATAATGTAGCAACTACTAACACAATTCTAACAGATCTTTAGCATCGCTACGAGTGAGAAAGACTCATCATAGTCAACTGTTTGATCTTGTCGAAAACATCTTTGCGACAAGTCGAGCTTTTCTTAATAGTGACTTATCACCATCATCGTCTGTCTTCCTTTAAAGATCCATTTTACCCAATAGTCCCATGACCATCAAGTAGTTCTACCAAAGTCTACACTTTGTTTTCACACATGGATCCTCTCTCGGATTTCATGGCTTCCAGCCATTTGTCGGAATCTGGGCCCACCATCGCTTTCTCCATAACTCGTAGGTTCACTGTTGCTCAACAACATGACCTCCAAGACAGGGTTACCGTACTACTCTGCAGCAGTACGCGACCTTGTCGACCTACGAGGTTTGTAGTAACTTGATTCGAAGCTCAATGATCACCATCATCAGCTTCCACTTCAATTAGTGTAGGCGCCACAGGAACAACTTCCTATGCCCTGCTACACACTGGTTGAAGTGATGGTTTTAATAACCTCATCAAGTTCTACTACCCTCCCACTCAATTCTTTCGAGAGAAATCTTTTCTCGAGAAAGGATCCGTTTCTAGAAGCAAACACTTTGCCTTTGGATCTGAGATAGGAGATGTACCCAACTGTTTTGGATATCCTATGAAGATGCATTTATCCGCTTTGGGTTCGAGCTTATCAGACTGAAACTTTTTCACATAAGTTTCGAAGCCCCAAACTTTCAAGAAACGACAGTTTAGATTTCTCTAAACCTCAGTCTATACTGTGTCATCTCAACGGAAATACGCGGTGCCCTATTTAAAGTGAATGTGGTTGTCTCTAATGCATAACCCATAAACGATAGTGGTAATTCGATAAGAGACATCACAGCATGCACCATACTAAATAGTGCGTGGCTATGACGTTCAGACACATCATCACACCATGATGTTCCAGGTGGCACGAACTGTGAAACAATTTCCACATTGTCTTAACTGTGTACCAAAAACTCGCAACTCAGATATTCATTTCTATGATCATATCGTAGACAGTTTATCCTCTTGTTACGACGAACTTCACTCTGAAACAGAATCGAACTTTTCAATATTTCAGACTTGTGATTCATTAAGTAAATACTCCTGTATCTACTCAAGTCGTCAGTGAAGTAAGAACATAATGATATCCACTGCGTGCCTCAGCACTCACTGGACTGCATACATCAAAATGTATCACTTCCAACAAGTTACTATCTTGTTTCATCTCAATGAAAACAAGGCCTTGCTCATGTGGTATGATTTGCATGTCACCAGTGATTCAAAATCATGTGAGTAAAGATCCATCAGCATGGAGCCTCTTCATGCAATTTATATACTAACATGACTCAAGCGGCAGTGCCACAAGTAAGTGGTACTATCATCATTTAACTCGTATCTTTTGGCACCAATGTGTAACACTACAATCGAGATTCAATAAACCATTGAAGGTGATTATTCAAGCAAATAGAGTAACCATTATTCTCTTTGAATGAATGATCGTATTGCAATAAACACGATCCAATCATGTTCATGCTTAACGCAAGCACCAAATAACAATTATTTAGGTTCAACACCAATCCCGATGGTAGAGGGGCGTGTGACGTTTGATCATATCAACCTTGGAAACACTTCCAACACGTATCGTCACCTCGCCTTTAGCTAGTCTCCGCTTATGCCGTAGCTTTCATTTCGCGTTACTAATCACTTAGCAACCGAACCGGTATCCAATACCCTCGTGCTACTAGGAGTACTAGTAAAGTACACATCAACATTATGTATATCAAATATACTTCTCTCGACTTTTGCCAGCCTTCTTATCCACCAAGTATCTAGAGTTGCTCCGCCTCAGTGACTGTTCCCCTTATTACAGAAGCACTTAGTCTCGGGTCTTGGGTTTAATCTTGGGTCTCTTCATTAGTGCAGCAACTGTTTTGCTATTTCACGAAGTATCCCTTCTAGCCCTTGCCTTTCTTGAAACTTAGTGGTTTTACTAACCATCAACTATTGATGCTCCTTCTTGATTTCTACTTTCGCAGTGTCAAACATCGCGAATCACTCGAAAGATCATAGTATCTATCCTTGATATGTTATAGTTCATCACGAAGCTCTCATAGCTTGGTGGCAGTGACTTTGGAGAACCATCACTATCTCATCTGGAAGATTAACTCCCACTTGATTCAAGCGATTGTCGTACTCAGACAATCTGAGCACATGCTCAACGATTGAGCTTTTCTCCTTTACTTTGTGGACAAAGAATCTTGTTTGGAGGTCTCGTACCTCTTAACAAGGGCACAAGCATGAAATCACAATTTCATCTCTTCGGAACATCACTTATGTTCCGTGACGTTTTACAACGTTTTCGGCGCCTTGCTTCTAAGCCATCAAGTATCTTGCACTGAACTATCGTGTAGTCATCAGTAACGTGTATGTCGGATGTTCATAGCATCCACAGACGACGCTCGAGGTGCAGCACACTGAGTGGTGCATTAAGGACATAAGCCTTCTGCATAGCAACAAGGACAATCCTCGGTTTTACAGACTCAGTCTGCAAAGTTTGCTACTATCAATTTTCAACTAAATTTTCTCTAGGAACATATAAAAACATAGAGCTATAGCGCAAGCTACATCGTAATTCGTAAAGACCATTAGACTATGTTCATGACAATTAGTTCAATTAATCATATTACTTAAGAACTCCCACTCAAAAAGTACATCTCTCTAGTCATTTGAGTGGTACATGATCCAAATCCACTATCTCAAGTCCGATCATCACGTGAGTCGAGAATAGTTTCAGTGGTAAGCACCTCTATGCTAATCATATCAACTATACGATTCATGCTCGACCTTTCGGTCTCATGTGTTCCGAGGCCATGTCTGCACATGCTAGGCTCGTCAAGCTTAACCCGAGTGTTCTGCGTGTGCAACTGTTTTGCACCCGTTGTATGTGAACGTTGAGTCTATCACACCCGATCATCACGTGGTGTCTCGAAACGAAGAACTGTCGCAACGGTGCACAGTCGGGGAGAACACAATTTCGTCTTGAAATTTTAGTGAGAGATCACCTCATAATGCTACCGTCGTTCTAAGCAAAATAAGGTGCATAAAAGGATTAACATCACATGCAATTCATAAGTGACATGATATGGCCATCATCACGTGCTTCTTGATCTCCATCACCAAAGCACCGGCACGATCTTCTTGTCACCGGCGCCACACCATGATCATCCATCAACGTGTTGCCATCGGGGTTGTCGTGCTACTTATGCTATTACTACTAAAGCTACATCCTAGCAAAATAGTAAACGCATCTGCAAGCACAAACGTTAGTATAAAGACAACCCTATGGCTCCTGCCGGTTGCCGTACCATCGACGTGCAAGTCGATATTTCTATTACAACATGATCATCTCATACATCCAATATATCACATCACATTGTTGGCCATATCACATCACAATCATACCCTGCAAAAACAAGTTAGACGTCCTCTAATTTTGTTGTTGCATGTTTTACGTGGTGACCGAGGGTATCTAGTAGGATCGCATCTTACTTACGCAAACACCACAACGGAGATATATGAGTTGCTATTTAACCTCATCCAAGGACCTCCTCGGTCAAATACGATTCAACTAAAGTTGGAGAAACAGTCACTTGCCAGTCATCTTTGAGCAAAGGGGGTTACTCGTAACGATGAAACCAGTCTCTCGTAAGCGTACGAGTAATGTCGGTCCAAGCCGCTTCAATCCAACAATACCGCGGAATCAAGAAAAGACTAAGGAGGGCAGCAAAACGCACATCACCGCCCACAAAAACTTTTGTGTTCTACTCGAGAAGACATCTACGCATGAACCTAGCTCTGATACCACTGTTGGGGAACGTCGCATGGGAAACAAAAAATTTCCTACGCGCACGAAGACCTATCATGGTGATGTCCATCTACGAGAGGGGATGAGTGATCTACGTACCCTCGTAGATCGTACAGCAGAAGCGTTAGAGAACGCGGTTGATGTAGTGGAACGTCCTCACGTCCCTCGATCCGCCCCGCGAACAATCCCGCGATCAGTCCCACGATCTAGTACCGAACGGACGGCACCTCCGCGTTCAGCACACGTACAGCTCGACGATGATCTCGGCCTTCTTGATCCAGCAAGAGAGACGGAGAGGTAGAAGAGTTCTCCGGCAGCGTGACGGCGCTCCGGAGGTTGGTGATGATCTTGTCTCAGCAGGGCTCCGCCCGAGCTCCGCAGAAACGCGATCTAGAGGAAAAACTATGGAGGTATGTGGTCGGGCAGCCGTGGAAAAGTCGTCTCAAATCAGCCCTAAAACCTCCGTATATATAGGTGGGAGGGAGGGGAGGAGGCAGCCTCAAAACCTCAAGGGTTGGCCGAAATTGGAGGTGGAGGAGTCCTACTCCAATCCTACTTGGAGTAGGATTCCACCTTCCCACTTGGAAACTCTTTCCACCTTGTGTTTTTTCCTTCTCAAACCTTATGGGCCTTAGTGGGAACTTATTCCAGCCCACTAGGGGCTGGTTTATCTCTTCCCATAGCCCATGAGACCCCTTGGGGCGTGACACCCCTCCCGATGGTCCCCGGCACCCCTCCCGGCACTCCCGGTACACTACCGATGAGCCCGAAACTTTTCCGGTAATGCACGAAAACCTTCCGGTAACCAAATGAGGTCATCCTATATATCAATCTTCGTTTCCGGACCATTCCGGAAACCCTCGTGACGTCCGTGATCTCATCCGGGACTCCGAACAACATTCGGTAACCAACCATATAACTCAAATACGCATAAAACAACGTCGAACCTTAAGTGTGCAGACCCTGCGGGTTCGAGAACTATGTAGACATGACCCGAGAGACTCCTCGGTCAATATCCAATAGCGGGACCTGGATGCCCATATTGGATCCTACATATTCTACGAAGATCTTATCGTTTGAACCTCAGTGCCAAGGATTCATATAATCCCGTATGTCATTCCCTTTGTCCTTCGGTATGTTACTTGCCCGAGATTCGATCGTCAGTATCCGTATACCTATTTCAATCTCGTTTACTGGCAAGCCTCTTTACTCGTTCCGTAATACAAGATCCCGCAACTTACACTAAGTTACATTGCTTGCAAGGCTTGTGTGTGATGTTGTATTACCGAGTGGGCCCCGAGATACCTCTCCGTTCACACGGAGTGACAAATCCCAGTCTTGATCCATACTAACTCAACTAACACCTTCGGAGATACCTGTAGAGCATCTTTATAGTCACCCAGTTACGTTGCGACGTTTGATACACACAAAGCATTCCTCCGGTGTCAGTGAGTTATATGATCTCATGGTCATAGGAATAAATACTTGACACGCAGAAAACAGTAGCAACAAAATGACACGATCAACATGCTACGTCTATTAGTTTGGGTCTAGTCCATCACATGATTCTCCTAATGATGTGATCCCGTTATCAAGTGACAACACTTGCCTATGGCCAGGAAACCTTGACCATCTTTGATCAACGAGCTAGTCAACTAGAGGCTTACTAGGGACAGTGTTTTGTCTATGTATCCACACAAGTATTGTGTTTCCAATCAATACAATTATAGCATGGATAATAAACGATTATCATGAACTAAGAAATATAATAATAACTAATTTATTATTGCCTCTAGGGCATATTTCCAACAGGCTTCAGGTTGCAAACGATAGGTAACTTTTGGTCTTCCTCCATAGCATCAATCCTTTTCAAGCCAGCTTCCATCTTTTCCTCCGTGACCTGCCCAAAGTGGTGAAAGGCACGGTTCTCCCTAACAGACTCTTGCAAAGACATATTTCTCTAAATCTGCTGTGGAAACAACTCAAAACGAAAACATGAGATATTGTCATGATATGAAGGTCAAAACCTTCGGGAGATTATATAATGATTTTTTGTCGACCCGAAAGAGTATTCCAAAGAAAACGGGGTGGCCGCAAGCCTGGAGGGCGCGCCCATGGGGGTAGATCGCGCCCTCGTGGCTTGTCGCCTCCTTGTGCACGCTTCAGACTGCTTTAAATTTTCCTAATTTTTTGAAAATTCCAAAACTGGTAAAAATTTCCATTGGAAACATTTTGGAGTCGTATTGCTTACCGTAACACATACTTGTTCCTTTTGAGAGTCTGGAACGTTCTGATAGGTCTCCCGAATGTACTCCTCCGGAGTTATGGTGTTGATAATATTAGTTTCAACATTTATGGGATTACCTGAGATATAATGTTTGATTCTTTGTCCATTTACCACCTTCGGATTTGTGCCTTCGGCGTTGTTGATCTGGACGGCACCAGAACGATATACTTCCTCAATAATGTAAGGCCCTTCCCATTTAGAGAGAAGTTTTCCTGCAAAAAATCTTAAACAAGAATTGTATAGCAAGACATGATCACCTACATTGAATTCACGCTTTTGTATCCTTCTATCATGCCATCTCTTAACCTTTTCTTTAAACAACTTAGCATTCTCATAGGCCTACATTCTCCATTCATCAAGTGAGCTAATGTCAAATAGCCTCTTCTCACCAGCAAGTTTGAAATCATAGTTAAGCTCTTTAATTGCATAATAAGCTTTATGTTCTAGTTCTAGAGGTAAGTGACATGCTTTACCATAAACCATTTTATACGGAGACATACCCATAGGGTTTTAGTAAGCGGTTCTATAAGCCCATAATGCATCGTCAAGTTTTATAGACCAATTCTTTTTAGCTCTATTAACGGTCTTTTGCAAGATCAATTTAATTTCTCTATTGCTCAATTCTACTTGCCCACTAGACTGAGGATGATAAGGAGATGCAATTCTATGATTAACATCATACGTACCAAGCAATTTACTGAAAGTGATACGTCTCCAACGTATCTATAATTTTTGATGGTTTCATGCTATTATCTTGTCAAACTTTGGATGTTTTGCATGCCTTTTATTTATTTTTTGGGACTAACTTATTAACTCAGTGTCAAGTGCCAGTTCCTATTTTTTTCCATGTTTTTGACCCCTTTCAGAGGAGATTTTGAAACGGAGTCCAAACGGAAGAAAATCCCCGAAAAGATTTTTTCTGGAACGGAAGAAGATCGGAGAGCTTGGGGGCCAAGCCAGAAGAGCCCCAGGGGCCCCACAAGCCCCCACCCCGCGGCCAAGGGGGCCGCACCATGCAGGCTTGTGGCCCCCCTAGAGGTCCCCTCACCTAGATCTTGCGCCTATAAATTCCCAAATATTCCCAAAAAATCAGTAGAGCATCGTAATCACTTTTCCGCCGCCGCAAGCTTCTGTCTCCGCAAGATCCCATCTGGGGCACGTCCTGGTGCCCTGCCAGAGGGGGATTCGGACACGGAAGGCTTCTCCATCAACACTATGACCTCTCCGATGATGCGTGAGTAGTTCACCATAGACCTACGGGTCCATAGCTAGTAACTAGATGTCTTCTTCTCTCTCTTGGATCTTCAATACAAAGTTCTCCATGATCTTCATGGAGATCTATCCGATGTAATCTTCTTTTGCGGTGTGTTTGTCGAGATCCAATGAATTGTGGATTTATGATCAGATTATCTATGAATCTTATTTGAGTTTCTTCTGATCTCTCTTATGCATGATTTCATATCCTTGTAATTCTCTTCGAGTTGTGGGTTTTGTTTGGCCAACTAGATCTATGATTCTTGCAATGGGAGAAGTTCTTGGTTTTGGGTTCATACCGTGCGGTGACCTCACCCAGTGACAGAAGGGGTAGCGAGCCACGTATCGTGTTGTTGCCATCAAGGGTAAAAAGATGGGGTTTTCATCATTGGTTTGAGATTATCCCTCTACATCATGTCATCTTGCTTAAAGCGTTACACTGTTCGTCATGAACTCAATACACTAGGTGCATGCTGGATAGTGGTCAATGTGTGGAGTAATAGTACTAGATGCAGAAAGTATCGGTCTACTTGTCTCGGACGTGATGCCTATATGCTAGATCATTGCCTTAGATATCGTCATGACTTTGCACGGTTCTATCAATTGCTCCACAATAATTTGTTCACCCACCGTAATACTTGCTATTTTGAGAGAAGCCTCTAGTGAACACTATGGACCCCAAGGTCTACTCCACACCATATTTTCAGCCTTACACTTTTTACTTCGTTGCACTTTCCGCCTTCAGATCTCACTTTTGCAAACAATCTTGAAGGGATTGACAACCCCTTTGAAGCGTTGGGTGCAAGTCTGTTTGTGTTTACGCAGGTACTCTGGACTTGACGAGACCCTCCTTCTGGATCGATACCTTGGTTCTCAAACTGAGGGAAATACTTACTGCTCCTGTGCTGCATCACCCTTTCCTCTTCAAGGGAAAAACCAAAGCAAGCCCAATCTCCGTCAACGTGTCAATTTCTGGCGCTGTTGTTTGAGAAGTAGCAGAAGGATTTGTGGCGCCGTTGCCGGGGAGGAAGATCAAGTCAAGAACTCATCCAAGTAAGTGTCTGAAACTCATCTCTTGCATTTACTTTGTTTGCCAGTTGCCTCTCATTTTCCTCTCCCCCACTTCACCAATTTTCCTCTTTCGTTCGCCTTTTCGTTCGCCCTTTTCGTTCAACCTTTTTCTCTTTCTTGCTTTTTGCTCGTCTGTGTGGGATAGTCTATCCTGATGGCTAGATCCACCACTTCAAATGATACTCCCGAGAGCGAAGTTCTCAATTTCAAACAAATTGAGGGAGAAAACTTAAAGGACGCTTGGTATAGGATTTGCAATGCTCAGAGTAGATCTACTCATAAGCAATCCACTATCGTCTTGCTTCGCAGTTTTTATGTGGGTATTTCTCCTTGGAATAGGTATATTCTTGACACCATCGTAGGTGGAAATTTCTTGGGTAGCCATACCTTTGATTCTTACGGAGCTGTGATAAATTTGGTAGGCTCACCCCCACTCATGGTTAATGGAATTACCTTAACTCTGGGACATGTGATGCGTAGGCTGGACGCTATTGAAAATAAAGTTGCTACGATTGAACTCATTGAGAATTTGGATAAAAAGATCCACAATCAAATCACTCAGTACGGATCCAAGATGGGAATGGTTTTGAAAAATTTAAAGGAGAATGAACCCACAGTTAGCGAAAAGCTAGGTCATGATTCCGCTAGGATTGGCAAACTAGAGGATGTTATAACCAACTTGGGTTCCGCTTTTGCCGCTGTGCAGAATACTCCCAATTTTGCCCACAATAAAATCACCAAGCCTGTCTTTGTTCCTAAAAGTGGTGGTGAATCATCTAGCAAGACAGATGAAAACCTCAAGATGATAAGCGATCACGCTACTTATGGTTTGAGCACCAAAGACGACGATACGTGATTCTATCGCTTCTATGCCTAGCTAAGGGCGTTAAACAATAGCGCTTGTTGAGAGGAAACCCAATGAATTTATCTTTTTATTTCTGTTTTGTTGCTTCCACACTTTCACAATTCTGTTGTGATTGTGTTTTTTGTGTTTCTTTTTGTATTTGAGCCAAGCAAAGCCTTTATGACTAGTCTTGGTAATGGTTGTTTGATCATGCTGGAAAAAGACAGAAACTTTTCGCTCACGAGATGATTTTTCGGTTTTATTCAGAAAGAGCTTTTGAGTTGATTACTTTTGCTGCTGATTGATATGATTTTTCCCTAGATCGTCGTAATTTTTCAGATTTTTTGAGGTACCATAAGTACACGAAGTATACAGATTGCTAGAGACTGGTCTGTTTTTGACAGATTCTGTTTTTGTTGAGTTGGTTGCTTGTTTTGATGAAACTATGGTTAGTATCGGGGGGTACTAGCCATGGAAAATTGAGAATACAGTAGCCCATCATCAATATAGATGGAATTCAAGTTTTCTACAGTACCAAAAGAAGTGGTAGTTTGTTTTCTTGTACTAATGATTATCACAAGTTTCTGTTTAAGTTTTGTGTTGTGAAGTTTTAAAGTTTTGGGCGACGTTCTCGTGGACAAAGAGATAAGGAGTGGAAAGATCTCAAGCTTGGGGATGCCCAAGGCCCCCCAAGCCAAATTCAAGGACACCAAAAAGCCTAAGCTTGGGAATGCCCCGGGAAGGCATCCCCTCTTTCGTCTTCAATCCATCGGTAACATTACTTGGAGCTATATTTTTATTCACCACATGATATGTGTTTTTCTTGGAGCGTCTTGTATCATAGGAGTCTTTTCTTTTTGTTGTGTCACAATCATCCTTGCTGCACACCTTTTTGAGAGAGAGAGAGACATGCACTCATCGTGATTTTGCTAGAATGGTCATAGCGCTTCACTTATATCTTTTGAGCTAGATACTTTTGCTCTAGTGCTCCACTTATATCTTTTGAGCTAGATACTTTTGCTCATAGTGCTTCACTTATATCTTTAGAGCACGACGGTGCATGATTTGGTAGTTGGCTTATGCTATCAAAGTAGTCTCATGTGCTAGGTACCCAAAGAGGATGCAAAAATCTCCATCTTCATGTGCATTGAGTAGAAAGAGAAGTTTTGATTCCTCTCAATTAGTTTTGAGACGTGGATTCGGTAATATTAAAAGTTATGTTAGTAGGGTGTTGTGAATCTAGAGATACTTGTGTTGGAGTTAGTGATTCCCGTAGCATGCACATATGGTGAACCGCTATGTTAGGAAGTCGGAGCATAATTGATCTATTGATTGTCATCCTTTGTGTTGAGGTCGGGATCGCGCGATGGTTTACACCTACCAACCCTTCCCCTCGGAGTATGCGTTTAGCACTTTGTTTTGATTACTAATAAAAACGTTTGCAACAAGTATGTGAGTTCTTTATGACTAATGTTGAGTCCATGGTATAGATGCACTTTCACCTTCCACCATTGCTAGCCTCTCTAGCGCCGCGCAATTCTCGCCGGTGCACAAACCCACCAAATTCCTTCCTCAAAACAGCCACCATACCTACCTACTATGGCATTTTCATAGCCATTCCGAGATATATTGCCATGCAACTACCACCATTCCGTCTAATGACTTGTGCCGTCACTTTCATATTGCCATTGCATGATCATACTAGATCGTTGCACATCCCGGTACACCGCCGGAGGCATTTCCTATGGAGTCATCATCATTGTGATCTTCGAGCTGTGCGTAAATAAAAGTGTGATGATCATCATTATTAGAGCATTGTCCCATGTGAGAAAATAAAAAAAAAGAGGCCAAAGAGCCCAAAAACAAAAAAAAAGAGAAAAGAAAAAAAGAGGCCTAAGAGCCCAAATAAAAAAATGAGAGAAAAAGAGAGAAGGGACAATGCTACTATCTTTTTCCACACTTGTCCTTCATGTTAGCACCATGTTCTTCATGATTGAGAGCTTCTTGCTTTGTCACTACCATATGCTAGTGGGAATCTTTGTTTTATAACTTGGCTTGTATATTCCAATGATGGGCTTCCTCAAAATTGCCCTAGGTCTTCGTGAGCAAGCAAGTTAGACGCACACCCACTAGTTTTCCTCTTGAGCTTTCACATACTTATAGCTCTAGTGCATCTCTTGTATGGCAATACCTACTCATTCACATTGATATCTATTAATGTGCATCTCCATAGCCTATTGATACGCCGAGTCAGTGTGACCATCTCCTCCTTTTTGTCTCACAACCACCACCACACTCTATTCCACCTATAGTGCTATATCCATGGCTCGCTCTCATGTATTGCGTGATAGTTATAAAAAGTTTGAGAAAGTAAGAGTGCGAAAACAATTACTTGGCCAATTCTGGGGTTGTGCATGATTTACATTAGTTGTGTGAAGATGATGGAGCATAGCCAGACTATATGATTTTGTATGGATAACTTTCTTTGGCCTTGTTATTTTGAAAGTTCATGATTACTTTGCTAGTTTGCTTGAAGTATTACTATTTTCATGTCAATAGCAAACTATTGTTTTGAATCGTACGGATCTGAATATTCACGCCACATGAAAGAAGTTGCAAAGGACAACTATGCTAGGTAGCATTCCACATCAAAAATTCGTTCTTTATCACTTCCCTACTCGAGGACGAGCAGGAGTTAAGCTTGGGGATGCTTGATACGTCTCCAACGTATCTATAATTTTTGATGGTTTCATGCTATTATCTTGTCAAACTTTGGATGTTTTGCATGCCTTTTATTTATTTTCTGGGACTAACTTATTAACTCAGTGCCAAGTGCCAGTTCCTGTTTTTCCATGTTTTTGACCCCTTTCAGAGGAGATTTTGAAACAGAGTCCAAACGGAAGAAAATCCCCGAAAAGATTTTTTCTCGAACGGAAGAAGATCGGAGAGCTTGGGGGCCAAGCCAAAAGAGCCCCAGGGCCCCCTGACCTAGATCTTGCGCCTATAAATTCTCAAATATTCCCAAAAAATCAGGAGAGCATCGTAATCACTTCTCCGCCGCCGCAAGCTTCTGTCTCCGCAAGATCCCATTTGGGGCACGTCCTAGTGCCGTGCCGGAGGGGGATTCGGACACGGAAGGCTTCTCCATCAACACCATGACCTCTCCGATGATGCGTGAGTAGTTCACCATAGACCTACGGGTCCATAGCTAGTAACTAGATGGCTTCTTCTCTCTCTTGGATCTTTAATACAAAGTTCTCCATGATCTTCATGGAGATGTATCTGATGTAATCTTCTTTTGCGGTGTGTTTATCGAGATCCGATGAATTGTGGATTTATGATCAGATTATCTATGAATCTTATTTGAGTTTCTTCTGATCTCTCTTATGCATGATTTCATATCCTTGTAATTCTCTTCGAGTTGTGGGTTTTGTTTGGCCAACTAGATCTATGATTCTTGCAATGGGAGAAGTGCTTGGTTTTGGGTTCATACCGTGCGGTGACCTCACCCAGTGACAGAAGGGGTAGCGAGGCACGTATCGTGTTGTTGCCATCAAGGGTAAAAAGATGGGGTTTTCATCATTGGTTTGAGATTATCCCTCTACATCATGTCATCTTGCTTAAAGCGTTACTCTATTCGTCATGAACTCAATACACTACATGCGTGCTGGATAGCGGTCGATGTGTGGAGTAATAGTAGTAGATGCAGAAAGTATCGGTCTACTTGTCTCGGACGTGATGCCTATATGCTAGATCATTGCCTTAGATATCGTCATGACTTTGCGCGGTTCTATCAATTGCTCGACAGTAATTTGTTCCCCAGCATAATACTTGCTATTTTGAGAGAAGCCTCTAGTGAACACTATATCCCCCAGGGTCTACTCCACACCATATTTTTAGCCTTACACTTTTTACTTCATTCACTTTCCGCCTTCAGATCTCACTTTTGCAAACAATCTTGAAGGGATTGACAACCCCTTTGATGCGTTGGGTGCAAGTTTGTTTGTGTTTGCGCAGGTGCCCTGGACTTGACGAGACCCTCCTTTTGGATCGATACCTTGGTTCTCAAACTGAGGGAAATACTTACTGCTCATGTGCTGCATCACCCTTTCCTCTTCAAGGGAAAAACCAACGCAAGCCCAATCTCCGTCAACGTGTCAATTTCTGGCGCTGTTGTTTGAGAAGTAGTAGAAAGCACCATGAATGAAGTGTGAGCCATCATCAGTCATTAAATATCTAGGGACTCCAAATCTAGGGAAAATAACTTCTTTCAACTTTTTAATAGAAGTGTTATGATCAACACTACTAGTTGGAATAACTTCTACCCACTTAGTAACATAATCAACAACAACTAGTATATGTGTATACCCGTTGGATTTTGGAAAAGGTCCCATATAATCAAAAGCCCAAACATCAAATGGTTCAATAACAAGAGAGTAATTCATAGGCATTTCCTTACTGTCGTGGTTTTATCACGGCAGATGTCCTAGTGAAAGGACTTGATGATGGAGCCATCGCACCTTGGTGACGACTCAAAGGGGTTGAACGGGAGCGGGACTCAGATTTACCCAGGTTCGGCCCCTCGTGAGGAGGTAAAAGCCTACGTCCTGCTCTGTGTTGTATTGATGATGTTTCAAGTACAAGGAGGGCATAACTCGCCTAACCTAGCTCTCGATGATTTCTAACCTATCTTCTCCCTCTCAGGGACTCGCCTTTATATACAGGTCGAGGACTTAGGGTTTACAAGAGTCCTTGCCATAACTCAAGTCATGACTCTTTCTATCTCTAAATCGCCGTGCTTTCCAAGACTGGAGAGCTCCCCGATAATTGATCCTCCACGTGGATCTTGAACCGCCATCCAGCTCCCGGGCCTGCCGGGCCAAAGCTTGAATCGCCGAAGGATGAGTCGCCCACAACGTGACCCGGCCCAACTAGGGCGGGTCACATTGCAGATAATATCCCCAACATTAGGCCCCAGATTGACTTGAACTTGTTCACGCCAATAAACTCTTACCTAGTTTAGGGGCGACTCATTCCGCTTCCTTTTATGCATCATACGCTTAAGCCGCCATCCTTCACAGAAATATCCAAGTCGCCGAACCGTTTCTTGATGACATCATCTTATCCCTTTAATCTCGGAAAAATGATGACGCAATCCCCAACAGATCTCGCGGCACAGATATCCCGAAAATCTTGGCGCTATTATTGCGAATCTTTAACTTGTCTTTTCGGTTCCCGCGCGAGGCGCCTTGATTCCAGCGCCCGACCCATTAAATAGGCTCGGGAAAGGGAGCGGAAAGCATCTCCACCTACTCGCTTCGTATGCCTCTTCTTCGTCGCGGCCGCACCAAGAACTCCGTCGCCGCCCAAGGAACTCCGTCATCGGCCACCGCGTCCGACGCATCTCCGAGCCAACCATGGACGCAACATTCACTGCGAATCTCCCACGATCGCTTCCAAATGCCATTACCAGGTCAGTCCTTCGCCATTATAAATAGATCTTAGATCCTCGATGTTCGTCGTCTGCCGGTTTCTTAGAACACCTTTAACGCCTCCACATATGCTGATTGATTCATAGTAGTAATAGGCACGGTAGCATCGTCCGTATCCTCAATCGATTAGCTCCTGTTTGAGGAACCAAAAAGGCTTCAGTCAGATCACCCTCACTGTATTTACCCTAGCCATGCCCTGTTTCACCTTATCCAGGCCCTTTTCCGTTCATTTTAAGTTGTTCGTAGATCTATATTTCACTGCCTCCTGTGTAGATACCTGTTTGTAGATCCGCACTTCATCATTTTACCGCACATCTCTCATGCCCTGAGATGTCTTCTGTGAACAATAGGAAATTCCTAAGTCGCCCTTGTGCCCAAATCTGGTCCCTTATTGGCGAGTTAATAGATTTTCTTAGCCACTCGACAAGTGTTCAGCGAGTCGAGGGATTCTCTTAGCCACTTGACGAGTGTTCGGCGAGTTGAGGGATTCTCTTAGCCACTTCAACAAGTTTTAGGCGGGTTATCTTACCCCTGACCTTTTCTCTATAGTTATGGGTGCCGTTTTCAAGGCCGACTGGCTTCCGACCAAAGTTGATGATGCCTTCCTTGAAGATTGCGTAAAGACAGGAAATCTTGATTCGAAGGAAGTCATCGGATGGCGATCCGGACTAGGCGAAGAAATTCCCAACCCGAAGGAAGGGGAGATAGTTGTTTTTTGCCGAACACCTCGAATGGGGGTTTAAGCCACCAGGATCAAAGTTCCTCAGAGTCGCTATGGCCTTCATGAACGTCCGCCTCCAAGACTTGGGCCCCAACTTGATAAGCAACATGTGCCAGTTCCAAGTATTATGTGAAGCTTACCTGCGAATGGAACCATCGGTCCCTTTGTTTTGGTACTTCTTCCATCTGAATCGCCAGACCGAGTTCGCCAACGGCCCTAGCTTAGAACTTGGAGGCGTTAACGTTCAACGACGCAGGGATAGCTCATTCCTGTCACTCGCCATGCCTAGCCATCCCAAAGGCTGGGGAAGTCCTGGTTTTATTGCCGGGACACTTCCCCTCCGGGTGAAAACAAACTCCTCGGCTATAGGAAGGAACGTCTGCCCACAAACTTCAAACTTCCAGACAAGCTCAGCAAATAGGAGGAGTCGTATTTCATTCCAGTGCTATCCGAGTTACGATCTTTAACAAACAACGGTCTTACTGGAGTTGATCTGATCCGCTGCTGGGTGGAATGGCGCATCCTTCCCTTGAGTCGCCGAGATGGCTTGATGTGCGAGTTTGATGGTACTTTGGACCACCCCCAATGCTACTTCCGCACAGCACTCACAGAGGAAGATATTGTGACCATCATCAAGAAGCTAACCGGCGAGCCCTTGGCCAAGTGTAGCCAGATAGGGCTTAAGCCATTCTGCAAGATTAACCCGGCTCCTAAGGTAAATAATTTAACCCCCTTTGGTTTACTCTTCCCGACTTACTCGGATTCTGACTTGCATAATGAAAATTCCACCTCAGAAAGGGACCGATTCTGGTCAAAAAGGCCGAAAAGGAATGCCCTGAAGCAAGCCAGACCGCCTCCAAAGAAGAAAGCCAAGAGTAAAAACAAAACCGCCATCGCCGAATCGTCTGATGTGGACGAATCCCAAGTCGGCGAAGCGTCTTCATAGGTAAAACTTTATCTTCTTTGTCTTGACGCCGTTTGCTCTAATTTGTGCTTATATCTCTGCATTTCTATGTATAGAATGATGATAACAAAAGCCAAGATGACACCGTAGAGGTAATTTCTATTTCTTCCGACTTATCTTCTCCTGCGCCTAAGCCGGCCAGGCGAGTTTGTGGGGAAGTTCCCATGTCTCACCCGAATGCTTGTCTGGACCCTAATTTCCTCTTGAAGAAGGCGCAACACGCTTCCTTTCGGAAGACTCCAAGCCACTCAGGAGATTTGGTGTCCGGGTTACCAGTAAAAACCCCTACCAAGAAACGGCAAAATGAGGTATCTTTTATCAAAGTCCACCTTCATTTTCTTTTGGATCACACTTGCAACTCGCTCACATTTTGAGATATTACTTTTACAGACTTCTCCCCCTTTGTTAGGCGACTCAGTGATGTCGGCCCTTCCGCCAATGATTCACGTACAAGGGTAAGTCCTTATGATACTTATGTCTTTCATGATGATAATGATGCTTGCTATAAGCATGACCCTCTTTTCCTTAGAGCGCAAGCAAAGAAAAGAAAAATTGGCGGCTCAACTTCCACTCCGGCTCCAGAACTTAAAGAAATCCCAGCACCGGCTCGTGCTGACCCGGCGAAAGATATATGTGATGACCGAGTTGACCTTCCAAGTTCTCCCAAAGAAGGCATGGAAGCGCCCAACCCGCCAAATCCGCTGAAGGCGGCTGAAGATCCTGACGCTGTAATCATTACTGGTACTGGCTTCTCTAAGCCGGCTTCGGCAATCTTATCGAAGCATGTATCAACATCGTCCCATCCTTCCATCGGACATGATATTTCCAAGGCCAAACTTTATCAATATGAAAATCTTGAGTTTAAAGAGCTCTGCTCCG
Organism: Hordeum vulgare subsp. vulgare; assembly: GCF_904849725.1. NCBI lineage: Eukaryota > Viridiplantae > Streptophyta > Magnoliopsida > Poales > Poaceae > Hordeum > Hordeum vulgare. The sequence continues at coordinate 520,852,058 of NC_058523.1, forward strand.
GGTTCGCAAGTCGCCTGGAAACAAGTTATGAAATGGAGAAGAATCCGATCCATATGATGAAGAATAAACATGAGGTACGCCTTAATGCATACCCTCCTCATTAGCCCCCAAGGGCCGGGTCATCTTTTGAAAGATGAGCCGGGTCTTGATGTAGAAAAAACTTTCGACCTGTAACCCCCAAGGGCCAGGTCATCTTTTGAAAGATGAGCCGGGTCTTGATGTAGAAAAAACTTTCGACCTGTAACCCCCAAGGGCCGGGTCATCATTTTAAAGATGAGCCGGGTCTTGATGTAGAAAAAACTTTCGACCTGTAACCCCCAAGGGCCGGGTCATCTTTTGAAAGATGAGCCGGGTCTTGATGTAGAAAAAACTTTCGACCTGTAACCCCCAAGGGCCGGGTCATCTTTTGAAAGATGAGCCGGGTCTTGATGTGGTATAATTTTATCTAAAAAGAAATTATACATTAGCCCCCAAGTGTCAGGGGTGTTGCTTGCAATAATTCTGAGACTTGTCCCTTGATAATATGTTGACAGGAATCCCTGGCCCAAGCTGAGTCGACGTTGGGCGACTTAAAGAAAAGTTTAGCCGACCAGCAAGACGCGCGGGCTAAAGCAGAAGAAAAATACCACGTGATCTTAGCTGATATGGAAAAGCTGAAAGCCGCCAACAAGAAGTCTCAAACTGATTAGGCCACCGCGCTAAAGCGAGCGGAAATGGGTGAAACAAAACTGGAAGCCGTGCAACAAGAGCTAGCCGGTTTAAAGAAACATATCTCCAACATGACATAGGCCATCTTTGGTAAGAAGGAATCCCTGGTTTTGTATCTTTTAAAAGAAAAATAGTGTGAAAAAAGTACTAACCATTATTGTCCCTTATGCAGGTCCGAGAGCCGCCAACCTTCAGGACGACTATACCTTGAAGTTAAAGGCAATTTACACATTGACTGAGCAGCTGTATACTGGGAGCGTGCTGACCGTGAAGGCAGTGATGTGCGCCAAGGAACCAATCACATCAATCAAAAAGATGCTTGGCTGCTTATCTACCCTTCCGCCTTAGATAGGTGAGCTAACCCGATCAGCCGCCCGGAAAGGGGCGATGACTACATTGAGTCGGTGTTTGGCGTATGCTCCAGAACTGAAACCCGAAGAAGTAGCAGCAGGCTTCCCACAGCTCAAGTTCGACGAGTCAGAATTTACTCAAGATGATTATCAGCGTGTCGTTAGGGAATCACGCTCGGCAGCGACTCAGCTAGAAGCAAGCTTGGACTTGTCAAATTACCAAGCTGCTTATGATGACAAGAACAAGAAAGTGAACCCGCCAACCTTTGTGACAACCAGCTTGACTCCTCGTCGGCCCAAAAACCCTTTTGATTTGGAGGCGGATCTCTCGGCATTTTTGAATGATGAAGATGAATTTGCTGCTCTATCCAAGTGTAATTGGGCACTGGGCGATTTACAACTTGAAGTCGGCCAGAGCTCAGGGCAAGTTGACCCGGAGGCACCAGCAGAATATATCTTACTGATTTGGCCAGCCGAGCCATGTAATAGGTTATTGTAGAAAACAATCCCTTGCTTATGCCTGTTGCAGAACTCCTCTGTGATCCTTAAAAAATCTTGTGCCGCCCTTGGGGCGCCTATGATGCTTGACCTGCCATGTCAGTAAAGATTTTGATCACCAACCTGTTGGGCTAACAAAAACATACATCAAACCATCTCAATGAGTAATGGATGATAATAAATAATAACCGACTCAAGGTGTTCTGGCGAATTATATACAGAAAATCCGGCTCAACAAGATCCAGCGAGTCTTATAAATCTGTGAAACCTTGTGGCAGTGCCAGGAAGGTGAAAGTAAGAATTTCGTCGGCTCGTTCAAGTCGCGACAGGATAGGACGAGTTAGACAAACTCAAGTGCTACCCAAGGGAGACTTTGTATAAAAAAGCTCAAGTATTTAGACCGGCTGATCAGGCGCAAGTCAAGCTTCGTTGAAGCAGGTTCAATGAACCAATGGTTTCTCTATTTTCCATCTGGGGCACTAGCCGGTACCATGCATGTTTTAACCAAGGTGAGTTCAGGGTCCAAATAGTGGATTGACTCGCCAAGAGTTCATGGGTCCATATGGCGATTTGGCCAACACACAGTCCAGTATAACCATTTGTAGTGTGGTAATTTTTCGCTAGCCAAATGGGTAATTAGACTGATCTTAGTGAGAGGAAGCCCCCAAGTGACCTATGATTAGGGGAAAGACCGGTCATAGGATTATAGAAGCGTATACGCTCTTACCACAAAATGACTTGGGGCCAATAGCCCCCAAGTAAGCCGGCCTAATCCTCAGAATCATATAAGGCGCCCATGTTTGAATCGTGCGCGTGTAGCGACTTGATCCTCTTTGGCTTATTGATACCCAGTATTGTAATAAGTGCAACATGGCGACTTATGCTCTCTAGTATTGATAGCGTCCTTGTTTGGGCGACTTATCGACGAACAATAAAGATCCATGCTTTCAAGAAGATGAAGTGGCAGGAAAAACCCAAGATTCGTGGGTATAAACTTTATTGCTTTATATAAATGAGAGAATTACAATCTTAAAAGATGGGAGAGAAAGGAAAAAGCAGAGCCAATAGCTCAAGTGTAGTAAGGCCGCAGATGGGCTATGTTCCAGGGGCGAGTTGACTCAGCCTCCGTGGTTGGCCGATCAGGCCAAAGATCCACCAAATAGTATGACCCGTTGTGAAGGTTTTTGATGACGACAAACGGTCCTTCCCATGGTGGTGACAACTTATGCATGCTAGTGCGATCTTGGATAAAACGGAGCACTAAGTCGCCCTCCTGAAAAGCTCAGCTCTTGACCCGGCGGCTATGATAACGCCGCAAGTCTTGTTGATAGATAGGCGATCGGGAGGCAGCCAAATCACATTCTTCCTCGAAAGCATCCAAAGAATCCTGTCATGCCAGCGCATTATCCTGTTCCACATAAGCGGCGACTCTGGGCGAGTCATGCCTAATGTCACTGGGAAGAACGGCTTATGCTCCGTACACCAGGAAGAAAGGGGTAAAACCCGTAGAACGATTCGGGGTGGTTCGAATGCTCCATAATACCGAAGGCAACTCCTCGACCCAACACCCCGGGGTGCGCTCCAGGGGAACCATACGTCGGGGCTTGATTCCTCGTAGTACTTCCTGATTCGCCCGTTCTGCCTGCCCATTAGATTGTGGACGAGCGACCACAGACACATCAAGCCGGATGTGCTCCCGGTGGCAAAACTCCTGCATCGCCCCTTGTGATAAATTGGTACCATTATCAATGATAATGCCGTGTGGGTATCCAAACCGGAATATCAACTTTTTCAAGAATTTGACGGTCATTTCTGCATCACAGCTGCCAACAGGCTCTGCTTCGACCCACTTGGTGAATTTATCAACTGCCACCAGTAGATGAGTTTTTTTATTGGATGACATCTTAAAAGGACCAACCATATCTAACCCCGAGACCGCGAAAAGCCAAATGATAGGGATCATCCTTAGTTCTTGAGCTGGCACATGAGCCCGTCGTCCAAAACGTTGACAACCATCTCATCGACGAACTATCTCTTCTGTATCCGCATGAGCCGTTAACCAAAAGAATCCATGTCGGAACGCCTTGGAAACCAGGGAACATGACCCGGCATGATGCCCGCAATCTCCGGCATGGATTTTGTTCAGAATTACGGACCCTTCATCAGAAGAAACACATCTTTGAAATACCCCAGAAGTAATCCGCTTGTATAACTCGCCGTTGATGATGAGCATGGATTTGCTCCGACGAACGATTTGATGGGCCAACACCTCATCCGAAGGTAACTCGCCTCGTGTGAGGTATGCCAAGTAAGGAAGAACCCAATCCGGCGTAACACGGAGAGCCGCCACAAATTGGGACTTAGGATCTGGTATCGCCAACTCCTCTTCCGAGGGCAGCCTCACGGAGGAATTATGGAGAATATCCAGGAAGACATTAGGAGGAACCGGCTTATGTTGCGAGCCGAGACGCGAGAGGGCATCAACTGCTTCACTAAGTCGGCGGTCGATATGATCGACCTGATAACCATGGAAATGACCCGCCACATCAGACACAGCACTTCTGAAAGCCGCCATCAGGGGGTCCCGGGAATCCCATGTACCTGAAACTTGTTGAGCCACCAGATCAGAATCGCCCAAACATCTAACGCGTGTGAGGTTCATCTCCTTGGCGAGTCGCAAACCATGAAGCAGGGCTTCATACTCCACAGCGTTATTGGTACACGGGAACATGAGTCAGAGAACATAACAGAACTTGTCTCCCTGAGGTGAAATCAACACCACGCCAGCCCCCAAGCCTTCCAATTGCCTAGACCCATCAAAATAAATAGTCTAATACGTGAGATCAGGCCTGTCTTCCGGAATCTGCAACTCGGTCCAATCATTGATGAAGTCGACCAATGCCTCGGACTTGATAGCCGTGCGAGGCGCATACCGCACGTGGTGCGGCCCAAGCTCAATCGCCCATTTGGCGATTCGCCCTGTTGCTTCTCGGTTCTGGATGATGTCCCCAAGAGGGGCGGAGCTAACACCGTAATGGGATGTTCTTGGAAATAATATTTGAGCTTCCGACTCGCCATAAAGACCCCATAAACCAACTTCTGCCAATGCGGGTAACGTTGTTTGGAGAGGGTCAGCACCTCACTGATAACATACACCAGGCGCTGTACCGGCTATTCCTTTCCTTCTTCCTTCCGTTCGACAGCCACTGCCACGCTCACCGCCTTGGTATTCACCGCGATGTATAAAAGCATAGGCTCCTTTTCAGTCGGGGCGGCCAGAACCGGCGGGTTGACCAGCTGCTGCTTCAGAGCTTCAAAAGCTTCATTGGCCTCGTCCATCGAAACAAAACGATCAGCTTTCTTAAGCAAGTGATAGAGGGGAATAGCTTTTTCCCCCAGGCGGCTTATAAAGCGGCTCAAGGCCGTGATACGACCCGCCATGCGTTGAACTTGATTAATATTCGCTGGTTTCCTGAGCGAAGTGATTGCCTCGATTTTGTCCGGGTTGGCCTCAATGCCGCGTTCGGACACCAAGAAACCCAACACCTTTCCTGCGGGAACGCCAAAGACACATTTGGTGGGATTAAGCTTCATCTGATACACCCGCAGATTGTCAAAAGTTTCCTTGAGATCCTCCAAGAGCGTCTCCTTCTTGCGAGATTTAACCACGATGTGATCAATGTAAGCGTGAACGTTGCATCCGATTTGGCCGCGGAGACAGTTTTGGATACAACGCTGGTAAGTCGCCCCAGCGCTCTTGAGCCCAAACGACATGGATACATAGGAAAAAGCCCCAAACAGGGTTATGAAAGCTGTCTTCTCCTGATCTTCCACAACCATCTTGATTTGGTGATATCTGGAGGAGGCATCCAAGAAACACAAACGCTCGCAGCCCGCAACTGAATCAATGATTTGATCAATGCGGGGAAGGGCGAAATGATCCTTTGGGCAAGCTCTGTTGAGGTCGGTGTAGTCGATGCACATGCGGAAAGTGCCGTTCTTTTTGAGCACCAGGACCGGGTTAGCCAACCATTTAGGATGGAAGACCTCAACGATAAATCCGGCGGCCAAAAGACGGGCGACTTCTTCTCCTATCGCCTTGCGTCGCTCCTCATTAAACCTGCAAATTTATTGCTGAATCGGCTCTGCTTTAGGGTCAATATTAAGATGGTGCTCAGCGAATTCTCTCGGTACACCAGGCATGTCAGAAGGTTTCCATGCGAAGATGTCCCGATTCTCATGGATGAATTCGATGAGCGCGCTTTCCTACTTGGGATCCAGACCCGCCCCGATAGTGAACTGCTTGGACGAATCGCCAGGAATGAAGTCCACCATCTTAGTGTCATCCGTCGGTTTGAACTTGAGGAGCGGCTCGGCATCAGTCGTTGGTTTCTTGAGGGGCGACATATCCGCCGGGTCAACATTGGCTTGGTGATACTTGAGTTCTTCTGCAGCAAAGGCGATTTCTGCATAAGCCGCATCTCCTTCCTCACACTCCTTTACTATCCTCCTGTCACCATCGACCGTGATGGGTCCCTTAGGGCCAGGCATCTTGAGTTTAAGGTAGACATAGCAGGGGCGAGCCATGAACCGGGCGTAAGCCGGCCGCCCGAACAACGCATGATAAGGGCTCTTTAGCTTGACCACCTCAAATATAAGCGACTCCCTCCTGTGATTGGATGCTATACCAAAAGCCACATTAAGTTTGACACGCCCAATTGGATATGCTGACTTACCCGGGACGATACCATGGAATACTGTGGTTGACGACATTAGGTCTTTCTCTAAGAGGTTCATCCTTCGAAAGGTGTCGAAATATAATATGTTGATGCTGCTGCCACCATCCATAAGAACCTTTGAAAGGGTATACCCCCCGACTTGGGGGGCCACGACCAATGCCAAGTCGCCGGGGTTGTCGATTCTGGGCGGGTGATCCTCCCTACTCCACGAGATAGTCTGCTCAGACCAGTGGAGGTACCTGGGGAGTGCCGGCTCGGACACGCTATACGTCCTATGCTTCACCTTCTTGTCTCGCTTACATGCACTGGTGGTGAACACGTGGTATTGTCTGCTGTTTAATTGTTTGGGATTGCTGCGGAATCCGCCATTATCATCTTGCCCCTGGGGAGCCCCCTGCGGGGGTGGCTGCTGAAACACTCCGGGCGGGTTATACCGCTGCTGGTTATGCACAGGGTACTAGCCACTGCTTGGTTGTGAGCCGCCCTGGGCCCCTTGTTCGGGAAAACTGCCAAACGGGTTCTGACGTTGATTAGGCGTACCAAACTGTTCCTGCCGTTGGCTCTGGTCACCGGTTTGGCCCTTCTTGAGTGCCTCCGCCCGAAATTCCTGCATTACGTAGCAGTCTTCCCAAGAGTGAGTCGCCGGTCCTTCCGCCGTGGCGTGATGCGGGCAGGGGGCCTTCAGTATCTCGTTATAGTTGCGCGGCTTCTTGCCACTGTAACCCCTCTTGTTCTGGCGCTGATTGCCATTGTTAGCATTGGTGTTGGCGACGAAGTCCGTGGATCCTTCCTGCTGCCTTCTCTTGCCATTTCCACCATGATTATGGTGGGCGCGTCCGTGAAACCGGGAGTGATTCTTGGATGACTCGCCTTTCCTTGGCGAGTTGGCCTTGCTGCCGTCCTCTGTTGGATCTTTAGTATCGTCTGCTTCGGCGTAACGAGTGAGGGTGTCCATCAATTCACCCATATCCTGGACCTTGCGCTTGAGTCGCCCCAGCTTTTGTAACAAGGGCTCATAGTGACAGTTTTGCTCCAGGATCAGCACGACTTAAGCCGCCGTGATGCCGTCTGACGAGTGGATGATTTTCGCAACCGCCGCGTCCAGTGGTGGGCCGACTCATCGGGGTGCTGAATGCAATGCTGTAAGTCGACGATCGTCATCGGGCGTTTGCAAGTTCTCCGAAAGTTTTTGATGAAACGTTCCTTCAGTTCAGTCCAAGTCTGGATGGAGTTGGGTGGCAGGTTGTTCAACCAAGTGCGTGCCGTCCCTTCGAGCATCATTGTAAAGTACCTGGCACAGACTGCTTCACTTACGTCGAGCATGTCCATTGCGAGTTCGTAACTCTCAACCCATGATGCCGGCTCAAGGTCCGGGGTGTAGTTGGGCAGCTTCCTTGGTCCTTTAAAGTCCTTCGGCATCCGCTCGTTGCGTAGGGCAGGGGCCAAGCATGGCACCCCTACTTGCCTGCCGCCTCCGCTAAGTGGCGCTGGGTGGGTTTGGATGTCCTGGTGATCCTGGCCTGTCGCCCCAAAGGTGTTGCGGACGGGAGGGTCCTGATGGTCAGGCGGGTTACCCTGAGGTAGGTGTTGCGGTCCGGTGGTTATGGCGGGTTGGTCCTCCGGCCGGCTTCTGGTGCGACTAGCCTGGGGGGTGGAGTGCAGCCGATCGAGGCTGTGTGAGAATTGCGTGTTCTGGACCACCGCCGTTTTCAACATCTCAACAGCGTTTCTTGCTTCTATTTCAGCCGGGGTGTTGCCATAAATCGGAAGGGATTATAAGTGGCGAGTCGCGGCGAGCAGGTTGTCCATGGGGTTGGAAAAGTGGCCCTGAGGCGTCTGGAAACGGGGAACGCGACCATCTACTGGCTGAAGCGGCGGGTTTGGTGGCTGAGCCGGCCTTCCCCCTGGAACGGTTCCGGCCCCGGGAGTGCGCGGAGTGTCGAAGAGGCGGGTAGGGTTCAGATCAGGGGTAAACGCCCCTGGTGCCTCCTTTGATGGACAACGTCAGACGAGTGCTGATGCCTTTCAAGTCGCCAGTTCTGGTGTTCAAGCGGGCCGTCTCCGCGGTGATGTGAGCTTGCTGAGTCTCAATCCTGGCGGCTTCTGCCTCCGCATATCGCTCGGCCTTCGCCATCTCATCTCGTAGCTTTGCCAACTCGGCGTTTATTGTTCCTTGGTTTTCTGCCGTCACTTGGGTCGCCATGATCCTAGTTATCTCCGTCGACAGGTCCACCAGGACTGCAGCTGGGCTCTTGGATGGTTCGCCAGCCTCGTTGTTGCCTACAGGGTTTTGCTGGGACTATGTTGCCCCCGCCATATATACGGTGATCTGACGGCGGGTCCGATCGAGGACTTCGGGATCCATTGCTAGCGACAGATCTCTGAGGCAGCCCTCGTGCACAGACTGGATTGAATCTGTGTCGCCCATGGATGACTCGTCATCAGTGTTGATCGGCGTAGTCTCCTGAGTCGCCGATCGCTCTGGCTTATCAGCTCCCTGCGTGAAGCCGACGAAAACCGGGCGCGTCAGGCTTGGCAGCGCGACGGGACACACATACCTGGCCGGCTCGACGGTGTCGGTGGAGATGTCCGACTCAGGCATGGGTGCACCGACTATGCCGATGAAGATGTTGATCTTGCCGAAGGGGACCCTGTAGCCGGATTTGATTAAATCGGCCTCGGGGCCCCACATCGAGTTGTCGATGTAGTACTTTCCGGGGCAGCTCCGGGTCATGAGCCCGACCGTGTAGCTCCCTGACCCTGATAGGGCTCCCTTCGAGAACTCAACTCCACCGTGTGTAGGCCCCACAGTGGGCGCCAACTGTCGTGGTTTTGTCACGGCAGATGTCCTAGTGAAAGGACTTGATGATGGAGCCATCGCACCTTGGTGGCGATTCAAAGGGGTTGAACGGGAGCGGGACTCAGATTTACCCAGGTTCGGCCCCTCGTGAGGAGGTAAAAGCCTACGTCCTGCTCTGTGTTGTATTGATGATGTTTCGATTACAAGGAGGGCGTAACTCGCCTGACCTAGCTCTCGATGATTTCTAACCTATCTTCTCCCTCCCAGGGACTCGCCTTTATATACTGGTCGAGGCCTTAGGGTTTACAAGAGTCCTTGCCATAACTCAAGTCATGACTCTTTCTATCTCTAAATCGCCGTGCTTTCCAAGAGTGGAGAGCTCCCCGATAATTGATCCTCCACGTGGATCTTGAACCGCCATCCAGCTCCCGGGCCTGCCGGACCAAAGCTTGAATCGCCGAAGGATGATTCGCCCACAACGTGACCCGACCCAACTAGGGCGGGTCACATTGCAGATAATATCCCCAACACTTACGTCTACTAGTATTACCAATTCTTTGACATTCATCACAAGACAAGACAAACTTACGAGCATCCTTGAAGAGAGTAGGCCAATAAAAACCAGATTGTAATACCTTGTGTGCAGTTCTATATCCAACATGGTGTCTGATGACCCACAAGTGTAGGGGATCTATCGTAGTCCTTTTGATAAGTAAGAGTGTCGAACCCAAAAAGGAGCAGAAGGATCTGACAAGTGGTTTTCAACAAGGTAATCTCTGCAAGCACTGAAATTATCGGTAACAGATAGTTGTGTGATAAGATGATTCGCAGCAAGTAGCAAGTAAAAAAGCTGCAGCAAAGTGGCCCAATCCCTTTTGTAGCAAGGGACAAGCCTAGACAAACTCTTATAGGAGGTAAAGCGCTCCCGAGGACACATGGGAATTTTTGTCAAGCTAGTTTTCATCATGTTCATATGATTCGCGTTCGCTACTTTGATAGTTTGATATGTGGGTGGACCGGTGCTTGGGTGCTGCCCTTACTTGGACAAACATCCTACTTATGATTAACCCCTCTCGCAAGCATCCGCAACTACGAAAGAAGAATTAAGACAAAGTCTAACCATAGCATTAAACTAGTGGATCCAAATCAGCCCCTTACGAAGCAAGACATAAACTAGGGTTTAAGCTTTTGTCACTCTAGCAACCCATCATCTACTTACTACTTCTCAATGCCTTCCTCTAGGCCCAAATAATGGTGAAGTGTTATGTAGTCGAAGTTCACATAACACCACTAGAGGAGAAACAACATACAATGCATCAAAATATCGAACGAATACAAAATTCACATGACTACTTATAGCATGACTTATCCCATGTCCTCAGGAACAAAAGTAACTACTCACAAAGCATAATCATATTCATGACCAGAGAGGTAATGAATAGCATCAAGGATCTGAACATATAATCTTCCACCAAGTAATCCAACTAGCATCAACTACAAAGAGTAATTAACACTACTAGCAACCTTACAAGTACCAATCGGAGTCGCGAGACGGAGATTGGTTACAAGAGATGAACTAGGGTTTGGAGATGAGATGGTGCTGATGAAGATGTTGATGGTGATGAGTCCCCTCCGATGAGAGGAGTGTTGGTGATGACGATGGCGATGATTTCCTTCTCCGAGAGGGAAGTTTGCCCCGTAGGACGACCCTGCCAGAGCTCTAGATTGGTTCTGCTCAAGTTCCGCCTCGTGGTGGCGACGATTCCTCCCGAAATCCTCCTCTTGATTTTTTCTGGAACGAAACCCTCCTTGTAGCAAAAGAGGGGGCCAGAGGGCCAGCAGGCCCACAAGCCCCCTAGGCGTGTCCAGGGGGTAGGCCGCGCCTAGCAGGCTTGTGGCCTCCTGCTGGCTCCCCTCTGGTACTTCTTCGGCCCAGTATTTTTTATAAATTCCAAAATAAATCCTCGTTGATTTTCACGGCTTTTGGACTTGCGCAGAATAGGTATCTCAAACTTGCTCCTTTTTCAGGCCAGAATTCCAGCTGCCGGCATTCTCCCTCTTCATGTAAACCTTGCAAAATAAGAGAGAAAAGGCATAAGTATTGTACCGTGAAGTGTAATAATAGCCCATAAAGCGATAAATATCAACATGAAAGCAAGATGCAAAATGGACGTATCAACTCCCCCAAGCTTAGACCTCGCTTGTCCTCAAGCGAAAACCGAGATCAATAAACATGCCCACATGTTTAGAGAGAGAGGTGTCGACAAAACAAGATACGGACATGTAGGCATCATGATCATAGTTAGAACAGAAATATCATCATATAATCTCGTATGCTAAAGTGATAATTCCTTCACAAAGTAAAGTATGGAGTCATGGAGCAACAACCAATAGCCTATAGTCATTGAAGCAATTGCAATTTATGACAACATCGAAAAGAGTCAAATAAGAGCTTGTAAAGCAAATCCACATACTCACTCATCCTTTTGTCTTCTACAATTGCTACAAGTCACGTGGTAGTCATGAGATCAAAGTTTCAGTCGGACACAGAGAAAGATAGGGGCTTATAGTTTCGCCTCCCAACTTCTTACCTCAAGGGTAATGTCAACAATAATAATTCATGAATACTTACTCCAATGTTGACATATGAATATAGATCTTTCCCTAACATATGACGTTAGCCAAGATAAGGGCGAAATAAGGAATTGGTGTAGATCACCATGACTCTTTCGAGGGCAAAAAGTAAAGGTACAAGATAGGCCCTTCGCAGAGCGAAGCAGAGTTTGTCATGCGCTTTTGAGGTTTGGATGTGCGACCTCTTAGTGTGAAGGAACGTCACTTTATATTGTCTCCTGTGATAAAGAACTTTATTATGTAGTCTATCGCTTTTATGTATTCCTCATCACAGGTTCGTACAAAGCTTATTTTCCACACACTAATAGATCATACATATTTAGGGAGCAATTTTTATTGCTTGCACCGATGACAACTTACTTGGGGGATCTTATTCAATCCATAGGTAGGTATGGTGGACTCTCATGGCAAAACTGGGTTGAAGGTTTATGGATGCACAAGTAGTATCTCTACTTAGTGCGGGAGTTTTGGCTGATATGGGGTGGAAGCAATTCTCACATGCTAAGGATTCTCTAGTCATATAACATTGTTCGGAACCAAGCAAACATAATTCATTATGTTGTCTTCCTTGTCCAACATCTACTTCTAATCACGTAATAGTTTAATGAGTGTTCACAATCATAGATGGTGTCCAAGATGATATATTTATATGTGAACCTCTCCTTCTTTATTACTTCCTATTAATTGCAACAATGACCAAGGTCTACGTTTGTCCACCCTCAACAAGTTCTCCTTCTTTTTATATGTGAAGCCATCACTTCCCATAAGATCATTACATGATCTTTCATGCTTTTGTTCTTTTATCATTCTCTTGATCATGGCATGAGGCAAGGCCCTTAACTAAAACACTCTTTATTATATGACTCATGAGCTCGAATACATCGGGGGTGACACAAAGCAAAACTTAAGCCTAAGACACTAAGGACTTTATTCTACTAGAGAAAGATAAAACCAAAAAGGATCGAACTAAGAAAAGGTAAAGGCAAAAGATGTGATGGTGATACGATACCGGGGCAACTCCCCCAAGCTTGGCATAAGCCAAGGGGATTGCCCATACCCGTGCTTAGTTGTCTTCCTTTGGAGGTGATGGTGGCGAAGTTGTTGCAGAGGTCTTGAACTTGTTTAATTTCCTCTTGAGCATAAAATTCTGCTCCTTCAGATCATTAATTTCCTCTTCAAGCCTCAACACCCTTTGGCATAATTCTTGCTTACTCTCCTGCAAAAGACGAGAAGGGATAAACAAAATCTTAGGCTTCTTCCTTGAGTCGGGGTGGCTCGAATTCTTGAACTCCACATGTGTGTCTCCAGGTGGGGGTAGAGGAGCCTCCTCTTCATCGGAACTTGTTCCTTCCTTCCCCTTGGGATCATAATCTTCTTCCTCACTAGTGGTCCAACCACAACGATCCAAGTTCCCATAGACCTTGGGGTTAGCAAGGTAATCGGCCACATAGCTCCCCCCCTTTGAATCTTGAGAAGACATCTTGCCCTAAATCTGCGGCAGAAAACAGGCTCGAAACGAAAACAGAGGAAAACTGCGTGATACGAGGGTCAGACCTTTCGGGAGAATATATAATGACTTTTTACGACCAGAAGGAGTACTCCACAAGAAAACGGAGTTCGGGAGGCACACGAGGTGGTCACAAGCCCCCCAGGTGCGACCAGGGGGTGGCCCGCGCCTGGCAGGCTTTTCGCCTCCTCGTGCGCTTTCCGGACTACTTTAACTTCTTCTAATTTTCTAAAAAATCCAAAACGGAGAAAAATTCCTACTGGAAAAGTTTTGGAGTTGGTTTACTTACCGAATCACATACCTCTTCGTTTTCGGAGTCTGAAACAGGCTGATAAATATCCCTTATGTACTCCTCCGGAGTTATGGTATTGATAATATTGCTTTCAACATTTATGGAAGTACCTGAGATATAATGCTTGATTCTTTGCCCATTTACCACTCTCGGAAAATTACCTTCCATGTTGTTGTTCTTGATGGCACCAGAACAATATACTTCCTCAACAATGTAGGGACCTTCCCATTTAGAGAGAAGCTTGTCTGCAAAAAATCTTAAACGAGAATTATATAGCAAGACATAATCACCTACATTGAACTCACGCTTTTGTATCCTTTTATCATGCCACCTCTTAACCTTTTCTTTGAACAAATTGGCATTTTCATATGCGTGAGCTCTCCATTTATCAAGTGAGCTAATATAAAATAACCTCTTCTCACCAGCAAGTTTGAAATCAAAGTTGAGCTCTTTGATTGCCCAATAAGCCTTATGATCTAGCTCAAGAGGTAAATGACATGCTTTACCGTAAACCATTTTGTACGGAGACATGCCCATGGGATTCTTATAGGCAGTTCTATAAGCTCACAATGCATCGTCAAGCTTCTTAGACCAATTCTTTCTAGACCTATTGTCAGTCTTTTGCAGAATTAGTTTAATCTCTCTATTGCTTAGCTCTACTTGACCACTGGACTGAGGATGATAGGGAGATGCAACTCTATGGTTGACATCATACTTAGCAAGCGTTTCACGGAAAGAACCATGAATGAAATGTGAACCGCCATCAGTCATTAGATATCTAGGGACTCCAAATCTAGGGAAAATAACTTCTTTAAGCATCCCGATAGAGGTGTTGTGATCAGCACTACTAGTTGGGATAGCTTCTACCCACTTAGTAACGTAATCAACAACAACTAGGATATGAGTATACCCGTTGGATTTTGGAAAAGGTCCCATATAATCAAAACCCCAAACATCAAATGGTTCAATGAAAAGTGAATAATTCATAGGCATTTCCCGACGTTTACTAATATTACCTATTCTTTGACATTCGTTACAAGACAAGACAAACTTACGGGCATCCTTGAAGAGAGTGGGCCAATAGAAACCTGATTGCAATACCTTGTGTGCAGTTCTATCTCCCGCATGGTGTCCTCCGTAAGACTCGGAGTGACACTTCTGTAGGATCTGTCCCTATTCATGTTCAGGTACACAACGTCTAATAACACCATCTACTCCTTCCTTATAAAGGTGAGGATCATCCCAAAAGTAATGTCTCAAATCAAAGAAGAATTTCTTCTTTTGCTGGTATGTGAAACTAGGTGGTATATATTTGGCAACGATATAATTTGCATAATCAGCATACCACGATGCACTACGTGAAGTATTGATGACATTCAATTGCTCATCAGGAAAGCTATCATCAATAGGTTGTGGGTCATCAGGAACATTCTCCAACCTAGACAAGTTATCTGCTACGGGGTTCTCAACACCCTTCCTATCGACAACATGCAGATCAAATTCTTGTAGCAAGAGAACCCATATGATAAGTCTAGGTTTAGTGTCTTTCTTCTCCATGAGGTACTTAATAGCAGCGTGATCAGTGTGAATAGTGAATTTGGAATCAACTATGTAAGATCAAAACTTTTCACATGCAAACACGACTGCTAAAAATTCCTTTTCAGTAGTAGCATAGTTTCTTTTGGCAATATCTAGAGTTTTACTAGCATAGTGAATAACATTTAACTTCTTATCAACTCTTTGTCGTAGAACAACACCAACAGCATAATCACTAGCATCACACATGATTTCAAAAGGTAAGTTCCAATCAGGTGGTTGAACAATAGGCGCAGTTATCAAGGCCTTCTTAAGTATTTCGAAGGCTTCCTCACAATCATCGTCAAAAACAAAAGGAATATCCTTTTGCAAGAGATTGGTAAGAGGCCTAGAAATCTTAGAAAAGTCTTTAATGAACCTTCTATAGAAACCAGCATGACCAAGGAAACTTCTTATACTTTTGATATCTATGGGGCATGGCATTTTCTCGATCGCATCAACCTTAGCCTTATCGACTTCAATACCTCTTTCAGAAATTTTATGTCCTAGGACGATGCCTTCATTAACCATACAGTGGCACTTCTCCCAATTCAAGACAAGGTTGGTGTCTTTACATCTCTGCAAGACTCGATCAAGGTTGTTGAGGCAATCATCAAAAGAAGACCCGTAAACGGAGAAGTCATCCATGGAAACCTCAATAATCTTTTCACAAAAGTTAGAGAATATAGCCATCATACATCTTTGAAAGGTGGCAGGTGCATTACATAAGCCAAAAGGCATACGTCTATAAGAAAAGGTACCGAAAGGGCAGGTGAAAGTAGTTTTCTCCTGATCAGATTGTGCAATAGGTATTTGGGAGAAACCAGAATAACCATCTAGAAAGAAGAAGTGTGTGTGTTTAGACAATCTTTCTAGCATTTGGTCAATAAAAGGCAAAGGGTAATGATCTTTCCTAGTGGCTGTATTCAATTTCCTAAAATCGATCACCATCCTATAGCCAGTAATAATCCTCTGTGGGATCAATTCATCCTTATCATTAGGGACAACGGTAATACCTCCCTTATTAGGGACGCAATGCATCGGACTCACCCAATCACTATGAGCAACATGATAGATAATACCTGCTTCCAGGAGCTTTAGTATTTCTTTTCTTACTACCTCTTTCATCTTAGGATTTAATCTCCGTTGATGATCAGCAACTGGTTTGGAATCAGGATCGGTTTTAATCTTTTGCTGGCATAGAGTGGGACTAATGCCCTTAAGATCATCAAGAGTATATCTAATAGCAGCACGGTGCTTCCTGAGAGTTTTTAGTAACTTCTTTTCTTCATGCTCTGAGAGGCTAGCACTAATAATGACATGATATATCTCTTTTTCATCGAGATAAGCATACTTAAGAGTATCAGGCATCTGTTTAAGCTCGAACACAGGATCACCCTTTGGTGGGGGTGGATCTCCAAGCAGTTCAACAGGCAAATTATTCTTAAAGATAGGATATTGTTCAAAGATATCTCTATCTATCTCATCCCTTCCATCCATATGCATATCATTTTCATGCTCAAGCAAGTATTGCTCTAAAGGATCAGTAGGAGGCACAACAATAGAAGCTAGGGCAATAGTTTCATCCTTACTAGACAACTCTTTTTCATGAGGTTGTCTACCAAACTTGGAGAAATTGAACTCATGTGACACACCTTCAAAGCCAACAGTGACAATTTGCTTCTCGCAGTCAATATGAGCATTGCCAGTAGTGAGAAAAGGTCTGCCAAATATGATGGGACAAAAGCTATCTTGTGTGGTAGCAAGAACGAGGAAATCAGCAGGATACGTCGTTTTACCACACAAGACTTCAACATCTCTAACAATTCCCAAAGGACAGATAGTATCTCTATTGACAAGCTGAATAGTGACATCAATGGGTTCTATTTCGACAGGTGCAATCTCGTCTTTGATTTCATCATATAAGGATCGAGGTATTGCACTAACACTAGCACCCACATCTCATAAACCATGATAACAATGATCTCCTATCTTAACACAAACAACATGCATGCCAACAACAGGCCTATCTTTGTCTCTAGTATGAGGTTTCGCAATTCTAGCAGCATCTTCACAGAAGTGAATATCATGGCCATCAACATTGTCGGACATGAGGTCTTTGATAATAGCAATGCTAGGTTCAACTCTAATTTCTCAAGGGGTGTAGGTTTTCTAATGTAGCCCCTACGTATCACAGTTGAAGCTTTAGAATGATCCTTTATCCTAACAGGGAAACGTGGTTTCTCAATGTAAGCACTAGGAACAATAGGATCATTATAGGCAATGAATTTCTCTTCAACTGGATTGGGTTTAACTACATTGACTTCTAAGGGAGGATGATATTTAAACCACTTCTCTTTAGGAGATCAATATGATCAGCAAATGATTCACACAATGAAGATACTATCTGAGAGTCAAGTCCATACTTAGCGCTAAAATCACAAAAAGTATTTGTTTCAACAAAGGATTTAACGCAATCAAACTTGAGATTCATACCTGACTCCTTACCTTCATCAAACTCCCAATCTTCAGAGTTGTATTTAATTCTCTCCAATAAATTCCATTTGAAGTCAATATCTCTCTTCATAAAAGAACCGGTACAAGAAGTGTCAAGCATGGTGCGATCATCATGAGAAAGCCGAGCATAGAAGTTCTGAATGATAATTTCTCTCGAGAGCTCATGGTTGGGGCATGAATATAACATTGAATAGCCTCCCCCAAGCTTGAGCGATGCTTTCTCTGTCACGAGGCCAAAAATTATAAATATAATTCCGGTCACGATGTACTAAATGCATAGGATAAAACTTTTGATGAAATTCCAATTTCAACCGGTTGTAGTTCCATGATCCAGTATCATCACATAGCCTATACCATGTCAATGCTTTATCCCTCAAAGTTAAGGGAAAGACCTTATTCTTGCCCTCATCCTCAGGCAAACCTACAAGCTTAAATAAACCACAAACTTCATCTACATAGATTAGATGCAAGTCGGGATGTGATGTTCCATCTCCTGTAAAAGGATTAGCCAGAAGTTTCTCAAGCATACCCGAAGGAAATTCATAGCAAATATTTTGAGTAGGTGCAGCAGGTTGAGGAGCAAATCCTTGTGCTTCCATTCGAGGTGAAGATACCCCGAACAAGCTCCTCAAAGGATTAGTTTCCATAGTGACAAGTGACAATAAATTTCAGCACATTATATAAATGTTTCCTTACCAAATTCCACTTACCAAAGGCGCTTCACTCCCCGGCAATGGCGCCAGAAAAGAGTCTTGATGACCCACAAGTGTAGGGGATCTATCGTAGTCCTTTCGATAAGTAAGAGTGTTGAACCCAACGAGGAGCAGAAGGACCTGACAAGTGGTTTTCAGCAAGGTAATCTGTGCAAGCACTGAAATTATCGGAAACAGATAGTTGTGTGATAAGATGATTCACAACAAGTAGCAAGTAACAAAGGTGCAGCAAAGTGGCCCAATCCCTTTTGTAGCAAGGGACAAGCCTGGAGAAACTCTTAAAGGAGGTAAAGCGCTCCCGAGGACACATGGGAAATTCTCTCAAGCTAGTTTTCATCATGTTCATGTTGGAATTATGCCCTAGAGGCAATAATAAATGTAGTTATTATTATAATTCCTGTATCAAGGTAATCGTTTATTATCCATGCTATAATTGTATTGAATGAAGACTCATTTACATGTGTGGATACATAGACAAAACACTGTCCCTAGCAAGCCTCTAGTTGGCTAGCCAGTTGATCAACGATAGTCAGTGTCTTCTGATTATGAACAAGGTGTTGCTTGATAACTGGATCACGTCATTAGGAGAATCACGTGATGGACTAGACCCAAACTAATAGACGTAGCATGTTGATCGTGTCATTTTATTGCTACTGTTTTCTGCGTGTCAAGTATTTATTCCTATGACCATGAGATCATATAACTTACTAACACCGGAGGAATACTTTGTGTGTATCAAACATCGCAACGTAACTGGGTGACTATAAAGATGCTCTACAGGTATCTCCGAAGGTGTTCGTTAAGTTAGTATGGATCGAGACTCGGATTTGTCACACCGTGTGACGGAGAGGTATCTCGGGGCCCACTTGGTAATACAACATCACACACAAGCCTTGCAAGCAATGTGACTTAGTGTAAGTTGCGGGATCTTGTATTACGGAACGAGTAAAGAGACTTGCCGGTAAACGAGATTGAAATAGGTATACGGATACTAACGATCGAATCTCGGGCAAGTAACATACCGAAGGACAAAGGGAATGACATACGGGATTATATGAATCCTTGGCACTGAGGTTCAAACGATAAGATCTTCGTAGAATATGTAGGATCCAATATGGGCATCCAGGTACCGCTATTGGATATTGACCGAGGAGTCTCTCGGGTCATGTCTGCATAGTTCTCGAACCCGCAGGGTCTGCACACTTAAGGTTCGACGTTGTTTTATGCGTATTTGAGTTATATGGTTGGTTACCGAATGTTGTTCGGAGTCCCGGATGAGATCACGGACGTCACGAGGGTTTCCGGATGGTCCGGAAACGAAGATTGATATATAGGATGACCTCATTTGATTACCGGAAGGTTTTCGGAGTTACCGGGAATGTACCGGGAATGACGAATGGGTTCCGGGAGTTTACTGGGGGGGGCACCCACCCCGGGGAAGCCCATAGGTGTTGGTGGTGCCGCATCAGCCCTTAGTGGGCTGGTGGAACAGCCCAAAAGAGGCCTATGCGCATTGGGAAGAAAATCAAAGAGAAAAGGAAAAAAGGGGAGGTGGGAAAGGGAAGAAGGACTCCACCTTCCAAACCAAGTAGGACTCGGTTTGGGAGGGGAATCCTTCCCCCCTTGGCTCGGCCAACCCCTTGGGGGTTCTTGGACCCCAAGGCAAGGCTCCCCCCTCTCTCTCCTATATATAGTGGGGTTTTAGGGCTGATTTGAGACAACTTTGCCACGGCAGCCCGACGACATATCTCCACGGTTTTACCTCTAGATCGCGTTTCTGCGGAGCTCGGGTGGAGCCGTGCTGAGACGAGATCATCACCAACCTCCGGAGCGCCGTCACGCTGCCAGAGAACTCTTCTACCTCTCCGTCTCTCTTGCTGGATCAAGAAGGCCGAGATCATCGTCGAGCTGTACGTGTGCTGAACGCGGAGGTGCCGTCCGTTCGGCACTAGATCGTGGGACTGATCGCGGGATAGTTCGCGGGGCGGATCGAGGGACGTGAGGACGTTGCACTACATCAACCGCGTTCACTAACGCTTCTGCTGTACGGTCTACAAGGGTACGTAGATCACACATCCCCTCTCATAGATGGACATCACCATGATAGGTCTTCGTGCGCGTAGGAAATTTTTTGTCTCCCATGCGACGTTCCCCAATAGTGGCATCATGAGCTAGGTTCATGCGTAGATGTCTTCTCGAGTAGAACACAAAAGTTTTTGTGGGCGGTGATGTGCGTTTTGCTTCCCTCCTTAGTCTTTTCTTGATTCCGCGGTATTGTTGGATCGAAGCGGCTCGGACCGACATTACTCGTACGCTTACGAGAGACTGGTTTCATCGCTACGAGTAACTCCGTTGCTCAAAGATGACTGGCGGGTGTCAGTTTCTCCAACTTTAGTTGAATCGGATTTGACCGAGGAGGTACTTGGATGAGGTTAAATAGCAACTCATATATCTCCGTTGTGGTGTTTGCGTAAGTAAGATGCGATCCTACTAGATACCCATGGTCACCACGTAAAACATGCAACAACAAAATTAGAGGACGTCTAACTTGTTTTTGCAGGGTATGCTTGTGATGTGATATGGCCAAACGATGTGATGTGATATATTGGATGTATGAGATGACCATGTTGTAATAGATAATATCGACTTGCATGTCGATGGTACGGCAACCGGCAGGAGCCATAGGGTTGTCTTTATAACTAACGTTTGTGCTTGCAGATGCGTTTACTATTTTGCTAGGATGTAGCTTTAGTAGTAATAGCATGAGTAGCACGACAAACCCGATGGCGACACGTTGATGGAGATCATGGTGTGGCGCCGGTGACAAGAAGATCGTGCCGGTGCTTTGGTGATGGAGATCAAGAAGCACGTGATGATGGCCATATCATGTCACTTATGAATTGCATGTGATGTTAATCCTTTTATGCACCTTATTTTGCTTAGAACGACGATAGCATTATGAGGTGATCTCTCACTAAAATTTCAAGACAAAATTGTGTTCTCCCCGACTGTGCACCGTTGCTACAGTTCTTCATTTCGAGACACCACGTGATGATCGGGTGTGATAGACTCAACGTTCACATACAACGGGTGCAAAACAATTGCGCACGCGGAACACTCGGGTTAAGCTTGACGAGCCTAGGATGTGCAGACATGGCCTCGGAACACATGAGACCGAAAGGTCGATCATGAATCATATAGATGATATGATTAGCATAGGGATGCTTACCACTGAAACTATACTCAACTCACGTGATGATCGGACTTGAGCTAGTGTAAGTGGATCATGAACCACTCAAATGACTAGAGAGATGTACTTTTTGAGTGGGAGTTTAGCGAATAATTTGATTAAGTTAAACTCTAATTATCTTGAACATAGTCTAAGTCCACTTTGAATATATTTGTGTTGTAGATCATGGCTCACGCGACAGTCATCCTGAATTTTAATACGTTCCTAGAGAAAGCTAAGTTGAAAGATGATGGAAGCAACTTTGTAGACTGGGCTCGTAATCTTAAGCTAATCTTACAAGCTGGGAAGAAGGATTATGTCCTTAATGCTGTGCTAGGAGATGAACCACCCGCTACGGCTGATCAGGATGTTAAGAACGCTTGGTTAGCACGTAAGGAGGACTACTCAATAGTTCAATGTGCAGTCTTGTATGGCTTAGAACCGGGACTTCAACGTCGCTTTGAGCGTCATGGAGCATTTGAGATGTTCCAGGAGTTGAAGTTATCTTTCAGAAGAACGCCCGGATCAAGAGGTATGAGACCTCCGATAAATTCTATGCTTGCAAGATGGAGGAGAACTCGTCTGTCAGTGAACATGTGCTCAAAATATTTGGGTACTCAAACCGTCTAGCTGAGCTGGGGATTGAACTCCCGCAAGAAGCTATCACTGACAGAATCCTTCAATCACTGCCGCCAAGCTATAAAGGCTTTGTGTTGAACTACAACATGCAAGGGATGAACAAGTCTCCCGGCGAGTTGTTTGCGATGCTGAAAGTCGCAGAGTCTGAACTCCGTAAAGAGCATCAAGTGTTGATGGTGAATAAGACCACTAGTTTCAAGAGAAACGGCAAAGGCAAGAAGGGTAATTCGAAGAAGAGCGGCAAGCCTGTTGCCAATCCGACGAAGAAACCCAAAGCTGTACCTAAGCCTGAAACAGAGTGTTACTATTGCAAGGGTATGGGTCACTCGAAGCGCAATTGCCCCAAGTATCTGGCTGATAAGAAGGCGGCCAAAGAAAAATCAGGTATATTTGATATACATGTTATTGATGTGTACTTAACCGGCTCTCATAGTAGTGCCTGGGTATTCGATACCGGTTCTGTTGCTCATATTTGCAACTCGAAACAGGAACTGCGGAATAGACGAAGGCTGGCGAAAGATGAAGTGACGATGCGCGTGGGAAATGGTTCCAAGGTTGATGCAATCGCCGTCGGCACAGTCTCACTTCAGTTACCATCAGGATTAGTTATGAACTTAAATCATTGTTATTTAGTGCCTGCATTGAGCATGAACATTATATCTGGATCTTGTTTATTGCAAGACAGTTACTCTTTTAAGTCAGAGAATAATGGTTGTTCTATTTCTATGAGTAACATCTTTTATGGTCATGCACCCAATGTGAGAGGATTGTTCATATTGAATCTTGATAGTGATACACACATACATAACATTGAGACCAAAAGAGTTAGAGTTAACAATGATAGCGCCATATTTTTGTGGCACTGCCGCTTAGGTCATATTGGTGTAAAGCGCATGAAGAAACTCCATGCCGATGGACTTTTGGAGTCACTTGACTTTGATTCACTTGACACGTGCGAACCATGCCTCATGGGCAAGATGACTAAAACTCCGTTCTCTGGAACAATGGAGCGTGCAAGTGACTTGTTGGAAATCATACATACCGATGTGTGTGGTCCGATGAGCATAGAGGCACGCGGCGGATATCGTTATTTTCTCACCTTCACTGACGATTTGAGTAGATATGGTTATGTCTACTTAATGAAGCACAAGTCTGAAACATTTGAAAAGTTCAAGCAATTTTAGAGTGAAGTTGAAAACCATCGTAACAAGAAGATCAAGTTCCTACGATCTGATCGTGGGGGGTGAATATCTGAGTTTCGTGTTTGGTGCTCACTTAAGACAATGTGGAATTGTTTCACAGTTGACACCGCCTGGAACACCACAGCGTAATGGTGTGTCCGAATGTCATAACCGTACTTTATTAGAGATGGTGCGATCTAAGATGTCTCTTACCGATTTGCAATTATCATTTTGGGGTTATGCATTAGAAACAGCTGCATTCACTTTAAATAGGGCACCATCAAAATCCGTTGAGACGACACCATACGAACTATGGTATGGCAAAAGGCAAAAGTTGTCGTTTCTTAAAGTTTGGGGATGTGATGCTTATGTCAAAAAGCTTTAGCCTGAAAAGCTGGAACCCAAAGCGGAAAAGTGCATCTTCATAGGTTACCCAAAAGAGACAATTGGGTACACCTTCTATCTCAAATGCGAGGGCAAAGTGTTTGTTGCTAAAAACGAAGCTTTTCTCGAGAAGGAGTTTCTCTCGAGAGAATTGAGTGGGAGGAAGATAGAACTTGACGAGGTTGTCGAACCTCTCATCCCTCTGGATGGTGGCGCAGGGCAAGGGGAAACCTCTGTCGTTGCGACGCCGGTTGAGGAGGAAGTTAATGATGATGATCATGAAACTCCGATTCAAGTTTCTGTCGAACCACGCAGGTCGACGAGACCACGTGCTGCTCCAGAGTGGTACGGCAATCCCGTCTTATCGATCATGTTGTTAGACAACAATGAACCTGCAAATTATGAAGAAGCAATGGTGGGCCCAGATTCCAACAAATGGCTAGAAGCCATGAAGTCCGAGATAGGATCCATGTATGAGAACAAAGTGTGGACTTTGGAAGTACTACGTGAGGGCCGCAAGGCTATTCAGAACAAATGGATCTTTGAGAGGAAGACGGACGCTGACGGCAATGTGACTGTTTATAAAGCTCGACTTGTGGCAAAGGGTTTTTCACAAGTTCAAGGAGTTGACTACGATGAGACATTCTCACCCGTAGCGATGCTTAAGTCCGTGAGAATCATGTTAGCAATAGCTGCATTTTTCGATTATGAAATCTGGCAGATGGATGTCAAAACGGTGTTCCTTAATGGTTTCCTTAAGGAAGAGTTGTATATGATGCAACCCAAAGGTTTTGTCGATCCTAAGAATGCTAACAAGGTGTGCAAGCTCCAGCGATCCATTTATGGACTGGTGCAAGCATCTCGGAGTTGGAACAAACGCTTTGATGAGGTGATCAAAGCATTTGGGTTTATACAAGTGGTTGGAGAATCTTGTATTTACAAGAAAGTGAGTGGGAGCTCTGTGGCGTTTCTAATATTATATGTGGATGACATATTGCTGATTGGAAACAACGTAGAGTTTTTGGAGAGCATAAAGGATTACTTGAATAAAAGTTTCTCTATGAAGGACCTAGGAGAAGCTGCTTACATTCTAGGCATTAAGATCTACAGGGATAGATCAAAACGCCTGATAGGACTTTCACAAAGCACATACCTTGATAAAGTTTTGAAGAGGTTCAAAATGGAACAGTCCAAGAAAGGGTTCTTGCCAGTTTTACAAGGTACGAGATTGAGTAAGACTCAGTGCCCAGCAACTGATGAAGATAGAGAGCATATGCGCTCCGTCCCCTATGCTTCAGCCATAGGTTCTATCATGTATGCAATGCTGTGCACTAGACCGGATGTTAGCCTGGCCATAAGTATGGCACGTAGGTTCTAGAGTAATCCAGGAGTGGATCACTGGACGGCGGTCAAGAATATCCTGAAGTACCTGAAAAGGACTAAGGAGATGTTTCTCGTGTATGGAGGTGACGAAGAGCTCGCCGTAAAAGGTTACGTCGATGCAAGCTTTGACACAGATCCGGACGACTCTAAGTCGCAAACCGGATACGTATTTATTCTTAATGGGGGTGCGGTAAGCTGGTGCAATTCCAAGCAGAGCGTAGTAGCCGATTCTACATGTGAAGCGGAGTACATGGCTGCCTCGGAGGCAGCTAAGGAGGGTGTCTGGATGAAGCAATTCATGACGGATCTTGGAGTGGTGCCAAGCGCACTGAATCCAATAACCTTGTTCTGTGACAACACGGGTGCCATTGCCCTAGCAAAGGAACCACGGTTTCACAAGAAGTCCAGACACATCAAACGACGCTTCAACCTCATCCGCGACTACGTTGAAGGGGAGGACGTAAATATATGCAAAGTGCACACGGATCTGAATGTAGCAGACCCGCTGACTAAACCTCTTCCACGGGCAAAGCATGATCAACACCAGAACTGTATGGGTGTTAGATTTATTACAATGTAATTTGCATGATGATGTGGGGACTAGATTATTGACTCTAATGCAAGTGGGAGACTGTTGGAATTATGCCCTAGAGGCAATAATAAATGTAGTTATTATTATAATTCCTGTATCAAGGTAATCATTTATTATCCATGCTATAATTGTATTGAATGAAGACTCATTTACATGTGTGGATACATAGACAAAACACTGTCCCTAGCAAGCCTCTAGTTGGCTAGCCAGTTGATCAACGATAGTCAGTGTCTTCTGATTATGAACAAGGTGTCGTTGCTTGATAACTGGATCACGTCATTAGGAGAATCACGTGATGGACTAGACCCAAACTAATAGACGTAGCATGTTGATCGTGTCATTTTATTGCTACTGTTTTCTGCGTGTCAAGTATTTATTCCTATGACCATGAGATCATATAACTTACTAACACCGGAGGAATACTTTGTGTGTATCAAACGTCGCAACGTAACTGGGTGACTATAAAGATGCTCTACAGGTATCTCCGAAGGTGTTCTTTAAGTTAGTATGGATCGAGACTGGGATTTGTCACTCCGTGTGACGGAGAAGTATCTCGGGGCCCACTCGGTAATACAACATCACACACAAGCCTTGCAAGCAATGTGACTTAGTGTAAGTTGCGGGATCTTGTATTATGGAACGAGTAAAGAGACTTGCCGGTAAACGAGATTGAAATAGGTATACGGATACTGACGATCGAATTTCGGGCAAGTAACATACCGAAGGACAAAGGGAATGACATACGGGATTATATGAATCCTTGGCACTGAGGTTCAAACGATAAGATCTTCGTAGAATATGTAGGATCCAATATGGGCATCCAGGTCCCGCTATTGGATATTGACCGAGGAGTCTCTCGGGTCATGTCTGCATAGTTCTCGAACCCGCAGGGTCTGCACACTTAAGGTTCGACGTTGTTTTATGCGTATTTGAGTTATATGGTTGGTTACCGAATGTTGTTCGGAGTCCCGGATGAGATAACGGACGTCACGAGGGTTTCCGGAATGGTCTGGAAACAAAGATTGATATATAGGATGAGCTCATTTGATTACCGGAAGGTTTTCGGAGTTACCGGGAATGTACCGGGAATGACGAATGGGTTCCGGGAGTTCACCGGGGGGGGGGGGGGGGCACCCACCCCGGGGAAGCCCATAGGTGTTGGGGGTGCTGCATCAGCCCTTAGTGGGCTGGTGGGACAGCCCAAAAGAGGCCTATGCACATTGGGAAGAAAATCAAAGAGAAAAGGAAAAAAAAGGGGAGGTGGGAAAGGGAAGGACTCCACCTTCCAAACCAAGTAGGACTCGGTTTGGGAGGGGAATCCTTCCCCCCTTGGCTCGGCCGACCCCTTGGGGGTTCTTGGACCCCAAGGCAAGGCTCCCCCCTCTCTCTCCTATATATAGTGGGGTTTTAGGGCTGATTTGAGACAACTTTGCCACGGCAGCCCGACCACATATCTCCACGGTTTTACCTCTAGATCGCGTTTCTGCGGAGCTCGGGCGGAGCCCTGCTGAGACGAGATCATCACCAACCTCCGCAGCGCCATCACGCTGTCGGAGAACTCTTCTACCTCTCCGTCTCTCTTGCTGGATCAAGAAGGCCGAGATCATCGTCGAGCTGTACGTGTGCTGAACGCGGAGGTGCCGTCCGTTCGGCACTAGATCGTGGGACTGATCGCGGGATAGTTCGCGGGGCGGATCGAGGGACGTGAGGACGTTCCACTACATCAACCGCGTTCACTAACGCTTCTGCTGTACGGTCTACAAGGGTACGTAGATCACACATCCCCTCTCGTAGATGGACATCACCATGATAGGTCTTCGTGCGCGTAGGAATTTTTTTGTTTCCCATGCGACGTTCCCCAACAGTTCATTTGATTCGCGTTCGCTACTTTGATAGTTTGATATATGGGTGGACCGGTGCTTGGGTGCTGCCCTTACTTGGACAAACATCCCATTTATGATTAACCCCTCCTGCAAGCATCCGCAACTACGAAAGAAGAATTAAGACAAAGTCTAACCATAGCATTAAACTAGTGGATCCAAAACAGCCCCTTACGAAGCAACGCATAAACTAGGGTTTAAGCTTCTGTCACTCTAGCAACCCATCATCTACTTACTACTTCCCAATGCCTTCCTCTAGGCCCAAATAATGGTGAAGTGTTATGTAGTCGAAGTTCACATAACACCACTAGAGGAGAAACAACATACAACGCATCAAAATATCGAACGCATACCAAATTCACATGACTACTTATAGGATGACTTATCCCATGTCCTCAGGAACAAAAGTAACTACTCACAAAGCATAATCATATTCATGTCCAGAGAGGTAATGAATAGCATCAAGGATCTAAACATATAATCTTCCACCAAGTAATCCAACTAGCATCAACTACAAAGAGTAATTAACACTACTAGCAACCTTACAAGTACCAATCGGAGTCGCGAGACGGAGATTGGTTACAAAAGATGAACTAGGGTTTGGATATGAGATGGTGCTGATGAAGATGTTGATGGTGATGACTCCCCTCCGATGAGAGGAGTGTTGGTGATGACGATGGCGATGATTTCCCCCTCCGGGAGGGAAGTTTCCCCCGCAGGACGACCCTGCCGAAGCTCTAGATTGGTTCTGCTCAAGTTCCGCCTCGTGGCGGCAGCGATTCCTCCCGAAAGCCTCCTCTTGATTTTTCTGGAATTAAACCCTCCTTATAGCAAAAGAGGGGGCCATAGGGCCAGCAGGGAGCCCACAAGCCCCCTAGGCGTGGCCAGGGGGTAGGTCGCGCCTAGCAGGCTTGTGGCCTCCTGCTGGCTCCCCTCTAGTACTTCTTCGGCCCAGTATTTTTTATAAATTCCAAAATAAATCCTCGTTGATTTTCACGGCTTCTGGAGTTGCGCAAAATAGGTATCTCAAACTTGCTCCTTTTTTAGGCCAGAATTCCAGTTGCCGGCATTCTCCCTCTTCATGTAAACCTTGCAAAATAAGAGAGAAAAGACATAAGTATTGTACCGTGAAGTGTAATAACAGCCCATAAAGCGATAAATATCAACATGAAAGCATGATGCAAAATGGACGTATCAGTGTCCTCCGTAGGCCTCGGAGTGACACTTGTGTAGGATCTGTCCCTATTCATGCTCACACACACAACATCTAATAATACCATCTACTCCTTATTTATAAAGGTGTGGATCGTCCTAAAAGTAATGTCTTAAATCATAGAAGAACTTTTTATTTTGTTGGTACGTGAAGCTAGGGGGTATAAATTTAGCAATGATGTAGTTAGCATAATCACCATACCAAGGGGCATTGCGTGAAGCATTTATGATAGCTAATTGTTCATCAGGGAAGCTATCATCAATAGGTAGTGTGTCATCAAGAACATTCCTAATCTAGACAAGTTATCTGCTACGGGGTTATCAGCGCCCTTTCTATCAATAATATACAGGTCAAATTCTTGTAGGAGAAGAACCCATCTAATAAGTCTAGGTTTAGCATCTTTCTTTTCCATAAGGTACTTAATAGCAGTGTGATCATTATGAACAGTTACGTGGAATCAACACTATAAGGTCTAAACTTATCGCAAACAAAAACATCTGCTAAAAATTCCTTTCCAGTTGTAGTGTAGTTTCTTTGAACACTGTCTAGAGTTTTACTAGCGTAATGGATGACATTTAATTTCTTATCAACTCTTTGTCCTAGAATAGCACCAACATAATAATCACAAGCATCACACATAATTTCAAAGGGTAGGTTCCAATCAGGTCGTTGAACAACAGGTGCAGTGATCAAGGCTTTCTTAAGAATTTCAAATGCTTCTACACAATCATCATAAAAACGAATGGAACATCCTTTTGAAAAAGATTAGTGAGAGGCTTAGAAATTTTAGAGAAGTCTTCAATAAATCTCCTATAGAAAACAACATGACCAAGGAAACTTCTTATACCTTTGATATCTGTTGGACACGTCATTTTTTCAATGACATCAACTTTAGTTTTATCAACTTCAATACCTCTTTCGGAGATTTTGTGTCCCAAGCCAATTCCTCCATTAACCATAAAGTGGCACTTCTCCCAATTCAAGACAAGATTAGTTTCTTCACATCTCTGCAAAAATCGATCAAGGTTGCTCAAGCAATCCTCAAAAGAAGTTCCGTAAACGGAAAAATCATCCATGAAAACCTCAACAATATTTTCATAAAAGTCAGAGAATATAGCCATCATACATCTTTTAAAGGTATCACGTGCATTGCTCATACGTCCCAAACGTATCTATAATTTCTGCTTGTTCCATGATCTTTTGGGTGACCTTGTTATATGTTTTGCTACACTTTTATATCATTTTACACATATTTGGAATAACCTACTAACTCAGTGCACCCAGTGCCAGTTTCTGTCTGCTGATGTCTTTTTTGCAGGGGCTTTTACCCAATTTTCCGAAGCCCGAAAAATCCCCAGAAAAATATATAAAAATCAGTGCACCAGAAGCTTCACGAAGCACGAAAGGGGGCCAGAGGGGTGCCAGGGGCCGTCCAGGCGACCTGTGGGCGCGGCCCACCCCTAGGCCGCGCCAAGAGGCCGCCTGGGTGGGTCCCATGCCCTCTGGTGCCCTCCTTTCGCCTATATTTACCCCTTGACGAGGAAAACCCTATACGGGATCCAGAATCACGAATTTCTCCATCGTTCCGCCGCCGCAGCGCTTCCGAGATCGGGAGTGTCACGACAGCTCTTCCCGGCACCCTGCCAGAGGGAGGATTAACCTCCGGGAGCTTCTCCACTGCCATGGACGCTTCCCAGACATGTCGTGAGTAGTCCTCCTTGGACCATGGGTCCATGACCAGTAGCTATGTGATGTCTTCTCTCCAATCTTGTGCTGCAATGGTTAGTCCTTGTGAGATGCCCTACATGATCAAGGCATCTATGTAATTTTCTTGCTATTGCTATGCTCGGTTTGTTGGTATACGATGGATTATGAGATCATGTTCAGATTGTTATGATTTATATATTTGATTATCCTTTTATATTATGTTCCTTAGTGATTCATGCATGTTCTCCGTTCCTATTTATTGCTTTGGACAAGTAGTAGATTGTAACTCCAAGAGGGAGCGTTATGCATGATTGTGGGTTTATGCCCCTCGATGTCTAGCTTGAGTGACAGAAACATGAGACTAGGGGATGTGCTGTTGCCACCAGGGAGAAAACAACGATGCTTGTGACCACGGTTGCAAGGATTGTTTACCTTACACATAGTTCATTAATGAAGTTGTTTGTTGCTTTGAGTTTACACTTTGGGTGGGGCTCGCAACTTAATACCAGCGAGATGTTCTGGATAGATATCTCAAGGTGGATGATTAGTAAGTAGATGCTGATGAATAAACGGTCTACTTGTCTTGGCGTACTGCCCATTACTATTGAACCTCTAACTATCAAGTAGCATAATTAGCATTGCGGTGCGTTCATAATTCTGCCAATTGCCCAGCTGTAATTTGTTTACCCAAGCATAGTTGTTTATCGTCTTTTGGGAGAGAGACATCACTAGTGAACATCATGTGACTCCGGTCCATATCACCACCATTGCTTACACGTCTACTATTTACTGCTTTCATTTACTTTTCCGTTGCAATCACTATTACTTTTCCCGCTTGTGTTTTGATCCTTTGCAAACTACAAGGCCGGAGGGATTGACAACCTCTCTGTTCTCGTTGGGAGCAAAGTTATTTGTTTTGTGTGCAGGTCCACGTCTTATGCTAGCGCTAGGGTGGGAGATACCTAATTGTTGATCCTAGGAGTCCTCCTGGTTCGATAAACCTCACAGTCTTCGTGTGAGGGAAAACTTGTCGCTGACTACATCTTGTAGCGACCCGACTCAAGATGAGTCAAGCCTCTGGTGTTTCCGTACCATCCCAAGATCATGCTGGTACACACTTAGTACATCAATGTATATATCAAGAGTTCAATCACACAACTTTATTAATCGAAATCTCATATCGAGTACTTTATTACAATAATGGATTACAATAAAGTGGCTGAAGGCCATCTCATGAGATATCTAACGAAGACTAGCGGAAGCATCAGGTAGACGAGTCCATCCGACTCCAGGGCATGTCGCTGAGCGTAGATCGTAGCCTCACTCCTGGTCGGAAAAGTACTCTACAACATGATACGTTGCAGCCGTGTAGGTCAGCATATGGAATATGCCGGCAAGTCATCAAAGAGAGGGGGCGGGGTAAATAATAATCAACTATCTCTACATGCATATTTGGCAGGTGGGGCTATAAGTTTTGCATAAATCCAATTTTCTCCTACAACAAGAGGGGCTGGAAGCAAAATATTACTACATTGTTTGTTGTTAACGAGATGGTTCCGACAACCAATTCTCGTACCCGAGTTGTTGTTAATACCCACATCATTACTAAGTTGTGTCGAGAGTTCAGGGGAATTTCAATGCCTTCGGCTCAAGTTGTCCATGACCGTGGACACGGCTAATCGATTAGGTTGGGCACTCTGCAGAGTTTTGCACACGTTCCCCACAAGATTTGATCGCCTCCGAGTACGTCCTCGCACTTCAGGGTGTTTGAAGACCGTATGATCAAAACATGGTCTTTCAACGGGTCCCTCTGAATCCCTGTCGGTGCCCATCCATTAATACCGTTCTTCTACATCTGCTAGCACCGCCTGTCCAGAGTCGCCGCGTTGTCCAACCAAGCCAGAGCCCATAATGACTTGTGGCTGTGCAGGTAAGCCTTGGGTCTTGAAGCCTCCGTCCGTCTCTTCGAGCCTGGGTGAAGCTTTCCGCAAGATGTCATGGCCGTCTCCAGCATCCCGGGTCATCCACTGGTTTCTCCAGGGAGCCGATCAACCGTCCTTCACCCAGAGTTGCATTGCATCTGAGGTCTTGAAAATCTTGTCTTAACCGGTCTTGATTATTTAATCAACCTCGCATCACTCGTGTTATGCACTCAACCGAAATCCCGTCTACTCAAGCATAGCAATATGAAATTTGTCGTCCCGGGGCCAAGTATCGGGGTTGTTGTGTGCCTACCACATGATACTACAACCTATACAAAAATTTCCAAGTACCTAAGTAGCATGCAATTGGGAAAAGAAAGGTGAAACTACCATGCATTGAAAAACATAGGAAATAGTATGATCAAAATGACTTGCCTTGATGATAGTTGTCTTGATCGAGCGCTTCTAAGTAACAAGCTTCGCACTCCGGGTGATCTACCGATACAAACAAATACACACCATAAGCACTACAATCAAACAACAAGTAAAAAATAACATCACAAGTAAATAGTTGCTATGGCCTAAGTGAAAGAATTCACTACACGTCACTAAGGCAGAAACTTGTTTCTGTTAAAAACCCAAGTAATTTTTTTTTTGAAACTTATACCACAGTAAGA
Organism: Hordeum vulgare subsp. vulgare; assembly: GCF_904849725.1. Taxonomy (NCBI): domain Eukaryota; kingdom Viridiplantae; phylum Streptophyta; class Magnoliopsida; order Poales; family Poaceae; genus Hordeum; species Hordeum vulgare. Next base: position 520,885,198 of record NC_058523.1, read on the forward strand.
TATAATCACTAGGAAGCAGTAGCAAAAAGAATCAACTCAAAATCATTTTTTTAAACTCCTGGAATAAGCAAAACAAGGTTTAAACTAAATCTGACCTAATTCAAATTTTAAAATTTCAAACATAGACAAATTATATGTTTTTAAAAACTACAGAAAAATTGGAATCTACTGGAAAAATAATCAACCTCATTGGACTTCGGGATCAAAAGCTATGGTCAAAACAAACTTGAAACTTTTCTGTTTTTGGAACTAAACAGAAAAAAGAAAACAGATGCTAATAGACACGTGGCAATCCCTGATTTGCTGCGGGGGTGTGTGCTGCGGGTATAAAGAGCAAACGGCCGAATCCTAACATAAAACTCTCTGGCTAATAGTTAAGTAAATAAAAACCGGCACGGTTTTGATTAGAAGACCGAAAGGGTACCTAACTTCTAATCTATAGCGTTGGTTCTTGATCTAACGGTGGAGGAGGGAAAAAAAACTCACCGCTGTGGAGATGAACTCCGGCAGGTCTGAGGCGTCGGCCGAAGGTGGTGGAGGTTGGGGAGGTAGCTCCGGTGGTCAGGGACAGTAGCGGAGAGGACCAGGCGGTGGCGGAGGGGTTCCTACAACGATAGGAGGTGACGGCGAGGCAGCTCGGGGGCCGAGGGGAGGGCAGCAGGGCGCCGGGGCTTCGGGTGGTTGGCGACTCCGGCGAGGCGCAGCAGGGCGGTTTGGGGCGGCGAGACGGCGGGGCGAGGTGGGGAACGGGGTGCGGCGTGCGGTGGTGGTATTTATAGGGGTAGAGGGGGCCTCGGGAGGGAAGAAGGAGGGAGATCCGGGGAGAGGGGATCGGCTCCGGCAAACTTGGAAGGGGATGGGGTGATGGGAAGGAAAGAGAGGGAGGGAAAGGAAAGAGATGACCGACTCGGGGTGGGTTCGGGCGGTGGGGCCCGCTGGCAGTGAGGGAGAGAGAGGTGACTGGGGATCGGTGGCCGATCCGGAGGGATTTCGGTCCTGGGTCAGGCGGGATTCGGCCCAACTCTTAAATGCCGCCCGCGGCGGTTTCCTTTAAAAAAAACGTTTCCTGTTTTAGTCTTTTTCAGAAATAGAAACTAAAACAAATACAAAGGCAACGAACAAAAATAATTAATATAGGGTATTATATACCAAAAAAATCAGAAAAATATCCTCTACTCGATTAACATTTTTCCAAGGCAAAAATAAGAACTTTTGAAAAATGTTTTTTCAAAAAATCCCCTAAATGCTTTCTTTCTTTTTGGCAATTATTTTCACGATAAAACTTTGGCTTTCTTGGCTCCAAATATTTCAGAGATGCCTCACATTTTTGGAGGGTCATTTTCCTCCGCTCTCTCTCTTGCGTGCAAGAGATTATTTCCCGACATTTCTCGTGTGAAGAAAAATAGAAATGCAAAAAGGAAAAAGTCGAAAGAATTCAAATGCAAACTTTATTTAAATCAATATGCATAGATGCTTAGCTACAATGTAAAACATTCCCAATTACGAAAATTGGGAAGTTACACATCTCAACCTTCCACTTGGGGTAACCAACGTGGAGCGAGAAGTATATACATCATCTCGTCATCAGGCAAAGTTTTCTGGCGCCGTTGCCGGGGACTCCAGTCTTCAAGATAGGGGATTTGCACGCTATCTTTTACCTTTGCTTTTTAGTCTTGTTAGTTCGCTTTCTAGTTTTTTCTTTAGAGTCTTATACCAAAAACCACAAAAAATAGTTGCTTTGTTCTTGCTTGTTGCCACTGCTATGGGTTCCACTGAGAACACCAAGTTGTGTGACTTCACTAGTTAGGCTTATGGAAAACTGCACTCTTAGTTCGCTGCTTGGGGAAGGCCGCTTTACCACACTCGTGGTAGACAAGTCTCCTCCACCTACTGAATGTATCCCATTAAAAATACCACTTGGGATAATTGAAATAATTAGGAATGATTGCTATGCAGGAGATGGAGCAGTCAATCTTAGTATTAATTTGTTGAAACTTACAGAACTTTGTGAGTTGTTTAAGGTTTCAGGTTTGACAAGAGATGGAGTCATGAGGAAATTATTTGCCTTGTCACTGAAAGGAAAAGCATTGGAATGGTACATACTACTAGATGATTCTCACCTACGGGATTGGGAAGATATTCAGTCTCTCTTTTACTCCAAGTTTTATCCTCTTCATGAAGTCCATGAGAATAGGAATTATGTTTATAATTTTATCCTCATGACAGAGAGAGCATAGCTCAAGCTTGGGGGAGACTGAAAACTTTAATGCTAAAATGTCCTAACCATGGGCTCCCCAAAGATATTTTGCATGTGGATGATGGTAACAATGCTTTATGTGATACTTATATTGTTGAGTTTATTCATGATCTCACTGAAAATTATTATGAGAAGGGAACATATGCTTATAGATATTTCAATAATATCAAGTTCCCTCTCTTTATAATGAAGGTTTTGAAGTTGCACTTGTTTTGCCTTCCTATGCTTATTGCTTTGTGCTTTAATGAATTATTATATTGCAATATTTCTATGCATAGGAATCATGTTAGACTTAAATGTGTTTGGTATTTGCTTCTCGATGCTCTCTTTTGTTCTACAAATCTTATTCCTACGAGAGCATCATTAAAATCTTAAGCCTATCTTTATGGCTATAAAGAAAGAGTTCTAGGGAGACAACCCCTGTTATCTTTACTTTGAGTTTTTACTTTCAGTTTTAGTGGTATTTATGCTTGTTACTACTGTAGCAACATCATTGTATCTTTATTTTTAAGCTTTGTGCCAAGTTATAGCCTCCGATTGCAAGAAAGTTCAAAAATTGTGACATGCTGTCCACAAACAGATTCTGTCTGTTTGATGGAAAATATCGCCAAAAATAACCAAGTCATCTTTTTGATCTGAATTGTTTTTGAGAGCATGTTCTATATAATTGCCTTTCTGGCATCTGTTCTGAGTTTTTTGATTTGAGTTGCAGAAGTGCCCCGAATGAATTATTTACTACTCGCTGTTCTGTTTTTCACAGATTCTGCCCCGTTTTGCGTTTTCATCATTCTGCAAATCCTAAGCTTACTTTTTATTTGCAAAATCCTTTTGGCAATCATGACAAACATTAGCTATTCATGAAAATCTTTATTTCCAGTAGGTAATGAATGTTGGAAATATGCCCTAGAGACAATGATAAATAGTTATTATTATATTTCCTGTTTAAAGATAATTGTTTATTATTCATGCTATAATTGTATTGAATGAAAATATAGATACATGTGTGGATACATAGACACAACAATGTCCCTAGCAAGCCTGTAGTTGGCTAGCTAGTTGATCAAGGATAGTCAAGGTTTTCTTGCTATGGGCAAACTGTTGTTGCTTGATAACTCGATCACATCATTAGGAGAATTATGTGATGGACTAGACCCAAACTATGAACGTAGCATATTGATCGTGTCGTTTTATTGCTATAGTTTTCTGCTTGTCAAGTATTTGTTCCTATGACCATGAGATCATATAACTCACTGGCACCGGAGGAATGCCTTGTGTGTATCAAACATCGGAACATAACTTGGTGACTATAAAGGTGCTCTACAGGTATCTCCGAAGGTGTCTGTTGACTTAGTATGGATCAAGACTAGGATTTGTCACTCCGTGTGACGGAGAGGTATCTCGGGGCCCTCTCGTTAATACAACATCACACACAAGCCTTGGAAGCAATGTGACTAAGTGTAAGTCACGGGATCTTGTATTACGGAATGAGTAAAGAGACTTGCTAATAACGAGATTGAAATAGGTATGCGGATACCGACGATCGAATCTCGGGCAAGTAACATACCGAAGGACAAAGAGAATGACATACGAGATTATATGAATCCTTGACACTGAGGTTCAACCGATAAGACCTTCGGAGAATATGTAGGATCCAATATGGGCATCCAGGTCCCGCTATTGGATATTGACCGAGGAGTACCTCAGGGCATGTCTACATAGTTCTCGAACCCGCACGGTCTACACACTTAAAGTTCGACGATGTTTTAGTATAGTAGAGTTATATGCGTGGTTACCGAATGTTGTTCGGAGTCCCGGATGATACCAAAGACGTCACGAGGGTTTCTGGAATGGTTCGGAGACGAAGATTGATATATAGGATGACTTCATTTGGTTACCGGAAAGTTTTCGGGCATTACCAGGAATGTACCGGGAGTGACGAATGGGTTCCGGAAGTTCACCGGGAGGGGGGCAACCCTCCCGGGGGAAGCCCAAAGGACTTATGGGTGGTGCATCAGCCCTTAGTGGGCCGGTGGGACAGCCCAATAAGGCCTATGCGCCATAAGAGAAAAACCAAAGAAAGAAAAAAAAGGAAAAGGTGGGAAGGAAGAGAAGGACTCCACTTTCCAATCCTAGTTGGACTAGGATTGGAGTAGGACTCCTCCTCTCCCTCTTGGCCGGCGCACCTTGAGGACTTGGTCCTCAAGGCAAGTATCCCCCCTGCCTCCTATATATAGTGGTGATTTAGGGCTGATTTGAGACAACTTTGCCACGTGCAACTCAGATCTAGACATCATAGTTTTACCTCTAGATTGTATTTTTGCAAAGCTCGGGCGGAGCCCTGCAGGAGTAGATCCGTCACCACCACCGGAGCGCGGTCACGCTGCCGGAGAACTCATCTACTTCTCCGTCTTGCTTGCTGGATCAAGAAGGCCGAGATCATCGTCGAGTTGTACGTGTGCTGAACACGGAGGTGCCGTCCATTCGATACTAGATCGGAGCGGATCGTGGGACGGATCGCGGGATGGTTCATGGGACAGTTCGCGGGGCGGATCGAGGGACGTGAGGACGTTCCACTACATCAACCGCGTTCCTTAACACTTCCTACTGTGCGATCTACAAGGGTACATAGATCCAAATCTCCTCTCGTAGATGGACATCACCATGATAGGTCTTCGTAGTCGCGGATGAGGTTGAAGCGTCGTTTGATGCGGTCAAGAATGTTATTTAGTGCATGCGTTAAGCATGAACATTATATCTGGATATTGTTTATTGCGAGACGGTTACTCGTTTAAGTCAGAGAATAATGGTTGTTCTATTTCTATGAGTAATATCTTATATGGCCATGCACCCAATGTGAGAGTATTGTTCATATTGAATCTTGATAACGACAATACACATATACATAACATTGAGACCAAAAGAGTTAGAGTTAACAATGATAGCGCCATGTTTTTATGGCACTACCGCTTAGGTCATATTGGTGTAAAGCGCATGAAGAAACTCCATACCGATGGACTTTTAGAGTCACTTGACTTTGATTCACTTGACACTTGCGAACCATGCCTCATGGGCAAGATGACTAAGACTCCGTTCTCCGGAACAATGGAGCGTGCAAGTGACTTGTTGGAAATCATACATACCGATGTGTGTGGTCCGATGAGTGTGGAGGCGCGCGGCGGATATCGTTATTTTCTCACCTTCACTAACGATTTGAGTAGATATGGTTACGTCTACTTGATGAAGCACAAGTCTGAAACGTTTGAAAAGTTCAAGCAATTTCAGAGTGAAGTCGAAAATCATCGTAACAAGAAGATTAAGTTCCTACGGTATGATCGTGGGGGAGAATATCTGAGTTTCGAGTTTGGTGCTCACTTAAGACAATGTGGAATTGTTTCACAGTTGACACTGCCTGGAACACCACAGCGTAATGGTGTGTCCGAACATCGTAATCGTACTTTATTAGAGATGGTGCGATCTATGATGTCTCTTACCGATTTGTCGTTATCGTTTTGGGGGTATGCATTAGAGAGTGATGCATTCACTTTAAATAGGACACCATAAAAATCCGTTGAGACGACACCATACAAACTGTGGTATGGCAAAAGACCAAAGTGGTCGTTTCTTAAAGTTTGGGGATGTGATGCTTATGTCAAAAAGCTTCAGCCTGAAAAGCTGGAACCCAAAGCGGAAAAGTGCGTCTTCATAGATTACCCAAAAGATACAGTTGGGTATACCTTCTATCTCAAATCCGAGGGAAAAGGGTTTCTTGCTAAAAAATGGCTGTTTTCTTGGGAAAGAGTTTCTCTCGAAAGAATTGAGTGGGAGGAAGATAGAACTTGATGAGGTTGTCGAACCTGTAACTCCTCTTGATGGTGGCGCAGGGCAAGGGGAAACCCCTGTTCCTGCGACACCGGTTGAGGAGCAAGTTGATGATGATGATCTTGAAACTTCGGATCAAGTTATTGTCGGACCTCGCAGGTCGACAAGATCACGTACTGCTCCTGAGTGGTACGGTAATCCTGTCTTAACGATTATGTTGTTGGACAACAATGAACCTGTGAATCATGAAGAAGCAATGGTGGGCCTGGATTCCAACAAATGGCTGGAGGCCATGAAATCTGAGATAGGATCCATGTACGAGAACAAAGTGTGGACTTTAGAAGTACTACCTGAAGGCCGCAAGGCTATTCAGAACAAATGGATCTATAAGAAGAAGACAGACGCAGACGGTAATGTGACCGTTTATAAAGCTGGACTTGTGGCAAAGAGTTTTTCACAAGTTCAAGGAATTGACTATGATGAGACTTTGTCACCGGTAGCGATGCTTAAGTCTGTCCGAATCATGTTATCTATAGCTTCCTTTTACGGTTATGAAATCTGGCAGATGGATGTCAAAACGGCGTTCCTTAACAGTTTTCTTAAAGAAGAGCTGTATATGATGCAACCCGAAGGTTCGATCCTAAGAATGCTAAGAAAGTATGCAAGCTCCAGCGATCCATTTATGGACTGGTGCAAGCATCTCGGAGTTGGAACAAGCGCTTTGATGTGGTGATCAAAGCATTTGGGTTTATACAAGTGGTTGGTGAATCTTGTATTTACAAGAAAGTGAGTGGGAGCTCTGTGGCGTTTCTAATATTATATGTGGATGACATATTGCTGATTGGAAACAACGTGGGGCTTTTGGAGAGCATAAAGGATTACTTGAATAAAAGTTTCTCTATAAAGGACCTAGGAGAAGCTGCTTACATTCTAGGCATTAAGATCTATAGGGATAGATCAAAACGCGTGATAGGACTTTCACAAAGCACATACCTTGATAAAGTTTTGAAGAAGTTCAAAATGGATCAGTCCAAGAAAGGGTTCTTGCCAGTATTACAAGGTATAAAATTGAGTAAGACTCAGTGCCCAGCAACTGCGGAAGATAGAGAACAAATGAGTTCCGTCCCCTACGCTTCAGCCATAGGTTCTATCATGTATGCAATGCTGTGCACTAGACCAAACGTTAGCTTGGCCATAAGTATGGTAGGCAGGTTTCAGAGTAACCCAGGAGTGGATCACTGGACGGCGGTCAAGAATGTTTCTCGTGTATGGAGGTGACAAAGAGCTCGCCATAAAAGATTACGTCGACGCAAGTTTTGACACCGATCCGGATGACTCTAAGTCACAAACCGGATATGTATTTATTCTTAATGGGGGTGCGGTAAGCTGGTGCACTTCCAAGCAGAGCGTCATAGCTGATTCTACATGTGAAGCAGAGTACATGACTGCCTCGGAGGCCGCAAAGGAGGTTGTCTGGATGAAGCAGTTCATGACAGATCTTGGAGTTGTGCCAAGCGCACTAGATCCATTGACTCTTTTATGTGACAACACTGGTGCCATTGCCTTAGCAAAGGAACCAAGGTTTCACAAGAAGACCAGACACATCAAACGACGCTTCAACCTCATCCGCGACTACGTCGAAGGAGAGGATGTGAATATTTGCAAAGTGCACATGGATCTGAAGGTAGCAGACCCGCTGACTAAACCTCTTCCACGGGCAAAACATGATCAACACTAGAACTCTATGGGTGTTCGATTTATTACAATGTAAATCGCATGGCGATGTGAGGACTAGATTATTGACTCTAGTGCAAGTGGGAGACTATTGGAAATATGCCTTAGAGGCAATGATAAATAGTTATTATTATATTTCCTGTTTAAAGATAATCTTTTATTATCCATGCTATAATTGTATTGAATGAAAACACAGATATATGTGTGGATACATAGACACAACAATGTCCCTAGCAAACCTCTAGTTGGCTAGCCAGTTGATCAAGGATAGTCAAGGTTTTGTGGCTATGTGCAAAGTGTTGTTGCTTGATAACTGGATCACATCATTAGGAGAATCATGTGATGGACTAGACCCAAACTATGAACCTAGCATATTGATCGTGTCGTTTTATTGCTATAGTTTTCTGCGTGTTAAGTAGTTGTTCCAATGACCATGAGATCATATAACTCACTGGCACCACAGGAATGCCTTGTGTGTATCAAACGTCACAACGTAACTGGGTGACTATAAAGGTGCTCTACAGGTATCTCCGAAGGTGTCTGTTGAGTTAGTATGGATCAAGACTGGGATTTGTCACTCCGTGTGACGGAGAGGTATCTCGGGGCCCTCTCGGTAATACAACATCACACACAAGCCTTGCAAGCAATGTGACTAAGTGTAAGTCACGGGATCTTGTATTACGGAACGAGTAAAGAGACTTGTTGGTAACGAGATTGAAATAGGTATGCGGATACCGACGATCGAATCTCGGGCAAGTAACATACCGAAAGACAAAGGGAATGACATACGGGATTATATGAATCCTTGACACTGAGGTTCAACCGATAAGATCTTCAGAGAATATTTAGGATCCAATATGGGCATCCAGGTCCCGTTATTGGATATTGACCGAGGAGTACCTCGGGGCATGTCTACATAGTTCTCGAACCTGCAGGGTCTGCACACTTAAAGTTCGGCGATGCTTTAATATAGTTGAGTTATATGCATGGTTACCGAATGTTGTTCGGAGCCCCGGATGAGATCATAGACGTCACGAGGGTTTCCGGAATGGCCCGGAGACAAATATTGATATATAGGATGACTTCATTTGGTTACCGGAAAGTTTTCGGGCATTACCGGGAATGTACCGGGAGTGACGAATGGGTTCCGGAAGTTCACCGGGAGGGGGGCAACCCTCCCAGGGGAAGCCCAAAGGACTTATGGGTGGCGCATCAGCCCTTAGTGGGCCGGTGGGACATCCCAATAAGGCCTATGCGCCATAAGAGAAAAACCAAAGAAATAAAAAAAAGCAAAAGGTGGGAAGGAAGAGAAGGACTCCACTTTCCAATCCTAGTTGGACTTGGATTGGAGTAGGACTCCTCCTCTCCCTCTTGGCCAGCGCACCTTGAGGACTTGGTCCTCAAGGCAAGTCTCCTCCCCCTCCCTCCTATATATAGTGGTGATTTAGGGATTTGAGACAACTTTGCCACGTGCAACTCAGATCTAGACACCATAGTTTTACCTCTAGATTGTATTTCTGCGGAGCTCGGGCGGAGCCCTGCAGGAGTAGATCCGTCACCACCACCGGAGCGCGGTCACGCTGCCGGAGAACTCATCTACTTCTCCGTCATGTTTGCTGGATCAAGAAGGCCGAGATCATCGTCGAGCTGTACGTGTGCTGAATGCGGAGGTGCCGTCCGTTCAGCACTAGATCGGAGCGGATCGCGGGACGGTTCGTGGGACAGTTCGCGGGGCGGATCGAGGGACGTGAGGACGTTCCACTATATCAACCGCGTTCCTTAGCGCTTCCTACTGTGCGATCTACAAGGGTACATAGATCCAAATCTCCTCTCGTAGATGGACATCACCATGATAGGTCTTCATGCGAGTAGGAAATTTTTTGTTTCCCATGCGACGTTTCCCAACACTGGCATCATGAGCTAGGTTCATGCGTAGATGTAATCTTGAGTACAACACAAAGGGTTTTGTGGACGATGATGTTCGGTTTGCTTCCCTGCGTAGTCTTTTCTCGATTCGGCGGTATTATTGGATTGAAGCGGCTCAGACCGACATTATTCGTACGCTTACGAAAGACTGGTTTCATCGATTGACATGCAACTTCTTTGCATAAAGATGACTGGCGGGTGTCGGTTTCTTCAAATTTAGTTGAATTTGTTTTGACCGAGGCGGTCCTTGGAGTGGGTAAATAGCAATTTGCACATCTCCGTTGTGGTTTTTGCGTAAGTAAGATGCGATCTACTAGATACCCGTAGCACCCACGTAAAACATGCAACAACAATTAGAGGACATCTAACTTGTTTTTGCAGGGTATGCTTGTGATATGATATGGCCAAAGACCTGATGTGATATATTGGATGTATGAGATTATCATGTTGTAATAGTTAATATCGACTTGCACGTCGATGGTACGACAACCGGCAGGAGCCGTAGGGTTGTCTTTAAACTAATGTTTGTGTTTGCAGATGCGTTTACTATATTGCTAGGACGTAGCTTTAGTAGTAATAGCATAAGTAGAACGACAACCCCGATGGCGACACGTTGATGGATATCATGATGATGGAGATCATGGTGTGGCACCGGTGACAAGAAGATCGTGCCTGTGCTTTGGTGATGGAGATCAGGAAGCACATGATGATGGCCATATCATGTCACTTATGAATTGCATGTGATGTTAATCCTTTATGCACCTTATTTTGCTTAGAACGACGGTAGCATTATGAGGTGATCTCTCACTAAAATTTCAAGACGAAATTGTGTTCTCCCCGACTGTGCACCGTTGCTACAGTTCGTTGTTTCGAGACACCACGTGATGATTGGGTGTGATAGACTCAACGTTCACATACAACGGGTGCAAAACAGTTGCACACGCGGAACGCTCGGGTTAAGCTTGACGAGCCTAGCATGTGCATACATGGCCTCGGAATACATGAGACAAAGGTCGAGCATGAATCGCATAGTTGATATGATTAGCATAGAGATGCTTACCGCTGAAACTATCCTCAACTCGCGTGATTATCGGAATTGAGCTAGTGAAATTGGATCATCTACCACTCAAATGACTAGAGAGATGTGCTTTTTGAGTGGGAGTTTAGCAAGTAATTTGATTAGTTAAACTCTAATTATCTTGAACATAGTCTAAGTCCACTTTGAAAATATTTGTGTTGTAGATCAATGGCTCACGCGACAGTCACCCTGAATTTTAATACGTTCCTAGAGAAAGCTAAGTTGAAAGATGATGGAAGCAACTTCGTAGACTGGGCTCGTAATCTTAAGATGCTCCTGCAAGCTGGGAAGAAGGATCATGTCCTTAATGCTGCGCTAGGAGATCAACCACCCACCGTGGCTGACCAAGATGCTAAGAACGCTTGGTTAGCACGCAAGGAGGACTACTTAGTAGTTCAATGTGCAGTCTTGTATGGCTTAGAGCCCGGACTTCAACGTCGCTTTGAGCGTCATGGAGCATATGAGATGTTCCAGGAGTTGAAGTTTATCTTTCAGAAGAACGCCCGGATCGAGAGGTATGAGACCTCCGATAAATTCTATGCTTGCAAGATGGAGGAGAATTCGTCTGTTAGTGAACATGTGCTCAAAATGTCTGGGTACTCAAACCGTCTAGCTAAGTTGGGGATTGAACTCCCGCAAGAGGCTATTACTGACAGAATTCTTCAATCACTGTCACCAAGCTACAAGAGCTTTGTGTTGAACTATAACATGCAAGGGATGAACAAGTCACCCGGCGAGTTATTCGCGATGCTGAAAGTCGCAGAGTCAGAACTCCGTAAAGAGCATCAAGTGTTGATGGTGAATAAGACCACTAGTTTTAAGAGAAACGGCAAAGGAAAGAAGGGTAATTCAAATAAGAGCGGCAAGCCTATTGCCAATAAGATGAAGAAACCGAAAGATGGACCTAAGCCTGAAACAGAGTGCTATTATTGCAAGGGTATGGGTCACTGGAAGCGCAACTGCCCCAAGTATCTCTTGATAAGAAGGCGGCCAAGGAAAAATCAGCTATATTCGATATACATGTTATTGATGTGTCCATAACTAGCTCTCGTAGTAGTGCCTGGGTATTCGATACCGGTTCTGTTGCTCATATTTGCCACTCGAAATAGGAACTGCAGAATAAGCAAAGGTTGGCGAAGGATGAAGTGACAATGCGCGTGGGAAATGGTTCCAAGGTTGATGCAATTGCCGTCGGCACAGTTTCACTTCAGTTACCATCAGGGTTAGTTATGAACTTAAATAAATGTTATTTTGTGCCTGCGTTAAGCATGAACATTATATCTGGATCTTGTTTATTGCGAGACGGTTACTCATTTAAGTCAGAGAATAATGGTTGGTCTATTTCTATGTGTAATATCTTATATGGTCATGCACCCAATGTGAGCGGATTGTTCATATTGAATCTTGATAATGATAATACACATATACATAAAAGTGAGACCAAAATATTTAGAGTTAACAATGATAGCACCATGTTTTTATGGCACTGCCGCTTAGGTCATATTGGTGTAAAGCGCATGAAGAAACTCCATACCGATGGAATTTTAGAGTTACTTGACTTTGATTCACTTGACACGTGCGAACCATGCCTCATGGGCAAGATGACTAAGACTCCGTTCTCCGCAACAATGGAGCGTCCAAGTGACTTGTTGGAAATCATACATACCGATGTGTGTGGTCCGATGAGTGTGGAGGCGCGCGCAGGATATCGTTATTTTCTCACCTTCACTAACGATTTGAGTAGATATGGTTATGTCTACTTGATGAAGCACAAGTCTGAAACGTTTGAAAAGTTCAAGCAATTTCAGAGTGAAGTCAAAAATCATCGTAACAAGAAGATCAAGTTCCTACGGTCTGATCGTGGGGGTGAATATCTGAGTTTCGAGTTTGGTGCTCACTTAAGACAATGTGGAATTGTTTCACAGTTGACACCGCCTAGAACACCACTTGCTGGTAACGAGATTGAAATAGGTATGCGGATACCGACGATCGAATCTCGGGCAAGTAACATACCGAAGGACAAAGGGAATGACATACGGGATTATGTGAATCCTTGACACTGAGGTTCAACCGATAATATCTACGGAGAATATGTAGGATCCAATATGGGCATCCAGGTCCCGCTATTGGATATTGACCGAGGAGTACCTCGGGGCATGTCTACATAGTTCTCGAACCCGCAAGGTCTGCACACTTAAAGTTTGGCGATGTTTTAGTATAGTTGAGTTATATGTGTGGTTACCGAATGTTGTTCGGAGTCCCGGATGAGATCTCACACGTCACGAGGGTTTCCGGAATGGTCTGGAGACGAAGATTGATATATAGGATGACTTCATTTGGTTACCGGAAAGTTTTCAGGCATTACCAGGAATGTACGGGGAGTGACGAATGGGTTCCGGAAGTTCACCGGGAGGGGGCAACTCTCCTGAGGGAAGCCCAAAGGACTTATGGGTGGCGCACCAGCCCTTAGTGGGCTGGTGGTACATCCCAATAAGGCCTATGCGCCATAAGAGAAAAACCTAAGAAAAAAAAGGAAAAGGTGGGAAGGAAGAGAAGGACTCCACTTTTCAATCCTAGTTGGACTAGGATTGGAGTAGGACTCCTCCTCTCCCTCTTAGCCGACGCACCTTGAGGACTTGGTCCTCAAGGCAAGTCTCCTCCCCCTCCCTCCTATATATAGTGGTGATTTAGGGCTGATTTGAGACAACTTTGCCACGTGCAACTCAGATCTAGACACCATAGTTTTACCTCTAGATCGTATTTCTGTGGAGCTCGGGTGGAGCCCTGTAGGAGTAGATCCTTTACCACCACCGCAACGCAGTCACGCTGCCGGAGAACTCATCTACTTCTCCGTCTTGCTTGCTAGATCAAGAAGGCCGAGATCGTCGTCGAGCTACACGTGTGCTGAACGTGGAGGTGCCGTCCGTTCGGCACTAGATCAGAGCGGATCGTGGGACGGATCGAGGGACCTGAGGATGTTCCACTACATCAACCGTGTTTCTTAATGCTTTCCTGCTGTGCGATCTACAAGGGTACGTTGATCCAAATCTCCTCTCATAGATGGACATCACCATGATAGGTCTTCATGCACGTAGGAATTTTTTTTGTTTCGCATGCGACGTTTCCCAACAATGAATTATTTTATTAAGGGTACTAACCACTCTAATCAGCTTATGATGAGTTTCGTATGAAGGGAGTTTTCAAGTATGCGATGGGAGATCATGAAAGAAGATACATGAGTGTCAAGCTCTCAAGCTTGGGGACGCCCCCATGCACCCAAGCTTGAGCCCCCATGCACCCCAGGAAATATTCAAGGAGACTCAAGCGTATAAGCTTGGGGATGCCCCCGTGCATCCCTTTCTCTATCAACAATCATCAGTTCGTCCATCTCCATGCTATATTTTTATCACTTCATATGTTATGTGCTATGCTTGCAGCGTCCCACTCTTTACTTTTTATTTTGTTTTAGTTTTTCTTGCTGTTCATAACAAGTCGGAACGTAGCCTACCTTGTTTGGGAGAGAAACACACTCCATTCCACTCTAGAACACAACATAGGTTTCCATGCTTATATTTTGTGTGTGTTCTTTATCTTTCCATAGCTACTGTCATGCTTAGCTCTTAGTTTTTATGCTATATCTTTTCCAGAGCTTTTATTTAGGTTGCTTTTGGAACTCTCTTGAGTTTTCATGCTTATCTTGTTTAGAGAGTTGGCTCGTTGCACTGAGTTGTGTGTCTTGCATGAGTAGGTAATTGAGGTTGCTATTTAAGTATAGTTGTAACTTGCAATAGTTTTGAGGTATTGATTTGAGTAATGTTTGGACTATTGGTGCCAAGAGCTTGAACCTACTAGTGATAGTTGTCTTATTTTGGGAAATCCGTGTGTTTTTTCAAAACTAAAAATTAATTGAGAACTCTAGCTACTAAATTGATCGCTAACCTCTGGAGGGGTTGGAATATATAGAGTACCCTCACATTACCATGAGTCGAGGATGCGCAAGGATAACCAAACACCCAAACACTCCTCCTCGGGGTACTTGTCTCTTTGTGAATTTCCTAACTATATAGACAGTTACCGATAATAAGTGTATGAGTTCTTCGGACTAATGTGACTATTCGATTGTTGGCACTTCCACCATCCATATTTTGCTAGCCTCTTCGGTACCGTGCATTGCCCTTTCTCATCTTGAGAGTTGGTGCAAACTTCGCCGGTGCAACCAAACCCATGACATGATACACTCTGTCATACATAAGCCTCATTATATCTTTCCTCAAAACAGCCAGCATACCTACCTATTAAGGCATTTCCATAGCCTTTCCGAGATACATTGCCATACAACATCCACCATTTCATGACTTGATCTTCATGTCATACATGCTTTTGCTTGATCATAGAGCCGCATGATAGTTGGGTCTTGCCCATATTTTGCTACATGAGGCGCTAGTATCATTGCATATCCTGCTACACTAGCAGAGGCATACATTTGCATACATCATGATAGTTTTCTCTTGTCTTTATGTTGAGTACTTCTTATAAAGTGTGATGATCTTATTTTTATTCATGTAAAACATAGAGTGTTGCCCTTAAGTGAGGAAAATATCCCAAAGAGGACAAAACAAAAGATCCCAAAGAGGACAAATGAGAGATAAAAAGAAAGAGCCAAAGAGGCCATAAAAAATTAAAAAGGGAGAAAAATAAATAAAAAGAAATAAAAAGAGAGAAGGGGGCAACACTACTATTCCTTTTGAAAGATCCACACTCGTACTCCATTGCTATATTTGTACTATATAGAGATTATCATTCATGCATAACTATGTGGGGATCCTTACACTATAGAACTTGGTTTGCATATTCCAATGATGAGCCTCCTCAAATGAGCTCTAGGTCTTCATGAGCAAACAAGTTGGATGCACCCCCACTAGTTCCATTGGAGAGCTTAGCATAGCTCATATGTGCATCCGTTACATGGCAATCCCTACTCCTCACATCATATCTATCATTTGGCTTTCTCTTGCCTATGGTTGTCCTCATTGATGTGAGCCTTTCACACCTTTTTGTCTTCCTTCCCCATCATTATTCTATTTTCCATCCTAAGTTCCAACATATCTTGCTTACGCTCATCCATTGCATGAGTGCTCAAAGTCGAAAGGGAGAGGATCATTTTGCCTTGTGCCTGACTAATGGTCTGGGGATGAGTCAAAATAAGATTCCAAAGGAGACCAAGTGTGAAATTTTAGCAGATTGAGTTCTCAATTTAAAAAATATTTTACGATCTCAACCCATGTCCCACTTCTTGCACGCAAACACCATTTGGAGACATTCGAGTCACGGACAGCAAGAGCTCTTGCACCTTTATGTTCTTATTTTGCTAATTTCAATACTAGATATAAACTCTTGCTTGTTATTGTCTTGACTTGAAATGCATATCTTACTTTCATTACATTGAAGTTCTTATATGTGTGTTAGCATGTCACCACAAAAACCATTGTGTTATCATTTATCTACTCGAGGACGAGCAGAAATTAAGCTTGGGGATGTTGATCCGTCCCAAACATATCTATTATTTTTGCTTGTTCCATGATCTTTTGGGTGACATTGTTATATGTTTTGCTACACTTTTATATCATTTTACACATCTTTGGACTAACCTACTAACTCAGTGCACCCAGTGCGAGTTTCTGTCTGTTGATGTCTTTTTTGCAGGGGCTTTTACCCATTTTCCCGAAGCCCGAAAAATCCCGAAAAAATATATAAAAATCAGCGCACCAGAAGCTTCACGAAGGACGAAAGGGGGCCAAAGGGGTGCCAAGGGCCACCCAAGCGACCTGTGGGCGTGGCCCACCCCTAGGCCACGCGAAGAGGCTGCCTAGGTGGGGCCCACGCCCTCTGGTGCCCTCCTTTCGCCTATATTTACCCCTTGATGAGGAAAACCCTATACGGGATCCAGAATAACGAATTTCTCCATCGTTCCGCTGCCGCAGCGTTCCGAGATCGGGAGCGTCAGGAGACCTCTTCCCGGCACCCTATCGGAGGGAAGATTGACCACCAGGAGCTTCTCCACCGCCATGGACGCTTCCCGGACCTCCCGTGATTAGTCCTCCTTGGACCATGGGTCCATGACCAGTAGCTATGTGATGTCTTCTCTCCAATCTTGTGCTTCAATGGTTAGTCCTTGTGAGCTGCCCTACATGATCAAGGCAGCTATGTAATTCTCTTGCTATTGCTATGCTCGGTTTGTTGGGATCCGATGGATTGTGAGATTATGTTCAGATTGTTATGAGTTATATATTTGATTATCCTTTTATATTATGTTCCTTAGTGATTCATGCATGTTCTCCGTAGCTATTTATTGCTTTGGCCGAGTAGTAGATTGTAACTCCAAGAGGGAGCGTTATGCATGATTGTGGGTTCATGCCCCTCGGTGTCTAGCTTGAGTGGCAAAAACATGGGACTAGGGGATGTGCTGTTGCCACCAGGGAGAAAACAACGGTGCTTGTGACCATGGTTGCAAGGATTGTTTACCTTACACATAGTTCGTTAATGCAGTTGTCCGTTGCTTTGAGTTTACACTTTGGGTGGGGCTCTCAACTTAATACCGGCGAGATGTTCTGGATAGATATCTCAAGGTGGATGATTAGTAAGTAGATGCTGATGAATAAACATGTCTACTTGTCTTGGCGTACCGCCCATTACTATTGAACTTCTAACTATCATGTAGCATAATTAGCATTGCGGTGCGTTCATAATTCTGTCAATTGCCCAGCTGAAATTTGTTTACCCAAGCATAATTGTTTATCATCTTTTGGGAGCGAGACATCACTAGTGAACATCATGTGACTCCGGTCCATATCACCACCATTTCTTACACCTCCACTATTTACTGCTTTCATTTACTTTTCCATTGCAATCACTATTATGTTTCCCGCTTGTGTTTTGATCCTTTGCAAACTACAAGGCCGGAGAGATTGACAACCTCTCTGTACTCGTTGGGAGCAAAGTTATTTGTTGTGTGTGCAGGTCCACGTCTTCTGCTAGCGCCAGGGTGGGAGACACCTACTTGTTGATCCTAGGAGTCCTCCTGGTTCGATAAATCTTACAGTCTTCGTGTGAGGGAAAACTTGATACTGACTACATCTCAACCTTCCACTCGGCGTAACCAACGAGGAGCGAGAAGTATATACATCATCTCATCCTCAATTGCATAAACCGAAAGGCACACGTCTATAAGCAAAGGTACCTAAAGGGCAAGTAAAAGTGGTCTTCTCTTGATCCTCTTTTGATACATGTATTTGAGTGAAGCCATAATAACCATCTAGAAAGACAAAAAGTGCGTATGTTTGGATAGTCTTTCTAGCATTTGATCAATAAAAGGTAGCGGATAATGATCTTTCCTAGTAGCCTTATTTAATTTCCTGAAATCAATTACCATTCTATATCCTGTAACAATTATTTGCAGGATCAATTCACCTTTATCGCTAGGAACAACGGTAATACCTCCCATTTTAGGGACAAAATGAATGGGGCTAACCCATCTACTATCAGCAATAGGATAAATTATACCTGCCTCCAAAAGCTTTAGTATTTCATTTCTTACCACTTCCTTCATTTTGGGATTTAACCGTCGTTGGTGAACAACAACTGGTTTAGCACTCCATATTGATTTTGTGCTGACATAGAGTGGGACTAATGCCCTTAAGATCATCAAGAGTATATCCAATAGCGGCACGGTGCTTCGTGAGAGTTTTCAATAATCTCTTTTCTTCATGCTCTAACACGTTAGCACTAATAATAACATGATATATCTCTTTTTCATCAAGATAAGCATACTTTGGAGAGTATCAGGTAATTGTTTAAGCTCAAACACGGGATCACCCTTGGGTGGAGGAGGATCCCCGAGTATTTCAATAGGTAGGTTGTGTTTCAGAATAGGCTGTCGATCAAAGAAAATGTTATCTATTTCATTCCTTTCATTCATATACATATCATTTTCATGGTCTAGCAAATATTGTTCTAAGGGATCGGCAGGAGGCACAACAATAGAAGCGAGACCAATAATTTCATCTTTACTAGGCAGTTCTTTGTGAGGGGGTTGTCTATGAAATTTAGAGAAACTGAACTCATGAGATGCATCCCCAAAACTTACAGTAACCATTTCTTTTTCACAATCAATCTTAGCATTAACAATATTCAAGAAGGGTCTATCGAATATAATGGGACAAAAATCATCTTGTGGGGAACCAAGAACAAGAAAATCACTAGGATAGTTTATTTTCCCACACAATACTTCAACATCTCTAACAATCCCAATTGGTGCAATATTATCTCTTTTAGCAAGCATGATGGTAACATCAACTTCCTCTAATTCGGCTGGTGCAATATCATTCATAATTTCTTGGTATAAGGTAAAGGGAATTGCACTCACACTAGCACCCACATCACATAAGCCATGATAACAATAATCTCCTATTTTAACAAAAACAACAGGCACACCAACAATAGGTGTATGTTTACCTTTAGTATCAGGTCTAGCAATTCTAGTAGCTTCATGACAGAAATGAATGACACGCCCATCAATATTATCAACCAAGAGATCTTTAACCATAGCAATATTAGGCTTAACTTTATTTTGTTCACGAGATATAGATGTTCTAGTACAACTCTTACGAACCATAGTTGAAGCTTTAGCATGTTCCTTTATCCTAACAGGAAAGGGTGGTTTCTCAATATAAGCAGTAGGAATAACATGATCAACATTATAAATAATAGTTTCTTTTTCAATTTTAATAGGTTCAACCATTTTAACTTCAATGGGAGAATGATATTTAAACCACTTATCCTTGGGGAGATCAACATGAGTAGAAAAAGATTCACAAAATGAATCTACTACCTCAGAGTCAAGTCCATATTTAGTGCTAAAATCACGAAAAGCATTGGTGTCTATAGAGGATTTAACTAAATCAAACTTAAGGCTTCTACCTGACTCCTTACCTTCATCTACTTCCCAATCTTTAGAGTTGCGTTTAATTCTTTCCAATAAGTTCCATTTGAATTCAGTATCTTTCTTCATAAAGGATCCAACACAAGAAGTGTCGAGCATGGATTGATCATTACGAGAGAGCCGAGCATAAAAATTCTGAATAATAATTTCTCTTGGGAGCTCATGATTGGGGCATGAATATAGCATTGACTTAAGCCTCCCCAAGCTTGAGCGATTCTTTCTCCTTCATGATGCCAAAAATTATAAATACAATTCCGATCACGATGAACCAGATGCATAGGATAAAACTTTTGATGAAATTCCAATTTCAATCGGTTGTAATTCCATGATCCAATATCATCACATATCCTATACAATGTCAACGCCTTTTCCTTCAAAGATAAAGGAAAGAACTTCTTCTTGACATCATCCTCGAGCAGACCTGCAAGCTTAAATAATCCACAAACCTCATCCACATAGATTAGATGCAAATCAGGATGTAGTGTTCCATCTCCTGCATAAGGATTAGCTAGCAATTTTTCTATCGTACCCGAAGGAATTTCGTAATAAATATTTTCAGTAGGTGAAGCAGGTTGAGGAACATCTCTTTGTGCTTTCGGTCGGGGTGAAGATACCCCGAACAAGCCCCTCAAAGTACTGTTTTCCATAGTGACAAGTGACAGTAAATTTCAGCACAGTATATAAATTTTTCCTTACCAAGTTCCACTCACCAAAGGCGCTTCACTCCCCGGCAACGATGCCAGAAAAGAGTCTTGATGACCCACAAGTGTAGGGGATATATCGTAGTCCTTTATATAAGTAAGAGTGTCGAACCCAATGAGGAGCAGAAGGAAATGACAACCGGTTTTCAGTAAGGTATTCTCTGCAAGCACTAATATTATCGCTAACACATAGTTTTTTGATAAGGTAATTCATAATGGGTAGCAAGTAACAAATGTAATAATGGTGCAGGAAAGTGGCCCAATCCATTTTGTAGCAAAGGAAAAGCCTGGACAAACTCTTACATAAAGAAAAGTGCTCCCAGGGACACATGGGAATTTATGTCAAGCTAGTTTTCATCATGCTCATATGATTCACGTTCCTTACTTTGATAATTTGATATGTGGGTGGACCAGTGCTTGGATGCTGCCCTTGTACAAACATCCCACTTATGATTAAACTCTCTCGCAAGCATCCGCAACTACAAAAGAAGAATTAAGATAAATCTAACCATATCATTAAACCTATGGACCCAAATTAGCCCCTTACGAAGCAACACATAAACATAGCTTCTGTCACTCTAGCAACCCATCATCTACTTATTACTTCCCAATGCCTTCCTCTAGGCCCAAATAATGGTGAAGTGTCATGTAGTCTACGTTCACATGACACCACTAGAGGAGAGACAACATACATCTTATCAAAATATCGAACCAATACCAAATTCATATGATTACTTATAACAAGACTTATCCCATGTCCTCTGGAACAAACGTAACTACTCACAAAGAACATTCATGTTCATAATCAGAGGAGTATTAATAATCATTAAGGATCTGAACATATAATCTTCCACCAAATAAACCAACTAGCATCAACTACAAGTAGTAATCAACACTAGCTATGAGCAACCCACGCGTACCAATCTGAGGTTTTGAGACAAAGATCGGATACAAGAGATTAACTAGGGTTTGGAGAGGAGATGGTGCTGATGAAGATGTTGATGGAGATTGACCCCCTCTCGATGAGAGGATCGTTGGTGATGACGATGGCTTCGATTTCCCCCTCCGGGAGGAAAGTTTCCACGACAGAATAGCTCTGCGGGAGCTCTAGATTTGTTCTGTCGAAGTTCCGCCTCGAGACGGCCTCGCTTCTTCCCGAAAGATTTCTTGTGATTTTTTCCAGGGCAAAACCCTTCATATAGCAGAAGACGGGCACTAGAGGCCTGCCAGGGGGCCCACAAGCCTGTAGGGACGGCGTGGGGGGGGGGGGGGGGGGTAGGCCGCGTCCCCTGGCTTGTGACCTCCTGGTGGGTCCCCTCCGGTATTTCTTTCGCCCATTATTTTTTATATATTCCAAAACAATTCTCCGTAACTTTTCGGGACTTTTGGAGCTGTGCAGAATAGGTCTCTCAGATTTGCTCCTTTTCCAGTCCAGAATTCCAGCTGCCGGCATTCTCCCTCTTCATGTAAACCTTGTCAAATAAGAGAGAAAGGCATAAGTATTGTACTATAACGTGTATTAAAATCCCATAATGGAATAAATATTTATATAAAAGCATGATAGAAAATGGACGTATTAGGTTTCTCCGACATGGTCACAAACGTGTCGGCACGCCTCCCGTGTGGTCATATGTCTATCAAAAAATGGATTAGTCGCATTCATGATCTCCGTCGTTTCCTTAGTGGATGGGCCAAACACACAACTGGCATCTACAAGAAATAAAAGCATCTACAAGAAAGAAGCCTCTTGCTGCTGCCGAGGTTGGGCAAAAGAGCAATCTCAACGAGCAGCTGGCCCACCTGTTACGTGAGGAGGAAATTAAATGGTATCAACAGTGAAAGGTGGAGTCCGTTGCCCTTGGGGACGATAAAACTAAATACTTTCATACATTAGCCAATGGCAAACATAGAAAAAATGAATCTTTGCTCTAGATCAGGACAAAGGTCATATTGAGGGGGATGTACCCCTCAAAAGTTTTATTACTAAGTACTACAAAGACCTTATCGGACCATCCATGCACACAACTCTTGACATGGATGAGTCTATCACACATGACATTCAACAAATGTCAGATGCGGAAAATGAATTACTAAATTCACCGTTCTCTGAGGACGAAATTCAAATTGCGGTGTTCCAAATGGAACATAACAAAGCCCTAGGACCGGATGTTTTTCCGGCAGAGTTTTATCAATTTTTCCGATATCATAAAGTCTGATCTAGTTCAAATGATTAATGAACTAGATACCAAGGAACTTGACATCGCACGTTTAAACTTTGGGGTTATTATCCTGCTCCCAAAGACTAAGGATGCTAGTCGGATTCAACAATACAGACCGATTTGCCTTCTTAATGTAAGTTTTAAAATATATACGAAGGTCGCGAAAAACTGGCTTAATGGGGTGGCTGAACATGTAGTCAAGCCCACTCAGACGGCTTTCATGCAAGGTCGTAACATACTAGATGGAGTTGTTGCACTTCATGAAACTGTACATGAGCTTCATCGTAAGAAGTTGAACGGAGTCATCTTTAAAATTAACTTTGAAAAGGCCTATGATAAAGTTAAATGGCCCGCTCTATTCCAAACTTTACGCATGAAGGGGTTCTCACAAAAGTGATGTCGATGGATAGAGAGTTTCGTGTCCAGAGGTAGTGTGGCCATCAAGGTGAATGATGAGGTGGGCAACTACTTTCAGACTAGGAACGGGCTACGTCAGAGGTAGTTTTGTGTGTGCCACTTCCGCCTAGCATACGACATACGTACGAACAGAAGAATAAAAAAACACCAACATATTGAAATGACAATAAGATGATGCAATCGAGCTTACATGAGTTTCCACCTCCATCACACTTTGAGACCGTTTGGTCACTTGGGGGTAGTAACCGACGCACTTGTTCACTTTTCCTTGAATGATCCCTCATCGATGTTGGAGAGATGCCACATTGCGGGTGCTCACGATAGGATGCGGCTCCACATACTCCATTCCTTCATGATAGTCCTTCCAATTTTTCTCCAATACATGCTCCCCTTTTTCTCGGTGTCACTTATCGGATTCAATGTTGTGTTCAACCAGGATTTGACCCACAAGATGTCCTCATATCTTGAGAAAGCAAGCCCTCCTATCTTCATCGTCTTTCCCTTCTTCTACTTCTTGGTAGGATTGGGATCGATGCTGCCCCAATCACAAATGTGTGTGTCTCCTCCATTTCATATTCCACATGGGCCGGATCTTCATTCTCATTGATCATACTTGCCAACTATGTCTCCTACACCTCATGATTTGCAAGCAATCATCTTGTGCGAACTAGTGAACTATATGAAACATTAATCATTAGATTAGGCGGGATCAAACATACTCGGTCTTGTTAAGACATTTCGTCGAACGTGTCAAGTGCAGCCCGGACGGTGGGATTGCCCATGCTCACCAGCTCCCAAATGAGTTGCAGGGACTCACACTCATGGACCAACAGTTGTTTGCTACTTCTTGAGCTTGCGTTGGTTTTACCTTGAAGAGTAAAGGGTGATGCAACAAAGTAGATAAGTATTTCCCTCGGTTTGTTGAGAACCAAGGTATCAATCTAGTAGGAGGAGCAAGCAAGGCCCCAATCTTAGCGCCTACACACACAATCAAACACTTGGACCCAACGCTAAAAATGGGTTGTCAATCCCTTCACAGTTATTTGCAAGGATGAGATCTGATAGAGATAGATATAAAAGATTGCTAGAACTAAAAGTAAAACAAAAGTAAATAAATAGCAGCAATATATTTTTGGTATTTTTGGTGTATGGATCTGAAAGTATAATATGGAAAATAGACCCGGGGCCATGGGTTTCACTAGAGGCTTCTCTCATGAAGGAAAATAATACAGTGGGTGAACAAATTACTGTCAAGCAATTGATAGAAAAGCGAATAATTATGAAGATATCCAAGGGAATGACTATGCATATAGGCATCATGTCCGTGTCAAGTAGACTGAAACGATTCTGCATCTACTACTATTACTCCACACATCGATCGACTCTTCACTGCATCTAGAGTATTAAGTTCTTGAAGAAGAGAGTAATGCATTAAGTAAGATGACACGATGTAGAGGGATAAACTCAAGAAATATGATGAAAACCCCATATTTTTATCCTCGATGGCAACAATGCAATACATGTCTCGCTACCCCTACTTTGTCACTCGGTGAGGACACAAGAAGATTGAACCCAAAACTAAGGACTTCTCCCATTGCAAGAATTACCAATCTAGTTGGCCAAACCAAACCAATAACTCGAAGAGACTTGCTAAGATATGAAATCATGCATATAAGAATTTAGAGAAGATTCAAATAATATTCATAGATAACCTGAACATAAACCCATAATTCATCGGATCTCGACAAACACACCGCAAAAGAGTATTACATCAGATAGATCTCCATGAAGATCATGGTATTGAAGAACAAAGAGAGAGAAGAAGCCATCTAGATACTAGCTATGGACCCGTAGGTGTGTGGTGAAGTACTCATGCATCATCGGAGGGGCAATGGAGTTGATGTAGATGCCTTCTATGGCAACAGACAACAGCGCCAGAGATTGGCACATTGACGGAGACTGGGCTTGCGTTGGTTTTTCCCTTGAAGATGAAAGGGTGATGCAGCACAGGAGCAGTAAGTATTTCCCTTAGTTTGAGAACCATGGTATCAATCCAGTAGGAGAATCGCGTTAAGTCCAGAGTACATGCGCAAACACAAAAGAGCTTGCACCCAATGCTATAAAGGGGTTGTCAATCCCTTCAAGATTGATTGCAAAGTGAGATCTGAAGGCGTTAAGTGCAACGAAATAAAAGAGTAAGGCTGAAAATATGGTGTGAAGTAGACCCGGGGCCCATAGTGTTCACTAGAGGCGTCTCTCAATAATAGCAAATAATACGGTGGGTGAACAAATTACTGTCGAGCAATTGATAGAACCGCGCAAAGTCATGACGATATCTAAGGCAATGATCATACATATAGGCATCACGTCCGAGACAAGTAGACCGATACTTTCTGCATGTACTACTATTACTCCACACATCGACCGCTATCCAACATGCATCTAGTGTATTGAGTTTATGATGAACAGAGTAACGCCTTAAGCAAGATGACATGATGTAGAGGGATAAACTCAACCCGATGATGAAAACCCCATCTTTTTACCCGTGATGGCAACAACGTGATGCGTGCCTCGCTACCCCTTCTGCCACTGGGTGAGGTCACCACACGGTATGAACCCAAAACCAAGCACTTCTCCCATTGCAAGAATCATAGATCAAAACAAGACCCACAACTTGAAGAGAATTACAAGGATATGAAATCATGCATATAAGAGATCAGAAGAAACTCAAATAAGATTCATAGATAATCTGATCATAAATCCACAATTCATCGGATCTCGAAAAACACACCGCAAAGAAGATTACATCGGATAGATCTCCATGAAGATCATGGTGAACTTTGTATTGAATATCCAATAGAGAGAAGAAGCCATCTAGCTACTAGCTATGGACCCGTAGGTCCATGGTGAACTACTCACACATCATCGGAGAGGTCATGGTGTTGATGAAGAAGCCCTCCGTATCCGAATCCCCCCTCCGACAGGGCACCAGAACGTGCCCCAGATGGGATCTTGCAGAACAGAAGCTTGCGGCAGCGGAAAAGTATTTTCGTTGATCTCCTGATTTTTTCTGGGATTTTAGGGAATATATAGGCGAAAGACCTAGGGCAGAAGAGGCCCAGGGAGCCCACAAGCCTGGGAGGCGCACCCCCTGGCCGCGCCATGAGGGCTTGTGGGGGTCCCTGGTGACCCTCTGCCTTGGTTCTCAAGTCTCCCGATCGTCTTTTGTTTCAGAAAAAATCTTTTCGGAAGTTTTATTCCGTTTGGACTCCGTTTAAAATCCTCCTTTGGAAAGGGTCAAAAACACGAAAAACAGGAACTGGCACTTGGCACTGAGTTAATAAGTTAGTCCCAAAAAAGATATATAAAAGGCATACAAAACATCCAAAGTTTGACAAGATAATAGCATAAAACCAACAAAAATTATAGATACGTTGGAGACGTATCAATGCCCTCTGTGATCAATTCCCTCTTCGGAAAATTACCGGAAAAGGCTCCCAAATTGGATCTCACGGGAACAGAGGCTCTCGGCGGCGGAAAAGTATGTTTTGGTCTTGTTTTGGTATTAGGGGAATATTTGGGAATTTATAGGATGAAGATTAGGGTTAGGAGACCTGCAGGGGGCCCACAAGCTAGGGGGTGCCCCCCCTATGGTGTGCCCTGCAGGCTTGTCGTCTCCCGGCAGGTCTCCTTCCCCCTTCTCCAAGTCTGGCAGGTTTCTTATCGTCCAAGAAAAATCATTCCAGAGATTTTATTCTGTTTGGACTCCGTTTAATATTCCTTATCTACAATACTCAAAAACATGGAAAAACATAAAATGGCACTTGTCGTGGTTATAAGTATGACAGTAGAAGTGTGGGGGTACGAAAGGATGGGCAGAGCCTTAGCTACGGCGAGGATGTATGAGTTCAGGCCCCTCTACGGTGGAGGTAAAAGCCCTACGTCTCAGTGCTCTTGGGAGCTTAGTGTCGAGTGGAATATAGGATTACAGTAAAAACCAACCCCCGCAGCAGTGGGGAAGGGCGGCTAATGTAGAGTGCGCTGCCCTTCATAATGGCCCGGTGGACAGGGGTGGAATAGTGGCGAATAAATGCCTACGTTGTAGGTAACGTAAGCCTTAAATGTTAATAATGGTGTATGAAAACGTATGACCGTTGCCCTCCTCGGAGGTTACGGTGTACAGAGTGGAATCCAGTCGGTACGTTAAATATGCTCCGAGTGCTCGTCACCGACTGGATGATGAGGGAGTCCTTAGTTCAGTCGGAACTGTCCAAGGGCCTCGTCCTCTATGAAGGGTATTCCTTGGGTAGGACCTATAGGGCAGGCCTATGACCCTATCCTGGGACTATAACCCCATTAGCACTAGGCTCTAGATTAATAGGTTAGTCCCAAAAATAATATAAAATAGCATATTAATGCATATAAGACATCCAAAATAGATAATATAATAGCATGGAACAATAAAAAATTATAGATACATTGGAGACGTATCAAGCATCCCCAAGCTTAATTCCTGCTCGACCTCGAGTAGGTAAATGATAAAATAGAATTTTTGATGTGGAATGCTACCTAACATATTTATCGATGTAATATTATTTATTGTGGCATGAATATTCAGATCCATAAGATTCAAAACAAAAGTCTAATATTGACATAACACAACAGTACTTCAAGCATACTAATAAGGCAATTGCGTCCTTTCAAAATAACATGGTCTTAGAAAGTTATCCCTACAAAATCATATGGTCTGGCCATGCTCCATCTTCCACACACAAAGTATCTAAATCATGAACAACCCCGATGAAAGTCAAGCAATTGTTTCACACTTTTTATGTTCTCAAACCTTTTTACATGAGCGTGAGCCATGGATATAACACTATAGGTGAAATAGAATATGGTGGAGGTTGCAAAAAAGAAAGAGGAGAAGATAGTCTCACATCAACTAGGCATATCAATGGTCTATGGAGATGCTCATCAATATATATCAATGTGAGTGAGTAGGGATTGCCATACAACAAATGCACTAGAGCTGTAAGTGTATGAAAGCTCAAAAATAAAACTAAATGGTTGTGCAAAAGATGAAATTCCACTAGATATATGAAAGTGACAAAATAGGAGACTCTCTACGAAGAACGTGGTGCTACTTTGAAGCACAAGTGTGGAAAAAGATAGTAGCATTGTCCCTTCTCTCTTTCTCTCATTTTTTTCTGGTGGGCACCTTTGGCCTCTTTTTTTATGGGCTTCGCTCGTCTCTTTTCTTTTTTGTAAAGTACGGAGACTCGTCCCAACTTGTGAGGGAATCATAGCTTCCATCATTCTTTTCTCACACGGGACATTGCTCTAATAGTGCAAATCATCACACTTTTATTTACTTACAACTCAAAGATTACAACTCGATATCTAGAACAAAATATGACTCTATAAGCAATATGGAAGTGATAGTGCGTGTCATTAAAAAACGAGATAGTGGTGTTGCATGGCAATATATCTCGGAATGGCTATGAAAATGCCATAATAGGTAGATATGGTGGCTGTTTTGAGGAAAGTATATGGTGTCTGTTTTGAGGAAGGTATATTTTTTGGATAAAGGGCTTTATTACTCAAGGAAAGTAAGTACACCCGACCTCTGCATAGCTAAGATGCACACAACCGCAAGTCACCAAAAGAAGAATAAAAGAGCGTGCGACAAGTTACAAATGAAGAACTATCGCCACTCAAGGTAGCTCTATGCGTAGATCACGCGGCCACCCATGTTGGGTAAAAATATACCTCGCCAGCGCTTCCAGTCGTGCACACGCCTCCATAAAAATGCCTCGATATTCCATCCGTTGTAAGATGGACCACGAATGGAGAATACCTGTGCATCGATAAAGAACCTGCAAACAGGTGAAATTTTTATCAGAAAAATCTTGTCATTTCTACATAGCCAGAGCGACCATATTACGGCGAGCGCTCCTACCCTAAGAATGGTTTTAAGCTTATTATCTATTCTGTTAAGGCAATTGCCAAAGATATTAGCAACGGATGTGGGTTGATATAAGTTTGAAGCCATTTGGATAGTTGACCAGATAGAACATGCAACCTTACAAGTGAAGAAAATGTGTTTTATTGTCTCATCATGAGTACATGAAACACACTTCATACTCCCTTGCCAGTTGCGCTTGGCAAGATTATCTTTCTTAGGATGACACCTCTGCGAAGATACCATGCGAAGACTTTAATCTTTAGAGGTATCTTCATTTGCTATATTTTGTGATTATTATCGACTAGTATTTCAGGTTGGACAAGTGCCCTATACATAGAATCCACAGAGAATTTTCCATTCGTATTGAGATTCCATCGAAACTCGTCGTGACCTTGTAATAGCTGCACTACTTTTAACCGTTCTAGCAAGGCATTCCAAGACGCAAGTCTAGGACCGAGTAAGTCTCTCCTGAATGCCACATTAGGGGGTGATTCTTGCATGACCATGGCCAGTGTATCTCCCTTATGTCGCACAATGTTATATAGGGCCGGATATTGATCTCGGAGTGTGGCATTTCCTAGCCATCTATCCTCCCAAAATCTTATTTCCGACCCATCCTTAATCTTGAAAACCCCAAAGCGATAAAAATCTTTCTTTGTCACCATGAGACCAGCCCAAAAATGTGAATCTCCAGGCTTCCAGATAACCAGAGATAACGCTTTTGTGCTGATGTAGTTTTGCTTAAGGAGCGTTTGCCAAACACCATCCGATGTCAGTAGCTTGTAGAGCCACTTACCAAGGAGAGCAGAGTTCTTGACCTGAAGGTCATGAATACCTAAGCCCCCTTGGTCCTTCGGACAACATACGACATTCCACTTGGTTAGTCGATACTTCTTTTTCTCGTTATCCCCTTGCCAAAAGAATCTCGATCGTAAATAATCCAATCTATGTAAGACTCCTTTAGGTAATTGAAAGAAAGATATCATATACAGTACCATGTTGGTTAAAACTGAATTTATGAGTACCAATCTTCCACCTAGGGACAACAACTTCCCCTTCCAGCTAGCTAGCCTTATTTGCAAACGTTCTTCGACGTGCTTCCATTCCGCATTCGTCAATCTCCTATAATGTATCGGTATCCCCAAATACTTAATAGGAAATTGACCTTGCTCGCATCCGAATATCTCGGCATATTGAGTTGCTGCATCCTGGGCCTCGCCGAAACAAAACAATTCACTTTTATGGAAATTAATCTTCAATCTGGATAACTGCTCGAATGATGATAATATTAATTTCAGATTCACTGCTTTATCTAGATCATGTTCCATAAAAAGAATTGTGTCGTCCGCATATTGAAGAATAGATAATCCCCCATCCACTAGGTGTGGGACTACTCCCTCAATTTGGCCGTCTAGCTTCGCGCGTTCAATCATGATCGCTAACATATCCGCCACAATATTAAATAATATGGGCGATAAAGGATCACCTTGTCTTAACCCCTTTTTGGTTTGGAAGAAGCGTCCGATTTCATCATTGACGTTGACGGCAACACTTCCTCCCGAAACACAACTATGGATCAAAGCACACCACTCCTCCGAAAAACCTTTCATTCTCAGAGTCTGTTGGAGGAACGACCACTTCACTTTATCATAAGCCTTTTCAAAATCAATTTTGAAAATGACTCCGTTAAGCTTTTTAGTGTGCATCTCATGGACGGTTTCGTGAAGTACCACGACACGTTCCAATATATTCCTACCTTGCATAAAAGCAGTTTGTGTAGGTTTGACCACATTATCAGCCATCGAGTTTATCCTAATGGTTGCGACTTTCGTGAAAATTTTGAAGCTAACATTAAGGAGGCATATCGGTCTATACTGTTGTATCCTTTCTGCCTCCAAAACTTTAGGCAACAAAACAATTTCCCCAAAGTTCAGACGAAACAATTCAAGTTGTCCAACCTGCCAACAATGGAACAACTCAAAAAGATCCGACTTAATCACATCCCAAAAGTGCTGATAAAACTCAGCGGAAAGCCATCTGGCTCAGGTGCCTTATTATGCTCTGTCGTGGGTATAAGTCTAACAGTAGAAAGGGGTAGGATAACGGAGCATGATCTATCAAGATGCACATGGGTGACACGGTGGTTTTAGCGAGTTCGGGCCTCTCACAGTGGAGATAACAACCCTACGTCTCGTGCTCCTGAGAGGCTTTGTTTTATCTATCATGGACATGAGTTACATGGTGTAGAGAGAGAGCCAGAGCTCGAGGGAAAGAATGAGCCCGCCGAGGGAGAAGAAAAACTCGCCCCTAGCTATGTGGAGGGGGGTGGCTTATATAGAGTGCGCCACCTCCTCACCTCTTATGTTACAAGATGGGGCATTGATGCCATAATGTCAGCCTACTACATATGTCTTGCCGACTGTTGGTATTTGCATGACCGAGTGAGTCATACGGCCGAGTGGTTGACTGTCATCCAAGTGAATGGAATGTACTTGTCTGAGTGGATCCGTACCGAGTGGATTAGATGTTGTCACGATCCAGTAGGAATTTCCCTTGTAGTCCTTAAACTAATAATGAGGTGCCCTTGGGTAGGACGTATTGGTCAGACCTATGACCCTACCATAGGGCTATATCCCCGTCACGCTCCATCTGAAAAACCACCTTTTTAATCTCCTCTTCGGTGAAGGAAGCATTCAAAAGGGTGTTTTCCTCGTTAGAGACCTGAGCTATGTCATCCGTTCGAGTCTCATCCATGGACAAAACATCATCTGCTGGAGCACCGAACAACCCTTTGTAATAGCTTGTAATATAAGGCTTGAGTCGTTCCTAACCCTCAATCATCCCTTCATCCTGATTTAGGACGTGAATACTTTTTTTCCTATGTCTGCCATTGGCAACATTCTAGAAATACTTCGTATTTGCATCTCCCTTCAGGATGAAGTTAGATTTTGATCTTTGGTACCATATGAGTTCTTCCTCACGCAGCATTCGTGCCACCTCCGCATTGGCTTGGCTTTTAAGCTCAATTTCATGCGTGGTTAGCACTCGTGTCTCTACAACTCGGTCAAGCTCGTCAATGATGGTACACAGGCGCTCTTTTTCTTTTTTTAGAATCCCGGCTATGTGTCTAGCCCATCCACGAAGATGTTTACGCAAATTACGAATTATAACGTTCCATCTTCGAATGGGGCTAGTTCCCGGAACCGGAGCAGACCACACTCTTTTAACCATGTCATCGAAACCATCACGCAACAACCATCCCAACTCAAATTTGAAGCGGTGTCGCATGTTTGGTTTCAATGTGCCGTTTGATAAGAGTAGAGGGGCATGATCCGATAAATCCTCGATACGTTCCAGGGCGCGTACTGTTACTAATGGGTATTTATCTTCCCAATTAGTACTCATCAGTACACGATCCAGTTTCTCGTATGTTGGCTCAGGTAGACTATTCGCCCATGTGAACCATCTACCTGTCATATGTACCTCTCTTAAGTCCAAACTATCAATGACATCATTAAACAAGAAAGGCCAATGATTATCGAATCTACCTTTACTTTTCTCATACGGGTACCTTAGCATATTAAACTCTCCTCCTATTAGAATAGGATGAGGATCATTATTAGCTAGGTTTACCATCTCCCAGAGAAAAGCAGCTTTTCGCTCCTCCTGAGCACCACCATATACGGCGACTAAACTCCATATGAAGTTGTCCGCTTTGTTACGAACGTGGAATTTTATGTGAAATTCCCCACTCGTATAAGCTAACAGTTCCATGGAGTCTGAAAGTACACCGAGTAAGATGCCGCCAGATCTTCCACGAGGAGGGATCGAGTGCCAAGTAAAGTCCATCCCGCCTGAAAGGCGATCTAGGACACTCACTGGAAAATCCCTCATTCCGGTTTCGGAGACAGCCAAAAAATCTAATTTATGATCCCGAACATATTGGGCAATATTCAAATGTTTAGCCAAGTCACCAAGACCTCTTCTATTCATGAAGATGTCGTTCATTGGGAAACAATTCGACATTTTCGCTGTTTCTCGAACTTTCTTACTTTTTTATTCTTTTTGTCTTTGGCGGTTTTGGATTTTCGGCCGGAGGCATGTAGATCATAAATAGATCCTAGCCCGTCCTCATCCAATCCCCACCTCCGTCACCTCTCCCACAAGATGTGATAGAAGTTGTCCATCAAAAGTGGCATTCGCTTCTTCCTCATCTAAGTGGGTGGTAACCGACCTACGAGATGCACCCGGATAAACCTTTAATCGGTCACACTCCATATGCTTCAAAGCGTTGGTCGAGACAGTGATTTCATGTTCATTTTTACCTAAGTTGACACCTACTTTGTTTAAGTTGGAAGCTAACTTGGCAGAAGAATAAGATAAAAATGAATTCTTAGCATTAGACGTACTCATTGTTGACGGTTCTAGTAACTCCGCCTTGCGCCTCATCGCCTTGGATAATGCGTTCTCATCCGTCGCCGATGAGCCATCAGCTGCCACGGGGTGTCGCATGCTACGCCTGGGTGGGGGTTTAGGATGATCCCCATGCCTAAGGCCTTGAGTCGCTGCGGGAGGGGGTGTTGTTGGTGGAGAACCCCCCTCGACCACAACGTTCGGAGCCGAGACGTCGTCCGCCGTCAGCCTTTGGGCGCCTCATCGGTGAAGACGACTCAATGGAACCCATCAGCTTCGAGTCAACTTGCGACGGACGCTCCAAGGGAGAAGGCAAAGTTGATGTCGCAGCCGTCTCCAACCTCGGAGTCTGTCCATCATCTACACATGCCATGACCCGCGGTGCCTCCTTGGCCGATGCCTCAGCCAGTGGCATTGGCATCCTGGCCACGGGTGTGTTCAGCCTCGGACTGCATATCCCGACAATGTTAGTAGACGAGCCATCCATGGTGTGGCCATGCATAGCCCCACCCACCGCCAAGCTTGTATGGATCGCCGGCATGGTCGTCGAGGAAGGCGACGATGGTGAGATCACCGGCAGAACCGCGTGCCCCATAGATGTCGTGAAAGCCGCTGCCCTTCCTATCACATCCCGCACTCCACCATACAAGAAGTAGAATTTGGTGTGGCCACCGTCCTCATTTGTGTAGCAGTCCGTCCTAGCAGCTGCTTAGGAACCAAGTGTGTACCAACCATCCGGTTCCATCCTCCCGATTGCTTCAGCTTTCTCACAAGTTCTTTGCCTCTAGGAGTCTGCGGATTTTGGTTTATTGGCGTGATAGCCATACCGTTGAGCAAGTGAGCCACAGAAGCACTCTGGACATGTGTTGAGCTTTGCCCCGAGTTAGTGTCTATAGCCATGTCAGTAGCACCCAGGTTTCCAGTCGTAGAAGACTGCTTGCCTTTGTGTCCAGTTTCATCTCTCCCCTCTGAACCTTTATCTGCCGGATCATCCTTGTCCTTTCGCTCCCAAAACAAAGGAACAAAATCGGGTTCCAGAATGAAATCCGCAGCCTCAGGACAAAAGGTGAAAGCATATCCTTTTAGAACCAACACACCGGTAGTTTTAATATAAGGACCCAATGCATCGGTCTTCCTGAAACAATCGTCTGCAACCATGCCAACTAAGATACGAAAAATACCCCGACGCCTGAGCGCCAGCAAGTCCACATCAATGGTAGAGCCGATGAGGGTGACGACCGCCCAAAGACCCAGGAAATGTCTCATGGACGGAGGAACGCCAAAGACATGGACCCAAGTTTGATGCAACTCCATGATAGGTTCTATCTCCTCGGGCCTCCATTGACTGAACAATAATCTAGTATTATGAGCTGGGATTCCAAGAACAATTCTGTCGATGCGCATCAAATCTTCCTTGGACGGGAAACTGAGTGTGAATGAATCATCTCCATTAGGCACAACCTCCCACACCCAAGATGGGTTCGGGAAAATGCGCGCGACCTGAGCCTCCACTTGCGCAGCAGTTGCAGCCAAACCTTCAACACTCACCAATGTCGTGGGTGCCCCACTGTTACCCATGTGTGGCTTGTACACACTCGACGGGAACAAGCTGAACATCGTGTCATGATCACCCTGCCCTGCAACAAGAACTGTCGGCTTTGGAAGTTTCAAAGTAGGACACTTCTTCAACGAATGTTGAGGGTCATCACAAATATAACAATAATGTGCAATGGTGCAATCCTTGGTTGCATGGGTGTCCACTTCGCACTTCCAGCGTCTTGTCTTCGGTTTTTTCGCATCCTGCCCAATAACCCCAGGATCGGGTTGTTCTCCCTCGGTTCCTGGTGCTTGAGCGGCCGGTTGCACAGTAGGAGCGCCCTGTACGTGTGGCTGTCCATTACCCATCTTCTTCTTCTTCTTTTTGCATTTCTGCCCCGGTTTCATGGCTTGAGGAGCAACAGCTCTGAATGCGAACGCGCCCGTAGCAGGTTGAGCACCCACGGACTGAGCAACCCCGGTCCCGAACACCACTGGCCCAAGGGGCCCCGACGCCTTGCCGAACCCTACTCCTCCCTGAACTGCGCCCGAGGCACTAGGTTGCTGGCGCCATCCGCCTGATACGCTCGGACCCGAAGGCGCAGCCATAGCCGGCGTCGCGGTGACTTTGGCCCAGGTTCGTCGGCTGACAAGCAGGGAGTTACACGGCGACGAAGGTGGCGGTGTTGCTCCCAGATGGGGAGGTTGCGGAGTCTGCAGGTTGGATCGAACATGAGCCTGAGGGTTTGTACGCCTTCTAGGCTGGACTGTATCCGGTGTAAACCACGTAACCAGAGGCCCAAGTGCTCACAAGTTTGGAGGATTCCTCCACTGAATTCAGGCCCAGGAAACTGACGGTTTGAAATTCGGATCGCGCTGATCTCGGTCATGTCTGGAACTGTAGGATCGCTGGTCTCCACGCCGGTCATCCCTGTCGTCTCCCCGTCCATGGCGTGTCTCTGCTGCACCACCGTCGAATCCTTCCTGTGT
Organism: Hordeum vulgare subsp. vulgare; assembly: GCF_904849725.1. Classification (NCBI taxonomy): domain Eukaryota; kingdom Viridiplantae; phylum Streptophyta; class Magnoliopsida; order Poales; family Poaceae; genus Hordeum; species Hordeum vulgare. The sequence goes on from NC_058523.1 coordinate 520,921,251, forward strand.
TCCATAGGGAAGAAAACCCCTAGAACGGGAGGTGGAGTAACACGGGGTCGAGGGATCGGCCCCCGCCATCCGAGACGCAGCGCCGGCTTCTTCAGTAGTCGAGGTTTAAACCTACGATCAAGGGAACGCGGAGGAGGGTCGTCAGCCGGCGGCTCCGAGCACTTCTCCCAAGACCGAGATTCCTTGGAAGGATAGCCAGCGAAGTTCCAGAACTCCCTCTCGATCTGTTCCAAAGCTTTAGGAGGCCAGCGGAACTCGCGAGAAACTTGTCTTGTCTCATCTAGAACATCATACGCCACACTGCATGCGAGATCTTCCGCCGCCGCATCCGATTCTTCAGCAGTCAGCACGGCAAACCGAGATCCGAGGACAACCAGAGAACAGGATCCTGATCCCGTCAAGTCCACCTGTTCATTGGGACGGACTGTTGAAGCAGTTTCCACTTCCCTGCCAACATGCACCACGCGATCTAGAAGAACCATCCCGGCTCATCCATCCTTCCAAAAAAAATTGAAAAATGGTGGCTGTCTTAAGGAAGGTGGGTTTAATGTACCGGCGAAAGTTGTGTGGTACTAGAGAGGCTATCAAAGGTGGAAGGGTGAGAGTGCGAATAATCCATGAACTCAACATTAGTCATAAAGAACTCACATACTTATTGTAAAAGCCTATTAGTTATCGAAGCAAAGTATTAGACATATGCTCCTTGGGGAAGGGTTGGTAGGAGTTAACCATCACGCGATCCTGACCTCCACACAAAAGTTGACAATCATTAAACAAATCATGCTCCGACTTCATCACATAACGGTTCACCATACATGCATGCTACGGGAATCACAAGCTTTAACACAAGTATTTCTTCCAATTCACAATTACTTACTAGCATGACTCTCATATTACCATCTTCATATCTCAAAACTATATGCGATGAATCAAACTTCTCATCATATTCAATGCACTTAATATGAAAGTTTTTATTATATCCCTCTTGGATGCCTATTTTATTAGGATTAATTTCATAACCTAAACCAATTACCATGCTGTTAATAATTTCTATAAAATTATAAGTGAGGTATGAGAGTTTAAGTGAGGTATGAGAGTTTAATAATTTCTATAAAATTAAAATACCATCGTGCTCTAAAAGATATAAGTGAAGCACTAGAGCAACATTTCCTAGCTCAAAAGATATAAGTGAAGCACAAAGAGTATTCTAATAAATTCACAATTCAGCATGTCTCCCTCAAAAGATGTGTGCACCAAGGATGATTGTGGCAAACTAAAAAGTAAAGACTCATATCATACAAGACGCTCCAAGCAAAACACATATCATGTGGTGAATAAAAATATAGCCTCAAGTTAATTTACCGATGGATTGAAGACGAAAGAGGGGTTCCTTCCGGGGCATCCCCAAGCTTAGGCTCTTTGGTATCCTTGAATATGTCTTGGTGTGCCTTGGGAATCCCCAAGCTTAAGCTCTTTCCATTCCTTATTCCATAGTCCATCAAATCTTTACCCAAAACTTGAAAACTTCACAACATAACACTCAACAGAAAACTTATGAGATCCGTTAGTATAAGAAAAATAAATCACCACTTTAGGTATTGTTGTGAACTCATTATTCATTTATATTGGTGTAATATTTACTGTATTCCAACTTCTCCATGGTTCATACCTCCCGATACAATCCATAGATTCATCAAAACAAGCAAACAACACAAAGAAAACAGAATCTGCCAAAAACAGAACAGTCTGTAGCTATCTATAAACTTCGCATATTTCTGTAACTCCAAAAATTCTGAAAACTTAGGACAACCAGGGAAATTTGTAAATAAATCTTTTGTAACCAATTCAGATCAAAAGCACGTTCCAGTGAATTTACAAAATTCCTGGACTGAGAGCGAAAGTCTCTGTTTTTCACCAAAATCAACTTGCAAACACCGTAGACCATCCCAAAGGTCTTACTTGTCTCAAACACTAATTAAAACACAAAAACACAATTATTACATAGGTAATAATGTGCGCAGCACTCAAAAACAGAGGCAAAAACAAAAGCATAAAAATAAAATTGGGTTGCCTCCCAACAAGCGCTATTGTTTAACGCCCCTAGCTAGGCATAATGCAATAAATCTAGGTATTGTCATCTTTGGTACTGAAAATTTTTGCGAGGGCCTTCTCAAATCCTGGGGGCTCTTTCCTCTTCCCCGGGTTTGTAGGGGAAGAAACTATCTTATTGTCCAAAATATCCAAACGCTTATTGCAAAGGGTAATCAAATTATTCAAACGGTTAAGGTTTCCACTAATATGTTTAAGGGGTTCGTGATATTGTTGTAACTCGACTAAGTGCCTGTGTAAATCACTCAATTTGTTGAGAATTTGAACTCCCTCTTCTGATAAATTAAACCCCCTTTGTGGAGGGACTCCGAAAATCCCCTCCAAAACTTCATAAGCAGTGTTTGTATTTAATTCAATAAAATTCCCTTTTAAGGCAAAATCTAAGAGTTCTCTATGATGTAAAGCCAATCCAATGTAAAAATTTCTGAGCAAAACCTTTGGATCTCCTTTTAGGTTGGAGATACGATAAGATTCCATTAGCCTATACCAGGCATCTTTCAAATTTTCCCTTTGTTTTTGTTTGAAGTATAAAACTTCAAAATATGGTAACAAAGGGGAAGTGGTAATGCTAGTCACAGAAACAAGTAAGAGATTCGGAAGAAGAGAGGCAAACGAAAAAGAGCAAATAAAAGGGCAAATATTTTTGGGATTTTCTTAAAATTGTTTTAGAAGTGGGGGAGAGGAAAAGTAGAGGCAAAAGGAAATTAAAGTAAATGCAAGAGATGAGTTTGTGATGGGTACTTGGTAGGCTTGATCTTGCTATGTATCCTCCCCGACAACGGCGCCAGAAATCCTTCTTGCTACTTCTTGAGCTTGCGTTGGTTTTCCCTTAAAGAGGAAAGGGTGATGCAACAAAGTGGATAAGTATTTGCCTCAGTTTGTTGAGAACCAAGGTATGAATCTAGTAGGATGAACAAGAAAGGCCCCAATCTTAGCACCTACACAAACAATTAAACACTTGCACCCAACGCTAAAAAGGGGTTGTCAATCCCTTCACAGTTATTTGCAAGGATGAGATCTTATAGAGATAGATATAAAAGATTGCTAGAAGTAAAAGTAAAACAAAAGTAAATAAATAGCAGCAATATATTTTTGGTATTCTTTTTATAGATCTGAAAGTCCAATATAGAAAATAGACCCAGGGGCCATAGGTTTCACTAGAGGCTTTTCTCATGAAGGAAAATAATATGGTGGGTGAACAAATTACTGTCAAGCAATTGATAGAAAAGTGTATAATTATGAAGATATCCAAGGCAATGATTATGCATATAGGCATCACGTCCGTGTCAAGTAGACCGAAACGATTCTGCATCTACTACTATTATGTATAATTATGAAGATATTATGAAATGATTCCGATCTAGGGGTCGAGGCCCCCGAATAGGAAAGAAGCGCATTTAAGCGTTTCGCAAGCAAGTAACATAGCACAAATAATAATAAAAGTAGACAATTCGGGATTCAACTGTCTTCGCATTAGTAACTCATAGTACATCACAGATACAATCAAGGTAGTTCCGCTACGGACTACAAAACATGGAAATGCTATGCTACCCGGCCTGCAGGCCCATGATCACGACCACGCCTCAGTCCTCTGGATAGTTCACGTAGAGGCGGTCTGTCTCCTCGTCGTACTGCCACGCCAGCTGGGTGCCGCCGGGATCATCTGTATCTGACATAGTCCTCCGGATGCACATTTCTACCCTCGAAATGCTTGTTCATATCACGGAGCCAATGTTCCGCATCAAACGGCTGGTCGCAAGAAGTGAACGTCTTAGGCTGGTTTGACAGGAACTGACTCAGATTGGCGAAGTGATTGCCACCCTGCTGGAAATTGCCCTGCTGATGATTAGCTCTCTCCTGGATCAACTGCAACAGCATCTGAGTGTTTACATTAGTAGCTGCCATCATCGCCTGCCAGGCCTTTGCAGGAGGAGGCAGCGGAGGAGGAGGAGGTGGAGGCCGCATATCCTTACGCGCTGGGGTCTGACGAGTCGGTGGAGCCATCCTGAAGACGGACAACATATTGGTCCACAGAATAATTGAAGATATTGTTGAATCAAAAGACAGAATATCTGAATAGAATTTAGCATTGCACTCGAACAATCATAGCAAGAGTGCATCCTCAAAGTAACAGACGACAACAATTCTGATAAGGACCACCGCAAACAAGTGTGAGCTAGAACCGCTCGGAACCAACATATGATCGAGATTTCCCCAAACCTCAATCAAGCGTCTGTAGGAAGATAGTCCTATAAGATACTACTAGATATCCCACCTATGAATTCCCGAAATAACTGGTCATGCAATCAGGTACACGGATACAAGGAGTATTTCACAAAACTCCTAAACTAACCCGTCACCTGTATCACATCCTTCAACACACAACCAGCATCTCGGACCTTCATCTACAACAGATCCTCGTGATCACAACGATACCAAGTGTGGTAGTACCCCCGAACAATCTACACCAGTACTGGGGACATCGGGGTTATCTCACCACTACCAGTATTGAAGCAATTACGAACACCCTCCGTTCTTAGATACTCAGAAATCTGAATGATGGTGATGTGCGCGATAAGCCCTCGAGCTCAACTCCCGTGATACTTAGAGCAGATAGGAGGCACCAGGACAGGATTCCGTCACATCGAAATCATATAGATTTCACAAATACCCGCGTGATCCTAAAAAAAATTTGAACGAGAAAAGGAGTAGAGTTAAAGATTTCCTAAGACGGGAACCTCACCAGAGCAAAGAAGAGGAGAAAAAAGAATCCTACTCTCCGATATAACTAAGACTCAAAACATTTTCTAGACTCGACTCGGCCAAATACGATCACACAAAGGCTCCTATGGTCGTTTGGCTCTGATTACCAACTTGTAACGACCAAGATGCGGTCCTTTCCGATCTGGGGTCGAGGCCCCCGAATAGGAAAGAAGCGCATCTAAGCGTTTCGCAAGCAAGTAACATAGCACAAATAATAATAAAAGTAGACAATTCGGGATTCAACTGTCTTCTCATTAATAACTCAGAGTACATCACAGATACAATCAAGGTAGTTCCGCTACGGACTACAAAACATGTAAATGCTATGCTACCCGGCCTACAGGCACACGATCACGACCACGCCTCAGTCCTCTGGATAGTTCACGTAGAGGCGGTCTGTCTCCTCGTCGTACTGCCACGTCAGCTGGGTGCCGTCGGGATCATCTGTATCTGGGGTACCTGTACCTGTTGGGAGTTTCGGAGGAATCCGTGAGCCACGGGGACTCAGCAATCTAAGACCTTGGTGCCAGAACTAGTCATGTTATTAGGTAGGGTAAGGGTGGAGTGTATCAGGCTGCAGCATCCTAAGCTTGATTAAGTGGCTAACTTACGCAAAGTAATTGTGAAGGTGGTCTACACTAGCGGTCGGGATTACTTGATCACTAAGTGATCCTGAACACCTACCTACGGCATTCATAACCCCACCGTGTTCCCGATCGAAGAGAGATCTTTGAGGGGACGGTCACGGTTACGCACACAGTTGGCAATTTTATTAGCTTATGTTTAAGTTCTCTAATACCGGATGTTAACAAAATATTCCAAGTTGCCACATAACCGCGGGCACGGCTTTCCGAAAGATTAAACCCTGCAGGGGTGCTCCAACTAGTCCATCACAAACGAACACAAGCCGCAAAGGCATCCTCTATCACGAATCTCGTGATCTCGTCGGATTCCTTAGAGGAAAACCTCAACTCTGGGGGAAACCAAAGCTTCACAGGGATTCCTATACGCAAGATATACCGCTAAGGTAAGACAAGGCTAGCAGGACCTCCCGTCGTGTCGACGACCCTGATAAGAGTCGCGTATCTCAGTCTGAGGACACGATGGATGACCTAGACGTGGGGATGGCTAAACCTCTGGGTGACCAGTGGAGCCCCGGACATCGCTCATGTGGGGCCAACACTCATGAGGAGCACTGGCCCGGGTTGTTGATTAAGTTCCTCGGGGTAGCTATTCCCTATGCAGATTATTATGTGATTAGCAGATTAAAACCAATGTTGGGTCCTGCCGGACAAGCCTTAGCACTACGCGATTTATCGAGGGGGTCCCCATAACAACCCCGAACATGTTAGGAGCGATCATTATGGAATCAAACACCGGTAACCGGTAACTAAGGCGGCAATAACGGAACAAAGCACCCGACAAAAGGCTAGGCCTCCCGTCATTTACCAAGTATATAGGTGCATTGATTAAATAACAGAACTTAAGATAATGATATCAAGCTCATGTTATCACATGAGTCAAGCACCTGCATCTAGCAACGCTATCATTAGTAGCTGAGTAAAGCCTACTTAGCCATACAAGTTTTGCTAGGACGGGGAACGGTGTTTCGGCTCATGGCATATCAAGAGGCAATTTAATTCATTGGTAGGCAGCAAGCAATATGAGACGGAAATGAAACTAGCATAACAAGTCTAGAGATGGAATCAAGGTCATATCATCTTGCCTGTGATATCCTCAGCTTGGAATGGTTCTGGTTCGTCCTGCACGTACTCTCCTGACTCCACGTATTCGTTCTCCGATCCCGGTGCTACCCAACATAATAATAACAACCAACGAACAGCACCACCACAAGATGCAACAATCACATGATGCATGAGATGATAAATGAGCATGCACCGCTATTTCTATCACTAGCACAAGCAAAAGTAACTACTACAAGTTTCTGGACAGAACTGTACACTAAGCTATTTTGACATGCATGAGGATGGTATGAACAGATGCGTCTCATGAAAACAATGCAAAACCATATAAAGAACATTACAATCGGAGCTACGGATCAACGGGAATCAACGAAACAAGATATGAAGCTCTACGTGGAAGAATCAACACGTATTCCTAGGTTGCCAAGACATGTAATAACCCAACATGAATGGATTGGAGCAAGGAAGAACACCACAACATCAACTAAGCACACACAATGATCAAAATGACTATACAACTCAATCTGCCCCAATCTGCATCCTAGCTCTTTGTGAGCGACATGCAACTTAGCTACAGCCCTCTAAATATGACAAATAACATATGTGGCTGTAGCCAACCAAGAACACTACAAGCACCAGCAAGAATCACAGCAAAATGAATTAAACTCTAGAAGATACAAGGCCACAAACTTTCCCAAAACCATCAGATCTCAGGGACTTGGTGAAAATTCCTGCACCTGAATTTCTGGCTTTGTTCTGAAGCTTTTTGACAGCAATCAAAACACAACCTACTGGACTCCAAATGATATGAAATTTGATAGGGAGCTGCACAAACATATCAGGTCCAAAATCCTAGCACTGAACTAAGGCTATTTCTCAACACAATGACCATCACATCCTCATCTATAGGGGAAGAAAATGTTTCCAGAATCTCAGACTTAGTGAAATTCCAGATTTCACTAAGCTGGACTTTTTCAGCCACATGCCCACTTTGTCTAGGCATAGCTTGCACACAAATAACACCAAGTGATAATTGACACCACTATTGTGTAGAGCAGAACCCCTACTTCTATCACACAAAACACATGCCCTTGGGCTCCACCTATTCCATGGAAACCAAGATCAAGCTTGCAACAAATCTTAATATGTCCACTCCATAAAGTATCCCAATGGCAAAACTAACTTCACCACTGGATTCCTTGGGAGTTTCTATCCTAAAAACATATATAAAATGTGGGCATCTACTTGGAACAAGTGACCACAAATTAAGGGAGAGGGAACTACTCCAAATCATGCCTAAGGAATGGGCATCATTTCATGTAGTTCCTACTAAAACAACAACTACAAAGGTTGAGCTCATGTGCACAATGACAAAGTGACATGGGGGTTTGAACCCCATGTTTGTGTCATGCACATCAACTTCACAACAATGGAAAAGAGGAAATAAAATTGCAGCAAAAGAGAAAAACAAAAGGGGGGCTTCCTGGGATTCGAAACCAGTACCCTCTAATGCCACAAACTACCCCCTACCACTCTGCTACTGTCAAGTAATCGACAGATTAGAGAGTTCAGGCAAGGTAAGGCAATCCCTACAGTATACTGTGCCGAGAAAACAAAGAAACAAAAAGGTGCCGCGGGGGGGGGGGGGGATCGAACCCAGCACCTGCATCAGGGACAACAGGAAACAAACCACTGGGCTACGCTACGGTGTCTGATCTAACATGCGCAACAAACAAACCGAAAAGGTTTCCTCTGCTGATCTACTGCCGGCGGCAGACCGGAACAGGGGAAGGCCCTCGCCGGTGACATGGGTCAAATCAAACAACGGCTCGTGGAGGGGAGTAAGCCCACACACACACGGGCTCATTTCATGTGCTAGCTGCACCCGAGGGGCTCTACTACGGCGCAGCGACGACGAGCGGCGGCGCCGGGGACAGAGAGCAAGCGCGCGACAAACCTACGGCTACCGCACCCGATCTGGGACACGGAGGAGGGAGGAGAAGCGCTACCTCGTGTACGAGTCGAGGAGAGGAACGGCTCGTAGAGGAAGTAGTGGAGGAAGGCCGCCGGGGAGGCTTCTCGTCGGAGAGGATGCGCCGCCGGGAAGCAGTGTACGTAGCACGGGGGAGGTCGGTCTTGCGCCAGGACGGGCTCCTGGAGGCGCCCTCGAGCTGCTGGAGTCGTCGTAGAGGAGGTAGGGGAAGTAGATCGACGGCGACGACGAGCTCCTACCCGTCGGCCATGGCGATCCCGTGCGGTCCTCACTTTGCTGCGGCGAGAGAGAGAGAGAGAGAGGTGGATCAGGGTTTGGGCGTTGCGGCGGTGGGGAGGAACCCTAACACAGCTGTACGGATGCCAAGGGGGTTTAGATAGCTGGGGAAGCGGACGCGAGGACGTCCCGTCGACCATGTGCCGTCGTTCCTCTAGGTGGAGCAGAGGGGACGGTTAGAGAGGATGACATGTGGGGCCGCCTGCCTCGCTGGAAAGGGAGGAGGACGACGCCCGCGCGCGTGAGCTGGGAAGCAATTGGGCTGGGCCGTGCTGGATGCTTTGCCACTGGCGTCAGATAGAGGAGGGGGGCTGAGAGGGGTTCGACCTTTTTAAATAAACATAGCAAGGATTTAAAACCACTGGCAGTTCTGTTGGGGTAGAAAATCAAAGCAAAAATGCCCCTGGTCATAAGGAATTATGACCTATTTGAATAAAATAGAAAACAATATTTGGAGCAATTTGTAATAAATGCAAAACAGTAATTAATTTACTGTTTTGGATTTATTTGCACCCTTAAAACCAAGATACAAATCAGCACATACACACATTGGCATCCTCCACAACATACACTAAATCGTGGGCATTTTTGAAACAAGGTAGGGACAAGTGAATTTTGAATTGGGGAATTAAAAGAGAGAGAGAGGTTGCAACAAGACAAGCTCACTACATTTGGGACCATCATCACATGGCATCATAGAACACCTCAACAGCACACAACATCACAAAGGAACTATTCCCAAGACCACCACATCACATGAAATACTAAGATCATATGGCAACAACATAAGACAAGGGCATGCAATGATATACTATGCATGCATGCATGTGAAGGAAGGGAAAAGAACCAAGGGACACCACATGAGGTCATGGCACAATTGCTATCATCAATACACTGACAAGGTGGTTCCACATTCAACAGGTTCCAAATAAGGCAAGGTTTACATCTGGGGCACTACAAACTCTCCCACACTACAAAGAAGATCTCGCCCTCGAGATCTAAGACTGAAAGAAATCGGGAAATTCGGAACGGAGGTGGTCCTCGCCTTCCCACGTAGCCTCTTTATCGGAATGGTGAGACCACTGCACTTTGAGAAATTTGATAGTCTTGTTACGGGTCTTGCGCTCAGTCGCCTCGAGAACCGCAACTGGATGCTCACGATAAGAAAGGTCAGGCTGAAGGTCGATATCTTGAAGATGCACAGTGCGCTCGGGGGTCTTGAAACACCTCCGAAGCTGAGAAACATGGAACACATCATGGACATTTGCAAAGGTTGACGGAAGCTCGAGTTGGTACGCAAGGTCGCCCCTCTTGCCAACCACTCTGAATGGACCAACGAAGCGAGGCGCAAGCTTGCCTTTGATGCCAAAACGCTGCATACCCTTCATAGGCAACACCTTGAGATAGACAAAGTCATCAAGCTCATAGGACATGTCACGGTGCTTGCTATCGTAATAGCTCTTCTGACGGGACTGAGCTGCTCTGAGGTTGTCGCGAATGATCCGACACATCTCCTCAGCTTCTTCTATCATATCATTGCCAAGGATCTAACGCTCGCGTGTCTGGGACCAGTTGAGCAGAGTACGACACTTCCTGTCATAGAGAATTTCAAACGGAGCCTTGCCAGAACTAGCTTGATAACTATTGTTATATGAGAACTCCGCGAAAGGCAGACAATCTTCCCACTTCATGCCAAAAGAGATAACACAGGCTCTCAGCATATCCTCAAGAACTTGATTCACTCTCTCCACTTGACCACTAGTCTGAGGGCGGAACGTTGTGCTGAAGCGGATCTTCATGCCCATAGCAGACTGAAAGGAGTCCCAGAACTTGGAAGTGAAGATGCTTCCGCGATCTGACGAGATCATCATAGGTACGCCATGCAAAGAGACAATCCTGGAGGTGTACAACTCTGCCAGCTGAGCTGCCGAAATGGACTCCTTGACTGGAAGGAAATGAGCCACTTTACTCAATTTGTCGATGACGACGAAGATAGCATCATTGCCCTTCTTGGACTTCAGAAACCCAGTGACGAAATCCATCTCAATGTGATCAAACTTCCACTCGGGAATCGGCAAAGGCTGCAAGAGGCCTGCTGGTCTTTGATATTCTGCTTTCACCCTTCGACATACATCACACTCGTTTACGAACTGTGCAATTTCACGTTTCATACGAGTCCACCAGGAAGTCTGCTTCAAGACATGGTACATTTTGGAACTTCCAGGATGAATAGAGAGCAGAGAGTTATGAGCTTCTTCCATGATCACCTTCCCGAGATCACCTTTCGGGACGACAAGGCGATCCTCAAAAAACAACGTGTCCCTGGCATCAACAGTGAAACACTTATACTTGGGGAGACTCTTTCCCACGCCAATCTTGACCTTCTTCACCATAGCGTCAAGAAGTTGAGCTGCTCTAACCTGATCTTCCAAGGTAGGAGAGATCTGAAGGTTCGCAAGAAAACCCTGAGGAACTAGCTGAAGATTGAGCTTCCTGAAAGAATCAGAAAGACCCGACTGGAGAGGTTGCAGAATCACACTGTTGCAATATGCCTTCCTGCTCAATGCATCTGCCACAACATTTGCCTTGCCTGGCGTGTACTCAACACTCGGATTAAAATCCTGGAGCATTTCCACCCAACGTGTTTGTCGAAGATTCAAGTTAGGCTGAGTGAAGATATACTTGAGACTCTTGTGATCGGTGAAAACTTCAACGTTACGTTCCAACAAGAGATGTCTCCAAGTCATCAAGGCGTGCACAACAGCTGCTAGCTCGAGATCATGCACAGGATAGTTCTTCTCCGCAGGCTTCAACTGCCTGGAGGTATAAGCAACCACCTTCCTATCTTGCATCAAGACTGCACCGAGACCCTGGAGAGAAGCATCGCAAAAGACCTGGTACGGCTTGGAATCATCCGGGGGGGCCAAGACCGGAGTGGAGATAAACTTCTCTTTGAGTGTATCGAAAGCCAGTTGAAACTATGGAGACCAAACATACTTGACACCCTTCTCAAGAAGACTAGAGAGCGGCTTGGCGATTTTGGAGAAGTTCTCAACCAATCTTCTGCAATATCCGGCAAGCCCGAGAAAACTTCGAAGCTGCTTCACATTCTGCGGAGGCTCCCATTCAACAATGGCTTGAACCTTGGACGGGTCAACCTTAATGCCCTCGGTAGAGATAATATGCCCAAGATAAACCACTTCTTTCAGCCAGAACCCGCACTTGGAAAACTTGGCATACAACTTGTACTCTCTCAGTTTATCCAGCACCAACCTGAGATGTCTTTCATGTTCTTCCTCATTCTCCAAAAAGACCAGAATGTCATCGAGATAGAGCAAGACAAATTCATTCTTGTATGGTGAGAAAATATAGTTCATCAATCGACAAAAAGTCGGAGGAGCATTAGCCAGACCAAAAGACATGACCGTATACTCATACGAGCCAAAACTAGTCCTGAATGCCGTCTTCGGAATGTCTTCCTCGCGAATGCGAATCTGATGATAGCCCATTCTGAGATCAAGCTTGGAGAATACTTTAGCACCTTTCAACTGTTCGAACAACTTAGTTATGTTCGGAAGTGGATATTTGTTCTTGATTGTCTTCTTGTTCAATGGGCGGTAATCGACACACAGCCGGTCCGAAGCATCCTTCTTCTTGACAAATAGAACACCACAGCCCCACATAGACGAGCTTGGTCTGATCAAACCCAAACGCTCCTGCTCATCGAGTTGCCTCTGGAGTTCCTTCAATTCTTCTGGACCTAGCTTGTACGGCCGTTTGCACACTGGCTCTGTGCGTGGCTGAAGCTCAATGACGAACTCAACTTCACGGTGCGGAGGCATGCCTGGCAGCTCTTCAGGAAACACATCTTGATATTCGCAGACTACTGGAACTTGCTCAATAGGATTGCTCTCACCCTTTTCATTCAAGGAGAACATACGGATTGTATCATCGCGCGCCGCGAATATAATCACATCCTCCGAAGAGTGGGTAAGCTTGACTTCTTTAGCTTCATAATCAATTGACGCCTTGTTCATGGCCAACCAGTCCATACCAAGAATCAAGTCGATGTCGGACTTGCCCAAGACACACGGAGAGGCCAGAAAAGAATAATTGCCCATCTTGATAGAAACATCGGGAGCACGAGTAATAGCATGCATGAACTTGCCTGGTGAAACTACTGACAATGGACTAGGAAGCTCTTCAACAGAAACATTATGCTTGGATGCAAATGGAATGGAGAGGAACGAATGCGAAGCACCAGAATCAAATAACACTTTAGCAGGAATATCATTGACGAGCAGGTTACCCATGATCACATCAGAGGAGTTGTCTGCTTCAGCTGCATTCATCATGTTGACTCGAGCTGATCTGGGGTTGAATTTGACAAGAGCGTTGCTTGGAGGTTGGCCTGGAGGAGGAGGCGGCAGACAGAGCTGAGAAGTACATTTGTTGGCATAGTGACCCTTCTGCCCACATTTGTGACAAGTGACATCCTCAAAGTAACAGACGACAACAATTTAGCATTGCACTCGAACAATCATAGCAAGAGTGCATCCTCAAAGTAACAGACGACAACAATTCTGATAAGGACCACCGCAAACAAGTGTGAGCTAGAACCGCTCGGAACCAACATATGATCGAGATTTCCCCAAACCTCAATCAAGCGTCTGTAGGAAGATAGTCCTATAAGATACTACTAGATATCCCACCTATGAATTCCCGAAATAACTGGTCATGCAATCAGGTACACGGATACAAGGAGTATTTCACACAACTCCTAAACTAACCCGTCACCTGTATCACATCCTTCAACACACAACCAGCATCTCGGACCTTCATCTACAACAGATCCTCGTGATCACAACGATACCAAGTGTGGTAGTACCCCCGAACAATCTGCACCAGTACTGGGGACATCGGGGTTATCTCACCACTACCAGTATTGAAGCAATTACGAACACCCTCCGTTCTTAGATACTCAGAAATCTGAATGATGGTGATGTGCGCGATAAGCCCTCGAGCTCAACTCCCGTGATACTTAGAGCAGATAGGAGGCACCAGGACAGGATTCCGTCACATCAAAATCATATAGATTTCACAAATACCCGCGTGATCCTAAAAAAAATTTGAACGAGAAAAGGAGTAGAGTTAAAGATTTCCTAAGACGGGAACCTCACCAGAGCAAAGAAGAGGAGAAAAAAGAATCCTACTCTCCGATATAACTAAGACTCAAAACATTTTCTAGACTCGACTCGGCCAAATACGATCACACAAAGGCTCCTATGGTCGTTTGGCTCTGATTACCAACTTGTAACGACCAAGATGCGGTCCTTTCCGATCTGGGGGTCGAGGCCCCAGAATAGGAAAGAAGCGCATCTAAGCGTTTCGCAAGCAAGTAACATAGCACAAATAATAATAAAAGTAGACAATTCGGGATTCAACTGTCTTCTCATTAATAACTCAGAGTACATCACAGATACAATCAAGGTAGTTCCGCTACGGACTACAAAACATGTAAATGCTATGCTACCCGGCCTACAGGCACACGATCACGACCACGCCTCAGTCCTCTGGATAGTTCACGTAGAGGCGGTCTGTCTCCTCGTCGTACTGCCACGTCAGCTGGGTGCCGTCGGGATCATCTGTATCTGGGGTACCTGTACCTGTTGGGAGTTTCGGAGGAATCCGTGAGCCACGGGGACTCAGCAATCTAAGACCTTGGTGCCAGAACTAGTCATGTTATTAGGTAGGGTAAGGGTGGAGTGTATCAGGCTGCAGCATCCTAAGCTTGATTAAGTGGCTAACTTACGCAAAGTAATTGTGAAGGTGGTCTACACTAGCGGTCGGGATTACTTGATCACTAAGTGATCCTGAACACCTACCTACGGCATTCATAACCCCACCGTGTTCCCGATCGAAGAGAGATCTTTGAGGGGACGGTCACGGTTACGCACACAGTTGGCAATTTTATTAGCTTATGTTTAAGTTCTCTAATACCGGATGTTAACAAAATATTCCAAGTTGCCACATAACCGCGGGCACGGCTTTCCGAAAGATTAAACCCTGCAGGGGTGCTCCAACTAGTCCATCACAAACGAACACAAGCCGCAAAGGCATCCTCTATCACGAATCTCGTGATCTCGTCGGATTCCTTAGAGGAAAACCTCAACTCTGGGGGAAACCAAAGCTTCACAGGGATTCCTATACGCAAGATATACCGCTAAGGTAAGACAAGGCTAGCAGGACCTCCCGTCGTGTCGACGACCCTGATAAGAGTCGCGTATCTCAGTCTGAGGACACGATGGATGACCTAGACGTGGGGATGGCTAAACCTCTGGGTGACCAGTGGAGCCCCGGACATCGCTCATGTGGGGCCAACACTCATGAGGAGCACTGGCCCGGGTTGTTGATTAAGTTCCTCGGGGTAGCTATTCCCTATGCAGATTATTATGTGATTAGCAGATTAAAACCAATGTTGGGTCCTGCCGGACAAGCCTTAGCACTACGCGATTTATCGAGGGGGTCCCCATAACAACCCCGAACATGTTAGGAGCGATCATTATGGAATCAAACACCGGTAACCGGTAACTAAGGCGGCAATAACGGAACAAAGCACCCGACAAAAGGCTAGGCCTCCCGTCATTTACCAAGTATATAGGTGCATTGATTAAATAACAGAACTTAAGATAATGATATCAAGCTCATGTTATCACATGAGTCAAGCACCTGCATCTAGCAACGCTATCATTAGTAGCTGAGCAAAGCCTACTTAGCCATACAAGTTTTGCTAGGACGGGGAACGGTGTTTCGGCTCATGGCATATCAAGAGGCAATTTAATTCATTGGTAGGCAGCAAGCAATATGAGACGGAAATGAAACTAGCATAACAAGTCTAGAGATGGAATCAAGGTCATATCATCTTGCCTGTGATATCCTCAGCTTGGAATGGTTCTGGTTCGTCCTGCACGTACTCTCCTGACTCCACGTATTCGTTCTCCGATCCCGGTGCTACCCAACATAATAATAACAACCAACGAACAGCACCACCACAAGATGCAACAATCACATGATGCATGAGATGATAAATGAGCATGCACCGCTATTTCTATCACTAGCACAAGCAAAAGTAACTACTACAAGTTTCTGGACAGAACTGTACACTAAGCTATTTTGGCATGCATGAGGATGGCATGAACAGATGCGTCTCGTGAAAATAATGCAAAACCATATAAATAACATTACAATCGGAGCTACGGATCAACGGGAATCAACGAAACAAGATATGAAGCTCTACGTGGAAGAATCAACACCACACCCACAATTGGTACAAATCTGGTATTCCCAGGTTGCCAAGACATGTAACAACCCAACATGAATGGATTGGAGCAAGGAGGAACACCACAACATCAACTAAGCACACACAATGATCAAAATGACTATACAACTAAATCTGCCCCAATCTGCATGTTAGCTCTTTGTGAGCTACATGCAACTTAGCTACAGCCCTCTAAATATGACAAATAACATATGTGGCTGTAGCCAACCAAGAACACTACAAGCACCAGCAAGAATCACAGCAAAATGAATTAAACTCTAGAAGATACAAGGCCACAAACTTTCCCAAAACCATCAGATCTCAGGGACTTAGTGAAAATCCCTGCACCTGAATTTCTGGCTTTGTTCTGAAGCTTTTTGACAGCAATCAAAACACAAACTACTGGACTCCAAATGATATGAAATTTGACAGGAAGCTTCACAAAAATATCAGGTCCAATATCCTAGCACTGAACTAAGGCTAGTTCTCAACACAATGACCAGCACATCCTCATCTATAGGAGAAGAAAATGTTTCCAGAATCTCAGACTTGGTGAAATTCCAGATTTCACTAAGCTGGACTTTTTCAGCCACATGCCCACTTTGTCTAGGCATAGCTTGCACACAAATAACACCAAGTGATAATTGACACCACTATTGTGTAGAGCAACACCCCTACTTCTATCACACAAAACACATGCCCTTGGGCTCCACCTATTCCATGGAAACCAAGATCAAGCTTGCAACAAATCTGAATATGTCCACTCCATAAAGTATCTCAATGGCAAAACTAACTTCACCACTGGATTCCTTGGGAGTTTCTATCCTAAAAACATATATAAAATGTGGGCATCTACTTGTAACAAGTGACCACAAATTAAGGGAGAGGGGACTACTCCAAATCATGCCTAAGGAATGGGCAACATTTCATGTAGTTCCTACTAAAACAACAACTACAAAGGCTGAGCTCATGTGCACAATGACAAAGTGACATGGGGGTTTGAACCCCATGTTTGTGTCATGCACATCAACTTCACAACCCCTTCTATCTAGCTTCTCACACAATTATCATGTCATGCCCTCTCACATATGGACATGTGGAGGTGCAAGGCTTGCTTGCCAAGGTGGGATGCTACTCACACACACTCCTAGTCCACATCACCCACAAGCACAACATACTCAAGATGAACACCACACACTTACACATGTTATATTAGCAACCAACTAGAACAAGGTCAACTCCATTTACAAACACACAACCTAGTGCATCAACAAATGATAGTACATACAACAAAGAAGAACCTACACAAGCTACCACTTCACTTGCTAGCTTCACCTAGGATAAACTACTAGGAAGCACCACCATGCACACAACATGTAAAGCTAACTCCTTATTTGTATGGCCTCACACATACATGCAACACTCACAAGCCATCCACACACACTACATCACCTAGCATAGTTATAACAACAAAGAAAAATAATAGAAACAAGATGACATGGCCACCTATGGTTGTAACAGGATCAACAATGGCAAAGAGGAAATAAAATTGCAGCAAAAGAGAAAAAAAAGGGGGGCTTCCTGGGTTTCGAACCCAGTACCCTCTAATGCCACAAACTACCCCCTACCACTCTGCTACTGTCAAGTAATCGACAGATCAGAGAGTTTAGGAAAGGTAAGGCAATCCCTGCAGTATACTGTGCCGAGAAAACAAAGAAACAAAAAGGTGTCGCGGGGGGGGGGGGGATCGAACCCAGCACCTGCATCAGGCACAACAGGAAACAAACCACTAGGCTACGCTACGATGTCTGATCTAACATGCGCAACAAACGAACTGAAGAGGTTTCCTCTGCTGATCTACTGCCGGCGGCAGACCGGAACAGGGGAAGGCCCTCGCCGGTGACATGGGTCAAATCAAACAACGGCTCGTGGAGGGGAGTAAGCCCACACACACACCGGCTCATTTCATGTGCTAGCTGCACCCGAGGGGCTCTACTACGGCGCAGCGACGGCGAGCGGCGGCACCGGCGACAGAGAGCAAGCGCGCGACAAACCTACGGCTACCGCACCCGATCTGGGACAGGGAGGAGGGAGGAGAAGCGCTACCTCGTGTACGAGTCGAGGAGAGGAATGGCTCGTAAAGGAAGTAGTGGAGGAAGGCCGTCAGGGAGGCTTCTCGTCGGAGGGGATGTGCCACCGGGAAGCAGTGGACGTAGCGTGGGGGAGGTCGGTCTTGCGCCGGGACGGGCTCCTGGAGGCGCCCTCGAGCTGCTGGAGTCGTCGTAGAGGAGGTAGGGGAAGTAGATTGACGGCGACGACGAGCTCCTACCCGTCGGCCATGGCGATCCCGTGCGGTCCTCACTTTGTTGTGGCGAGAGAGAGAGAGGTGGGATCGGGATCTGGGCGTTGCGGCGGCGGGGAGGAACCCTAATATGGCTGCACGGACGCCAAGGGGGTTTAAATAGCTGGGGAGGCGGACGCGAGGACGTCCCGTCGGCCATGTGCCGTCGTTCCTCTCGGTGGAGCAGAGGGGAGGGTTAGAGAGGATGACATGTGGGGCCGCCTGCCTCGCTGGAAAGGGAGGAGGACGACGCCCGCGCGCATGAGCTGGGAAGCAGTTGGGCTGGGCCGTGCTGGATGCTTTGCCACTGGCGTCAGATGGAGGAGGGGGGCTGAGAGGGGTTTGATCTTTTTAAATAAACACAGCAAGGATTTAAAACCACTGGCAGTTCTGTTGGGATAGTCAAAGCAAAAATGCCCCTGGTCATAAGGAATTATGACCTATTTGAATAAAATAGAAAAAAATATTTGGAGCAATTTGGAATAAATGCAAAACAGTAATTAATTTACTGTTTTGGATTTATTTGCACCCTTAAAACCAAGATACAAATCAGCAAATACACACATTGGCATCCTCCACAACATACACTAAATCCTGGGCATTTTTGAAACAAAGTTGGGACAAGTGAATTTTGAATTGGGGAATTAAAAGAGAGAGAGAGGTTGCAACAAGACAAGCTCACTACATTTGGGACCATCATCACATGGCATCATAGAACACCTCAACAGCACACAACATCACAAAGGAACTATTCCCAAGACCACCACATCACATGAAATGCTAAGATCATATGGCAACAACATAAGACAAGGGCATGCAATGATATGTTATGCATGCATGCATGGGAAGGAAGGGAAAAGAACCAAGGGACACCACATGAGGTCATGGCACAATTGCTATCATCAATACACTGAGAAGGTGGTCCCACATTCAACAGGTTCCAAATAAGGCAAGGTTTACATCTGGGGCACTACATATTACTCCACTCATCCACCGACTCTTGCCTGCATCTAGAGTATTAAGTTCATGAAGAACAGAGTAACACATTAAGTAAGATGACATGATGTAGAGGGATAAACTCAAGCAATATGATGAAAACCACATCTTTTTTATCCTCGATGGCAACAATGCAATACGTGCCTCGCTACCCCTACTTTGTCACTAGGTGAGGACACCGCAAGATTGAACCCAAAACTAAGCACTTCTCCTATTGCAAGAATTACAAATCTAAATGGACAAACCAAACCAATAACTCGAAGAGACTTGCTAAGATATGAAATCATGCATATAAGAATTCAGAGAAGATTGAAATAATATTCATAGATAATCTGGACATAAACCCACAATTCATCGGATCTGAACAAACACACTGCAAAAGAGTATTACATCAGATAGATCTTCATAAAGATCATGAAGAACATGGTATTGAATAACAAAGAGAGAGAAGAAGCCATCTAGCTACTAGCTATGGACCCATAGGTCTGTGGTGAACTACTGACGCATTATCGGAGGGGCAATGGAGTTGATTTAGATGCCCTCCATGATCAATTCTCTCTTCGACAGATTACCGGAAAAGGCTCCTAGATTGAATCTCACGGGAACAGAGGCTCTTGGCGGCAGAAAAGTATTTTTTGGTCTCGTTTTGGTATTGCGGGAATATTTGAGAATTTATAGGACGAAGATTAGGGTTAGGATACCTGCAGGGGGGCCACAAGCCAGGCCCCCCCAGGGCGCGCCTTGCAGGCTCGTCGTCTCCCTGTAGGTCTCCTGCCCCCTTCTCCAAGTCTGGCAGGTTTCTTCTCGTCCAAAAAAAATTTTATTTCGAAGATTTTATTCCGTTTGGACTCCGTTTAATATTCCTTATTTGCAATACTCAAAAACAAGGAAAAAAACAAAACTTGAACTAGGCTCTAGATTAATAGGTTAGTCCTAAAAATAATACTCCCTCCGTTCCTAAATATAAGTCTTTAAAGAGGTTTCATTAATGGACTACATACGGATGTATATAGACATACTTTAGAGTGTAGATTCACTCATTTTGCTCCGTATGTAGACTACTAGTGAAATATCTTAAAAGACTTATATTTAGGAACGGAGGGAGTATAAAATAGCACATTAATGCATATAAAACATCCAAAACAGATAATATAATAGCATGAAACAATCAAAAATTATAGATACGTTGGAGACATATCACTGTTGCGTCGCCGGAAAGCTCTCCGGAAGGGTTAAGCCGACCGCCTCATCCTCCTCCTCCTTGGTCTCGACGGTGTCGGACAGTACAATCCGCGCCAACGCTTGCATGGATGGGATGAGGGGAGCCCGACGCGCCGGGGGAGTCATCTCGTCGATGATGCCCACATGTACATGTGCGGCTAACTCCCTCTGTCGTTGTCGGCGACGGCGCATCTTACGGGTGATGTTCCCCGGCTTGGTAGACGAAGCGGAGGAAGGGTTGCCGGCGAACGAGGACGGGGTGGAAGACATCACGACGGCGGATCGGGACAGGTGGTGAGGATGGAGAGCAAGAGTGCCGGACGGCGAGGGGTCGGGCGTGGGAAATGTTGGCGGACGGCGGGAGGAGGAGGAAGGGTTCGGAGGATTTGGTGCAATCTGAGGTAGGTCCGGACTGTCGGGTCCGACGTGACGGACGTGCCCAGACGCACCCGGGCTCCCCATATCCGTCCAATATTTGAACTGTAAATGAGGGGTGTCGGTCAACTGGGACGTTTGAGCCCGATTTGAGAGGTTTATCTAGGTCGAATTTTTATGATCGAACAGAGACCGAAAGATCTGTTCGGATGTTTGAGGAAAGTTTAAAGTTCCGGGTGTAGATGCTCTAATCAATCAAAGGGGTGAGCTCGGTGCTCAGGCGCGCTAGCCGGCCGGCCGGCCAGCCCGCCGCTTTGCAATTTGGACTATCTATCTAGTGGGTGCATCGGAGTGGCGACGTCGCGGAAAGCGCACTCGCATGCGTGTCCGTCCACTACTCGTGAGCGGCCGGCCGAAGAGACTTGCAGGGCCTCTGGCCGGTAAAAGTTGTGCACGCGTGCATGGCTATTTTATACTCAGCCGAATCCGCTTTGGATGCGAGCCCTGACGCAAATTTCCACGCGCGCATGACCCAGCAGTGGAAGCGATTGAGCAGGGCGTACGTGCAGATCTGATTTCCTGGCACGATGCGGACCCGATCAGCGTGCCCAGGAGTCAGACATTCAGATCACGGGATTCTGGCTGATAGCATGCATGTAAAAGTGGCGGCATCTGTCGTAGAAGTATTGTCAGGTGAGAAGTGCAATAGACGGACGATCTTGATCATTTGTATCTTGGGCGCTAGCTCAAGTTGTCAATGTATAATCCACTGCAATAGAAGAAACAAAGAGGACAATCTAACTGCGACGACTCGGCGAAGATCTTCCCATGGGTTCTGCGGCCAAGTAGGGATGGAGATCGATTGCAACTGAAAGAGATCGACATCGACGAGAAGATAATTCATCACGGCACACATGGAGAATTCAAGGTGATGCCTTCGTCGACCCGTCGCAGGGAAGAAGCAGGCGTGAGGCCGCACAGTCCGACCGACAGCGAAACCAAATGAAGAACGACGAAAGGTTTCTGGCCATGGTTGACCCTCCCTCTGCGACTCGTTCATACCACGACGAGTCGACGAGAGGACGGCTGGTACGACTGATGTAGGTAGAGTACATACATGTATGTTAAGACGGAGACCTCACGTACCCGAGTATTATTCTCTTCTTTTCTGCGAATTATCCGTTCATCATGTTGTCGGCAGTGTAAGAGCATCTACAACCACGGCTGATAAACATCCGACCTCTCAACATTAACGCGTCTATAAACATTGATCAATATATTTTAAATTAAATTCACATCCATAGTTTTCATATTGGATATCATAAATCTATACTAGCCATGCAATGTGTAGCGTGAAAATTAAACTACGTATATCATTGCACAAACTATGAAACAGAGCTAGATACATATTCCGATCACCGCAAGATCACAAACGAATCTGCAAAATCTAGACAGAATTTACATAATCCACATATGATGAACCGATTCTAACTAGAGACATAAAACAAGAAATTGATTACGAAGACGGCGGAGATTCACCACTTCTTCGCCAGCCTTTGCCCCTTCTAGTCGTTGACGTAGTTATAGGCGTCAGTGGCTGGTGGGGGATTGCATGAATCGTCGGACGACGCGCCGTGATCGTTGTTGTCGGAGGAGGAGGGGGAAAGGGTGATGAGCCCTTTGAGCCACCGGACGGCCCAGTCCTGATGTCGCTTGAGCTTTGCTAGCCGAGCCGTCTCTATCATTTTCTCCTTGGGCTCGCACTCGGACAGCTCTATCACAAGCCAGATCGCTTGACGTTCTTTCGGCGGAGCATCGAGCATATGTCTTCACCGTTATAAGCGATCGACGATAGATCCAAGCAAGTAGCCGCACGTACGTCGGGCTACGCCGGAAACCCACAGCGACGACAAGCATATTTCTTCGTTGCCACCCTTTCCTTTGCCCGTTGCCTCTCACGACGGGAGGCGCATGCCTTTGATTTCGACGTGAGCGTCCAGGCCAATGGAGTGGGCACAAGCACCCACTGCCGTTCAGGTGGGAGAGCAGCAGCCGACGGGGACGGGGGACGAGGTGATGAAGGTGCGGGCTGCACAACTCTCGCGGAGCTACATGTGGGCCGGGAGGGGCCAACACCAACGAGGAGGCGGGAGAGAGGTGAGACAGCAGATCTGAAACTGCACCCCCCTGTCCACCTTGGACCACTCGAGGGCATTGCGGAGGGCCAGCTCCTCCTCGGCATCGAGGTCGAAATCAGAGCAGCTGCCTACGCTCGACATGGTCATCGGAGTCGTCAGACTTGATCGAATCAAAGAAATCGGAGGAGCAAAAGAAGAAACGTGGCAAGAACGAAGTAAGGTAGCGTTTTCGGATTGAGAATATTTGTAGGGACGATGTGGGGTTGGGATGGATTGTAGCGGAGGCGTTTAGGCCGTTCCATACCTACCCTACATTTCTACTAGATATATGGGGCGTGAGACAATCCAATCATTTGAGGCTCGTTTAAGACGTTGGTCCGAATCGCATTTTCTAGATGAGTGGTGACTAGACCGTCTATCCGAATAATCGAGGTGAGTTTGGAGCGTCGGGCTGCCTAACACTATTTCGCTATAAGTTAAGAGCTACATAAAACCTGATATCTCTATGAATGGCACCATTACCATGCACCGTCTTGTGCATCGATGAATAGATCGTGATTGCGTCCTTGTCGATTTGCATGTCATCAGCATTGTTCGCTAACGATCTACATTGTTCCACAAGTAATCAAGCGCCCGGTGGAGGATGACACTGCATACAGTATACATCCGACATTTCTATGCATGCAAGCTTTCACTAGGCTCTAGATATATCGACACTGGGTATCTTAGCTAGAAGCACGCAACTTCGTCGTAGCCGTACGTCGTGTCGACCTGCTGGTGGCCACATTCGAACCCAGGCGTGAGCTCTGTGTCACACTTCAGTGCGTCCAATATATTCTACAACCAGCCAATAGATACTTGTACTGTCAGATGGTCCAAAAACCATATTCGACCCCTACGCCTTTCAGTTGCATGCAGGCCAAGAATAAGCACGTGAGATTTCTCAGATTATGACTTCTATATTTCTAGGTACATATGCTTTCCAGGAAAAACTTTTGCAAACGGCCAGGCATCCAAATCTGCTGCCGGCATCCTTCCCGATAGCGCACACAAACCTTATAATCGGCCAACGTAACTTCAACGAATTCCATCTCTTTGTATAACAGATCGCTTTACAAAAGCAGAACGCTAGCGCTAGCCGCGATTCCCTCCACATATGATTGTTCCTCTTGTGAACAAACCGGGCAGCTTCGTCTAGTGTTTTTAGAGCATCTTCAACAACCACGCTATATAAACGCCACATTAAAAAAAAACGGCTTTATGCTGCGCGCGGAGCCGTTTCGGGCGTTTCAGCGAAGGCGTAAAAAACACGCGTGCGGCATAAACGGTTCAGCGCGCGGGGCGAAATGGCATCGCGTGTCCCATATTTCGTGCGCCCGCTACCGCTCGCTGCACACTCGAACCCTCGCGCTGCCTGTCCGCTCCAGCCCCGCGCCGACGCGCCTTCGCCCAGCCCGCGTCGCCGCCGCCGAAACGGCCCGATGAACAGTCGCGCCGACATCCCCCTTAGCCCCCTACGCCCACGAACCCTCCGTCGTCGTCGCTGCTGACGCAAACCCTAGCCCGGCAAGCCTTGGGCTCGTCTCCGCCGGAGCTCCTCCGAGCACCGGTCTCGCGTGCAGCCTTCATGGCGCCACGGCTGACCTCGGCTGGTCGCGGCGTGTCGTCGCCCGTCGTGTCACGTGCCCCTATCTCAAAGCTTCCAAATGCACCGGCAGTGAAGAAGACCATCAATGTGTCCGGCAAGAATAAGAAGGCGGTGGATGGATCCACTAGGCCGTCGAAGAAGAAGCTTGCACGTCGTGCGACGAATGCGGTGGCGACTGAAGCATCGGCGAGCTCGTTCGTACCGCCGACGGCCAATGCGCACAACGTGTTCGATGGAATGCCCACATGGTATGTTTTCATCCACTTTTTTCATTGTTGTTTTTTACATGAATAGGTACATATGGATAGCTTATATTTGTTTGTTGTATATACTTTGTAGTTTCAATGATGAGACATACATGACTACTTTGAGTGTTGGCTCCAACAATTTCTATTGGCCTGAAACCAATGATGTGCATTTAGATGATCATGAGTTTGAGGTAGACGAGGATGGTGAGGGTATCGTCGATGCACCGAAACAAAGAGCGGGCAACTACACCATGGATGAAGACGTATTACTATGCAATACATGGTTGAAAGTGTCTAGGGATGCCACGGTTGGAGGGGACCAAAGTAGAGATGTGTACTGGATCCGGATGAAGGAGCACTTTGATTTATACAAAAAAGTGGAATTGATCATACTGGAAGATCTCTTCGCTCCCGGTGGTTGACAATAAACAAAGATTGTCAAAAGTGGCGGCCGCACTTAAAGCGGTTGACACGCTTAACCCAAGTGGCACTAATGACCAAGATAGGGTAAGTGCCATTTCTTTCATGATTCTTCCATGTTCATGCTTCTTCTTTGGTGCTTCAAGTGCTAACTTGTTCTTTTGTTTGTAGCTCACTATTGCATAAAATTTATTTCAAGGAGAGGAGAAGAAAACCAAGAAAGGAAAGATCAGGAAAGGGAGAACATTTACCTTGCCCCATTGCTATGATGCGTTGAAGGATGATGAGAAATGAAGGCCCAATGAAGGTGTTGATGAGGAGAGCAACAAACGCAAGCGAACTATTGATTTGGATGATGATGAGGAAGAGTCATCAAGTGATGGCGACAAGAGAAGTCGTACACCAAACTCGGTTGCCTACTCCAAACCAAATAGACCAAGTGGAGACAAGAAAGAGGGAAAAGAAAAGAAGAAGAGGAAAGGAGATGATGAGCTAAAAAATGCTATGGAAGCTATTGTGAACGCAAGAAAGGAAGCGAATGAGGTGAGGAAGATGGCAAGGAACCAAAATGCGGCGGCGAGGAGAGGAGGTTTGCAACCGAGGAGAGAAGGGTGGTGGCCGGGGAGAAGACGGTGGCATTGGAGGAGAAGAAATTGTCTATGAAGGAGCGCACTAGATTGTTGGAATGGGAGAAGTACTTGTTCTTCATCATGAGCACATCTACCCTCGACGAGCAACAAAAGGAGTACGTCAAGCTTGCCCGAGAAGAAGTCTTGATCGAAAAACGAGGCATGGCCATTGGAGGCATGGGAGCTACTATGGGAGGCATGGGTGGCTTCGGAGGTACCATGGGCGGCATGAGAGGCATGGATGGCTTCGGAGATACCATGGGGGGATAGGAGGCATGAGTTTTTTCTCTCCCATAGAAGGCATGGGAGCACCTCCGGGTGAACAAATGTCTTCCGGTGTGCCTCCTCATATACCTTTGCATGATGTCGTTGAATATATTTCCAACACCTACCAAGCTTCACATAATGATGCGGGGCACGTTAATGATGAAGACGAGGAGGAGGAAGAATCGACTTTGGATGACGATGAAGAAACGGAGGAAGAGGAGGACGAAGATGAGGCATAATTTTTGATGTGCCATTTCTTTGTATGCCATGAACTTTTTTTATGTCATGAACTTGGTTGGTTGATTTCGAACTTGGTTGGTTGATGTGGCATGATTGTTGTGTGTCGTGGAATTAAACTATGCTAATTTTGATGTTTGAAACATTCATATTGTCTTCAAAATGAACAAGTTGCAAACGCCGGCTGCTCGCGCGTACTGAGTTTTAGCGCGTCCGCTGGAGTGGCTCGCGCGCGCCATATTTTGCCGCCGCAGCTGGAGCCAGCGCACTCCGGCGCGCTAAAATTTCTAATTTCGGCGCTACAAAATCGTTTTTGCGCGCGGGACGATAGTGCCGCTGTTGGAGATGCTCTTAGTTGTGTGGCAAATGCATGTATGGTAGTGGTCAAATAACTTCACCTTCTTGCCTAGGTTTGACAAAAAACTTTGTCTTCTTACAGACTTATGCAAATAATTCCTCTTTTTTGCGAGGAATTTGCATATGTGCTCCTATTAACTTCTTGTCGAGAATTCCAGTTAGGGATGGAAAATGTAATTAAATATGTGATAAGGTCATTTGTTTTGCACCAGTGAACATATGAGTTCTTTCATAAGCACAATCGCAACAAATCATTGGTTGGACATGAGTACATGATTGGGTCAAAGGCTATATGTATTAGTTCTCCATATATACCTGCTTTGGCCTTGCTAATATCTTTAGCGTTTCCCATGCACCTGCAACTTTTAAACCTAGCGGTGAATTTGAATATAAATGTGTGGCAATTGTAACTTCATGAACTTTTATCCAATCAAACGATATAGATATAGATCACACCCTTTATTTCTAAATATAATATGTCCATGAACACACATAGTATATATGTGAGCAGTCTTGTCAGCTTATCTTCCTGCACCAACCAGCCTAACTTTCTCGGCATCTTCTTTTTGGAACTCACAACAACATCTACCTCCGGACATAGAAAATATGATCCTCTAAATGTCCGGGGATGCATTCGGTCAGTGACCAGACGTGTTCCTTATTTGTCCCTTCATGTAGTCACACTCTTTATTTTCTTTCTCATATGTCCGATCACTTTCACGTTATTGGTGAAGAGGAAGAGAGAGAGAGAGAAAGAATGAATAAAGAAAAAAGGTGGTCCGGGATGGGGTCTCGCCCTACGTGACGGATTGACCGGGAACGTCTGGCGCGTCAGTGAGCCCTTATATCTTTCCTATATTTGTCATCAATATGAAAGTTCGCGGACAGTCCGAACATATACAACTGATATGATCCGGTCGTGTAATTTTTTCTTTCTCTTTCCTGTATGACCGGACAAATCCGCAGATGTATGAGAGGTAGTTTGATAAGTGTGACCGTAGATGCTCTCAATCATCGCTAGAATACCACTATCATCGATCTTTCTTTCGTGAAAGCTGGAAGAGAGACGGACGAGGAGAGAAGAGCACTATACTACTTTTTGAGGGCGGATCTGCAGCCCATGCGCTCTCGAGAAGATACGGGAGCAGGGACACTACGCAGAAATGGCTCGACTAAATATTGTAGCCTAGCATCTCGTCGCGCACAGCAGCCCTCAAGCGAACACACCGAGTCGCCATGTGACATGCACGCAGGAGAGTCGGGGACCCCGTGATCCAAGTACATGGACACCCCCATGCATGATGGAGCGAGTGAGATTACACTGGTACGGATATGATCAATACAATGTCATTTTGTTTTTTTCGTGAATACGCATAGTGCGTACCATTCCATTGATAGAAAGGAGATAAATTACAGCATGTAAGCCTCGTTGAGAGTTCACCGGAAGGCGCTCGTGAGGATACCATTGAGCAGTGGGTGGAGGGGTTTCTCAGCCCTGAATACAAGTGTCAGGATATAGGGATAATGATACTAAGTCCTATGGCGGCGGATCTAGCCCAAGTGTGAGCCTCTTCCTGGATGTTGCGCAACAGGTGGGCGTGAGAGGGTGTCGCTCCATCAAATATGCAAGCATTGTGGTGGTTCCAGATCATCCGTGCGGTGAGCACGATGAGGGAGCTGAGGCCTCAACGGTGGATCGTCATGGATGCACTAATAGAGGAGTACCACCACTCGAAGAATTCGATCGTACCATCGGCAGGTTGCGTGGTGAGGCGGCACCAATGGAAGACGTCATGCGAGACGGAGCGGGAGATGACACACCCAACAAGGAGGTGGCGTATGGTCTCGTCCTCCTGATCGCAGATCGCAAAGGATACAAACCGGGGTGTCCGTCAATCCGTGGCTGGGTAGGCGGGCGACAGTCCAGCAACGGTCGAGGCTGGCCAGCCATAGGAAGATCTTTGCACCCGCGGGGGCCCAATTTTTCCATGTCTACCGCTAGTAGGATACTCGCATGGATCCGTGGAATAGAGCTAGATAGCAAGACTTGGCAGAATATGCTCTGTTGTTAGTCCAACGCCAGCGAATGGAGTCTGGCTCCGTGCCCAACATGACAAGTAGAAGGCGCCTCCAGATATCAACATACTCCACCATGGCCACAGGTTCGAGAGCACCTTGGATATCCTAAATCCACGTTCGTTGTGGTATGGCATCACAAATGAGGCGTCAGTTATGCGACCGGTGAGGCTCGAGGGAGACAAGGGCGGGAGCTAGCTCAGCGATGGAGGCGCCATCGAGCCAGTGGTCGGTCCAAAACTTGCAGAGCCGCCCGTCCCCGAGGGTCCAAGAGGTGGATGCACGGAAGATTTAATTGACCTCGAGTTCGCACTGCATTTACAAATGGCCTCAAGGACGCTACGTGTGAGTGGTCTAAAGACACAGCCAACAAACGCGCAAGGCGAGTCCAGCTCCACGTAGATCACGAATACCCAGCTCACCAAGCTCCACAGGGCGGAAAACATGCTACCAATTCACTGGGCAGTTCCCAGCTTTGGCCTCCTTCCTTCCATGCCAAAGAAAGTCTCGAATGATGCGGGTAGCTTGCTTGAGGATGGTGGGGCAGATTGCCATGGTGCGAAGAACGTGTACGGACATCGTGGTGAGGACGTGGCACACCAGGGCGAGCCGTTAGCCACGGGTCAAGAGGGTGGTGCGCCAAGATGACAGTTTCTTGGCGACCTTCTCAATCAGAGGCAAAAGGACAGATGAGTGGAGCTTGCGGACAAAGAGGGGCAATCACAGGTATTTGATGGGGAAGCTAGTCACCGAGTAGGAGATGGTCGTACCCATGGCAGTCATAATGTCCAGGGTGCATTGGATGGGCGTGATCGACACGAAGGGTTTAAATGTCTTCATCTACCATGAACATCGGAGTACTCTGTGTGTGGGGGTGCATCCGCCACAAAGGGTTTAAATGTCTTCATCTACCAACAACTTGTGTTTACATCTCTCGCAGTGTCATCTTCTATGAGGAAAATTTTCCATTCGCTAGTGCCACAACCTCTCCCATACCGCCTAGAGTTGCAGAACATGCCATTCTCCTATTTCCTAATGACCAGGTGGAGTATGGCTCTCCCGTTTCACGTACTAATCTGGATGCATGTGCCTCCTTGGCGCACAAGCTCCCCGGTGCCCTTGGATCCCAGGAGGATCCTAGCACGGGATCCAACATTGGTCCAGTCTCGGATCGTGCGCCGCAACACGACAACGACGTGGGATCTCCCGTTCCAAGCGACTGCGGTGCACCTCCTTTCGCATTGGCCCGCGCGACGCTCACGGGTGGATCGGTTTCCTCGCCAGCAATCCCACTCTTCCTCGATCGGTATGCCTCGCCACACGCTTTGACTCCGCTCGTGGATCGGTCGCCTCTGGAGGGCCCGTCTTCGTCGTCCACCTACGTCTTGGCACCCCAGGTGGATCTATCGCTTGCTTCTGCATCTGGTCCTATCAGCGGTGCGGGATTCGAGGATGCCCTGCCCGCTGGCACCTCTACAACCAAGCTCTCCGGACCTTTTGTGCCGCCTTGTGGGTCAGTAGCACCACCTCTTCACACCATGGTGACTCGCGCATGTGACAACACGCACAAATCTCTTCAGCGCACAGATGGCACGGTCAACAACGACCCGTCTCGTCGTGCATTCATTTCCTCAAGGGAAAACTATTGATCATCCTGAAGCCGTTATGTGTCTAGCTTGGCGTACGGCCATGCAACTTGAGCTTGATGCACTTCATCAAAATGATACTTGGACCCTGATTCCACCTCCACCTAATGTCAATGTGATTTACTGTAAATGGGTCTTCAAGATCAAGCACAAGGCTGATGGTTCACTTGATCGTAACAAGGCTCGTCTTGTGGCTAAGGGGTTTAAACAACGGTATGGACTTGATTACGATGACACGTTCAACACGGTTGTCAAGCATGTCACTGTTCGCCTCGTTCTCTTCATTGTTGTCTTTCGAGGTTGTTGTCCCCGATAGTTGGATGTTCAAAATGCTTTTCTCCATGGAGTTATGCAACCAGAGGTATACACACATCAACCCCTGGCTTTGTCGATCCGTCTACTCCTTGTCATCTATGTAAGCTTAGGAAAGCTATCTATGGACTCAAGAAAGCTCCACACGCCTAGTACTCCAGGTTGAGCTCTCGACTTCTTCAGCTTGGTTTTGTGGCGTCCAAGGCAGGCACGCCCTTGTTTGTATTTCATCATGATAATGTGACCATGTTTATGCTAGTCTATGTAGATGATATTATTGTGGTCGGCTCATCGCCTACTGCTGCTACCAAGTTGTTGGCTGATCTTCACGCATCGTTTGCTCTCAAAGATCTCAGTGCCTTGCGTTTTTCCCTTGGGGTTCAGGTGAAATCCTTGCCAAGGGGGATTGTCCTCTCTCAGTATAAGTACATTGGTATTATGCTTCATCGTGCTAATATGGAAAACTGCAAGGTTTCTTCTATACCAATGTCCTCAAGTGAGAATATCAGCAAGGACTTTGGCGTTCTTCTTTCTCAGGATGACAGTACCACATATCGCAGTGTGGTTGGTTCACTCCAATAACTCACACTTACCAGGCCAGATATTTCCTTTGCTGTGAATCTTGTTTGACAGTTTTTGCATGCTCCAACAACTGAACATTTTTTGGCAGCCAACAGGACTTTGAGATACTTAAAGTATACTCGTGGTATGGGGCATTCTATCCGGAAGTCTCCGTTAATGGTGTTAAGTTGTTTTTCAGATGCAAATTGGGTTGTGTGCAGTGATGATCGCATATCTACAGGAGGGTTTGATGTCTTTCTTGGTCCAAATATTGTGTCCTGGAGCTCACAGAAACATGCAAGTATTTCTCGGTCAAGCACGGAGTCTGAATACAAAGTGTTTTCAAACGGTACGGATGAGATAATGTGGAGACAATCAGTCCTTGGAGAGCTTGGAGTCTTGTATTGTGATGTGACAATCTGGGCCCCATGTATCTATCTGCTAACCTAGTATTTCATGCAAGGACTAAAATACATTTAAACACATTCATTTCTATGACAAGTAATTTCGGAATGAGGGAGTATCATGCATGACTTGTGCACATTTGACTGGTTCCAGTCATTCAGTTTTAAACGTGAAATTAGATATGGTCAAATAGACTACATAAAAATGACGCGAGAGTAGTGGCCACTTGCTAGTTTTTCTTCCGTTTTCTCTCTCTTTCTTTTGGAAGTTTTTCCTCCATTTTTGTACAGTTGGTTGTTTCTTTCATCGTCCCTCTTAGGGCGTGTTCTGAAACCTCCAGGTTTCTCCAAAACTTCTCAAATATGGCTTCTTACTTCAGATGACGACTAGGAAATTGTTCGGCACTACAACTTGTTGATTTGGATGTTGTGCCAAGCAACCGGCCCATTTAAGCGCATATGGCCCAAGCTCACTGTGAAATCGTTCAGCCTTTTCGTTGGGAGTATCATCTCCCTATGCATTAATGAGTGGATCGATACGCTATAGACTCTCTTAGAGATGGCATCTGGATGTAGTATGTCACAACTCTTGCTTCTTAAATTTTCAGAGCTGGGAAAAGCCAGCTTCTCCACCCCTCTATTTTTATACTATGCGTCAAACTCGCTTCTAGATTTCAAACTCCGCGGAGTCAGAGCGTTCGGCTGAGCTCCAATCATGGAGTTGGAGAATCTGGCTATCGGAGCATTGCCGAACATGCCCTTGATGAGATGTGTAGCTCTCTTGCGTCCTTTCAAAAACAAATACACTAAAAAAACACGGATTATTCTTTTCTGATACACAAGGATTTATTTGGTGCCTTTTGTGTTGTGTATATGTTTGTCGTGCGCATAACAAGTAAGATATGACTTGGTGATAGACAAGGAGGATCTAGTGATCAATGATCGAGTTTGATGAATAACTCTTGTGCTAGTTCACAAAAAATGGTAGTTCCTTCATGTTGTAGAGTATATTAGTTGTGGTACAACTTTTTAACAGAGGCGCATTTGGAGGGTAGGTGACCGGTGACAAAATTAATGTTTGGGATGATGCTTGCATACCGACTGGTGCTACGAGAAAAGTTATTATGGCGAGAGGATTAAACATTCTTACAACAGTAAACTATCCGGTTCATCCAGTCACGGGGAGTGGGGCAATACTTTTTCAGCTAACTAATGCAATCAAAATTATGCAAATGCCAATAACAAGAACGGGCATGGATGACTTTGTGTCTTGGAATTACACAAAGAGAGAAATGTCCACAGTAAAATCTGCATATCATACAAAATGGGACCATCAATTTTGCAGTCGAATATTGTTGCAAGCTACGGGGTCAACGTATAATGATTTATGGCAGAAGTTATGATAACTTGATACTGCTCCAAAAGTGGAATTTTTTTGGGTGGAGGACTATACATATGGACTTAAACCTTGCTTATGGACCCTAGGAGATGGAAAAATTGTACATGCTAGTGGATGCCTCGTATATCACCAAGATTGCACGGCTATTATGCACATCATCTTAAAATGTGCACTCGTAAGGAGATCTGGCGATACCCCTAGATTATCTTTGATCATGGAGTAAGCTGCTAGAGTTGTTGGGTACAGATTGAAGGGATACCTCCAAAATGGTGCGCTTGGAAATTCTTTGCTCAAATTACTTCCTGCTTTGGTATCCTTGTGGATGTAGATTGGAATGGATTTTTAAAAAGATTTTATGAGACTATTCGTGTGAAGGTTGCATGTAGAGACCCTGCCAAGATTCCTTTTGAGAGACTTGTGGAAATGAAGAAGAAATTATATCTGTTGTTGTTCACTGTTGAAGGTTTTGATCAGATTGGTGATGAGGATGATGATGATGGAGTGACAGAAGCAAAGGTGAGGAGGAGGATTATGAGGGTAACCTCGACACTACTGATAAGGATAGTCTGGAAGATGATGCCAATGTTGGGTAACGTAGCATAAATTCAAAAAAGTTCTTACGCATATTCAGATCTTCATATGGAGAGACCAGCAACGAGAGAGGGGTGAGTGCATCTTCATACCTTTGAAGATCGCTAAGCAGAAGCATTGCTAGAACGCGGTTGATGGAGTCATACTCGCGGTGATTCAGATCGCGGTGTGATTCCGATCTAGTGCCGAATCACGGCACCTCCGCGTTCAACACACGTGTAGCCCGGTGACGTCTCCCGCACCTTGATCCAGCAAGGAGGAGGGAGAGGTTGGGGAAGATCTCCGGCAGCACGACGGCGTGGTGTCGATGGAGAGACGAGG
The DNA here is from genome assembly GCF_904849725.1 of Hordeum vulgare subsp. vulgare. Taxonomy (NCBI): domain Eukaryota; kingdom Viridiplantae; phylum Streptophyta; class Magnoliopsida; order Poales; family Poaceae; genus Hordeum; species Hordeum vulgare. The sequence continues at coordinate 520,955,600 of NC_058523.1, forward strand.
TCTCCCGGCAGGGCTTCGCCAAGCACCGGTAGAGAGGAGGAGAAAGAAGAGCAGGGCTGCGCCGAGGGAGAGGAAGATTGGTGTCTCCAACAGCCCAAAGTGCCCACTATATATAGGAGGAGGGGAGGGGGGTGCACCACCCCTAGGGTTCCCACCCTAGGTGGTGCGGCAGCCCAGATGGGAGAGGGGTACGGCGGCTAGGGCAGGGAAAGGGGGGGCGGCGCCCTAGGTGGGCCTTGGGCCTCCCCTGCGCCTATGGTTTCCCCTCCCTCCCTCTCTGGTGCGCATGGGCTGGGTGTGGGGGCGCACCAGCCCACCTAGGACCTGGTTCCCTCCCGCACTTGGCCCATGTAGCCCTCCGGGGCTTGTGGCCCCTCCCGGTGGGCCTCCGGAACCCTTCCGGTGGTCCCGGCACTTTGCCGGTGGTGCCCGAAACATTTCCGGCGTCCAAACCCATCCATCCTATATATCAATCTTTACCTACGGACCATTCCGGAGCTCCTCGTAACATCCGGGATCTCATCCGGTACTCCGAACATCCTTCGGTAACCTCGTATAACAATTCCCTATAACCCTAGCGTCATCGAACCTTAAGTGTGTAGACCCTACGGGTTCGGGAGACTGGCAGACATGACCGAGACACCTCTCTGGCCAATAACTATCAGCGGGATCTGGATACCCATGGTGGCTCCCACTTTCTCCACGAAGATCTCATCGGATGAACCACGATGTCAAGGATTCAATCAATCCCGTATACAATTCCCTTTGTCTGTCGGTATAGAACTTGCCCGAGATTCGATCGTCGGTATACCTATACCTTGTTCAATCTCGTTACCGGTAAGTCTCTTTACTCGTTCCGTAGCACATCATCGTGTGACTAACTCCTTAGTTACATTGAGCTCATGATGATGTTCTACCGAGTGGGCCCAGAGATACCTCTCCGCCACGTGGAGTGACAAATCCCGATCTTGATTCGTACCAACCCAACAGACACTTTCAGAGGTACCCGTAGTGCACCTTTATGGTCACCCAGTTACGTTGTGACGTTTGATACACCCAAAGCACTCCTACGGTATCCGGGAGTTGCACAATCTCACGATCGAAGGAAAAGACACTTGACATTAGAAAAGCTTTAGCATACGAACAATACGATCTAGTGCTATGCTTAGGATTGGGTCTTGTCCATCACATCATTCTCCCAATGATGTGATCCCGTTAACAATGCCATCTAATGCCCATGATCAGGAAACCATGATCATCTATTGATCAATGAGCTAGCCAACTAGAGGCTTGCTAGGGACACATTTTGATCTATTTATTCACACATGTATTACTGTTTCCTTTTAATACAATTATAACATGAACAATAGACGATTATCATGAACAAGGAAATATGATAATAACCATTTTACTATTGCCTCTAGGGCATATTTCCAACAAGCAATCCAATAGATGACTTTGATAAGGCTAATTTCATCAAGAAGGATACTCCTGCTTCTGCCTCTAGCAACAAACATAGAATTGTTGTTTTTGCAGCTGAATTCCATCCTAAGATGTTGTTGGACAATGCTCACACTGCCTTCATTGACGAAAACAAAAGATGTGGCGTCCCTGAAAGTGATAACTGTGACAAGGTTTATGAAGAAAGGACTTCTTCCATGAGGATGTTTTCTTCACCTCCAAAAGATGAGGAACCCATGTCTGTCCATATGGATTATTGCTCTAAGCAACTGAAAAACTTTGACATGGCTGATTCTGATGAAGAAGAAGGAGGTAACCTACTAGATATGCAATGCTTACGTGATGAGTTGATAAAAGTTATTGGCTCTACAAAGAGATCTCTGTTAGATACCTTGGAAAAGGCTGATTGTGAGAAGAAATGAAGATTCCAGGAAGGGGCTTCTGCCAAATGGGGTCCAATATTATCTTGCAGGCCAACCACTGGTGGACTTGGAGACATCAACATTATGGATAAAGCCAAAGCCTATCAGAAGAAGAAGAATATAGAGATACACCCATCATTCAAAGGTAATTCCTTTTCCTGTCTAGATATTTATAACCTTATGGACCAAGCTAGGAAAATAGATATATGTATAGGTAAAGATGATAATGAACAAGGTGCTATTCTTTATGACATGATAGAAAATGAAAAGCTAAGATGCCTTCAATTTGCTAATCTTAACGAGGAGATTGTTGTCCCTCATAATCTAGATGTGGTTTTTTAAACTCATTCCTCACCACTTGACATTAGTCCAAGATCTAAAATAGTGGGCACTGATGTTTTGGTGAGGGATAGCACAACCCTACTCACGAAAATTAAGCCTTGTGGCTTGTCACATCCTTTTAAAATCTCATGATAGGAGCCTTTTTGAATATCAGGGGTCTAGGACAACATGGGAAGTTACAGTGCCTAGGAGAATTGATTTTATCAGTTTCTTTGAAACTAAAAAAGAGAACATTGATAGCCACATTCTGAAATCCATTGCTAGTGGTGGTGATTTCTGCTGGCATTCCTTACCTGATATTAACACTCCTCGTGGCATCCTTGTGGGCCTTAAAAATGACCTATATGAGGTTATTGGATTTATTAACAAAAACTATTGTGTGGTAGTTATGATTGAGAATAAAGAGGATGGCTTTTTATGGCACTTTATTACGGTTTATGGCACTGCCTACAATGAGCACAAAATTGAGTTCATTGCTCAGCTGCATGATGTCATGTATAATTTGTCTTACCGTGTTCTCCTTGGTGGAGATTTTAATTTGGTTAGATCTGTATCTCACAAAAACAATGGGTTGATTAATAACCAATCCACTTTGCTGTTTAATGAATGGATTAACAAATGGGGTCTCATGGAGATTAATATTGCTAATAGGAGTTATACGTGGAGTAATAACCAAGAAGACCCTATCTTTGCGATGATTGATCGTGCGTTTTTTTCCACGTCTTGCGATGCACACTTTCGATTGACTATTCTATATGCACTCCCTCGAGTTGGTAGCGATCACACTCCGCTCCTCTTACATACTAAAGCTCGGAGGGTTACCTCCCCCAAACTTTTTCGGTTTGAGAAATGGCGGCTTGACCAACCTGATTTTAAAGAACTAGTTCACAAAATCTGGTCTAGTACAACATGTTTGGGTAAGGCTATCGGTAAGTGGATGAATAAGACTAGGATTTTATGGAATAAGATTAAAGGTTGGAGTATAAATTTGGAGGATGCTATGAAGAAGAAGAAGAAAGTTCTGCTAGAAGAATTTGACATCCTTGATCTGTTTTGTGAAACCAATCATTTAGATGCCAATGATAAGATTCGTATGGAGGAGATTAAGAAAGAATTAGAAGATATCTGGAGGAAAGAAGAAACTGCCTTGTGGCAGCGATCCAGAGATAGGAGGATCAAATATGGTGACAAAAATAATAAATATTTCCACACATTAGCTAACCAACGTCATAGGAAGAATCACTTATATGAGTTGAATGGTGATGATGGTCCAGTTCATTCCACCAAAGAGGTGCTTGATATTGCCACTTATTTCTATAGAACCCTCTTTGGTTATGAACATAAGCATAATATTAGCTTGGGTCCTTCCTTTTGGAAGGAAGAAGAGATGGTTACTCCTGAGGAAAATGATATATTACAAAATAATTTCTCCATGGATGAAATTAAAGAGGCCATATTCAGATCCTATGCACATGGTGCTCCTCGCCCTGATGGCCTTTCTTTTTTGTTCTGTCAATCCTTCTAGGAGTTGATTAAAACTGACTTTATGGCTTTAGTGAAAGACTTTGAAGAAGGGAAGCTCGACATATATAAGTTGAACTTTGCCATAATTGTTCTAATTCCTAAAGAAACTGATGCCAAGGATATGAAGAAATTCACGCCTATTAGCCTTGGAAATTGTGCAGTTAAGATTCTGACTAAAGCAATGACTACCAGACTGTCCCCTATAGGGGATAGACTGATTTATCCCAATCAAACTGTGTTCAACAAAGGGAGATGTATTCTTGAGAGTGTGGTGTTGGCTCATGAAGTGATTCATGAATTCAAACGGTCCAAAATTCAGGGGCTTGTGCTGAAATTAGACTACGAGAAAGCTTACGATAGAGTCAGCTGGGAATTTCTCTTTGAGATGCTAGAGTCTAGGGGATTTGGTGCCAAATGGATCTCCTGGATCAAAAGTGTTCTGCTAAAGGGTATGTTTAGTGTTCGTATTAATGATGTGACCGGCCCCTATTTTGTTGGTGGCAAAGGCCTTAAGCAAGGGGACCCGATCTCTCCTATTCTTTTTAATCTTGTGGTAGATGTTTTCTCTAAAATGTTAGTTACAAGTCTCGACATAATCTTATTTCGGGGTTTCTTGCATGTAATAAAAGGAGGGATCACCAGCTTGCAATATGTTGATGATACTCTGCTTTTCCTTGAAAACTCTTATGAAAAAGCAAGAAATTTAAATGGATCCTATCTTGCTTTGAAAACCTCTCTGGGATGAAAATCAATTTTCGTAAGAGTGATCTTTTGACTATTAACATTGAGGATGCGATGACTAAATCTTTTGCCCAAATTTTTAGTTGTAAGATTGGGACCTTCCCTATTAAATACGTGGGTGTGCCTTTGCATTATGACAAACTGCGTAGGGAAGACCTTCAACCAATAATTGACACGATCATCAGATGTATATCTGGTTGGTTACGTAGACATCTTACTTATAAAGGGAAATTGATACTTCTTTGTGAGTGCATCGTCAGTATTCCTGCTTATCTTATGGTGGTGATCAAGTTTCCCAAATGGGCTATTGAGGCTATTAATTCGCAAATGGCTCATTTTTTCTGGGGAAATATGGGAGACCAACACAAATATCACCTGGCTAATTGAGGGCTGATTACCAGGAAGAAATCCTTTGGGGGTCTAGGAATACCTAACCTAAAAGAGTTTGACATGGCCTTATTGGCCTCCTGGGGGAAGAGATTTTTTGATAATAAAAAGACTAGAAAGATGTCATTTCTTTCAAGTATAACACTGAATCTCCCAGTGTACTTTGGTCTAAATTTGATAATGGATCTTATTTTTGAAGGAGTGTCACATGAGCTCTAAATGCCTCCAAGACTTTCTACAGGTGGAAAATTGGTAATGGTAGGAATGTCAATTTTTGGCATAATTTATGGGTTGGGGAATGTTCCCTGAAGGTTCAATTCTGGAAGTTATTCTACATATGCAACCAACGTGGCTGCTTTGTCTGTCATGTTTGGGATGGTGTAGATCTCAAGCTCTCCTTTAGAAGGTGTGTATATAGTAGAGGGGTTGATAAATGGAACCAATTACTTGATATTATTTAGGGGATTCCATTATCTAATGCCCCTCATGTTCCCATTTGGATGTAGGACTCAAATGGACTGTACTCTGTTAAATCCTTTTATAGTACTATTAACTTTGGTAGAGTGGCTTCTGCCATAGGTGACAAGTTATGGAAAATTCTCTGCCCACAAAATATCCATGTATTTCTTTGGTTAAGTATTTATAATAAAGTCTTAACCAGAGATAACTTAGCTAAGCGAAAAAATGTTGATGATCCTTCTTGTTTATTCGGTAATGAATTGGAATCTGTACAACATCTGTTTTTTGATTGTATAGTGGCTAAATGCATCTGGAAACTTTTTGCTGAGTCCTTTCATATGCCAATTATGTTCTGCTTTAAAGATATTTGTGCCTTGTGGCTGATTCATAAGAAAGTGTCAGTCCAAAATATGGTTGCTGCTGCCTCCTTGTGGAGTATTTGGAGACTAACAAACGAATTTTGTTTCTAGGGTCAATCTTGGAAAAGTCTGGACTGCGTGCTTTTGAATCTTCAAAGTTTTCTTCAGCAATGGGCTGTACTCTGCGATGCCACACAGGAGGGAGTGCTGAGACAATTTGTCAGTAAGCTTGACAAATATCGAGGGGAACTTCTGCGCATCGCTTGGAGGAGCTGAGCTTGGAGTAGTTTGTAACCCTTAGTTTCATTTACATGTTGGCTTGTTAGTTGTTGTGAGTTTGGTTAGATTGTCGTGAACTTTGGGTTTCTCCTATAATTAGTATGTCGTGCTAGATGATGTGGTTGTACCTGGCTTGAATTTTGCTTCATTAATAAAAAGTGGAGCAGGGGGGACCCCTTTTAATATAAAAAAAAGCTGCTAGAGTTGAAAAATCAGGCTTGGTAGAACTCCATCGCACCAAATGTTGTACTACAAGTGTCTCGGCTATCCCCATGATTGGCCCGGTCGTGCTCGTTCATATAGGTGGATGGTATGTTTCATGGGAGATGAGGCAATTAGTACATGGGGAGTATGTCCAAACTCCTAGTCGAGCTATCATATTGATTGTAGTATCGGTTTTGAAATACAAGTGATCATGGAAAAAGGATATAAAGCAATGGGTTGGATCGATGTGCCCTAGAGAAGGAATGGTTAGGTTGAATGTTGGTTTGAGATATGTTTAGGAAACTGAGGTTAGGGTTGTAGGAGGATGATCCACGACCCATGAGGGAACTTTATTGATGTATCATGCAACAAGATATTACCAGGCATTGCGAGATGGGCTAGAACTTACACGCTACTAGTGTTGTACCAAATTGTACCGCATCATCCTTGGCAGTCCGAGCATCCGTCGACGCAACCAGAACGCCCAACGACGCCACCACCGTGTGCTCATCCGTCCGGACGTGAAGATCCTCGAAGAACTGGCGTGCGTAGCACCTGCCAATCAGGCATGATTCGACGTAGCACGTGTCGGCCATGCATCACTTGATAGCTCCACCAAAACTCTATGCAAAACGAAGACGCTCGACCTCCTGCCTCTGGCATCCAGTGCTACTCCACAAACGATGCTCCCAAGAGAGAAATGACACCGCAGTACCACCATCGTACGATCTTGAAGACTAGATCCTAGGGTTTCCCACGAAGCAGTGCCCACCACGAGCAACCGTCGAGGACCCACACAGTGCCCGACATCACTCAGCTCTCAAGGCGACGCCTTGAGGAAGATCACGGTGTCAAGGACGCCGCCGCCGCCCACCAGAGTTAGGGTTTTCACCTGAGAGGCGGGGAGGTGGGAAGTGGAGGAGCAGACGTAGACCGACGTCCAAGAAGAACAACGTCGCCCTTGAGCATAGGATCGACGCGGTCGGCTGGGCCCGACCAAGGGGGTTCCCCCAATCTGGATCTCCTCCAATAGCTTCACCCGTGACCACGCCGGTATCGCCACACTAGTAGAAAAAGGGCCTTTTGTCCCGGTTCGTAAGGGCCTTCTGTCCCGGTTTCGGAACCAGGACTAAAAGGTCGTTACTAATGCCCTTGGCCTTTAGTCCCGGTTCTTACACGAACCGAGAGAGATGGGCCTCCACGTGGCCGGTGCGGCGAGCCCGGGCAGGGGGGCCTTTAGTCCCGGTTGGTGACACCAACCGGGACCAAAAGGCATCCACGCGTCAGCATTTCAGGTGATCGTTTTTTTTTGAAAGGGGGGGGGTTGGGGGGTTAATTTAGGTGTTTCATATATTGTGTTAGCTAGCTAATGAATAGAGATAAGTGTCCTCTCTTATCTCCGTGCTTGGTCGACGCTGCATACTATACGTATAGAGAGGACTAGACACGCTAGCTAGTAAGCAAATGAAGGAAATAGAAGATCGTCATGAACATATGCATACAAAGAGAAGTGATATCGACCACCTCTCCTTCTCTGAGAGATTGGTCGAACAACAAGTTCTCGTATATCTATCCGACGCTATTGGCTACATATATACAATATAATTATCTCTTACAATATAATCTCCTAATTAAAATTCAACTGATTAGGGTTCACATGGTATTCTCCGTCTTTAGCGATCACGTGGTCAAGAAAGAATGCCGCCAATTCCTCTTGAATTCCTCGCATACGATCTGCTGGTAGGAGTTCATTCCGCATCCGATATATCTAATTTGAAGAAGGGGTCAATACATATATGTGAATAAATGAAACTGAACACAAATGATGGTAATAAAATAAAATTGTGAATATTATTATTTACGCATGTCATATTGTTTGTCAGAGTAGCCCCGCTCACAGGTCGTGTGGCGGATGGACTCGCAAATGTAGTATCCACGGTAATCATTCCCTGGTTCCTGCCACAACCACTTTACAAGAAATAGAGGTCAATCAAACTGATAGTTAGCAAGCATGCTAAATGGTATTGATGAAACTAGCGCTTGAATCACTAGGAGATGCATGGAACATGCTACTATAGTACTTACTTTCGGACGTCTAAATTGCAGCTTCTTCGGCAGTCCCGGAGTTTTTGCGGTGAATTTTTTCCAAACCCTGTCAAACAAAGAAAACAATTACTTGATATTAGGAAATGAACAAAGTTGCTGATATAGTGCAATAATGATCGATTTAACTTACTTCCCTAGAATTTCATTCATGTCCGCATACTCGTTGGGATCTTTTCGTCTCGAGTCTAAAATGGTTACTAGTCCCTGCTCAAGATTAATCTCTAGGAGAATATAGTGGAAGCTGCGCACGCATGCATAACTCATCAATTACATTACTATAACCTTGACTAATAAGGGAAACCGAATATGCACAAGATAGTAACACTCACTGGAATTCGTAAGGGAAGAGTATTATAGCTTTGTTTTGATTCAATACAAACGATTGTAGCAGGTTGGCCTCGGTATCTTTGGCCTGAGATTTAGTCATAAATGCATCTACGAGATTTGTGTTAATGAACCCAATATCACCGATTTGTCTTTTCTTCAATTCGACGATCTTCAATCTGCATATAATATAGTGAGGATAATTAAAAATACATGCAATGAAAGAGCTGACCTATATATAGAGACTTAATGACAGAAGTAGTACTACTTACAGGCAGTAGCAAGTGATCATTAATTTATCGAGGGCCAGGAGATTGAAAAACGGGAAGAAATCCTCAAATGGAACCATCAACAGTTCAAGTCCAACGAGGTCATGCTCCTTTCTAACTCTCAGCGTCAAAATATTACTCCCCCCAGACTCTTTGCAAGTTTTCATGTACCAATCATGGAATCTTCGCATCATCATTGTTAGAGATCTTTCATCTTTGACGAGAGGCTTCCCGTACACGTATTTGTGTTCATCCACCTCCAATAAATCAAAATGTGCATCATCGGGCAGGTAATCTACAGGATTGGTACCGGGCAACAAGATCCCCGGATGATTAGCGACGATATCGCTAGACACCTTGAGCGGGGGGAACGGTTGGTTCACTTGTTCGCCGAGCTAGGCAACGATTGGCATCTTTCATCTTTAAGAAAGTAGAGAGGCTTACGGCAAAAACTAGATGCACTTCGTGTACAAAACAAACAATCTCCTTCGAAGTATCAGGGTTTCATACGGAAACTCGTCTGTTACAAAGGGATTGCAATTTTTTTGAACTTATTTGAACCCCCTTGTTTTTCTGTGTTCAAAATGCACCATTCAAAGCCACATCATCAATTTACAATCCTTTCTGACTTCATTTGTTACTTTTCATGCATTTACTGATTATTTTGAGCTATAAGACCACGAAATTGTAAAGCATTTGAAATGAACTCTGAAAAGGTTCCAAGTTGGCATGGTATCATCATTTCACCCGCATAGCATGTGCAAGAAAGTAGAGAGGCTTACGACAAAAACTGGATGCACTTCGTGTACAAAATAGACAATCTCCTTCGAAGTATTAGGGTTTCATACGGAAACTCGTCTCTTACAAAGGGATTTCAATTTTTTTGAACTTATTTGAACCCCCTTGTTTTTTCTGTGTTCAAAATGCACCATTCAAAGCCACATCATCAATTTACAACCCTTTCTGACTTCATTTGTTATTTTTCATGCATTTACTGATTATTTTGAGCTATAAGACCATGAAATTGAAAAGCATTTGAAATGAACTCTGAAAAGGTTCCAAGTTGGCATGGTATCATCATTTCACCCACATAGCATGTGCAAGAAAGTAGAGAGGCTTACGGCAAAAACTGGATGCACTTCGTGTAGAAAACGGACAATCTCTTTCGAAGTATGAGGGTTTTATACGGAAACTCGTCTGTTACAAAGGGATTTTAATTTTTTTTAAACTTATTTGAACTCCCTTGTTTTTCTATGTTCAAAATGCACCATTCAAAGCTGTAAGACCATGAAGTTGAAAAGCATTTGAAATGAACTCTGAAACCAAAGTACATACATAGTTCTCAAGAGCATTAAAACCAAAGTACATACATAGTTCTCATTGAACAACATATAGCTCTCGAGAGCATCTAATTAAACCATACATTGAAATTATGTAAAACATTTCAATGCAAAAACAAATGCGATCATAACCGCAACCAACGTAACAACTCATCCAACTGCATAATGATACCAAGCCTCGGTATGAATAGCATATTTTCTAATATTTTTAATCTTCAACCGCATTGCATCCATCTTGATCTTGTGATCATCGACGACATCCGCAACATGCAACTCCAATATCATCTTCTCCTCCTCAATTTTTCTTATTTTTTCCTCAAGTAATTGTTTTCTTCTTCAACTAAATTTAACCTCTCGACAATAGGGTCGGTTGGAATTTCTGGTTCAACAACCTCCTAGATAAATAAAATCTATGTCACATTGGTCGGCATAATTGTCATAAACAGTAAATGAACCAAATAGTTATGAAAAGATAATATATACCACATCTGAATCATAGACAGGACGAGGGCCGACGGGGGCGGATACCAAAACCATCGCACTATATAATAACAAGGAATAATAAAAGTAAGAATATTCGACAAGTATCTATCTGAAGTCAGAATTTTTTTCTTTCAGAAAGAAGATAAGAACAAGAGACTCACCACGGTGGTGCCGGCGACGAGATCGATGCGGGTGATCGACGGCGGTGAAGGCGGGGCGGGGACGGGGCGTGACAGACCGCTAAATCTAGACAAATCTCGTTGAAAATGGAGCTCGGAGGTCGAGTTTCGAGAGGAGAAAGCTTAACTAGTGTGGCTCAGGCATTTCATCGAACACCTCATGTGCATAGGAGGTGAACTAGAGCACCCAAATGCCCTCCCCTCGCTGGCTTGACAAAAACAGAGCACTGTGGAGTGCTATGCCGCAGCGGTGGATATATGTAGGCAAGTTATATTTGTCCCGGTTCAAGCCACGAACCGGGACCAATGGTTGTGGGCCAGCAACGAGGACCATTGGTCCCGGTTCGTGGCTCGAACCGGGACAAATGGTTCCACACGAACCAGGACCAATGCCCACGAGGCCGCGGCCGGCCCCCTGGGCTCACGAACCGGGTCTAATACCCCCCATTGGTCCCGGTTCTTAAAGAACCGGGAATAATGGGCTGGCCAGGGCCGAACGATAGCCCTGTTTTCTACTAGTGCCATGTACCCACAAGAGAGAAGCACACCGATTAGGGTCAGAGGATAGCGGTTGGATCAGGCGTCGCCGGCCGCCAGAGCAGCCACGCGAGGCCCTGGTCCACCGAAGATCCATCGGTCGTCCGACCAGATGAGCAACAGCACTCCACCCCCTCCCCCCCCCCCCCCCCCCGCTTGCCGCAACATGGAGGGGCCTTGCCGGAAGGACCGTCGCCCCAGATCCAATCGCTCTCCACCGCAAGGCGGAGCAGCAAGGGCCTCGCTGCCGCAGTCCTCGGTTGCGCCATAGGCTTGCCCGGCGCCAGCCTGATACAGCGGCGAGGGAGGCGGGAAGAGGAGGTGTCTACGCCGGTGGCAGGAGAGGGATCACCCCTAAGTCACCCTCGAGGCACGGAGTGAAAAATCTCCGATGGTGGCCTAAAAATGGGAGAGATTTTTTTACTTCCCGGCCTGTGCACCAACTAAGGATGCATACGGCCATTTTTATATGAGTACCAAGATAAACATGGCCCTTAGATTTATTTAAATGAGTATCAAGATTATTTTTTATGATTGTTTTCATCATACATCAAGCTTTTTTTTAAATTAAACTCGGATCGTTAGGCTGCACGACCGCATGCCAACCACTGAGCCAAAGCTCTCTTTGCAGCAATTATTAGTGTAGACCATAACAGTTTATCAGTGAAGCTTGTAGTCATACCTTATGAACACTGTCAAAGGGATGCCAACCAAGTCGCTCACGAGCTATCCAAAACATCATTTAACAACAAGATTTCATGTAACCAGGGCGATGAGAGATTCTTCATTTAGTAGTAAACGATGTAATGATTTTCGACAACAATAGCTAGTGAGCATTTGCTGGGTAGCAGATGCCCTTCGACCACAATAGCCAGTGAGCATTTCCTGGCTAGCATGGCATCTGCAAGCGTTTGTTATGGCAAGCTCTTCAAACACACATGACAATTCCTTCGAAAACATATGGCAAATTATATGGCCATCAAATTTTTTGTTTCGAAAATTGACAATACGTTGCCATACCGCTGACATATAAACTGCTGCGGAAAGCATTCGTTTTGCCATGGTCATCCATCAAACGGTTCGTTGAGTAACATAGTCCATGATTTTAAGAAGCAATAAAGTTAACCGGCCGGATGCATGTCACTCCCACAAGAAAAGAAAACACACGGCTAGAAATACTCTTGTCCGGGTCCGAGCGCGTACGGGCTCACACGGTGGCGATGGGCGCGGCATCCACCTTCATGGCCTCGAAGCGCGGCTCCTTGGCCTCGAACTTGTGGCGCAAGTACAGGTTCATGTAGTCCTCGAACACGAAGCTCGGGTACTCGGCGGTGCCCTCCTCGCCCTCGTTCTTCCCAGCGGCTTCGGCAGCACCCATAAGCGCTGGGGCCGGGAATATGACGGCGTCGGCGCCGGGGTTGTAGAATGAGGCGACGGACATGCGGTTGCCGTCAGGGCGGGTGAGCACGCGGTGCATGACGCTCTTGTACCGCCCGTTGGTGATCACCTCCAGCTGGTCGCCGATGTTGACGACGACGGCGTGACGCATGGGCGGCACGTCCACCCATGCCCCGTCTTTCAGGAGCTGGAGCCCGCTGACCTGATCATCCTGGAACAGCAGGATGACGCCGCCGGCGTCGGTGTGCGCGCGGAGGCCGTCCACCAGGTCGGGGCGCGGGCACGGCGGGTAGCTGCTCACCTTGGTGCCGAACGTCGGGCCATTGGAGCCGGTGAAGGCCCGCTTCAGGTAGCCCTCCTCCAGGCCGAGGTTCTCGCACAGCAGGTCCAGCACCTTTTCCGCAAGCTTCTCGATCTCGGACGCGAACTCCTTCATCACTTGCCTGCAAACGACGACACGAAAAAGGCAGCTTTTGTTACGAGACAAACAAGTGTCACTTGCTAAAAAAGGCGATTCCAGTCGTGTTGGTTACTACTAGACGTAATCAGGATTCTGATGTTTCTTTTAGAAAAGAATTTGGATTTCGATGTGAGCAAGCAATCTTATCTCCTGGTGAAATCCTGGCAGCACTACTATATCTGCTGGATATATTTTTAGTCCATTCCTGCCGAAGCTGGTCTCTTATGTTATTATTAGTTAGTTACTAATTAAGTAGCAGTAGTTCATTAATTAAGTAATCAGGCGTTGCGTACCTGTAGTGGTGGTCGAGGTTGGGCAGGTCGGCGAGGTTGGAGGCGGGGAGGTGGCGGACGAAGAAGGTGCTCTCCCAGTCCACGTCCTTCACGTCGGCGCCCTTCTCGCCGGCCTCCAGCGTCCGTGCCGCGAACTCCTTGAACTGCTCCTCCCGGCACGCCGCGTAGTGCGCCTTGCTCACCCGCTCCACCTCGTCCATCAGCTCGTGCGAGATGCCATGGTTCAGCAGCTGTTCGCAAGGTCAGTTAATCTTGTCAAGAATCTTACTTATGCCTGCTTTCGACAAAATCAATCTACTATAATTCTGCTAAAGGAGAATTCTATGTGTGTGTGTGTGGGCGTGTGGCAGTGGCACCTCGAAGAAGCCCCAGTTCTCGCAGGCGTCGCGGATGACCTCCATGGCCGCTCCCCTCTCCTCTGTCTCCAGCTTCTCCATGTGGATCACCGGGAAGCTCAACGAGGTGGCGGCAGCATTAGCTGGAATTGCCATCGCTCTCGATCTGATCACTCTAACTCACGCAATCTGTATGTGTGTTTGTGCTGCTGCTGGTTAGCAGAAGCAGAGAATGTGTGTGCGCTCTGAGGCCGGTATGGAGGGCCCAATTTATAGACGCGCGAGAGACGGAAATCAAGTTCGGCTTTCGAGAGCATATATCCTTCTCCGAATCAAAAAAAAAATGTTAAGTATTTTTAAAGGAAGAAAACTTAAATATTTTGACCTGTTTAACTTTATTATTATTTTTGCTAAATTTCAATAGACTGAGGCTTGAGTGTTAGTCAATACTATATTCGTGAGATCTTACATGAAGATTTATGTAAAGAAATACATTTAAGTTTTTTCTACTTCTTTTCTACTCCCTTCGTTTCAAAATAAGTGTCTTAACTTTGTACTAGCTCTAGTATAAAGTTGTACTAAGCTTGAGACAGTTATTTTTGGGACGGAGGAAGTATTTGTTATAGCACTTGTTTGAGACTTGGTAAATAACACTTGATTGAGACTTGGTTAAGTTTCACTCGACTGAGACCTAGCCAAACAAAGAAAAACAAATACATTAAATCTTACACTTAAATTTTGTTTTTTTCATGAACGGAGCACTGCTATCTCGTTTTGCACGAAAATTATAAAGCAGGCTTGTTACAGTAACAACATTTTAAATTTGTATTTGCTATTTACTTTAAATGTATTGTTCGTCCAAGAGCATATGCATCCCAGAGCCCATCCCCAAGACAGAGAGAAGGCTATGACCTAGCCGGGACGTACGAGATTACGACACAGCTTAATTAGTTATAACTACTTTGGTCAGCATGGAATATGGAACAAAGCTGTCTGGACGTACAAGTCGGGACCAAGGCAACCGAAATAGGCCCGAGTTAGCTAGTCGGATCAGCGTGCGCGCCGCAACTTCGTATAGGCTACCTGATCGACGCACACATAGTTATAAGTTGTCTCCAAGAATATCGCTTCTTGCTAATCAATATGCCCTGATGGAGACGCTACCGTATGATAAGTATAGTTCTAGTTGGGTATCTATCTATCTATAATATGGTAGGCTGATGGTCTACGTTAGCAACTACTCCAACATCATAAGAGTATTCTATAGTGCCTAACCTATGACGTACGGATGAAGTTGTGCCTTGGTACTTTACAAGTTGATAATGACCAGATTAGGCGCTGCGCACCTGACCCACGCCACGAGCTTTGCTAGACTTACGTATATTTTCTACCGAATCTTACGTAGATGATGAGGTGGGCGTTGTTGATTGAATTCCGCATCGGCCCCACCCTGAAAATCAGGGGGGGATTAGTGGAGGTTAGGGAAGGAAATCTCCTTTACGTAAGTAATTCACCTAAGAATTCGTAGATGTAGCATTTTTTCCCACGCCACATATAGTGGAGAATTGCTGTCAACAAATATATTTGTAGTACTCCAACATCCATCACTTGACTGCTGCTGTCCGGGGACACCGGTCGGTTGTGTCTGAAACATGGCACGTACCTTGATCTATCCATGGATAGCTAGCTCCAGAGCTAGTAATTTCGGGTGCTTACCGGATGGGCGTTGTCTGTCCTACTCAGCAACAACCAGCAGCAGTAGCTAAATGGCATGTAGATCACTTATTGTCCACACTCCCGTGTGCCGGTCGACTAAAAGTGGGCATGGGAGCACTCGCTCATGTACGCATCTAGCGGCATGGTGCATCGCAGCTGGACAACAAGACCCCGGCCTTGTCCCAGATCGACCCATGGATAGACAGCTCGAGCGCCTTCGTCGTCGTCGCACTACCATGATCGGCGTGTCCACCCCTCTCCCTTTCTCCGTACTAGTGTAACATTTCCCTCTCCTTTCTCCCTCGTGGTAGGGGCCGGGTAAAAGTTCCCTTCTCTAGTCACCGGGTTAAACTTATCTCGAGCAGTTCAAAGGAACAGCGGATGGAGGGGAAAAGGAAGATCGAGTTCTACGCATCACCGAGAAACCCACCAAGAACACATGACTCAGAGCATCTCTATCCCGTATAACATACGTCGATATGCAAAACACGTTTTCAGTTTGCGGAAAATCAGTTCTACGGACTGGCGCGGGTGATGGCAGAGTCACAGCGCACAAAACGAATCTGTAAAAAAAGATATTCACATCAAATGCTCTTTTACAGATCGGCTACGCAAGGTCTGCGAGCGCCGCCGCGTCGATCCGCAAATCGAAAACATCCCAATAAGCGAATTTGACAGCGATTCTCATAAATGAGTTCAAATTCAAACAACAAAACATAGTTCGTGCGCAAACGAACATGTAGTTTTGTAGGGCAAACGTAAAAGGACTTCATGCAAAAGCGATGACCACATATATGTCATCATCTTGGTCGCTCTTCACTCCGCACCACATCCATTGAAGTCATCGCCGCCTTCAAATCCATCGCCGACATTTGTTCCAACCCCGGCACCGAAATCATCTGTGAATATCCTTTTTATAGGTCCGTTTTGATGACACTTGTTCCAACGCGGGCGCACTAAATGCATCGGCGACATTGGTTCCAAATCCCGATGAGAAAACATCGATGTCGTGGGTGTAAGTCTGACAGTAGAAGTGTAGGGTACGAAAGGATGGGCAGAGCCTTAGCTACGGCGAGGATGTATGAGTTCAGGCCCCTCTACGGTGGAGGTAAAAGCCCTACGTCTCAGTGCTCTTGGGAGCTTAGTGTCGAGTGGAATATAGGATTACAGTAAAAACCAACCCCCGCACCAGTGGAGAAGGGAGGCTTATATAAAGTGCGCTGCCCTTCATAATGGCCCGGTGGACAGGGGTGGAACAGTGGCGAATAAATGCCTACGTTACAGGTAACGTAAGCCTTAAATGTTAATAATGGTGTATGAAAACGTATGACCGTTGCCCTCCTGGGAGGTTACGATGTACAGAGTGGAATCCAGTCGATACATTAAATATGCTCCGAGTGCTCGTCACCGACTGGATGATGGGGGACTCCTTAGTTCAGTCGGAACTGTCCAAGGGCCTCGTCCTCTATGAAGGGTAGTCCTTGGGTAGGACCTATAGGGCAGGCCTATGACCCTATCCTGGGACTATAACCCCATCATTAGTCCCCGAATGGATCGGGGTTGGGACGATGAAGTGATGTCTGGAGTATGGAGGCGACTTTGGCGTTGTTTGCCTCGATCCATTTTGTCCTTTCAACCAGTGATCCGAGTGAAGGTATCGGTGAAACGAACCGTGAGAGACCGAGTGCTTCCGCGGAATCTTTCGACGTGACTGGTCAAACTGACAGCGCCGGATTTTCCAGGATCCTCAAATTTCGGTTGTCGCGCGCTCAGCGGGGATGACGACATTGCCATCGAGTAGGTTTCGCCGCCTCGATTACCGCGCCTTTATCTTCTCCACTAACATCGCAGCAGCCGGTTGGGGAGATAAGATTTCGGGTCCACCTGTTAGTGACCCAGTCGGAAGCTTATTTAAGCCTCTCCGGCGGGATTCTATGTTGCACTGCTCATCTTCCTCGCATTAATCCAGCTCCTCCCGCAACTCTCTGCACGCCCCAAGCTTCCTCCTTCCCCTCCTCCTCCGCGGATCCGGCGCCTTCGCCATGACGAAGGGACAGACCAGCAAACTTGAGTCGCAGAAGAAGAAGAAGAAGAAGAAGAAGAAGAAGGGGGCGGCTCCTACCCAGCGGCGGCAGCGGGTGCTGCCGGCGGGTTGGATCCAGGGGGATTTCCTCCCCTCCTCGGTGACGGAGGATGACTTGCTGGAGTTGGTGGAGCATGGCATGATCGTCAACAAGTCCTGGCGGCTACCGGAAGGCGAGACGGAGCCGGCAATTAAGGAGGGGGAGCGCGTTGTGCTACTCAGCCATGTGTTCAGGGGCTTCTCCTTGCCTCCCCACCCCTTCTTCCGAGGTATCATGACCTACTTCGGGGCGCAGCTCCATCATTTTCCTCCAAACGCAATAGCCCACCTTGCTGCATTCGTCACCCTTTGCGAGTGCTTTATTGGATGTCCCCCTCACTGGGGGCTCTTTAAGTATGTCTTCTCCGCTAGATCCCAAACCGTCAAAAAGCTTAGCCAGTCGGACGATAAGACCCATCTCCTCCAGCTCTGCGGGGGTTTAGGTTTCCAGAAGAAAACAAAGAGTAGCTACCCCCCCCCCTCCAGTTGTCCGAGTCAGTTAGGAACTGGCAATCGACCTGGTTCTATTGCCAGGACATTGCTTGTCCGAATGCCTCGAGCGGGTTGCCACCTTTTAGCCTAGACCGTCCGGGCCCTCCCAGGAAGCTTGCGCTCTCTAAGGGGGAAAGGATCCAGATCCAGCCTTTGGTCGACGCGCTGATAGCCGTCGTCCGCAAGGGAGTCACCGGCACGGACCTGCTGGAGACTTCTCTGGGTCGGCGCATCCAGCCGCTGCAGGCCCGACACCACGCCATGTGGCACTACGCGGGGCCTTCGGACTCCACTCGGTCTCATCGAGAGTGCGTGACCGGGGAGACTGTGAGGGCGTGGGTCCGCGACATCACAGGCGCATGTGATAACCCCGAAGGAGCCCGGCGGGTGAAGCCCTTCCGCGCCGACAATCCTCCTCCAAATGAGGTAAGCGCATCTTGTCGAGTGCCTTTAATCTTCTTAGATTTATTACTTTTCTTGTCCTTCTGACTGACGTTGCCGACTGTGTTTTGTGCAGGAGTGGACTAACTGGTATTCTGCTGTCTAGAACGGGAATCCAGCCGAGGAAGAGGAGGGCAGCCAGGAGGGCAGCGCGGATAGCGCCGAGTACGTCTCCGACAGTGGGGAGACGGAGGAGGAGTCGAAAGAGGAGGAGGAGGAGGAGGAAGGGGAGCAGAGCTCGCCACCTCCACCACCAGAGCACCGAACTAAGCGTCGTCACGATCCTACTGCTCCGCCGGCTCCTCCAGCGGCCCCGAGTGCTCCGCCAGCCCCTCCCGTGGCTCCGAGTGTTCGGAGTGTGAAGAGGACCAGGGACGCGGCTGCCGAGCCCACGGACCAGCCGTCTAAGGTGGCCAAACCCAGTGGGCCTAAGCCTCGGAAAGCTTTGCCTCGGATGAGGATCGATGTTCCAGTCGCCTCAGCGTAAGTGTCTTGTTCTTCTATCTTCCTTCAGTATCTGATTGAACTCATGCTTACCTGTCGAGTGGATTTCACTCAACAGAGCTGCTACCTCCGCCACCTGTCTGCCGCGCCAGCACGATGACCCCATGGACACGGATAACGTCGCCACGTCCCAGCAAGGTACGTTGTCACGACTCCGAGAGTTTATATTATTGATTCGCGAGTGCTGTCTTTGATCTTGACCTTTTTCTGTAATTTCATTTTGTTCAGTCGAGCTTCCTTCGGAGGTGATCCATCTAGAGGACGACGACCAAAGGGGGTCGGAGCCAGCTTTGGCGCCTGTCCTTGAGGTTGTCCCATCTACTGCTGCTCCCACCATGAACGTGTCGCCGACCGAGACGGTGGCGTCGACTGAGACGGTGCCCCTCATGGCGGGACCGACTGGAGCTAAGCTCGGGATGCCCAGGGAGTCTTCTGTCGCGCCGGGTCCGTCAACCGTTCAATATGACGCCCGACATCTCCCGGAAGACCAGGTGGGGGCCGCCAAGGATGCCATGGTGCAGGTGGAGCTCATGATGGGTGATGCCAAGGGGGCGTATGACTCCATCGCGTCTTTGTACAAGAAAAGCTTGGAGCTCCGGGACGATATCCGAGTAAGTGCGCTAGTAAGTGTTTACTTTCCTCTTGTCACCCACTGGGGGTTTCAGTGATATACTCGGATACAGTAGGATGATTTTGCAGTGGGTTCACTCCGAGTGAACCCAGTGGGTGTAGTCCCCGAGACTTCTGTCGAGTGCCTGCACCGGCAGTTGTCTTTATATGTATTTTCCGTGACCTGAACAGATCAGAGCTGATCTGCCCGAATGGTACCAGTGGGGGCACTCCGAGTGCACCCACCGGGTGTAGTCCCCGAGAGTAGTGTTACTCAGGTCGGGTAATAGTAGTCTCATAGATTTGTCTGTCTGTCATGTAGCTCAATAGGGCCGACCTGTTCGAGCTTCATGCAAGTGGGGTCACTCTTAGTGAACCCACTGGGTGTAGTCCCCGAGACCGCTGTCGATTGCTTGCATCGGCAGGGGTCTGAAGAACTTTGAGCTTTGATTGTTTTCCTTGTTGAATGTGTCTGATCTTCCCTTTGTGCTTATTTGGCAGAAGACTTGCAAAATGGGATGTGCGTACAATGCTCTGAAGGCTGAGAAGATTCAGCTTGCTGCGGACTTGGAGGCGGCGGTGAATGACCTGGCTGGTGTGAAGGGGGCTCTTGCTGACCGAGAGAAGTCTTTGGAGGAGTCTCGGGAGACCAACAAGGCATTGCTAGCCGAAGTTGAAAAATTGAAGAGTCAAAGATCCGAATGGATGGGCCAACTGAAGTTGATGAACACTCGGTGTATGGCGCAGGAGAAGTACGTCAGTGACTGGGCAAGGAAGATGGTTGCACTGCTTGGTGGTAAGTTTTTGCCGAGCGCTTCTTGACTTTGGAGTCCACTTTGTGATTACTTTCTGCTTGTCTTTTCTTTGTAGACTTCTGTCGGGACGTTGAGGCTGGAGCAGCCGACATTGAACGGTCGGTTGTTCCGAACGTTCCACTCAGCGACGAAGCCAACCGGGACTTGCTCCGAGCGCATATTCGCCTTAGCAGGGTGGGACCTTTCATTGGCTGCCTAAAAGAAGTCATCGGCCGGATCGACAAGGAGTTGTGGCCTGAAGACGATTCTCGGCAAGAAATAGATGGTTTGATGACTCGGCTAGAGGATGTCCCGAGCAGAGTGCAGGCATGGAAGAAGTCTGCCGCTCGTTGTGGTGCGGACATGGCGCTATCTCTGGTCCGAGTGCACTGCAAGGAAGCTCGCGAAGAAAAGCTGAAGGCGTTGCAGGTTGCCAACACCAAGAAGCTTCGATTCGAAGATTTCATGGAGACCTTCCTCGACACAGCTACTCACATTGCAGACGGAATCGACCTTGACACCTTTGTGGAGCCTGCCAGTCCCGGTGACGCTTGAAAAAAACTTGATGGTGAACGCACATTTACCTCGGTATGTCGAGTGGTATCTGTATCAAACTTTGGCCACTGCTGTTGGCCGTCACGTTCGTGGTTCGGTGTGGATAAGCTTGATTCACACCGAGCCGACTGATCGTAGATCCAACTTTGAATTCGAATCGAATATTTTGCTCTTCTTTCGCCAAGTTATTTTTTACGATTTTGGCTCGTGGTTTTTGTTTGGCGTTTCTTGATGAAGCCAATGGCAAACATGAGGAAGCTTTTTACTTAGGCGACTCTGAGTCGCAGCTAAGTCCCTGAGTGTGACTTTTCGTGCACACTCGAAGTGAGTTGTTACTCATGTAGTTGTCAGTTGTCTTCACATCCACATGAGCCTCAATGAGGGTCTGCTAAGACTTCGAGTGTATCTCGAGTACACACTCGGAGGAAGCTTTTTACTTAGGCGACTCTGAGTCGCAGCTAAGTCTCCTAGTGTGACTTTTCGTGCGCACTCGGAGTGAGTTGTTACTCATGTAGTTGTCAGTTGTCTTCACATCCACATGAGCCTCAATGAGGGTCTACTAAGCCTTCGAGTGTATCTCGAGCACACACTCAGAGGAAGCTTTTTACTTAGGCGACTCTGAGTCGCAGCTAAGTCTCCGAGTGTGACTTTTCGTGCGCACTCGGAGTGAGTTGTTACTCATGTAGTTGTCAGTTGTCTTCACATCCACATGAGGCTCAATATGGGTCTGCTAATCCTCCAAGTGGATCTCGAGTATACACTTGGAGGAAGCTTTTTTACTTAGGCGACTCTGGATCGCAGCTAAGTCTCCGCACATGTCTTTAAGCGCTTACTCGGAGCGAGTTTGTACTTAGGCGACTCTGGGTCGCAGCTAAGTTCCCGAGTGCGACTTTTAGTGCACACTCGGAGCGAGTTTGTACTTAGGAGATTCTGGGTCGCACCTAAGTCCCCGAGTGCGACTTTTAGTGCACACTCGGAGCGAGTTTGTACTTAGGCGACTCTGGATTGCAGCTAAGTTCCCGAGTGCGACTTTTAGTGCACACTCGGAGCGAATTTGTACTTAGGCGATTCTGGGTCGCAGCTAAGTCCCCGAGTGCGACTTTTAGTGCACACTCGGAGCGAGTTTGTACTTAGGCAATTTTGGGTCGCAGCTAAGTCTCCGAGTGCGACTTTTAGTGCACACTCAGAGCGAGTTTGTACTTAGGCGACACTGGGTCGCAGCTAAGTTCCCGAGTGCGACTTTTAGTGCACACTTGGAGCGAAAATGTACTTAGGCGATTCTGGGTCGCAGCTAAGTCCCCGAGTGCGACTTTTAGTGCACACTCGGAGCGAGTTTGTACTTAGGCGATTCTGGGTCGCAGCTAAGTCCCCGAGTGCGACTTTTAGTGCACACTCGGAGCGAGTTTGTACTTAGGTGATTCTGGGTTGCAGCTAAGTCCCTGATTGCGACTTTTAGTGCGTACTAGGAGTGAGTTTTTACTTAGGCGATTTTGGGTCGCAACTAAGTCCCCGAGTGCGACTTTTAGTGCACACTCGGAGCGAGTTTGTACTTAGGCGATTCTGGGTCGCAGCTAAGTCCCCGTGTGCGACTTTTAGTGTGCACTCGGAGCGAGTTTTTTACTTAGGCGATTCTGGGTCGCAGCTAAGTCCCCGAGTGCGACTTTTAGTGTGCGCTCGGAGCGAATTTTTTAGACCGAAGTCTGCAAACGCGGAAGAATTTTGAATCGGCAAGAAATCAATCTGCTTTTTATTACTTCAATGATACTTTCTCTTTACATTGCCCCTGTCGGCGGTTATGTGTAGAAGCGCTTTAGGAGATCTCCATTCCATGCTCGCGGCTCGTCCGTTTCCCTGTCAAGGTTGTAGAGTCGATATGCTCCGTTGTTTAGCACCTTAGAGACGATGAAGGGTCCTTCCCAGGCGGGAGCCAACTTGTGTGGTCTCTGCTGATCCACTCGGAGCACCAGGTCGCCTGCTTGGAATGTGCGACTCCTGACGTGCCGCGCGTGAAATTGCCGCAGATCTTGTTGATAAATTGTTGAGCGAGTCAGTGCCATCTCGCGCTCTTCTTCTAGAAGATCCACTCCGTCTTGCCTGGCTTGCTCTGCTTCGGCTTCGGAGAAGAGTTTGACTCGTGGAGAGCTGTGAAGCAAATCACTCGGAAGGACTGCCTCTGCTCCATAAACGAGGAAGAACGGGGATCGCCGTGTAGATCTATTCGGAGTTGTGCGGAGGCCCCACAGCACCGAAGGAAGCTCGGTGACCCATGCGCTGGCGGCATGTCAACCTTCTCGCAGGAGTCGGGGTTTCAACCCTTGAAGAATAAGTCCATTCGCCCGCTCTGCTTGCCCGTTTGTTTGGGGGTGCGCCACAGATGCAAAATCCAGTCGGATACCTTGGCCTTTGCAAAAACCTTTGAATCTGTCCGAGTCAAAGTTCGTGCCATTGTCAGTGGTTATGTTGTGCGGAACCCCGAATCTGGCGATGATGTCTCTGATAAACTTGATGGTCGTAAGGGCGTCGAGCTTCTTGATGGGCTTGGCTTCGATCCACTTCGTAAACTTGTCGACTGCCACCAGCACATGAGTGAATCCTCCTTGGCCTGTTATGAATGGTCCGACTGTGTCTAATCCCCACACGGCGAATGGCCAAACAAGAGGAATTGTCTTCAGCGCAGACGTTGGCTTGTGGGACTTGTTCGAATAGAACTGATAGCCTTCGCATCGGTCGACAATATCTTTTGCCATTTCATTCGCCTGTAACCAGAAGAAACCAGCTCTGAATGCTTTGGCGGCGATTGCTCTTGAGGAGGCATGATGACCGCAGGTTCCCGAGTGAATTTCTTCCAAGATTAACTGTCCCTCCTCAGGGGAGATACACCACTGAAGGACGCCCGAAACACTTTCCCTGTACAACTGGCCATCAATGACGGTGAAGGACTTTGACCTGCGGACGATCTGCCTAGCTTGGATTTTGTCTTCTGGTAAATCTTGCCTCATGATGTACGCAATGAACGGCACAGTCCACTCGGGGATGACAGCAAAAATCTCCATGATCAAATCAACCACAGCGGGGATCTCGACTTCAGTCGGATCTGTTGAGCTCTTTGGTTGTACTGGCTCCTCTGTAAAGGGATCTTCCTTCACCGAGGGGAGGTGTAGGTGCTCGAGGCAGACATCACTCGGGACTGGTCTCCGAGTGGATCCAAGTTTTGCCAATTCATCTACTGCTTGGTTCTTCAGTCGGGGAACATGGTGAAGTTCCATACCTTCAAACTTCTTCTCGAGCTTCCTTACTGCGTTGCAGTACGCAGTCATGGTGGGGTTCCTTACATCCCACTCCTTCATTACTTGATTAACCACCAGATCTGAGTCACCATAGATCATCAGGCGACGGACGCCGAATGTGATGGCCATGCGCAACCCATAAAGGAGAGCTTCGTACTCTGCTTCGTTGTTGGAGGAATCGAAATGTATCTGCAACACATACTTGAGTTTATCACCCTTTGGGGATATGATCACTACGCCAGCGCCGGAGCCATTCAACATCTTGGACCCATCGAAGAACATAGTCCAATGAGCCGAGTAGATGTGAGTCGGTTGCTGTTGTTCTACCCATTCTGCTATGAAGTCAGCCAGAGCTTGAGACTTTATATCTTTCTTGGCTTCGAACTTGATGTCGCAGTATAGCATCTCCATTGCCCACTTTGCCACTCGGCCCGATGCATCCCGATTGTGGAGAATTTCCGACAACGGAGCATCAGACATGACGGACACCGAGTGGTCTTGGAAGTAATGAGCCACCTTCTTTGCAGTCATGTAGATCCCATAAATAAGCTTCTCATAATGGGGATACCTCTGCTTGGAAGGAGTCAGGACTTCGGAGACATAATATACTGGCCGCCGAACCTTGTACGCCTTGCCTTCTTCTTCGCATTCGACTGTCAGAACGGTGCTGACGACTTGATTTGTAGCCGCGATGTACAGAAGAAGAGGTTCTTTACTGAGCGGGGCAGTAAGAACCAGCTGGGTGGAAAGCAGGTCTTCGAGGTCGTCGAATGCAATTTGGGATTCGTGTGTCCACTCGAAGGTATCTGATTTCTTCATGAGTCGGTACAGAGGTAACGCCTTCTCGCCGAGTCGAGCGATAAACTTGCTCAAAGCCTCTAGGCAACCTGTGAGCCTTTGAACATCATGTATTCTTACCGGCCGTTCCATTCGGACGATGGTCCCAATCTTTTCGGGGTTGACATCGATCCCTCGTTCGGAAACGAAGAAACCGAGTAACTTCCCGCTGGGAACACCGAATGAACACTTGGCTGGGTTGAGCTTGATATCGTACCTACGTAGGTTGGCGAATGTTTCTGCCAAGTCAGTCAGCAGGTCGGAACCTTTGCGTGACTTGACTACGATATCGTCCATATATGCCTCCTCATTTCGACCGATCTGGTCAAGGAGGCATTTTTGGATCATGCGCATAAAAGTTGCTCCTGCATTCTTCAAACCGAATGGCATAGTGATGTAGCAGAAACACCCGAATGGGGTGATGAAGGCTGTTTTTAATTCATCTGGACCATACAGACGGATATGATGATAGCCCGAATAGGCATCAAGGAAGGATAAACGCTCGCAACCCGCAGTCGAATCGACAATTTGATCGATGCGGGGGAGCGGGAAGTGATCTTTCGGACAGACCTTATTGAGATGCTTGAAATCGATGCACATACGGAGAGACTTGTCCTTCTTGGGCACCATGACCACATTAGCGAGCCACTCGGAGTGGTGCTCCTCGCGAATGAAGTTGGCTGCCAAAAGTTTAGCCACCTCCTCTCCGATTGCCTTCCTCTTGTGCGCGGTGGACCGACGCTGGCGTTCTCGGACGGGCCGAGCAGCAGGATCCACATGCAGTCGGTGCTCAGCCAACTCCCTGGGTACACCTGGCATGTCAGCGGGCTTCCATGCGAAAATGTCCCAGTTCTCACGGAGGAATTGGATGAGCTCGGCTTCCTATTTTGGATCAAGGGTGGTGGAGATGTTCGTCGGGGCGGCGGTGTCGTCTGTCGGGTGGATGCTGACTTTCTTCGTGTCGCCCGCCGACTCGAACGCGGACTCGGAAGCTGTCTAGGCTAAAAGGTGGCAACCCGCTCGAGGCATTCGGACAAGCAATGTCCTGGCAATAGAACCAGGTCGATTGCCAGTTCCTAACTGACTCGGACAACTGGAGGGGGGGGTAGCTACTCTTCGTTTTCTTCTGGAAACCTAAACCCCCGCAGAGCTGGAGGAGATGGGTCTTATCGTCCGACTGGCTAAGCTTTTTGATGGTTTGGGATCTAGCGGAGAAGACGTACTTAAAGAGCCCCCAGTGAGGGGGACATCCAATAAAGCACTCGCAAAGGGTGTCGAATGCAGCAAGGTGGGCTATTGTGTTTGGAGGAAAATGATGGAGCTGCGCGCCGAAGTAGGTCATGATACCTTGGAAGAAGGGGTGGGGAGGCAAGGAGAAGCCCCTGAACACATGGTTGAGCAGCAGAACGCGCTCCCCCTCCTTCGGCGCCGGCTCCGTCTCGCCTTCCGGTAGCCTCCAGGACTTGTTGACGATCATGCCATGCTCCACTAACTCCAGCAAGTCATCCTGCGTCACCGAGGAGGGGAGGAAATCCCCCTGGA
Organism: Hordeum vulgare subsp. vulgare; assembly: GCF_904849725.1. Classification (NCBI taxonomy): domain Eukaryota; kingdom Viridiplantae; phylum Streptophyta; class Magnoliopsida; order Poales; family Poaceae; genus Hordeum; species Hordeum vulgare. The sequence continues at coordinate 520,982,401 of NC_058523.1, forward strand.
TCCAACCCGCCGGCAGCGCCCGCTGCCGCCGCTGGGTAGGAGCCGCCCCCTTCTTCTTCTTCTTCTGCAACTCAAGTTTGCTGGTCTGCCCCTTCGTCATGGCGAAGGCGACGGATCCGCGGAGGAGGAGGGGAAGGAGGAAGCTTGGGGCGTGCAGAGAGCTGCGGGAGGAGCGGGATTAATGCGAGGAAGATGAGCAGCGCAACACAGAATCCCGCCGGAGAGGCTTAAATAAGCTTCCGACTGGGTCACTAACAGGTGGACCCGAAATCTTATCTCCCCAACCGGCTGCTGTGATGTTAGTGGAGAAGATAAAGGCGCGGTAATCGAGGCGGCAAAACCTACTCGATGGCAATGTCGTCATCCCCCCTGAGCGCGCGGCAACCGAAATTTGAGGATCCCAGAAAATCCGGCGCTGTCAGTTTGACCAGTCACCTCGAAAGATTCCGCGGAAGCACTCGGTCTCTAACGGTTCGTTTCACCGATACCTTCACTTGGATCACTGGTTCAAAGGACAAAATGGATCGAGGCAAACAACGCCAAAGTCGCCTCCATACCAGTCGGATCCATACTCCAGACATCACTTCATCGTTCCAACCCCGATCCATTCGGGGACTAATGATGGGGTTATAGTCCCAGGATAGGTGTTGGGGAACGTCGCATGGGAAACAAAAATTTTCCTACGCGCACGAAGACCTATCATGGTGATGTCCATCTACGAGAGGGGATGAGTGATCTACGTACCCTTGTAGATCGTACAGCAGAAGCGTTAGTGAACGCGGTGTTGGGGAACGTCAAATGGGAAACAAAAATTTTCCTACGCGCACAAAGACCTATCATGGTGATGTCCATCTACGAGAGGGGATGAGTGATCTACGTACCCTTGTAGATCGTACAGCAGAAGCGTTAGAGAACGCGGTTGATGTAGTGGAGCGTCCTCACGTCCCTCGATCCGCCCCGCGAACAATCCCGCGATCAGTCCCACGATCTAGTACCGAACGGACGGCACCTCCACGTTCAGCACATGTACAGCTCGACGATGATCTTGGCCTTCTTGATCCAGCAAGAGAGACGGAGAGGTAGAAGAGTTCTCCGGCAGCGTGACGGCGCTCCGGAGGTTGGTGATGACCTTGTCTCAGCAGGGCTCCGCCCGAGCTCCGTAGAAACGCGATCTAGAGGAAAAACCGTGGAGGTATGTGGTCGGGCTGCCGTGGAAAAGTCGTCTCAAATCAGCCCTAAAACCTCTGTATATATAGGTGGGAGGGAGGGGGCCTTGCCTTGGGGTCCAAGGACCCTCAAGGGGGTCGGCCGAGCCAAGGGGGAGGACTCTCCCCCCCCCCCCAAACCGAGTTGGACTAGGTTTGGTGGGAGGGATTCCCCCTTCCTTCCCACCTCCTCCTTTTATCATCCTATATATCAATCTTCGTTTCCAGACCATTCCGGAAACCCTCGTGATGTCCGAGATCTCATCCGGGACTCCGAACAACATTCGGTAACCAACCATATAACTCAAATACGCATAAAACAACGTCGAACCTTAAGTTCGAGAACTATGTAGACATGACCCGAGAGACTCCTCGGTCAATATCCAATAGCGGGACCTGGATGCCCATATTGGATCCTACATATTCTACGAAGATCTTATCATTTGAACCTCAGTGCCAAGGATTCGTATAATCCCGTATGTCATTCCCTTTGTCCTTTGGTATGTTACTTGTCCGAGATTCGATCGTCAGTATCCGCATACCTATTTCAATCTCGTTTACCGGCAAGTCTCTTTACTCGTTCCGTAATACAAGATCCCGCAACTTACACTAAGTTACATTGCTTGCAAGGCTTGTGTGTGATGTTGTATTACCGAGTGGGCCCCGAGATACCTCTCCGTCACACGGAGTGACAAATCCCAGTCTTGATCCATACTAACTCAACTAACACCTTCGGAGATACCTGTAGAGCATCTTTATAGTCACCCAGTTACATTGCGACGTTTGATACACACAAAGCATTCCTCCGGTGTCAGTGAGTTATATGATCTCATGGTCATAGGAATAAATACTTGACACGCAGAAAACAGTAGCAACAAAATGACACGATCAACATGCTACGTCTATTAGTTTGGGTCTAGTCCATCACGTGATTCTCCCAATGACGTGATCCAGTTATAAAGCAACAACACCTTGTTCATAATCAAAAGACACTGACTATCATCGATCAACTGGCTAGCCAACTAGAGGCTTGCTAGGGACGGTGTTTTGTCTATGTATCCACACATGTAAATGAGTCTTCATTCAATACAATTATAGCACGGATAATAAACTATTATCTTGATACAGGAATTATAATAATAACTATATTTATTATTGCCTCTAGGGCATAATTCCAACACGCGGTTGATGTAGTGGAACGTCCTCACGTCCCTCGATCCGCCCCGCGAGCAATCCCGCGATCAGTCCTACGATCTAGTACCGAACGGACGGCACCTCCGCGTTCAGCACACGTACAGCTCGACGATGATCTCGGCCTTCTTGATCCAGCAAGACAGACGGAGAGGTAGAAGAGTTCTCCGGCAGCGTGACGGCGCTCCGGAGGTTGGTGATGACCTTTGTTGGGGAACGTCGCATGGGAAACAAAAATTTTCCTACGCGCACGAAGACCTATCATGGTGATGTCCATCTACGAGAGGGGATGAGTGATCTACGTACCCTTGTAGATCGTACAGCAGAAGCGATGTGAGATCGCGGTTGATGTAGTGGAACGTCCTCACGTCCCTCGATCCGCCCCGCGAACAATCCCGCGATCAGTCCCACGATCTAGTACCGAACGGACGGCACCTCCGCGTTCAACACACGTACAGCTCGACGATGATCTCGGCCTTCTTGATCCAGCAAGAGAGACGGAGAGGTAGAAGAGTTCTCCGGCAGCGTGACGGCGCTCCGGAGGTTGGTGATGATCTTGTCTCAGCAGGGCTCCGCCCGAGCTCCGCAGAAACACGATCTAGAGGAAAAACTATGGAGGTATGTGGTCGGGCAGCCGTGAGAAAGTCGTCTCAAATCTGCCCTAAAAGCCCCATATATATAGGAGGAGGGAGGGGGACCTTGCCTTGGAGTCCAAGGGACTCCAAGGGGGTCGGCCGAGCCAGGGGGGAGGACTCTCCCCCCCCAAACCGAGTCCTACTTGGTTTGGTGGGAGGGAGTCCTTCCCCCTTCCCACTTCCCCTCCTTTTTTTTTTCTTTCTTTGATTTTTTCTTCCTTGGCGCATAGGATTTGGTGGGCTGTCCCACCAGCCCACTAAGGGCTGGTGTGACCCCCCCAAATACCTATGGGCTTCCCCGGAGTGGGTTGCCCCCCTCCGGTGAACCCCCGGAACCCATTCGTCATTCCCGGTACATTCCCGGTAACTCCGAAAACCTTCCGGTAATCAAATGAGGTCATCCTATATATCAATCTTCGTTTCCGGACCATTCCGGAAACCCTCGTGACGTCCGTGATCTCATCCGGGACACCGAACAACATTCGGTAACCAACCATATGACTCAAATACGCATAAAACAACGTCGAACCTTAAGTGTGCAGACCCTGCGGGTTCGAGAACTATGTAGACATGACCCGAGAGACTCCTCGGTCAATATCCAATAGCGGGACCTGGATGCCCATATTGGATCCTACATTTTCTACGAAGATCTTATCGTTTGAAACTCAGTGCCAAGGATTCGTATAATCCCGTATGTCATTCCCTTTGTCCTTCGGTATGTTACTTGCCCGAGATTCGATCGTCAGTATCCGCATACCTATTTCAATCTCGTTTACCGGCAAGTCTCTTTACTCGTTCCGTAATACAAGATCCCGCAACTTACACTAAGTTACATTGCTTGCAAGGCTTGTGTGTGATGTTGTATTACCGAGTGGGCCCCAAGATACCTCTCCGTCACACGGAGTGACAAATCCCAGTCTTGATCCATACTAACTCAACTAACACCTTCGGAGATACCTGTAGAGCATCTTTATAGTCACCCAGTTACGTTGCGACGTTTGATACACAAAAAGCATTCCTTCGGTGTCAGTGAGTTATATGATCTCATGGTCATAGGAATAAATACTTGACACGCAGAAAACAGTAGCAACAAAATGACACGATCAACATCCTACGTCTATTAGTTTGGGTCTAGTCCATCACGTGATTCTCCTAATGACGTGATCCAATCATCAAGCAACAACACCTTGTTCATAAACAGAAGACACTGACTATCTTTGATCAACTGGCTAGCCAACTAGAGGCTTGCTAGGGACGGTGTTTTTGTCTATGTATCCACACATGTAAATGAGTCTTCATTCAATACAATTATAGCATGGATAATAAACGATTATCTTGATACAGGAATTATAATAATAATTATATTTATTATTGCCTCTAGGGCATAATTCCAACAGTCTCCCACTTGCACTAGAGTCAATAATCTAGCCCTCACATCATCATGTGAATTACATTGTAATAAATCTAAGACCCATACAGTTCTGGTGTTGATCATGTTTTGGCTGTGGAAGAGGTTTAGTCAGCGGGTATGCTACATTCAGATCCGTGTGCACTTTGCATATATTCACGTCCTCTCCCTCGACGTAGTCGCGGATGAGGTTGAAGCGTCGTTTGATATGTCTGGTCTTCTTGTGAAACCGTGGTTCCTTTGCTAAGGCAATGGCACCCGTGTTGTCACAGAACAAGGTTATTGGATTCAGTGCGCTTGGCACCACTCCAAGATCCGTCATGATTTGCTTCATCCAGACACCCTCCTTAGCCGCCTCCGAGGCAGCCATGTACTCCGCTTCACATGTAGAATCTGCTACGACGCTTTGCTTGGAACTGCACCAGCTTACCGCACCCCTATTAAGAATAAATACGTATCCGGTTTGCGACTTAGAGTCGTCCGGATCTGTGTCAAAGCTTGCATCGACGTAACCTTTTACGGCGAGCTCTTCGTCACCTCCATACACGAGAAACATCTCCTTAGTCCTTTTCAGGTACTTCAGGATATTCTTGACCGCTGTCCAGTGATCCACTCCTGGATTACTCTGGAACCTACCTGCCATACTTATGGTCAGGCTAACATCCGGTCTAGTGCACAGCATTGCATACATGATAGAACCTATGGCTGAAGCATAGGGGACGGAGCGCATATGCTCTCTATCTTCATCAGTTGCTGGGCACTGAGTCTTACTCAATCTCGTACCTTGTAAAACTGGCAAGAACCCTTTCTTGGACTGTTCCATTTTGAACCTCTTCAAAACTTTATCAAGGAATGTGCTTTGTGAAAGTCCTATCAGGCGTTTTGATCTATCCCTATAGATCTTAATGCCTAGAATGTAAGCACTTCTCCTAGGTCCTTCATAGAGAAACTCTTATTTAAGTAATCATTTATGCTCTCTAAAAACTCCACGTTGTTTCCAATCAGCAACATGTCATCCACATATAATATTAGAAACGCCACAGAGCTCCCACTCACTTTCTTGTAAATACAAGATTCTCCAACCACTTGTATAAACCCAAATGCTTTGATCACCTCATCAAAGCGTTTGTTCCAACTCCGAGATGCTTGCACCAGTCCATAAATGGATCGCTGGAGCTTGCACACCTTGTCAGCATTTTTAGGATCAACAAAACCTTCGGGTTGCATCATATACAACTCTTCCTTAAGGAAACCGTTAAGGAACGCCGTTTTGACATCCATCTGCCAGATCTCATAATCGAAAAATGCAGCTATTGCTAACATGATTCTGACGGACTTAAGCATCGCTACGGGTGAGAATGTCTCATCGTAGTCAACTCCTGGAACTTGTGAAAAACCCTTTGCCACAAGTCGAGCTTTATAAACGGTCACATTACCGTCAGCGTCCGTCTTCTTCTTAAAGATCCATTTGTTTTGAATAGCCTTGCGGCCCTCAGGTGGTATCTCCAAAGTCCACACTTTGTTCTCATACATGGATCCTATCTCGGATTTCATGGCTTCTAGCCATTTGTTGGAATCTGGGCCCACCATTGCTTCTTCATAATTTGCAGGTTCATTGTTGTCTAACAACATGATTGATAAGACAGGATTACCGTACCACTCTGGAGCAGCGCGTGCTCTCCTCGACCTGCGTGGTTCAATAGAAACTTGAACTGGAGTTTCATGATCATCATCATTAACTTCCTCCTCAGCCGGCGTCGCAACGACAGAGGTTTCCCCTTGCCCTGCGCCACCATCCAGAGGGATGAGAGGTTCGACAACCTCGTCAAGTTCTATCTTCCTCCCACTCAATTCTCTCGAGAGAAACTCCTTCTCGAGAAAAGCTCCGTTTTTAGCAACAAACACTTTGCCCTCGGATTTGAGATAGAAGGTGTACCCAACTGTCTCTTTTGGGTAACCTATGAAGACGCACTTTTCCGCTTTGGGTTCCAGCTTTTCAGGCTGAAGCTTTTTGACATAAGCATCACATCCCCAAACTTTAAGAAACGACAACTTTGGCCTTTTGCCATACCACTGTTCGTATGGTGTCGTCTCAACGGATTTTGATGGTGCCCAATTTAAAGTGAATGCAGCTGTTTCTAATGCATAACCCCAAAACGATAACGGCAAATCAGTAAGAGACATCATAGATCGCACCATCTCTAATAGAGTACGATTACGACGTTCGGACACACCATTACGCTGTGGTGTTCCAGGCGGTGTTAACTGTGAAACAATTCAACATTGTCTTAAGTGAGTACCAAACTCGAAACTCAGATATTCACCCCCACGATCAGACCGTAGGAACTTGATCTTCTTGTTACGATGATTTTCCACTTCACTCTGAAATTGCTTGAACTTTTCAAATGTTTCAGACTTGTGCTTCATCAAGTAGACATAACCGTATCTACTCAAATCGTCAGTGAAGGTGAGAAAATAACGATATCCGCCGCGTGCCTCCACGCTCATTGGACCACACACATCGGTATGTATGATTTCCAATAAGTCACTTGCACGCTCCATTGTTCCGGAGAACGGAGTCTTATTCATCTTGCCCATGAGGCATGGTTCGCACGTGTCAAGTGAATCAAAGTCAAGTAACTCCAAAAGTCCATCAGCATGGAGTTTCTTCATGCGCTTTACACCAATATGACCTAAGCGGCAGTGCCACAAAAATATGGCGCTATCATTGTTAACTCTAACTCTTTTGGTCTCAATGTTATGTATATGCGTATCGCTATCAAGATTCAATATGAACAATCCTCTCACATTAGGTGCATGACCATAAAAGATGTTACTCATAAAAATAGAACAACCATTATTCTCTGACTTAAAAGAGTAACCGTCTCGCAATAAACAAGATCCAGATATAATGTTCATGCTCAACGCAGGCACTAAATAACAATGATTTAAGTTCATCACTAATCCTGATGGTAACTGAAGTGACACTGTGCCGACGGCGATTGCATAAACCTTGGAACCATTTCCTACGTGCATCGTCACTTCATCTTTCGCCAGCCTTCGTCTATTCCGCAGTTCCTGTTTCGAGTTGCAAATATGAGCAACAGAACCGGTATCGAATACCCAGGCACTACTACGAGAGCCGGTTAAGTACACATCAATAACATGTATATCAAATATACCTGATTTTTCTTTGGCCGCCTTCTTATCTGCCAGATACTTGGGGCAATTGCGCTTCCAGTGACCCATACCCTTGCAATAGTAACACTCCGTTTCAGGCTTAGGTCGAGCTTTGGGTTTCTTCGTCGGATTGGCAACAGGCTTGCCGCTCTTCTTCGAATTTCCCTTCTTGCCTTTGCCGTTTCTCTTGAAACTAGTGGTCTTATTCACCATCAACACTTGATGCTCTTTACGGAGTTCAGACTCTGCGACTTTCAGCATCGCAAACAACTCGCCGGGAGACTTGTTCATCCCTTGCATGTTGTAGTTCAACACAAAGCCTTTATAGCTTGGCGGCAGTGATTGAAGGATTCTGTCAGTGATAGCTTCTTGCGGGAGTTCAATCCCCAGCTTAGCTAGACGGTTTGAGTACCCACACATTTTGAGCACATGTTCACTAACAAACGAGTTTTCCTCCATCTTGCAAGCATAGAATTTATCGAAGGTCTCATACCTCTCGATCCGGGCATTCTTCTGAAAGATAAACTTCAACTCCTGGAACATCTCAAATGCTCCATGACGCTCAAAGCGACGTTGAAGTCCCGGTTCTAAGCCATACAAGACTGCACATTGAACTATTGAGTAGTCCTCCTTACGTGCTAACCAAGCGTTCTTAACATCCTGATCAGCCGTAGCGGGTGGTTCATCTCCTAGCGCAGCATTAAGAACATAATCCTTCTTCCCAGCTTGTAAGATTAGCTTAAGATTACGAGCCCAGTCTACAAAGTTGCTTCCATCATCTTTCAACTTAGCTTTCTCTAGGAACGTATTAAAATTCAGGATGACTGTCGCGTGAGCCATGATCTACAACACAAATATATTCAAAGTGGACTTTAGACTATGTTCAAGATAATTATAGTTTAACTTAATCAAATTATTTGCTAAACTCCCACTCAAAAAGTACATCTCTCTAGTCATTTGAGTGGTTCATGATCCACTTACACTAGCTCAAGTCCGATCATCACGTGAGTTGAGTATAGTTTCAGTGGTAAGCATCCCTATGCTAATCATATCATCTATATGATTCATGATCGACCTTTCCGTCTCATGTGTTCCGAGGCCATGTCTGCACATGCTAGGCTCGTCAAGCTTAACCCGAGTGTTCCGCGTGCGCAACTGTTTTGCACCCGTTGTATGTGAACGTTGAGTCTATCACACCCGATCATCACGTGGTGTCTCGAAACGACGAACTGTAGCAACGGTGCACAGTCGGGGAGAACACAATTTCGTCTTGAAATTTTAGTGAGAGATCACCTCATAATGCTACCGTCGTTCTAAGAAAAATAAGGTGCATAAAAGGATTAACATCACATGCAATTCATAAGTGACATGATATGGCCATCATCAACGTGCTTCTTGATCTCCATCACCAAATCACCGGCACGATCTTCTTGTCACCGGCGCCACGCCATGATCTCCATCAACGTGTTTCCATCGGGGTTGTCATGCTACTCACGCTATTACTACTAAAGCTACATCCTAGCAAAATAGTAAACGCATCTGCAAGCACAAACGTTAGTATAAAGACAACCATATGGCTCCTGCCGGTTGCCGTACCATCGACGTGCAAGTCGATATTTTCTATTACAACATGATCATCTCATACATCCAATATATCACATCACATCGTTGGCCATATCACATCACAAGCATACCCTGCAAAAACAAGTTAGACGTCCTCTAATTTTGTTGTTGCATGTTTTACGTGGTGACCAAGGGTATCTAGTAGGATCGCATCTTACTTACGCAAACACCACAATGGAGATATATGAGTTGCTATTTAACCTCATCCAAGGACCTCCTCGGTCAAATCCGATTCAACTAAAGTTGGAGAAACCGACACTTGCCAGTCATCTTTGAGCAACGGGGTTACTCGTAACGATGAAACCAGTCTCTCGTAAGCGTAGGAGTAATGTCGGTCCAAGCCGCTTCAATCCAACAATACCGCGGAATCAAGAAAAGACTAAGGAGGGCAGAAAAACGCACATCACCGCCCACAAAAACTTTTGTGTTCTACTCGAGAAGACATCTACGCATGAACCTAGCTCATGATGCCACTGTTGGGGAACGTCGCATGGGAAAAAAAAATCCTACGCGCACGAAGACCTATCATGGTGATGTCCATCTACGAGAGGGGATGAGTGATCTACGTACCCTTGTAGATCGTACAGCAAAAGCGTTAGTGAACGCGGTTGATGTAGTGGAACGTCCTCACGTCCCTCGATCCGCCCCGCGAACAATCCCGCGATCAGTCCCACGATCTAGTATCGAACGGACGGCACCTCCACGTTCAGCACACGTACAGCTCGACGATGATCTCGGCCTTCTTGATCCAGCAAGAGAGACGGAGAGGTAGAAGAGTTCTCCGGCAGCGTGACGGCGCTCCAGAGGTTGGTGATGACCTTGTCTCAGCAGGGCTCCGCCCGAGCTCTGCAGAAACGCGATCTAGAGGAAAAACCGTGGAGGTCTGTGGTCGGCCTGCCGTGGAAAAGTCGTCTCAAATCAGCCCCAATACCTCCGTATCTATAGGTGGGAGGGAGGGGACCTTGCCTTGGGGCTCAAGGAGCCCCAAGGGGGTCGGCCGAGTCCAAGGGGGGAAGGCTCCCCCCCCCCCCCCCCGCAAACCGAGTTGGACTTGGTTTGGTGGGTGGGAGTCCTTCCCTTCCTTCCCACCTCCCTTTTTTTTTCTTTCTCTTTGATTTTCCTTTGTATGGCGCATAGGGCCCTTTTGGGCTGTCCCACCAGCCCACTAAGGGCTGGTGTGCGACCCTTATGGCCTATGGGCTTCCCCGGGGTGGGTTGCCCCCCCCCCCCCCGGTGAACTCCCGGAACCCATTCGTCATTCCCGGTACATTCCCGGTAACTCCGAAAACCTCCCGGTAATCAAATGAGGTCATCCTATATATCAATCTTCGTTTTCGGACTATTCCGGAAACACTCGTGACGTCAGTGATCTCATCCGTGACTCCGAACAACATTCGGTAACCAACCATATAACTCAAATACGCATAAAACAACGTCGAACCTTAAGTGTGCAGACCCTGCGGGTTCGAGAACTATGTAGACATGACCCGAGAGACTCCTCGGTCAATATCCAATAGCGGGACCTGGATGCCCATATTGGATCCTACATATTCTACGAAGATCTTATCGTTTGAACCTCAGTGCCAAGGATTCATATAATCCCGTATGTCATTCCCTTTGTCCTTCGGTATGTTACTTGCCCGAGATTCGATCGTCAGTATCCGTATACCTATTTCAATCTCGTTTACCGGCAAGTCTCTTTACTCGTTCCGTAATACAAGATCCCGCAACTTACACTAAGTTACATTGCTTGCAAGGCTTGTGTGTGATGTTGTATTACCGAGTGGGCCCCGAGATACCTCTCCGTCACACGGAGTGACAAATCCCAGTCTTGATCCATACTAACTCAACTAACACCTTCGGAGATACGTGTAGAGCATCTTTATAGTCACCCAGTTACGTTGCGACGTTTGATACACACAAAGCATTCCTCCGGTGTCAGTGAGTTATATGATCTCATGGTCATAGGAATAAATACTTGACACGCAGAAAACAGTAGCAACAAAATGACATGATCAACATGCTACGTCTATTAGTTTGGGCTAGTCCATCACGTGATTCTCCTAATGACGTGATCCAGTCATCAAGCAACAACACCTTGTTCATAAACAGAAGACACTGACTATCTTTGATCAACTGGCTAGCCAACTAGAGGCTTGCTAGGGACGGTGTTTTTGTCTATGTATCCACACATGTAAATGAGTCTTCATTCAATACAATTATAGCATGGATAATAAACGATTATCTTGATACAGGAATTATAATAATAACTATATTTATTATTGCCTCTAGGGCATAATTCCAACAATAGGGTCATAGACCTACCCTATAGGTCTTACCCAAGGACTACCCTTCATAGAGGACGAGGCCTTTGGACAGTTCCGACTGAACTAAGGACTCCCCCATCATCCAGTCGGTGACGAGCACTCGGAGCATATTTAACGTACCGACTGGATTCCACTATGTACATCGTAATCTCCCAGGAGGGCAACGGTCATACGTTTTCATACACCATTATTAACATTTAAGGCTTACGTTACCTGTAACGTAGGCATTTATTCGCCACTATTCCACCCCTGTCCACCGGGCCATTATGAAGGGCAGCGCACTCTATATAAACCGCCCTTCTCCACTGGTGCGGGGGTTGGTTTTTACTGTAATCCTATATTCCACTCGACACTAAGCTCCCAAGAGCACTGAGACGTAGGGCTTTTACCTCCACCGTAGAGGGGCCTGAACTCATACATCCTCGCCGTAGCTAAGGCTCTGTCCATCCTTTCGTACCATACACTTCTACTGTCAGACTTATACCCACGACAATCGCTGATAGTGTAACACGCACCGACCGACGCAAGCATCCTCCTCTTTAAGATGTCTCTCCTTGCCATATCATGTCATTCTTTGGTAATGTTGTCCATGTCATTGTGGTTCAATGTCATGATCGTATTCTCTTCGAAAAGAAGCTTGGACATGGCTTTGTTCTCAGCGGCACGTGCTCTTCTCTCCTCAATGACCGTCTTGCGCAACCCCTCGTCCTTGAGCAATTGCCACTTCTCTTGCTTCTCCCGTGCCTTCTTCTTGGCCAACTCTTTCCTTGGCTCCAATGTCTTCACTAACATCAACTCATTTGGTTGCACCATGCATCTATCTTGTCCCGCAAGGTCAATGCTTCGTGTTCCCTCTTGATCTTCTCCATTGTCTTCTTGTCACCATCGGGCTTGCTCAAATTTCTTGGGCCATCATCATATTCATCTTCATCCATGTTCATAAGTGAACCTCTCTTCGATGGGGATTCTTTGTCAATCAACTTCCACTTGTCGCACTCTTTGAGCATATTCCAACAATGCTCTAGTTTAAATTTTTTGTCTTTCGATGCTTCCATGTCTTTGTATCTTTGTTGGGCATTTTTGTCCTACACAATTAAAACAAAGTCAAATAATGCAATCAGATCATATGATGCAAATGATGTCCACAACTTGGGACATGAAAACGAACTGATATAGTCGGATTTCATGGTTTCACTTGGAGGTGCATTGCGAACTTGTTTCAAGCAAGCTGCCCAACGGCTACAAATCGGCTTGATCACGTCCCAGCGACCTTGGAGTGACCGAAAGGTCCATGGTCTTCTATTGGATGCTTGGCCATCATGCGGAAGTATTGATCTTCCATTCTTTGCCAATATCTCTTGGAGGTTTGAGACGTACCCGTGCAAGCATCCACAGGCACCGCACTCCAAGCCTTGATGAAGATTTGATCTTCCAAGATCGTGTAGATCTTCGATCTCACGCTTGTTTTTTGCTTGCACTCGGTCATACGCCCCCTCATCTACCTCCTCCACTTCATCTTCACCACCGTGATCATCCACACCATCCTCCATTTAATTGTAATCGAAATCAGCAAACGGGGCTCGATCGATGTTGACGGTATTAGTGTCCAACAAGTTCACGAAGTCGGCAGTGGCATTATTCGAACCACCGCTACATTGAGTTACATCAAGTCACAAGCTACCACAATGGCGAAAAGCGAAGCAAAAAACAAGGGATCGAAGATGCATACCTTCCGGCCATTTCATCGAACACCTCGCCTGCACTGGAAGCAGTGCCGAACATCTCGCCGGGGCGGAGGGAGAGGAGGAAGGCGTCTGCCTTTTCCTAGGAACCTTCTTCCGCTTCACACCCGAAACCTTGCTCACCTTCTCCGCCGGCGGCCGGGCAGATCGCGCAGGGGCGACGGCGCCCGACGCGCGTGCCTTTCCGGCGGGGGCAGCCGGGTTGCCGCCCTGCACGACAATGTTGCCCTACCGCTTGCGGGCAGGAGCGTTGTTGCCTTCGGCAACAGTGGGGGGACATGGCTGGCGACGAGACCCGACAGAGGGGATTGCGTGTGCGCGACCTCCATGGTGACGGGGACAGATGGGAGGCTTCCATGATGGCGAAGAATGGTGGGGAAGATGGACCGAAGCGCGCGGTCGCGGGGCAATGGCGGCTGAGGAGGGGGAGCGGGAAAGGCCGTGCGGAAATTTCCCTCGCGCCAAATCTCGCTACGGATAGGGGCGAGCTTGGGTCGACCTCCCAGCCCATGAATCTAAAGGTTGAGGATGAACTTTTACCTCGCTCTGCAAAAACTTTTACGGGTCGGACGCGTTTGCGGGGTCTGCTTGGACAGAATTTTCCGCGTCGACCCGTATTTTAACGGTTATTTTGCGGGCCGCAGCACTATACGAGGTGTGCTAGAGATGCTCTCAGACACCTCCCGTGGTATGGTGTTGTTTTTGGTCTGTGGCCAAGTTTACCATGCCAAAACTTAGGACCTATTCGGCAACGGACCGCTCCAGCCACTCCACTCCCTCGGAGCTGGAAATGAGGAGTGACACAATGCCCGCTCCGCAGAAATGAACTACGCGCTGCACCGCTCCACTGCGGAGTTGCGAGCCGGAGTATTTCCGAACGGGCTCTTAGTTAGCCAAAATTTTGATTGAGTTTTTCCTTGTCGCGAGTTGCTAACGTTGGGTAAAAGCATGAAATAGAGTCGCCATTGGTTCGCCACAAAACTGGTATCATCGAAACAAGGATCATGTTTTGTTCATGAACTCAATAGGGTATTATAAACAATAGGTAAAATATGATCAAACTTCATAGGGAGAATAGTCGAGACATGCAAATTGTTGAAACTAGTCATGCAATTAAGATCATAATCAACAAGCACCATGTCCATGTTTTACCGGGAGGGGCCACCCACCCGGGAGAGGATCTAATAGGCCCATGGGTGGCGCACCAGCTCTTATTGGGCTGGTGAGACCAGCCCAATAGGGCTATTTCGGTTGAAGCAAAAACAAAGGAAAAGAAAGAAAAAAAGGAGAGGAGGTTGACAAGAAGGAAAGGACTCCTCCACCAAACCGAATTGGAGGAGGAGACCTTCCTCCTTGCTTCGGACGAACCCTCCTACTTGGAGTAGGTGGCAAGGCAAGCCTCCCCTTGGTTCCTCCTATATATAGTAGAGGATTTTAGGGTTTTTGCAACTCAAGACTTTGTGCAAACCTCTCTCCATCCACTACTTCGTGACACCTCGTAACTAGATCGGTTCGGCACGGCGAAGCCCTGCCGGAGTAGCTCCACCATCATCACCGCCACGCCGTCGTGTTACCGGAGAATTCAGCTACCTCTTCGTCTTTCTTGCTGGATCAAGAAGGCGGAGATCGTCATCGAGCTGTACGTGTGCTGAACGCGGAGGTGCCGTCCATTCGGTGCTAGATCGGGACGGATCGTGGGACGACGGCGATTTGAATCGCGGAAACGTTCAACTACATCAACCGCCTTACTTAACGCTTCCCGCTTAGCGATCTATAAGGGTATGTAGACCCGATCTCCCTCTCGTAGATGATCATCACCATGATAGTTCTTCGTGTGCGTAGGAAACTTTTTTGTTTCCCATGCAACGCCCCCCCCCCCCCCCCCGCGCAAACACACAAACACACACACACACCATAAAGGCCTCTACTATATGTTCATCTCCCACTCACGACACAAAATGTTCAAATCATTTTCCACTCACGACACAAAATGTTCAAATCATTTTCTTGCATGCCAAAAAGTTTGGCGCGGCTCGGCTCATTTCCCCAACATTAAATGGCTAGGCGCAATAATTCAAACAACTAATTTGTGCTTTAATAAAATCATTAATTAAGAAGTATTCCTCACAAAGATCACTCTTATCTTGTCAGGTTGGGACGAGAGGCGCGTTGCATGTTTGCCATATCTCGCAACCTGAGAGTTTTCCCTTTTTTGTAGAGTTCATTCAAAACATTTTATCTTTTCATCTGTGCATTCAAATCTTGAACCATTTTCACCGTTGGATCTCTCGTGTCGATGTTGTAGAAACTAAATCTCATGTTGATAGGTTTTAAAGAGTTAGACATAGAAAACGAACCGGAAGCACTTTTTTCCCTTTACGAAGAGGCACACATTTCCCCCTTTTTTAGAGGCACCGTCGTGTTTCTCGCCGAAGCAAATCTATGCCTTCACTAGTAAATCTCTGCCTCTCCTGAAGAAGAAAAAAAAAGAAACACATTTTTTCAAGAGACATGATCCTGCCTTTCAGGGAAGGAAATCTGTGCCTTCACAAGAAGTAAATTTATGCCTTTCGGGGAACGAAAAGAAAAAAGAAAACATAATTTTTCCCTTTCTGAGAGGTATGACCTCCCTCTCGGGGAAGCAAATCCGTGCCTCTGCGGAAGGAGAAAAACATGTTTTTTCCCTTTTCCAGAAGCATGACCGTGTCTTTCGCGAAAGCAAATCTGTGCCTTCAAGTGAAGTAAATCAGTGCCTCTTGATAAGGGAAAAATCATTTCGGCGAGAGGCATGATCGTGCCTCTCGAAAGAAAGTCGTGCCTCTACGAGAAGTAAAATATATACCTCTCATGATAAAAAATATATTTTATTTGTCTTTCTGAGAGGCACAACCAAGCCTTCACAAGAAAAAAAATCTGCGTTTCTCGCAAAAGAAAACACACATGCTTTTTTCAAGATCATCCAAAAACAAAAATACGTACATAAAAGTAGAAAAAACGAAATCCGAAAGAAGAATTCAAAGCACAACATGTGATGACGGCTAAGAGCACACCAAGAAACACACTCCTAACCTACCCCGATTTTTTTTTAGAAAAGGAGGTTAAGACCCCGGCCTGTGCATCAATCGATGCATTCAGCCATTTTTATTAGTTATTCAACAAAATCTGATAAGAACATACATCAAACCACCCGAAGCCCCCTCTCACACCTACAAATCGTGATAAGGTGGAGTGCTCTCACTCCCCATATCTAAATTCGGTGTTGTCTCCGATCCATCCACATGACGTATCGGAACTCACAGCCGGTGCAGCGGACCTAAAGCGTACACCACATGCACACGTTTTAGAAGCCGCCATCATCATCGAACCGTTGGACCATCTTCAAGAGAGAGATCCGCATAATCCTTGCCAGTCCGGCCATCCGTCAACGCCACCACGGCGCCCAACGGCACCACCTCCCTGCGCTCGTCCATCGAGACGTGAGACTCGGTAAGATCTGTCGTGCGTAGCACCTGCCGACCAGGCATGACAAAGCGTAGCACCTGTCGGCCAGGCATGACCTGACATCACCAACGAAGCTCCGTGCAGGACGAAGACGCTCCACCTCCTGCCTCCTTCTTCCAGCGCTGCTCCACAAACGATGCTCCATGGAGAGGAACGACACCGCAATGCCGCCATCGTCCGATCTGGAAAACCAGATCCTAGTGTTTCCCCCGGAGTAGCACGAGTGGATCAACAGTAGTTACAAAACGAAGCCTTCATCAAGGTAACGGTGCAGAAGCCGCCATCGTCCGCCGTCGGCTCGGTTTTCATCGGCAACCATGTCTCCCCACCATCAGGCCCGTCATCCCCGGCGGAGGGGACGCCGCCACCACCATGGTCCCGGGTTAGCCGTCGCCGTTGGCACCGCCAAGACCGGATTAGATCCTGTCAGCAAGAACCAGGAGAAGGCACCTGGAAACGGTCGCTGGCACAGTGGATCGGGTCGGATTGGCTACCACCGCTATACCGTCGCGCACAGGAAGACGTCCAGCAGTACCAGGCGACACCGCGCGCCACCGGCCGGAGCCACCGCCCCGGGAGCCGAAGTCGCCGCCCCGGGAGCCGCCGCCGTCCAGGCCGTAGATCCCCGCCGCCACCTGGAGCCGCCGCCGCCCCGGGAGCCGAAGCCGCCGCCGCCGGTAGCCGCCGCCCCGGGAGCCGCCGCCGTCCAGGCGCTAGATCTCCGCCGCCCCGGGAACCACCGCCGTCCAAGCGGTAGATCCCCGCCGCCACCTTCATCAAGGCCACACGCCAGTGTCGTGGCACCCTCTGGCAGCGGCGGAGGGGAGGGAGAGAGGGGGGGAAACGCGGCGGCGGTGCTAGGGTTGCCCCCGAGTCGCCGGGGGGGGGGGGGGGGGCGTAATGTGTTCTCACGCTCCCATCCTAACCCACCCCAAATGACCTTTGAAGGGGCTTGCGAAGGAATACTCTTCAGTTAGTTGCTCTAGTATTTTTAGATGTTAATGCATTTTTACAAACTTTGTCAAACTTAAATAAATTTGACTTGAAACAAACTCAGAACTTCAATTGATTGGGTTTTCGCGCGACCAGATTTGCGGATCGAATGGAATCCAGCTTCAAACTTTCAGCTAGCTAGGTAGCTAACGTAAGAATGGAACCGCTCGCTCACGCCAGGTCTAGTTCAGAGCTGTTCCGGTCCGAGCTTCCCGTCGAGCCGTCGCCATCTAGGCTATCAAGCATTCAAGCTTAGGCATTTTAACGGACTTTATGGGTTTATATATCTCTTTGCTAGGTAGCTCTACTGTTTGGCTTGCCTGTTCATGAATGATGGGGGGTCATGCAGAGGCATGGCCGGCCGCAAGTGGGCGCTTGTCGCCTGCGCCGTCGCGTCCGTCGGTCCTCGGTCGGCGTCACGAACGGGATCACACAAATACCATCGTCGGAGTACGTGCGCCGACGGTACTTGCGGCGGACACTTAGTGGCCGAGCAAAGCAGTGAGCTCGGCTGGCCGGCCGGAGAGAAGGGCTGTCGGCTGGCTTTGCTTGCAAGTCTCTGGACGGTAAAAGCTGTGCACGCGTGCATGGCTATTTTATATTGGCCGGTGGATTTTCTCTGGAATCCGCTTTGGTCATGAGCCCTGCCAATTTTCCACGCGCGCATGACCCACCCAGTTGATCAAGTGACCGAGCAAGACAAACGTACGTGCAGATTTGATTTGCAGCACGATATCGGATCAGAGATCAGCGTGCGCAGGAGTCAAAGATTCAGATCACGGGCTCCTGGCTGGTAGCTAGCATGCAAAAGTGGCGCCATCTGCACGAGTACTACGTACTCCGGGAAGAGGCCAGGCGAGGAATGCAATGGACGGACGGACTTGATCATTTGCAACTTGGGCGATGGCTAGCTCAAGTGGGCACTGACATTATAATCCACTGCGAGAAAACAAAGAGGAAGATCTAACGACGACGCCGGGAAGATCTTCCCTTGGAATAATCCACGGCAAGGTAGCCGGGGAGATCGCAGACGAAAGAGATCGAGATCGACGAGATAACCATGCATTGTTCACGGCACGCTGACGAACAGTATACATCGATGACTAAAGCAAGGCGATGCCCTCGTCGATCGGTCGCGGAGCAGCAGCAGGCGTGCGTGAGGCCACACGTACGTACAGTCCGACAGCGAAACCAGATGAAGAACGACAAAAGGTTTCCGGCCATGGGTGGAGACCTGGCCCGAAGAATATATCCGCACGTATTCGATCCCTACGTAGCTACGCCTTTCAGTTGCATGCGGGCCAAATATGAAACTCGCACGTGAGATTTCTCGGATTGTGATCTACTTTAGTCCTGGAAAAACTTTTGCAAACGGCCTGGAATCCAAATTTAATCCTTCCTGCTGGGCTGCTGCCGGTGTCCTTCCCAGATTGCACACACAAACCTTAATCGGCCAACGTAAAGTACAAGGAATTTCTTTTCCTCCTGTTTCTATAACAGATCGCTTTATGAAAGTGGAATGCTTGATGCGATTCCCTGCAGATAAGATCGTTCCTCTTGTGAACAAGCGCAGCAGCTTCGTCTAATATATATTGTTATCCCCTGTGGCAAATACTAACACTTGCAAGTTATACTAGTGGCCGAATAACTTTGGCTAATATTTGCATATGTGCTCCTGTTAACTTCTTGAGGGAATTCCATGGTAGGTATCGAGAAAGTAATTCCAGGGGTGGACGTGATCGGATCATGAGAGGTTATTACGCTACATGCTTAGATTCGTTATCAGATGACCACTTTGTTAGCCGCGCAAATTTCTTGGCGCGCACACACGCCTGCAACTTTTCAGCCGGCCATGACAAACTAGGGCTCATCAGGAATGGGAATCTGAAGGCGTGGCAATTGTAACCTCACAAAACGTTTAAAATGGGATCCCAACGAAACCGAACGAGCTTGATGTGTCTAGCAAGATATACGTATCTGTGGCCAATCTCATCATCTTATCCATGCACCAACCAGCCTAACTCTCTCGACGTCTCTCCTTTTTGAGAAATCAATGGTCGCCTCCGATGTCTGTGTGAGTCATGTGCAAGTCATCGGACGTATAAGAAGAAAAATAAAAGATGTGGCTGAACGAACGAAAAATAGGTGCTTAAAACAGACATGTCCAATCATTGATCGGCCGCGTCCACAAATGTTCATAAACGATCATATTTGATAAGTACTGCTCTCATACTACAATCTCGATCCATCGTCCAGGAAAGCTGGAAGAGAGACGGCCAAGGAGAGAAGAGCCGACTAAAAAAAATCAAGAGGAGAGGAGATCGGGTAGATAGAGGATCTCCGACCCATGCGTCGATCCCATGCAGTAGGCCAGTTCCCCCTCCAATAATGTATCCAAGTACAAAGGGTTACAGGGGATTTACAGGTTGGTTAGTTTTGGTTGAAGTTTAAAGGGTGAAAGGGCACACCCCATATAAATCAGGGAGGGAATGGTTAGTTGGCATCAAAGTATTCTAGTCAACCTGTAATTGCATGTAATCTTTAGTACGTTTAGCATTTTTGGTTCCCCTTCCGCCAGGACGGGACGCAGCTGTAGCTCCACAGTGACGCCACACCCTGTCGCCCGTGCACACGCGAAGGCCGTCGGTCGTGTGATCCAAGAAAATCGGACCCATCAATGAGCGAGCGAGATTACGACTGTACGGTGTATGATTGATACGGTGTCCTTTTGTCACTTAGCACTGATACTGTAGCGTTCATGTGCACGACGGGCGGCCATGCGTACTGCATCTGCATGTGCGTGTAGATATGTACAGCTTGGTTCCAGTGCTCCAGTGGAAACGTGAGATTCACAGTCGAACACACAGGGGTTGCTTTTTTTTTTTTTCAAGGCCAGTTTAAACACTGGAATTTTACCCACGACACAGCACTCGTTCTACTCGACGGTAAAGACTTGGCTTTAATCTTCTATTCGCTCCGTTTCAAAATAAATGACTTTACTTTATACTAACTTTATTAAAAAGTTAGTATAAATTAAAGTCATTTATTTTAGAACGGAGAAGTATTATAAATGATCATGATGCATCAATCAACAGGTTTTAAAAAGTTGCAGCGCAGCACTTGCCTGCCGGCTTGATTTGGCCCGATCGATCAACGTCCACCTGATGGACATGATTTCGTCGCTTCGAGCAATAGTTAGCACACCGGACCACCCAAATTATCAATCAGGACATGATCGATCAAGGAGGGTGGGATGAATTATTGGTGCTTCAGCCGAGCACCCACCCATGTGGGTTCACGGATGGGCATGACGATCATGACGTTTCTATCTCTTTTTTTTTTTTTTCTGTTTTTGGTTCCGGGCAACGATCATGGGCACGCCTATTGGGAATATCATATTTAGCGCCACATCCGTTGGTTATAGGCAAATTTTATTAACCGACGGCTGCTGCGCTTCTGCGATGGGCCGGCCCATCTAGATATCTTGTAAGTGTTTTAGTTCATGAATTTTTTTCTAAATCACTAACTTTTTTTAAATTAAAATCTTTTTAAAAAAACAATAATTTTTTTATAAAATCGGAGAAAATGCATGAACATATTTTAAAAATCGAAGAATTGTTTTTTAAAATGGATGAACTTTTTTAAAATGGACAAACTGTTTTTTCTAATTTTCTGAAATTTTTTAAAATCCATGAACAATTTAAATGTAGGCCAACTTTTTTCATGATCAATAATTATTTTTGCAAATCTTAAACTTTTAAAATTCAATAAAAAAATTTAATATTTTAATGGCCAACCACACTCTACATGGCCCGTCTCATAAGGAAAAACGCTACAAGCGTCAGTTCCTTAACTGGCGCTCAAGGCGCCACATAGAAGCTTCCTATTCCTCGCGTTACCTGAGATGTGAAATCACTAGTTAGCGAATACACCTTTCAACGGTTACTCTCATTTTCACAGGTTGCGACAAGTGGTGCACTGCATGCGTGCCACTTGTCGCAACCTAGGAATTTTCTTTTTTTTCATAGATCCATATTTTCAAAACGTTTTATCTCCTAAAACGTGCGTCCAAATCTCAAACCGTTTTCACTGTTGAATTTCTCGCGTTGAGATCTTAAAAATTAGATCCCATGTAAATAGGATTTGACAAACTTTTTTTTCAAGAAAAAAATCGGAAGAAATAAATAATGCCTCACGCGATAGAAAAAAAAACAAAAAATATATTATTTTTTTTCATTTTTGAGAGGCACATGTCGAGCCTCTCACGAAGGCATAACCGTTCCTCTCGCGGAAGCAAAACCGTAACTCTCGCGGAAAAAAAGAGTAGAAAACGCGTTTTTCCCCTTTTCGGGAGAGGCACACGCGTGCCTCTCGCGAAGACAAAACCGTGCCTTTCGCGAAAGCAAAACCGTGCCTCTCGTAAAAAAATAGAAAACACGTTTTTTCCCTTTCGGGAGAGGCACTCGCGAAGGCAAAACCGTGTCTCTCCCAAAAAAACTGAAAACGTGTTTTTCCCTTTCCGAGAGGCACGGGCAAGCCTCTAGTGAATGCAAACCCGTGCCTTTCGCGAAAGCAAAATCGTGCCTCTCAAAAAAAAAAGATATGTGTTTTTTTCTCTTTCTGAGAGGAACGGACGTGCCTCTCGCTAAGGCAAAACCGTTCCGCTCGCGAAAGCAAAACCATGCCTCTCGCAAAAAATTAGAAAACGTCTTTTTTGCGTTAAAAAAACAGAAAACACGGTCTTTTCACGAAAAAAATGAAATTTTTATCCCGTGCAAAAGTTACAAAAGACCGGTAAAAAACCGGAACACCAAAAAAATCCAGAAAAAAAACACTCTAAAAAGCCAAAAACACGTGAAAAAAATAAAAATAAAATCAAATATGAAGGGAACGTTCGGAGCGTGACACTCTAAAAAGCCAAAAACACGTGAGAATGCGTCAAGTGGCGGCGCGCGAGAGTGAATGCTGAGAGGCTTTGGAAGGAGTGCTTGCTAACTAGTTGCTCTTCCTCAGACGAAGGTGAACCATCATGTCTGTACGAGCCCGAGAGCCAGGCTAGCCACGTTGGTGGCCGTAGCCTTTTTTATTTATATTTTCTGTTTTTTCTTTTTTTTGCATCATATTTGTATGTTGCTAAATGCTGTATAATATCCGACATATATAAATTTCAAAAACACTTTTTAAAAAATGTTCATCAAGTATTTGAAAAATGTTGAATAGGTAATAAAAAGATATTAAACAAGGATTTGAAAAATGTTGAATGACTATTAATAATGTTGAATATATATATAAATATCTCCAACAGCCGCGCAAAAAGGGGCGCGTGCAGTAAACATCCATTTTAGCGCGCGCGGGACAGAATGGCGCACTCCAGCGACGGCGGAAAAACCGCGCGCACGGGAGCAGCTTGCGCGCGCGTGAAAAGGCGGCAGCTCGCACGCCATTTTTGCGGCGCCGCGTCCCACGCGCCTATAAAAGCGCAGCGCGCTGCTGCTCCCTCGCGACACCGCTCCGCTCTCTCTCTCTCCATCTGCCTCTCGCGCCGCCGCCGCCCCAGCGCGCCGCCCCCGATGCGCCACCATGCCGCCGCGCCGCCGTTCTGCGTCGGGCTACCGCGGCGTCCACCAGCGCCCCAACGGCGGGTTCTACGCCGAGATACGCTCCGGCGATCTCCGGCCTAGCCTCGGAACCTACGACACGGCACACGAGGCCGCCCACGCGTTCGACGCGGCGGCGTGGCGCCTAGGCAGGCCGTGCCGCCAAATGAACTTCCAGGACGTCCACACGCTCCAGCAGGCGTTAGACGTCGCCCCGCCGCCTCGTCTAAACTCCGCACAAGACCGTGCGGAGCACACTGCGCTGCAGCGCCGCCTCCTCGTCGCCCAGGAGGACGAGCGGGTCATGGCGGAGTGGCGTCGGCGCCACCCGGAGGACGTCGCCTACGAGCAGGAATATTGGGCAAGGCGCCGCGAGGAGGACACGCGCCGGCGCCGCGAGGAGCGGTTGGACAGGCGTCGGCGGAAGGCATTGGCGAGTGCGCAGGCCGACATCGTCAATGTAGGCGGGAGGTCCTTCTTTACTGAAGAAGATGAGCGTTGGTTGGACATGTGGCTGTCAACCTCTGACGACACCAACGACGATGATGATGGTGCAGATGATTGGAGCGACTGAGATTAGTTTTATGTTTTCGAACTATCTAGCACCGAACTATCTATCTATGTTTTCGAACTACCTATCTAGTTCCAATCTATGTAAAATAACTTTGTATCCTTTTCATTTTAATGCAATCTATTTATTAAAAACTGTTGTGCGCGCTGCATTTTTGGGCACTGCTGGAGCAGCGCGCGCGCTGCATTATAGCGTGGCTGTTGAAGCCAGCGCCTATCCCCGCGCTAAACCAGCCGAAGCGCGCGCGGCAAACGCATTTTTTAGACGCGGCGCATAGCGCGGCTGTTGAAGATGCTCTAAAGCGCATACGACTCAGCTGCACGCCGGCCCACAGATAGAGAAACATGGCATTGGTGTCAAAACAACATTCAGAATCCATACGCTCTATTGTCGGGAGCTCCTAATTGGCGCTGCAGGCGCTAGTTCCCCTAGCCGGCGCCCACACACTATCACCCGTGGGCTGGCCCATATAGAAGCGTTTGATCAAATCGCTGGTGGTTCGCTCCGGTCCGATGGTAGGCGGGTTCGCTCCTGTCAACCATTTATTCCATATGAAAAAATGAAAAAAAATAGTAAACAAAGATGTAAGTGAATTCAAAAAGTTTATGTATCTTAAACAAAAGTCTAAGAATTTTAAAAAAATCATCAAATTTGAAAGAAAAAAATCGTCCAATTGATAAAAACTTTACCAAATCTCATCGGATTTGAAAAATGTTCATCAAATATTAAAAATGTTCATTTTATTTGAAAAAAATTCTATCAACTTTGGAAAAACATTCATCAATTTGGAAATGGTTATCAATTTTTCGAAAGTTCAGCAAATTTTAAATAGAGTTTACAAAATTCAGAAAATGTTAATCAAATTCGAAAAAGTTCATCAAGATTGAAAAGCTGTTCATGGATTTCAAAAATAGGTAATTGCTTTTGAAAAAAGTTCATCTTATTTGAAAAAGTTCATCAAAATTAGAAAAGAAATCTTCAAATACAAAAAAAAGTTCGTCCATTTTAAAAAAGTTCATCAAGTTAAAAAAAAAGTTCTCTGTTTGAAGAGAAAGGTTATTGAATCAGAAAAAAACGGGTGGAGAGAAAAGAAAAAGAAACAAAGAAATATGAAAAATGAAAAGGAAAGGAAAGGGAAAAAAGACAAGAAGAAACAAAATAAGAAAAAACGAATTGAGGTGGTCGGGTGGTTATCGGGACGCCCATGTGTCGGTTCGAATCACCGCTACAGCGCCTTTTACGCAATTTGAAAAACAAAGAGAATCAAAGTACAAAAACAAAGAGAAACATAGTACAAACGGGCCGGCCAAACTCACGTGAGGTGTTGTTCGCTCCAGCCGCCAGTCGGCAAAATGCACGTTAACCACCCCTTACATGCTACCACACTTCCAATTTTATAAGAAAATCTACACATTTTGAAAAAAAAACGAGTGTTCCCAAGGCATGTGTGTACAACCTCTCACAAATTAAAAACACAAATCAAGAAAACTAATAAAGAAAAATTCAGATGTTAGTATTGACATTTTTGTTTGGTCTTCTATTGCCACTATTCATGATGAATTTGTCCTTTTTTATTTCTCAATATATCTTTCGGACTTTAACGTGAATTTTCTAGGGATTGTTGATAGGATCATTGTAAACATTCATGATTTCTTTGCAGCATTTTTGAAATGTTCAAATTTGAAAATTTTGAATTGGGCGCATGGACGGATTGGCATCACCTCATACTTTCCCACAATCTAAGGTCGCAGTTTGATAGGCTAGATTTTAGTTACCGATGCCTGCTCCGCAGCAAGCGTAATAGTTAGAGACAGACGACGGTCCCTGCTATGTGCGAAATCACTAGTTAGGGAGTACACCTCGCGACGATTACGTGGGGTGTACTCCGCGCGCGACAAGTGTCGCATTGTGGGCGCGCTAGACACGTTTCAACGGCGTTGTGCGCGTGACAAGTGTCGCGCAGAGAAGAGTCCCGATTTTTCTGGTTTTCAGTTTCTATTTTCTGGTTTTTCCTTTTTGCAATTAAATCCCAGAACAATTTAGATTTTCTATTAATGCTCCGATCTATTTGTTCAGATCTGATTTATTTGTTTTGTCCCGTCTCGCGGCCGTTGTCGTCCTGTCTGGTGCCGTCTTTCACTGTCATCATCCGTCCTGCCGTCGTCCGTCCTCGTGTTGTCGTCCTTCCGTCGTGGCCCCGTAGTCGTCGCGTCGACGTGGTTGTTCCCGGGAAATCGCCGTGCTGTTTCATGTTTTGTGTTTTCGTTTTTCCCATTATATTTCCGGGAAATTGAGATTTCTGGGGAAATTATGGGTGGGGGCTTTCAACACGGTCAAATGTCAACTTTCAACTCAGTTGTGGAATCAGTTCTTATTGGTCACCGTTCCTTTACACGTAATGGCTTGCCCCTTTTACCGAGCTCCAGGTGGCCCTTGTTCTTCCTTTGATTCTTGTGCATCTGTGTTCACTGTGGTGCTGGATCGTCGTTGTTCAAGGCGTGTTGCAAGAATCTATTTCTTGTTTATGTGATTGTGGCATATGGTTGATGTTTTTTTGGTTGGATTGTATTCCAATGCCTTTGTTTATATAATTATGATGTTTGCTTACATTCTTTTTATAGTATGTTCTGTGCAGTGTTAGATCACTTCTTGCTCGGTACACTGAGGGGTGCATATCTTTAGCTATTCGGAGGGGTGACAAAGATATTGATCTCGCTCTTCACAATAGTGAGGGTTACTTATATGGTGTTCTGTTTATATTGTTGGGAAACGTCGCATGAGAAACAAAAATTTTCCTACGCGCACGAAGACCTATCATGGTGATGTCCATCTACGAGAGGGGATGAGTGATCTACGTACCCTTGTAGACCGTACAGCAGAAGCGTTAGTGAACGCGGTTGATGTAGTGGAACGTCCTCACGTCCCTCGATCCGCCCCGCGAACAATCCCGCGATCAGTCCCACGATCTAGTGCCGAACGGACGACACCTCCGCGTTCAGCACACGTACAGCTCGACGATGATCTCGGCCTTCTTGATCCAGCAAGAGAGACGGAGAGGTAGAAGAGTTCTCCGGCAGCGTGACGGCGCTCCGGAGGTTGGTGATGATCTTGTCTCAGCAGGGCTCCGCCCGAGCTCCGCAGAAACGCGATCTAGAGGAAAAACCGTGGAGGTATGTGGTCGGGCTGCCGTGGAAGAGTCGTCTCAAATCAGCCCCAATACCTCCGTATATATAGGTGGGAGGGAGGGGACCTTGCCTTGGGGCTCAAGGAGCCCCAAGGGGGTCGGCCGAGTCCAAGGGGGGAAGGCTCCCCCCCCCAAACCGAGTTGGACTTGGTTTGGTGGGTGGCAGTCCTTCCCTTCCTTCCCACCTCCCTTTTTTTTTCTTCTCTTTGATTTTCCTTTGTATGGCGCATAGGGCCCTTTTGGGCTGTCCCACCAGCCCACTAAGGGCTGGTGCGCCACCCTCATGGCCTATGGGCTTCCCCGGGGTGGGTTGCCCCCCCCCGGTGAACTCCCGAAACCCATTCGTCATTCCCGGTACATTCCCGGTAACTCCGAAAACCTTCCGGTAATCAAATGAGGTCATCCTATATATCAATCTTCGTTTCCGGACCATTCCGGAAACCCTCGTGATGTCCGTGATCTCATCCGGGACTCCGAAAAACATTCGGTAACCAACCATATAACTCAAATACGCATAAAACAACGTCGAACCTTAAGTGTGCAGACCCTGCGGGTTCGAGAACTATGTAGACATGACCCGAGAGACTCCTCGGTCAATATCCAATAGCGGGACCTAGAGGACCATATTGGATCCTACATATTCTACGAAGATCTTATCGTTTGGACCTCAGTGCCAAGGATTCATATAATCCCGTATGTCATTCCCTTTGTCCTTCGGTATGTTACTTGCCCGAGATTCGATCGTCAGTATCCGTATACCTATTTCAATCTCGTTTACCGACAAGTCTCTTTACTCGTTCCGTAATACAAGATCCCATAACTTACACTAAGCTACATTGCTTGCAAGGCTTGTGTGTGATGTTGTATTACCGAGTGGGCCCCGAGATACCTCTCCGTCACACGGAGTGACAAATCCCAGTCTTGA
The DNA here is from genome assembly GCF_904849725.1 of Hordeum vulgare subsp. vulgare. Lineage (NCBI taxonomy): Eukaryota > Viridiplantae > Streptophyta > Magnoliopsida > Poales > Poaceae > Hordeum > Hordeum vulgare. The sequence continues at coordinate 521,010,483 of NC_058523.1, forward strand.
TCCATACTAACTCAACTAACACCTTCGGAGATACCTGTAGAGCATCTTTATAGTCACCCAGTTACGTTGCGACGTTTGATACACACAAAGCATTCCTCCGGTGTCCGTGAGTTATATGATCTCATGGTCATAGGAACAAATACTTGACACGCAGAAAACAGTAGCAACAAAATGACACGATCAACATGCTACGTCTATTAGTTTGGGTCTAGTCCATCACATGATTCTCCTAATGATGTGATCCCGTTATCAAGTGACAACACTTGCCTATGGCCAGGAAACCTTGACCATCTTTGATCAACGAGCCAGTCAACTAGAGGCTTACTAGGGACAGTGTTTTGTCTATGTATCCACACAAGTATTGTGTTTCCAATCAATACAATTATAGCATGGATAATAAACGATTATCATGAATAAAGAAATATAATAATAACTAATTTATTATTGCCTCTAGGGCATATTTCCAACAGTCTCCCACTTGCACTAGAGTCAATAATCTAGTTCACATCACCATGTGATTCCAACGAATCCAACACCCATATAGTTATGGGGTCTGATCACGTCTTGCTCGTGAGAGAGGTTTTAGTCAACGGTTCTGAAACTTCCAGACCCGTGTGTTCTTTACAAATCTTTATGTCATCTTATAGATGCTGCTACTATGTGCTATTCGGAAATACTCCAAATATCTACTCTACTATACGAATCCGTTTCACTACTCATAGTTATTCGGATTAGTGTCAAAGCTTGCATCGACGTAACCCTTTACGACGAACTCTTTAACCACCTCCATAATCGAGAAAAATTCCTTAGTACATTAGTTACCAAGGATAAATTTTGACCGCTGCTAGTGATTCAATCATGGATCACTCTCTGTACCTCTCAACAGACTTTGAGTCAAGGCACACATCAGGTGCGGTACACAGCATGGCATACTTCAGATTCTACGGCTAAGGCATAGAAGACGACCTTCGTCTATTCTCTTTATTCTGCCGGGGTCGGGTTTTGAGTCTTACTCAAATTCACACCTCACAACGCAACCAAGAACTCCTTCTTTGCTGATCTTATTTTGAACTCTTTCAAAACCTGTCAAGGCATGCATCTTATTGAAACTTTCATTAAGCGCTTTTGATCTATCTCCATAGATCTTTGATGCTCAACGTTCAAGTAGCGCAATCCAGGTATTCCTTTGAAAACTCCTTTCAAACAACCTTGTATGCTTTACATAAATTCTACATTACTTCTGATCCACAATATGTCAACCACATATACTTATCAGAAATTCTATAGTGCTCCCACTCACTTCTTTGGAAATACAAGTTTCTCATAAACCTTGTACAAACCCAAAATCTTTGATCATCTCATCAAAGTATATATATTCCAACTCCGAGATGCTTGCACCAGTCCATTGAAGGATCGCTGGAGCTTGCATACTTGCTAGTATCTTTAGGATCGAAAAAACCTTCTGGTTGTATCACATACAATGTTTGCTCAAGGAAACCGTCGAGGAAACAATGTTTTGACATCCTACGTGCAATATTTCATAAATAATGCAGCAACTACTAACATAATTCTAACAGACTTTTAGCATCGCTACGAGTGAGAAAGTCTCATCATAGTCAACTGTTTGATCTTGTCGAAAACATCTTTGCGACAAGTCAAGCTTTTCTTAATAGTGACTTATCACCATCATCGTCTGTCTTCTTTTAAAGATCCATTTTTACTCAATAGTCCTATGACCATCAAGTAGTTGTACCAAAGTCTACACTTTGTTTTCACACATGGATCCTCTCTCGGATTTCATGGCTTCCAGCCATTTGTCGGAATCTGGGCCCACCATCGCTTTCTCCATAACTCGTAGGTTCACTGTTGCTCAACAACATGACCTCCAAGACAGGGTTACTGTACCACTCTGTAGTAGTACGCGACCTTGTCAACCTACGAGGCTTGTAGTAAATTGATCCGATGCTTGATGATCACCATCATCAGCTTCCACTTCAATTGGTGTAGGCGCCACAGGAACAACTTCCTGCGCCCTGCTACACACTGGTTGAAGGATGGTTCAATAATCTCATCAAGTTCTACCACTCTCCCACTCAATTCTTTCGAGAGAAACCTTTCCTCGAGAAAGGATCCGTTTCTGGAAACAAACACTTTGCTTTCGGATCTGAGATAGGAGATGTACCCAACTGTTTTGGATATCCTATGAAGATGCATTTATCCGCTTTGGGTTCGAGCTTATCAGACTGAAACTTTTCCACATAAGTGTCGAAGCCCCAAACTTTCAAGAAACGACAGTTTAGATTTCTCTAAACCTCAGTCTATACTGTGTCATCTCAACGGAAATACGCGGTGCCCTATTTAAAGTGAGTGCGGTTGTCTCTAATGCATAACCCATAAACGATAGTGGTAATTCGATAAGAGACATCATAGTATGCACCATGCCAAAATAGTGCGTGGCTATGACGTTCAGACACATCATCACACTATGATGTTCTAGGTGGCATGAACTGCGAAATAATTTCCACATTGTCTTAACTGCGTACAAAAAACTCGTAACTCAGATAATCATTTCCATGATCATATCGTAGACAGTTTATCCTCTTGTTACGACGAACTTCACTCTGAAACGGAATTGAACTTTTCAACATTTCAGACTTGTGATTCATTAAGTAAATACTCCTGTATCTACTCAAATCGTCAGTGAAGTAAGAACATAATGATATCCACTGCGTGCCTCAGCACCCATTGGACTGCATACATCAAAATGTATTACTTCCAACAAGTTACTATCTTATTTCATCTCAATGAAAACAAGGCCTTGCTCATGTGGTATGATTTGCATGTCACTAGTGATTCGAAATCAGGTGAGTACAAAGATCCATCAGCATGGAGCCTCTTCATGCAATTTATACTAACATGACTCAAGTGGCAGTGCCACAAGTAAGTGGTACTATCATCATTAACTCGTATCTTTTGGCACCAATATCATGAACATGTGTAACACTACGATCGAGATTCAATAAACCATTGAAGGTGAACATTCAAAAAAATAGAGTAACCATTATTATCTTTAAATGAATAATCGTATTGCAATAAACACGACCCAATCATGTTCATGCTTAACGCAAGCACCAAATAACAATTATTTAGGTTTAACACCAATCCCGATGGTAGAGGGAGCGTGCGGCGTTTGATCATATCAACCTTGGAAACACTTCCAACACGTATCGTCACCTCGCCTTCAGCTAGTCTCCGTTTATGCCGTAGCTTTCATTTCGTGTTACTAATCACTTAGCAACCGAACCGGTATCCAATACCCTCATGCTACTAGGAGTACTAGTAAAGTACACATCAACATCATGTATATCTAATACACTTCTTTCGACTTTTGCCAGCCTTCTTATCTACCAAGTATCTAGAGTTTCTCTGCCTCAGTGACTGTTCCCCTCATTACAGAAGCACTTAGTCTCGGGTTTGGGTTTAATCTTGGGTCTCTTCATTAGTGCAGCAACTGTTTTGCCGTTTCACGAAGTATCCCTTCTAGCCCTTGCCTTTCTTGAAACTTAGTGGTTTTACAAACCATCAACTATTGATGCTCCTTCTTGATTTCTACTTTCGCAGTGTCAAACATCGCGAATCGCTCAAGGATCATTGTATCTATCCTTGATATGTTATAGTTCATCACGAAGCTCTCAAAGCTTGGTGGCAGTGACTTTTGGAGAACCATCACTATCTCATCTAGAAGATTAACTCCCACTTGATTCAAGTGATTGTCGTACTCAGACAATTTGAGCACACGCTCAACGATTGAGCTTTTCTCCTTTACTTTGTGGACAAAGAATCTTGTTGGAGGTCTCGTACCTCTTAACAAGGGCACAAGCATGAAATCACAATTTCATCTCTTTAGAACATCACTTATGTTCTGTGACGTTTTACAACGTTTTCGGCGCCTTGCTTCTAAGCCATTAAGTATTTTGCACTGAACTATCGTGTAGTCATCTGAAACATGTATGTCGGATGTTCATAGCATCCACAGACGACGCTCGAGGTGTAGCACACCGAGTGGTGCATTAAGGACATAAGCCTTCTGCGTAGCAACGAGGACAATCCTCGGTTTTACAGACTCAGTCTGCAAAGTTTGCTACTATCAATTTTCAACTAAATTTTCCCTAGGAACATATAAAAACCAGTAGAGCTATAGCGCAAGCTACATCGTAATTCGCAAAGACCATTAGACTATGTTCATGACAATTAGTTCAATTAATCATATTACTTAAGAACTCCCACTCAAAAAGTACATCTCTCTAGTCATTTGAGTGGTACATGATCCAAATCCACTATCTCAAGTCCGATCATCATGTGAGTCGAGAATAGTTTCAGTGGTAAGCATCTCTATGCTGATCATATCAACTATACGATTCATGCTCGACCTTTCGGTCTCATGTGTTCCAAGGCCATGTCTGCACATGCTAGGCTCGTCAAGCTTAACCCGAGTGTTCCGCGTGCGCAACTGTTTTGCACCCGTTGTATGTGAACGTTGAGTCTATCACACCCGATCATCACGTGGTGTCTCGAAACGACGAACTGTAGCAACGATGCACAGTCGGGGAGAACACAATTTCGTCTTGAAATTTTAGTGAGAGATCACCTCATAATGCTACCATCGTTCTAAGCAAAATAAGGTGCATAAAAGGATTAACATCACATGCAATTCATAAGTGACATGATATGGCCATCATCACGTGCTTCTTGATCTCCATCACCAAAGCACCGGCACGATCTTCTTGTCACCGGCGTCACACCATGATCTCCATCATCATGATCTCCATCAACGTGTCGCCATCGGGGTTGTCGTGCTACTCATGCTATTACTACTAAAGCTACATCCTAGCAAAATAGTAAACGCATCTGCAAGCACAAACGTTAGTTTAAAGACAACCCTATGGCTCCTGCCAGTTGCCGTACCATCGACGTGCAAGTCGATATTAACTATTACAACATGATCATCTCATACATCCAATATATCACATCACATCGTTGGCCATATCACATCACAAGCATACCCTGCAAAAACAAGTTAGACGTCCTCTAATTTTGTTGTTGCATGTTTTACGTGGTGACCACGGGTATCTAGTAGGATTGCATCTTACTTACGCAAACACCACAACGGAGATATATGAGTTGCTATTTAACCTCATCCAAGGACCTCCTCGGTCAAATCCGATTCAACTAAAGTTGGAGAAACCGACACTTGCCAGTCATCTTTGAGCAACGGGGTTACTCGTAGCAATGAAACCAGTCTCTCGTAAGCGTACGAGTAATGTCGGTCCAAGCCGCTTCAATCCAACAATACCGCGAAATCAAGAAGAAACTAAGGAGGGCAGCAAAATGCACATCACCTCCCACAAAAACTTTTGTGTTCTACTCGAGAAGACATCTACGCATGAACCTAGCTCATGATGCCATTGTTGGGGAACGTCGCATGGGAAACAAAAATTTTCCTACGCGCACGAAGACCTATCATGGTGATGTCCATCTACGAGAGGGGATGAGTGATCTACGTACCCTTGTAGACCGTACAGCAGAAGCGTTAGTGAACGAGGTTGATGTAGTGGAACGTCCTCACGTCCCTCGATCCGCCCCGCGAACAATCCCGCGATCAGTCCCACGATCTAGTGCCGAACGGACGGCACCTCTGCGTTCAGCACACGTACAGCTGACGATTATCTCGGCCTTCTTGATCCAGCAAGAGAGACGGAGAGGTAGAAGAGTTATCCGGCAGCGTGACGGCGCTCCGGAGGTTGGTGATGATCTTGTCTCAGCAGGGCTCCGCCCGAGCTCCGCAGAAACGCGATCTAGAGGAAAACCGTGGAGGTATGTGGTGGGGCTGCCGTGGAAGAGTCGTCTCAAATCAGCCCCAATACCTCCGTATATATAGGTGGGAGGGAGGGGACCTTGCCTTGGGGCTCAAGGAGCCCCAAGGGGGTCGGCCGAGTCCAAGGGGGGAAGGCCCCCCCCCCAAACCGAGTTGGACTAGGTTTGGTGGGTGGGAGTCCTTCCCTTCCTTCCCACCTCCCTTTTTTTTCTTCTCTTTGATTTTCCTTTGTATGGTGCATAGGGCCCTTTTGGGCTGTCCCACCAGCCCACTAAGGGCTGGTGCGCCACCCTCATGGCCTATGGGCTTCCCCGGGGTGGGTTGCCCCCCCCCCCAGTGAACTCCCGGAACCCATTCGTCATTCCCGGTACATTCCCGGTAACTCCGAAAACCTTCCGGTAATCAAATGAGGTCATCCTATATATCAATCTTCGTTTCCGGACCATTCCGGAAACCCTCATGACGTCCGTGATCTCATCCGGGACTCCGAACAACATTCGGTAACCAACCATATAACTCAAATACGCATAAAACAACGTCGAACCTTAAGTGTGCAGACCCTGCGGGTTCGAGAACTATGTAGACATGACCCGAGAGACTCCTCGATCAATATCCAATAGCGGGACCTGGATGCCCATATTGGATCCTACATATTCTACGAAGATCTTATCGTTTGAACCTCAGTGCCAAGGATTCATATAATCCCGTATGTCATTCCCTTTGTCCTTCGGTATGTTAGTTGCCCGAGATTCGATCGTCAGTATCCGTATACCTATTTCAATCTCGTTTACCGGCAAGTCTCTTTACTCGTTCCGTAATACAAGATCCCGTAACTTACACTAAGCTACATTGCTTGCAAGGCTTGTGTGTGATGTTGTATTACCGAGTGGGCCCCGAGATACCTCTCCGTCACACGGAGTGACAAATCCCAGTCTTGATCCATACTAACTCAACTAACACCTTCGGAGATACCTGTAGAGCATCTTTATAGTCACCCAGTTACGTTGCGACGTTTGATACACACAAAGCATTCCTCCGGTGTCCGTGAGTTATATGATCTCATGGTCATAGGAACAAATACTTGACACGCAGAAAACAGTAGCAACAAAATGACACGATCAACATGCTACGTCTATTAGTTTGGGTCTAGTCCATCACATGATTCTCCTAATGATGTGATCCCGTTATCAAGTGACAACACTTGCCTATGGCCAGGAAACCTTGACCATCTTTGATCAACGAGCCAGTCAACTAGAGGCTTACTAGGGACAGTGTTTTGTCTATGTATCCACACAAGTATTGTGTTTCCAATCAATACAATTATAGCATGGATAATAAACGATTATCATGAATAAAGAAATATAATAATAACTAATTTATTATTGCCTCTAGGGCATATTTCCAACATATACGTGGTCGAATGAGCATCAAATTCCATGGTCCTTCCTCGGAGGAACTTCTGAATGATTATGGTCTTCGTCATCGTGACACGATGAATGTTAGGCTCGAGCACTATGGAACTATGATTGATATTGATTTTCATCGGGATGGTGTTATGTTGTTCCCTATACCTTGTGTTGGTAAGGTTTGTTTTTTGAGTGGTTTTAAATTTTGTTTCACCTAATACGTTTTGCTGTTCTACTAAACTTACGAAATTATTTTTTTGAAGCTCTTGAGGACCTAAGTGAATCTGAGAGGAAACTTGTTGACATTTGTTTTTATAGTCGTGGTGTCAGTCTGAATTATCAGCAAAAAAATTTCATGTCACGACAGCTCTACGATGACAGCTACATATTATGTTCTCCTTTTGTTCATAGGATTACTTCCATGAATGTCAATGGTCAACATATGGCGAGCTCTGTTTTTGGTTAATGTTTATTTAGTTGTTATTTATGTTTTTCATGGTGAGCTTTCGACTTTAGTTTTTAAAATTTGTAAGATGAACATCATATAACTGGATGTTTTTTGTCAGGTTATTCCGAGCATGGTTGTGAGTACTTTGAATATTTTTTGTCAATTCCTAGGACTGGTTCTTTAACTCTTGAAATTTCTTTGGATTCTGAAGATCATGATATATATATGAGCATTCCTTGTTCCTATTGTATTGGCTTGGGTGGTAGAATGGTGTTCAAGAAGGAAGGTTTCAGTAATTTTCTTCGGGCATCGTCTATTGAAGTAAACAATTTGGTGCTCATAACTTTCAAAGTGCGTGATCAGGAGCTTGCTGTTATTTTCAACCCTCTGTCGCAGTGATCCTACTTATAAATTGCGAAGTAAAACATTTATGTAGCGTGTTGTTGTATGCAGGTGTTTTTAATAAAATATATGGTACAAAAGATTGTTATTCAGAAATATAGATATTCATATATGGTATATAGATGGATTGTGCTTATTGTCTCCCAGTGAGACGTGCGTCTCTCTCATTGTACACGCGTGCACCTTCCTAATATAAAATTGTGTTGTAGTTTTACATCACAAACCTTGTTTTCTTGTCTCACTATCAGGCGTGCCTCTCACAGATAAACCACAATGCATGTTCCGAATATAAAGGAGTGCTCTGTCTTACATATGAACCGTGCCTCCCGTGCACGCACCGCGTGGATCTGCTGTTTACATATACGGTGCATCGTCCTAAAATAAAACAGTGCTATGTCTTACATATGAGCAGTGCCTCCCGTACTCGCACTACTTTCAATCTACTGCGTGCACATATAGTGTATTTTCGTAATATAAGTCCCTGCTTCTGTTTTACATCACGTAAATTGTGTCTAAAGCAATGCTTCGTTTCTCCCCGTCAGTTGTGCCTTGCGCAGGCACCACCATTGATGTGCTATGTAGAGTTACAGTGTTGTGCACCATCGTCGCAAGAAACTTTGGTTCGTGTCTCCTGCCAGCAGTGTGTCTTGCAAACAAAGCACAGTGTATATCCACAGTAGCCATACGTGCATCTTCCTTAGATGAATCCGTGCTTTGTTTTTGCATCAATCCCGTGGGTATAGAGGCTGCACTCCCGTGGCTATAGAGACTTTAAAACTCTCTAACTGGGTATTCCGACGCATGCCATTTCTATCACACGTTCGTGTATGCAGAGGGTGTTGATACCGGTGCCTCAAGAACCCCAAGTGTGTCCATGTAAGAGGTTCACTCCTGTGGCTGTGGTGGGTTCCCTTCCGTGCCTGTAGGTGCTGCCATACAGTGGTTGTGAGGGCTTGGGATTCACTCCCGGCCCCCCTAGAGGCTTCACTCCCGTTGCTGTGGAGGGTTTCCTCCCATGGTCGTGCCTGTAGGGGGCTTCAATATCGTGGTTGGGAAGACTTCACTACCGTGCTTGTAGAGAGTTCACTGTCGTGGCTATGGAGGCTGCACTCCTGTGCCTATAGGGATTTCAATACCGTGGTTGTTAAGGCATCACTCCCGTGCCTGTAGAAGCTTCACTCCCATGGTTGTGGAGGCTTTCATCCCGTGCCTGTAGGGGCCTCACTCCCGTGTCTATAGAGCCTTCACACCCATTCATGTACGGGCTGGATTCTCGTGCCTCTACACGCACGCCTCTGAAGCCTCTGTAGATTCTCTGTAAGTTTAACTCACTCACCGATTCTTTGTTGGAAATAATATTTTAACTCTCTTGTGCAAGAAAAATTCCTACGAACACACATGTGCTTCAGGTTTGAAAAAAATAACAAAAATAAGAAAGAAATGAGGAACATTACAAACTTCAAAGACCATGTTGATAAAAACATAGTTTCCACACACTCCAATCAACCAAGGTTCAGAACCTGCGACATTACATTTAATAACTAGAAAAGAATAGGTAGATGCTAGTTCACTAATATATAATCTGACAATAGATAGATTATTAGACATAAAATAGATAAATTGCTGTCTTTCCTCAAGCAGAACCACTCGCACCAGGTTTAGGAGCTTCAGAAGTACCAGCATCAACAGTAAAGACACTGTCTGAAGAAGTGAGATCTCGGATGATTTGAGTCTTTGTAAGACCAAACCAATCAGGCTTGCAAGGCTTCAACCCCACAACTTTGGTAGCCATCATAACTGCATAATTGTTAGTGCTTGCACCTTGCTTGAAATTCTTTCCATGCACAACATTCACAGAGAATAGGTTGTCAAATTTGACAGCAACCTCATCTTTGATGAAATGGTTTGCTACCTTAAATGACCAATCGCCAAGATAGTCGTGAAGTGCATAAGCAACACAGAATGATGTTGGGAACAAGTTGCGTGATACTGAGAAGACATCAACATTGTCAACTAGACCGTAATGTAGGCCTAGCTGCTCCTTCGTGGAAATGGCAATCTCTAGGAACTGTGGTGCCCAATCATACAGCTACAAAAAATAAAATAAAAGAATGAAGAAATTAATAACTTGACAAATAGATAATGAAAAATATAAGCAAACAAGCATTTTGAACATATAAACAATAAAAAAGATGAACAAAAACAGTAGTAACTAATAATATGTAACTTTTAAACATATAAACAGTATTAAGAAAGCTTTTACAATCTTGAGTGAAAAAAATCAACTTACACGACAAGTTTCATCATCAACTTCATCACAATCCACTCTCGGCCTTTTGGCCTATGACAGAAAGATTAACATGTAAGTAACAATATGAAAACATAACATACACAAAATATAAGCATACTGCTACAATAATTATGGAGAAACTTTGTAACCTTAGCCACCTCTCCTTTTGTCTTTGATGATGCAAAAGCAAATGTGTCCATCTACAAAAATTGAGAACCTAAATAAATCAGATACAGAAGAATAAGAATGTCTATTTGATTGATAACTGTTCCAACAAACCTGATCTAATAAAAAAACTATCAGGAACTAGCCGAACGCTTGCTCTAGTTGAAGGCATAACATCTACACAGGAAAACAACAGCAACAACAAAAAGAAAAAAAAAGAAAAAAAAGAAACCGTGAACAAATGGTTGCTTGAGTGTTTCAGTTAGAAAAATCAATCTAGTGTGCAACAAATGAATAAGCACACAAATTTATTGCAAGAGAATCATATTAATGATCTAGAAACCTAAGATTTACATCACTGATACATGAAATCTTTCATAAAAAATATCTGAATAAATAACAAGAAATAGAAAGGAAGTTGGAACCACCGCAGACCTCAATGAAGTGTGTGGACAAAACAACCCAATGAATAATAAAAAGGGATCAGATCCCGTCGAAATATCAGAGTTATCACCGAAGAAAGAGATGGGGAATGGAGGAGAGGAGAAACAGTTCGAATTAGGACTCTATGACTGGGGTGGCGGTTATGTAAATGCTTGGGAAATTGAACCGGCGGCAGTGTGGTAGTGGGGTGCATGGAGGGGTAGTGGGGTGCCACCTTTGAAGAGGTTAACAGTCTCTGTGTGTAATGCGTAGTTGGGGCCCGGGCTAGTTGGAGTAATTTACACTCCAACTAGAATTTTTTATTTCGTGTGTTTGTTTGTGTACACGACTGTTTAAAAATGCATGTATGTACACGACTGCTTGAAAACGTATCTTAGCTTTATTTGTATGTACACGGCTGTTTAAAAATGTCTGTTGAAAATTAGCTAATTAAACAGCCTCAATTAAAAACAAGGAGAAAACATAAAATTAAGGAAACCCTAAAATAAAATTAAGGTAACTTAAAACTCTACACGCATGGGAGTGAAGTCTTCCCAGCCACGGTATTGAAGCCCCCTATAGGCACGGCCACGGGAGGAAACCCTCCACAACCACGGGAGTGAAGCCTCTAGAGGCACGTGTATGAAGCATCTAGAGACACGGTATTGAAGGCCCTACATGCATGCGAGGGAAGCCATCACAGCCACGGGAGTGAGGCCCTTATAGGCACGCACGTGTGGTTCTCGGAGGCACCGGTATCAACACATTGTGCATACACAAACGTGTGGTAGAAGTGGCATGCGTCGGAATACGCAGTTATAGAGTTTTAAAGTCTGTACAAGCACGGGAGTGAAGCCCCTACAGGTATGCCAGTGAAGCCTCTATATACACGGGAGTGTGGCCCATACAGGCATGGGTGTGCAGCCCCTATAGACATTGGATTGAAGTCTCTAATGGCACGTATGTGAAGCCCCTAAAGGCACGGGAATGAAGCATGTACATGCACGGGAGTCAGGCCCCTACAGGAACGGGTCTGCAGCCCCTATAGCCGCGGTATTGAAGCACTTAGAGACCCGGGCGGCCAGTCCCTACAACCACGGGAGTGAAGCACCTACATGAACGGGTGTGAATCTCCAATAGCCATGGGAGTGAGTCCCGAACAGCCAGGGGTGTGCAGCTCCCTATAGCCAGGGGAGTGCAGACACTAACAGGCACGGGAGTGAAGCCCTTCCAGGCACGGGAGTGAAGCCTGCAGAGAGCGGACAAGCACTGACTCGTCCATCACCAATTTCACTCTTAGAATACAGATGGACGCCTCCTCCGTCGTTGTGGTGTGAACGTCGCGTGTCATTGCTCTGGCTGACCGCCCGACACAAAAGTCCGGCTATTTAAGTCGGACGACGTTCCCAAGACCTATCACACCCACGTGTTTCCTCTCTGCGCCGACACCCGAGTCTCTTCCTTCACCGTGGTGTAAACGCCGCGTGTTACCCCTCTGGCTCACCATCCGAAACCAAGTCTAGTTATTTAAGCCGGCCGGCATTCCAAACACCTATCATACCTACCTACCTGTTTCCTCTCCGCGTCGCCGCCCGAGCCCTTCCGTTTCCTTTACATCTCAGATCCCGCACGCTCTCCGGCGTCATCATGGTCCGCCGTAAGATCACCACCTACGCGATGCTCACTCCTGAGTACCGGATGCAGATTGAGGCAGAGATCCAATGTAGGCGCGCCGCCCACGTCACTGCCGGCTTGCATCCAGACTCACCAGAGCAGGAGGAGGATGAGAAGGAGCTGCGGAAGATGAGGAAGGACGGCAACTGTCGGAGCTAATGGAGGAGGATGAGAAGGAGCAGACGAAAGACGAGGAGGAGGATGATAAGGAGCAGACGGAAGATGAGGAGGAGGATGAGAAGGAGCAGATGGAAGAGGAGGAGGAGGATGAGAAGGAGCAGATGGAAGACGAGGAGGAGGGCAAAGTGGAGGAGTCAGACATAGACTTTTCAGTCGCCGTAGTTGCACATGATGGTGGAGCAACAGGCCATCATGGAGTCCATCCAAGATGAGGCCGAGGTGGAGACCAACCGGCAAGTTATACGACAGCAGCAGGCGGAGCTAGACGCTTTCTTCCGTGAACTTGACGCGGAGATTGCAGCAGAGGAGACCGAAGCAGAGCAGGAGGAGGTGCCAAAGGAGATTGTTAACATCTCCGATGAGGAGTAGCTACGTAGTACATACTTTTTTATTTTGCATATTTTTGTATGGTTGTAAGAATCTAAGCATGAGATGAAGTTGTTGTAATTTGGGAACACTCCGCGCGGGCACCTTGAAGTTAATAGTGATGTTTTTGCCAGGAACTTCGATCATGTAAAACGAAAACCACGGGTGCGTACGCGGTAGGTCCACGGGTGTGCGTGTGCTAGGGGCAAACACGAAGGTTTAGGTTTTTTGCCAGGAACTTTGGTGATAAAACAAAAACCACGGATGTACATTAGCAAGACGCACGGGTGCGTACGTGGTAGGTTCAGGGATGCGTACGCGGTAGGTCCACGTACTTGGTTCCATGAAGCACATTAGATAACTGACTTGAAAAAACATTAGTATTATTTCTTGCTTGTGTTCTCTATAAGTTTTACATCACAAAAGTAACCCTAAAACCATGGATGTACACTAGGAAGACACATGGGTGTGTACGCGGTAGGTCCACGAGTGTTCGTGTGCTAGAGGGAAACACGAAAGTTTGAGTTTTTTGTCAGGAACTTCGGTGATGTAAAACAAAAACCACGGATGTACACCAGGTAGACGCACGGGTGCATACGTTTTAGGTCCACAGGTGCATTATTGTAGATCCGCGGGTGCGTACGCAGTAGGTCCACGGATGCGTACGCGGTAGGTCCACGTACTTATAGGCTTTACTCCCATGCCTGTAGGGGTTTCCATTCCGTGCCTGTAGGGGCCTCACTCCTGTGTCTATAGAGGCTTCACTGCCGTTCATGTACGGGTTGGAGTCTCGTGTCCATATAGGCTTCACTACCGTGCCTGTTAGGGGCTGCACTATAGGCACGGGAGTTCTCCTACAGGCACGGGAGGGAAGCCTCTATAGGCACGGGAGTGAAGCCTTCACAGCCACGGTATTGAAGTCCCTATAGGCAAGGGAGTGCAGCCGCTAGAGCCACGACAGTGAAGCCTCTATAGGCACGGGAGTGAAGTCAAAAACACATAAACATGCATGCATAACAGTGTCATAACACATAAACATGCAGGCATAAAAGTGTGATAACAACATTACAGACAGTGCGATGATGTCCAAAAGACATGTTTAGATAAAACTGATACTAGAAAGGGCGCAACAACACCTAACCCTACCAGCCTGAGCACTGTTATCAGCAACCACAATTGAATGGATCTCGTAAATCGAGACGCAACAACTTGTAAGTCTGTAAGATTCCCCGTAGAGAGCTTTTTTCAGCATTCACAGCTGAATGGATTCATCAAGTCCAGGTAATCAATACGTTTCTATGTTAAATCCAGGCTGGTGTGTTCGCAAGAATATGGAAATTTAATGCAAGCGCATTTAGAAGCCTTCTTCTCCCACTGAAGCATACTCAGTTGTTGTGCATAAAAAATAACTTGGTTGCTGCGGACGTGAAGTCTCGGGGTTTGCGAAACTAAATCTTGATGGTCTCCAACTCGCTTGCATTCAGAATAAAGAACGTTGCAAATTCAATGTGTTCTTGACAACTTTCGTAATCTTCCAGTGTTACTGTCTTAAGAAGAATAGGATGCTCTTTGAGAAATAGTTGGAACCTACGGCGTCAATATTTTCGTTTGCCACCACGATAAAATCCTCCCTAAAACATGCGAGTAGGTTGAAAATACTTAACATCAGTGGAGACACCAAATGAACGGTTAATTATACTTGGTCCATCCCCAAAAACTTGTCATATATTTGTCTAGATTCAGGTGTACCAATCCAGACAAATGTAAAGACAAGTTTTTTGAGACAGAGGAATGAGTGCTACACAATGAAATATTTGTTGAAACCATTACCTCAACGAACAAGTTCTCCATATTTGGAAACATTTCCAACAATTGAATATCAAGGTCAACTTTATAACTCTGCAACATAAAAAAGTCTTGACGGATTGCCGAATTGTTGTTAGCCCTAAAACCATCGAACCCTTCAGGAAACATAGAACAAAGTTAATAAAATAAAAGGTTGGATGACATCAAACTCATTTCCTCCAACGAAACAAGGTGAAAGTATTATGGAAAGTCGGTACCTTGAGAGACCTGGAGTGACACCCATTAGTGAATTGACCCTATGTCTCCAATTTAGGTGCAGAGACAATGGTTAACTACATGCCTCTGCTATCCAAATCTTTAATCAGTCGTTGAAGTGCAGGGGCATCCTAGATAATGAGTTCAAATTTACCACAGAGGATGCCAATGCTTACAAGCTTAGCGGAGTTTATTGGATGCAATGGTTTTCTTCTTTCAAAACAAGCAGCAAGCTCTGAAGTGAAGTACAACTAGAGTGGATTATGTTGTCGAGAGAGGCATCAGATATATCAACCAACACAAGGGAAAGCCTCTTGAGAAGTGGTAGTTCAAGCATTTGTACATAGTCATCAGGTATCTTGCAAAGAGCGAAGGTGGCGGTGTGCAAAGAAGAGGAAAACCAGAAGATGGACATGAGTGCTGAAGGCGTAGATGAAGGGCATGCGTCTAGTAATGTGACCTCGTGATTCACGAATTGCAAGATCAAGTAGTAGAACTCAAGCACCTCAATAATGTTGTCGAGTTTTGGCGATCGAATCCACGCGTTGACGGTAGATGGTCTGCACTGTAGGTAGCACGCCGGGATGCGTAACCGGCGAACTGCGCCCTCATGGCCGAATATGATGGCTTCAGGAAGACTCACATCATCAGCTACAGGTTCTCCACTAAACAAATTTCCGGAGTGATTTTTGCGGACGAGCTCCTTGCTGCAGAGGGATCTACTAGAGGTGGTCTCTATATGAACTGTTTCTAGATGGTTAAAAAGACGAGCATCACAGATCTCGCGGCAGTCGAGATTCATAGGAGCGGTGCGCCATAGGGGCTGACACCGCGATGTGAGAACTTGCATGCAGACGCCATCCTTGGTGGGGAGACACGAGATGATATCACCTAGGACGGCGTCCAGGAGGCTGCTAATGATGTCCGGACCAGATTCCTCTCTGTGTTCGTCCGCTCGAGGGGGCGGCCATCGCGGCCTCTTGCACCTTCGACCACCAACGCACACCCAGAGGACGACGTCGGCGGTGGAGCGAGCCTCGCCATCTTCGTGCTAGGGGCACGACACATCTCCATCTCCATTGCCGGGGTACGACAGCGATGTGCGCGGTGGATCTGGAAACATGATTAGGTCTTCACTGCCTCTATGTTTATGACGCGTAACGCATCTGTTGGCCATACCTGTCATAAACCCTAAGGTACAACAACCTATTTTTTTTCTTTTACAAGTATTTGCATTAATACCATAAAAAAATGGAACATTAAAAACAAGAGACATTGTTATGCATGTGCACCCGACGACTCTCATCAACTCTACAACATTTGCAGAAAAAGTTCTCTATGAGTTCAAAAATTGTGCGTACATCGTGCAGATCCAATAACTCCTAGATGTCGTCTGATATGAGAATCCGACGGCACAAAAAGACCGTATCATGGTAGTACGGCGTTGACCGAGCAAAACCACGGTCCCGCTTCTGGGCTATAAAATGCCATGTCTGACACGTCGCTTGTAGAGGCACAGTCGTGATTCTAGTGGAGAGGCACTCCATGTGAAACATCACAGGAGTAGGGCGACCGGTCATTAGAGTCACATGTATACGTGCAGAAAACGCACGTCCGTGACCCTTGTTCAAAATATTTCGGTCGCTCCATGATAATTGTCAAAGGTGTAGCGCCATTAGGACAAAAGAAGCATAGTTTCACATGCACGACCATGTGTTCAGACATTAATTATCAAAGGTACGGGCGTCAGGCCTCGAGAGGAACCATTTTACATGCGCACCACTGTGTCTCAATGCAGAAAAAGTTCTCTACGAGTTCCGGATCCAATAACTCCTAGATGACGTCCGATATGAGAATCCGACGGCACAAAAAGACTGCATCACGGTAGCACGGCGTTGGCCGAGAAAAACCACGATCCTACTTCTGGGCTATAAAATGTCATGTCTGACACGTCGCTTGTAGAGGCACAACGGTGATTCTAGTGGAGAGGCAGTCCATGTGAAACATCACATGAGTAGGGCGACCGATCATTAGAGGCACGTGTATACGTGCAGAAAACGCACGTCCGTGACCCTTGTTCAAAATGTTTTTGGTCGCTCCACGTTAATTATCAGAGGAACAAAGGCTGTTTGCCACCCCTGTAGCTCAAACAGAGTGCAATGATCCTAGGACAGTTCTGTCGAACGCAGTGACACAAGGACACGCAAGGCGGTCGTTATCTTCCTTGCAAAATGTTGGAGGCGTCACATTCATTGATGATGAGGTCATGAGGGACACACCGGTAACACAATACCGTGCCTATGTGTTCGGCCATCATCTAGGTCCACATTAACAAATCACACGTTCATCGCGTTGTTTCCACAGGACCAGAGAGACTCTTTAAAATGTCGAGAGAAAATGACAAAAACTGGATTGATTTCAGAACAAGTTGTGATGGCACAATGCGAAAGATAGGGCAACCACCAGGTAAATATAGAAGTAAATCTATCGTTCTTGTATGTCGCTTGTATGGTACCATAAAACAGAAGTTACAAGTCATTTTTTATTACAAACGCCACAAGAAGAATATACAGACACAAGAAAACTTAAAAATAGACTTTTGCTACAACAGATGGAATTGTTTTTTGAATATTCAGAGACCATTCTTCTTTCTCCAAGTCTGCGCATACTTTCCATACTTCCTCGCCGTTCTCCTGTTAAAAACAATAAACAAGAAAAAGCAAAAATTAGAATAATTCGTCATGGGTATATTTCTTGAAGTACTAGTAATATTCCACGGTGCTAGATAGCGTACACTATATTATTTCTGTTCAGGACCTCTTTTTACCTTTTAATTCTTCACTCATATTGTTCACCGGTACAAAATAGTCTCCATTTCGTTCTTTCTCTTCTCAACGTAGGCTGCGCACATTCTGTTGCTTCAACCAACTTTGCTTGTGGATATTTTGTGTGCCTCCATTGTGTGATACTAGATTCTGGTGTGGTTAGACGACTTTGCTTTCGATGCTATATTGTCAGTGTGGTTGTTGGTGTTGCCAATGGGCTTGTTGGCGTTGATGCTGGTGTTAACCTTCTTGGTCCTGGGCTTGGAGTGCAATCTCCTTCTCTGTTTGATATTCTCGATGTTGTCGTTGGTGTTGTGGGCCATTTCATTGACCTTGTCTTCTTCTCCTCCCATGCTTTCATCTTCTCCTCTTGAATCCTCATTTTTTCAATCACTTTCGGGTTAGTAGGAGAATACGTTTTCGTATGACCCTTTGTACTGCAACGGCTGCAAATGGGTTTGCTTCTTTTCACTTTCATCTCACAACCAGCTTTGATTCGGTTTCCTTTTTTGATCCCTTCGAGCCACTCATGGGAGGGTTTTTGAGACCTGCGTCACATGGACTTTTGCCCGTCTCTATTTCGTCAGCAAGTGTTGTCATGACTTTTATTTTCATTTCTTCCATACACCCAAGTAGCACTTTGTATGCTTTGTCCTTTCTACAAGCATGTGAACATATATCGGACAACTCTGCGTACGGGAGAACGAATCTCATAGTCTCATCTTCTTGTGCGTTCATGATGTCACCTTGACTTGTAGCCAGTATTCTCAAGCTATCTGACTAATTCCTGGTCCATCTGGGGATAACAAAAGATTTTGGAAGGTGTTCAACCATACCTGTCTAGTCCATAACCTTAAGTACATGGCAGCACTGAATGCCATCCCTATTCATCTTCTTGCAGCTGCACATGTAGATTTCCTTATGCTCATCCACATCTACCCTGAATTCATACCTATCAAATTCATCACCTCGGTACGGTTTCCTGTCTTTTTCTTTCGATGAGATCCTTTTTAAAAGGTATTGCCTACCTTTTCCCAGGTCGTGGCACTTATAGTATGTGCGATTGCGCAACCCTAGCTGAAATTTCCTGAAAATTTCATTAGTGTATTTTCACTTGCTTCTGTTTCAATTGGGAAATCTGTCTCTTGTGATGGTATCTTCTCTTCCATTCGGTGCCTTTTCTTGTCAAGCGTGGCAACGCAATTTTGCTGAATGATGTTGTACGCAACAACAAACATCGTAATGGTATCCTTGTGGTTCAAATAATTTTTCCACATTGAGTTTGTGCTCTCACTACGTGTAGTCGTCGATGAGAATGGATAAAAGCAGTCCTTGAAGTAGGGTGGCACCCAGAATGTACGTAGTTCCCACAACGTATTCAGATGCGTGTTTCCTTATGCATTGTATTTTGAAATTGCTCTTTTCCATGAGCCTTCACACTCATCTGGATCTAGTGAGTTTTTGATTATTAGATGTAACTCATCAGACATCCCTGGGTGTTGCGCAAACACAGTCGCGTTGTTCTCCTTCATGTTCTTCCGTATATGCCACAAGCAGAACATGTGTCTGGTCCTCGGAAGTACTTTCTCTATCGTCGCCTTCATAGCCTACCCCTGGTCTGTTATTGTTGGAAATATGCCCTAGAGGCAATAATAAATTAGTTATTAATATATTTCTTTGTTCATGATAATCGTTTATTATCCATGTTGTAATTGTATTGATTGGAAACTCAAATACATGTGTGGATACATAAACAACACACTGTCCCTAGTGAGTCTCTAGTTGACTAGTTCGTTGATCAAAGATGGTCAAGGTTTCTTGACCATAGGCAAGTGTTGCCACTTGATAACAGGATCACATCATTAGGAGAATCATGTGATGGACAGGATCCAAATTATAAATGTACCATGTGATCGTGTCATTTTGTTGCTATTGTTTTTTGCGTGTCAAGTATTCATTCCTATGACCATGAGATCATGTAACTCACTGACACTGGAGGAATACCATGTGTGTATCAAACGTCACAACGTTACTGGGTGACTATAAAGGTGCTTTACAGGTATCTCCGAAGGTGTCCGTTGAGTTAGCATGGATCAAGACTGGGATTTGTCACTCCGTGTGACGGAGAGGTATCTCGGGGCCCACTCGGTAATACAACATCACATACAAGCCTTGCAAGCAATGTGACTCAAGTGTAAGTCACGGGATCTTGTATTATGGAACGAGTAAAGAGACTTGCCGGTAACGAGATTGAACTAGGTATAGAGATACCGACGATCGAATCTCGGACAAGTAACATACCGAAGGACAAAGGGAATAGTATACGGGATTATATGAATCCTTGACATAGAGGTTCAACCGATAGAGATCTTTGTAAAACATGTAGGAGCCAATATGTACATCCAGGTCCCGCTATTGGTTATTGATCGGAGAGTGTCTCGGGTCATGTCTGCATAGTTCTCGAACCCGCAGGGTCTGCACACTTAAGGTTCGGTAACGTTTCGGTATAGTTGAGTTATATGTGTTGGTGACCGAAGTTTTGTTCTGAGTCCCGGATGAGATCCCGGACGACACGAGGAGTTCCGGAATGGTCCGAAAAAAAAGATTGATATATAGGAAGTTGGTGTTTGGATTCCAGAAGGTTTTCGGGCATTGCCGACAGTGTACCGGGAGTGACGAATGGGTTCCGGGGGCCCACCACGCCCCAAGGGGTCCACATGGGTTTATTGGATGCGCAGTAAGGTATAATGGACTGACAAAGTCATCCAAGGAAAGCCTATGAGGAAAAAGTGAAAAATCCAAAAGAGGTGGGAAAATAAGGAAGGAGTCCTAATCCAAGTGGGATTGGAGGAGGACTCCTCCCTTCCCCACTTCGGCCGACCCAAGGAAGCCTTCCTTGGCGCGCCAAGGCTAGCCCCTCCCCTCCTCCTATATATACTAGAGGTTTTAGGGTTTTTGTGACACAACTTTGCCACGTGCAACTCAAACCTCTACTTCGTAGTTCTTCCTCTAGATCGGTTTTCTGCGGAGCTCGGGTGGAGCCCTGTAGGAATAGATCATCACCATCACTGGCGCGCCGGCACGCTGTCGGAGAACTCATCTACTTCCCCATCTCTCTTGCTAGATCAAGAAGGCGGAGATCGTCATCGAGTTGTACGTGTGCAGAACGCGGAGGTGTCGTCCGTTCGGCACTTGATCTGGACGGATCATGGGACGGATCGTGGGATGGTTCGTGGGACGGATTGTGAACACATACCACTACATCAACCGCGTTTGTTAACGCTTCTCCTTAGCGATCTACAATGGTATGTGGATCTGATCTCCCTCTCGTAGATGATCATCACCATGATAGGTCTTCGTGTGCATAGGAAAGTTTTTGTTTCCCATGCAACGTTCCCCAACAGTCGCATCATGAGCTAGGTTCATGCGTAGATGTAATCTCGAGTAGAACACAAAAAAAATTGTGGGCGTTGATGTTTAATTTTCTGCCCTCCTTAGTCTTTTCTCGATTCGGCGGTATTGTTGGATTGAAGCAGCCTGGACCAACCTTACTCGTACGCTTACGAGAGACCGGTTTCATCGACTAACATGCAACTTGTTGCATAAAGATGACTGGCGGTGCCTTGGAGAGAGGTTAAATAGCAATTTTCACATCACCGTTGTGCTTTTGCGTAAGTAAGATGCGATCATACTAGATACCCATAGCAGCCACGTACAACATGCAACAACAAATTAGAGGACGTCTAACTTGTTTTTTCAGGGTATGCATGTGATGTGATATGGCCAAAGACATGATGTGATATATTGGATGTATGAGATGATCATGTTGTAATAGCTAAATATCGACTTGCACGCCGATGCTACGACAACCGACATGAGCCATAGGGTTGTCTTTAAACTAACGTTTGTGCTTGCAGATGCGTTTAGTAGTACTATATTGCTAGGTTGTAGCTTTAGTAGTGATAGCATAGATAGCACGACAACCTTGATGGCGGCACGATGATGGAGATCATGGTGTGGCGCCGGTGACGATGAAGATCATGTTGATGCTTTGGTGATGGAGATCAAGAAGCACAAGATCATGACCATATCATGTCACTTATGAATTGCATGTGATGTTAATTCTTTTATGCACCTTATCTTGCTTAGAACAACGGTAGCATTATAAGGTGACCCCTCAATAAAATTTCAAGATAAAATTGTGTTCTCCCCGACTGTGCACCGTTGCGACTGTTCGTCGTTTCGAGACACCACGTGATGATCGGGTGTGATAGACTCAACGTTCACATAGAACGGGTGCAAAACAGTTGCACACGCGGAACACTCGGGTTAAACTTGACGAGCCTAGAATGTACAGACATGGCCTCGGAAGACAAGAGACCAAAAGGTCGAGCATGAATCGTATAGTTGATATGATCAACATGGAGATGTTCACCACTGAAACTATACTCAACTCACGTGATGATCGGATTTGAGTTAGTGGATTTGGATCATGCGCCACTCAAATAACTAGAAGGATGTATATTTTGAGTGGGATTTATTAGTAATATGATTAGCTAAACTCAATTATCATGAACATAATGAAAAAGGTCTTTGCAAATTATGTTGTAGCTTGCGATATAGCTCTACTGTTTTTTATATGTTCCTAGAGAAAATTTAGTTGAAAGATAATAGTAGCAATTTTGCGGACTGAGTCCGTGAACTGAGGATTGTCCTCATTGCTGCACAGAAGGCTTATGTCCTTAATGCACCGCTCGGTGTGCTGTGCCTCGAGCGTCGTATGTGGATGTTGTGAACATCTGACATACACGTTTTGATGACTACGTGATAGTTCAGTATGTAATGCTTAATGACTTAGAATTGGGGCGCCTGATGACCCACAAGTGTAGGGGATCTATCGTAGTCCTTTCGATAAGTAAGAGTGCCGAACCCAATGAGGAGCAGAAGGATCTGACAAGTGGTTTCCATCAAGGTATTCTCTGCAGGCACTGAAATTATCGGTGACAGATAGTTGTGTGATAAGATAATTCGTAGCGAGTAGCAAGTAACAATAGTAAAAAAGGTGCATCAAGATGGCCCAATCCCTTTTGTAGCAAGGGACAAGCCTGGACAAACTCTTATATGAGGTGAAACGCTCCCGAGGACACATAGGAATTTCTATCAAGCTAGTTTTCATCATGTTCATATGATTCGCGTTCGCTACTTTGATAATTTGATATGTGGGTGGACCGGTGCTTGGGTGCTGCCCTTACTTGGACAAACATCCCACTTATGATTAACCTCTCTCGCAAGCATCCGCAACTACAAAAGAAGAATTAAGACAAAGTCTAACCATAGCATTAAACTAGTGGATCCAAATCAGCCCCTTACAAAGCAACGCATAAACTAGGGTTTAAGCTTCTGTCACTCTAGCAACCCATCATCTATTTATTACTTCCCAATGCCTTCCTCTAGGCCCAAATAATGGTGAAGTGTTATGTAGTCGACGTTCACATAACACCACTAGAGGAAAAGACAACATACATCGCATCAAAATATCGAACGAATACCAAATTCACATGACTACTTATAGCAAGACTTATCCCATGTCCTCAGGAACAAAAGTGACTACTCACAAAGCATAATTATATTCATGACCAGATAGGTATTGAATAGCATCAAGGATCTGAACATATAATCTTCCACCGAGTAATCCAACTAGCATCAACTACAAAGAGTAATTAACACTACTAGCAACCTTACAAGTACCAATCGGAGTTGCGAGACGAAGATTGGTCACAAGAGATGAACTAGGGTTTGGAGATGATATGGTGCTGATGAAGATGTTGATGGTGATGAGTCCCCTCCGATGAGAGGAGTGTTGGTGATGACGATGGCGACGATTTCCCCCTCCAGGAGGGAAGTTTCCTCGGCAGGACGGCCCTGCCGGAGCTCTAGATTGGTTCTGCTCAATTTCTGCCTCGTGGCGGCGGCGATTCCTCCCGAAAGCCTCCTCCTGATTTTTTCTGGAACGAAACCCTCCTTATAGCAAAAGATGGGAGCCAGAGGGACAACAGGGGGCCCACAAGCCCCCTAGGCGCAGCTAGGGGGTAGGCCACACCTAGCAGGCTTGTGGCCTCCTGGTGGCTCCCCTCTGGTACTTCTTCCACCAGTATTTTTTATAAAATCCAAAATAATTCCTCGTTGATTTTCACGGCTTTTGGAGTTGCGCAAAATAGGTATCTCAAACTTGCTCCTTTTTCAGACAAGAATTCCAGCTGCCAGCATTCTCCCTCTTCATGTAAACCTTGTAAAATAAGAGAGAAAAGGCATAAGTATTGTACCATAAAGTGTAATAACATCCCATAAAGCGATAAATATCAAAAAAAAAGCATGATGCAAAATGGATGTATCAACTCCCCCAAGCTTAGACTTAGCTTGTCCTCAAGCGGAAACCGAGATCAATAAATATGGCCACAAGTTTAGAGATAGAGGTGTCGACAAAACAAAATATGGACATGCAGGCATCATGATCATAATTAGAACAGCAATAACGTCATATAATCTCTTATGCTAAAGTGATAATTCCATCACAAAGTAAAGTATGGATCAAGAACCTTATTGAGAATTTACTACCAATAGCCTTTAGTCATTAAAGCAATTGCAATTTATCATAACATCAGAAAGACTCAAGTAAGAGCTTGTAAAGCAATTCCAGATACTCAATCATCCTTTCGTCTTCTACAATTGCTACAACTCACGTGGTACTCATGAGATCAAAGTTTCAGTCAGACACAGAGAAAGATAGGGGCTTATAGTTTCGCCTCCCAACTATTTACCTCAAGGGTAATGTCAACAATAATAATTCATGAATACTTACTTCCAAGTTGACATATGTATATAGATCTTTCCCTAGCATATGACGTTAGCCAAGATAAAGGCGAAATAAGGAATTGGTGTCGATCACCATGACACTTTTAAGGGCAAAAAGTAAAGGTACAAGATAGGCCCTTCGTAGAGGGAAGCAGAGGTTGTCATGCGCTTTTGAGGTTTGGATGTGTGACCTCTTAGTGTGAAGGAACGTCACTTTATATTGCCTCCTGTGATAAATAACTTTATTATGCAGTCTGTCGCTTTTATGTCTTCCTCATCACAGGTTCGTACAAAGCTTATTTTCCACACACTAATAGATCATACATATTTAGGGAGCAATTTTTATTGCTTGCACCGATGACAACTTACTTGAGGGATCTTCTTCAATCCTTAGGTAGGTATGGTGGACTCTCATGGCGAAACTAGGTTGAAGGTTTATGGATGCACAAGTAGTATCTCTACTTAGTGCGGAAGTTTTGGCTGATATGAGGTGGAAGCAAGCGTCACATGCTAAGGGATCTCTAGTCATATAACATTGCTCGGAACCAAGCAAACATAATTCATTATGTTGTCTTCCTTGTCCAACATCTACTTCTAAGCACGTAATAGTTTAGTGAGTGTTCACAATCATAGATGGTGCCCAAGATGATATATTTATATGTGAACCTCTCTTTCTTTATTACTTCCTATTAATTGGAAAAATGACCAAAGTCTGCGTTTTGTTCACCCACAACAAGTTTGAATCAACATTCTTTTTATATGTGAAGTCATCACTTCCCATAATATTATTACATGATCTTTCATGCTTTTGTTCTTTTATCATTCTTTTCCTTAGATCATGGCATGAAGCAAGGCCCTTAACTAAAACACTCTTTATTATATGACTCACGAGCTTGAATACATTGGGAGTGACACAAAGCAAAACTCAAGCCTAGAACACTAAGAAATGTATTCTACTAGAGAAAGCTAAAAAAAAAAGGATCGAACTAAGAAAAGGTAAAGGAAAAAGATGTGATGGTGATACGATACCGGGGCAACTCCCCCAAGCTTGGCACAAGCCAAGAGGAGTGCCCATACCCGTGCTTAATTGTCTTCCTTTGAAGGTGATGGTGGTGGAGTTGTTGCAGAGTTCTTGAACTTGTTTAATTTCCTCTTGAGCACAAAATTATGCTCCTTCAGATCGTTAATTTCCTCTTCAAGCTTCAACACCCTTTGTCATAATTCTTGCTTACTCTCCTGCAAAAGAGGAGAAGGGGTAAACAAAATCTTAGGCTTCTTTCTTGAGTTAGGGAGGCTCGACTTCTTGAACTCCACATGTGTGTTTCCAGATTGGGGTAGAGGAGCTTCCTCTTCATCGGAACTTGTTCCTTCCTTCCCCTTGGGATCAGAATCTTTTTCATCATCAGTGGTCCAACCATAATGATCCAAGTCCCCATAGACCTTGGGGTTAGCAAGGTAATCGGCCACATATTTTTGGTACACAGTTAAGACAATGTGGAAATTGTTTCGCAATTCGTGCCACCTAGAACACCATAGTGTGATGGTGTGTCTGAACGTGATAACCGCGCCCTATTTGATATGGTGCGTACTATGATGTCTCTTATCGAGTTACCACTATCATTTATGGGTTATGCATTAGAGACAACTGCATTCACTTTAAATAGGGCACCGCGTATTTCTATTGAGATGACATAGTATGAACTATGGTTTGGAGAAACTTGAGCTGTCGTTTCTTGAAATTTTGGGGCTACGACACTTATGTGAAAAAGTTTTAGTCTGATAAGCTCAAACCCAAAGTGGATAAAATGCATCTTCATAGGATATCCAAAACAGTTGGGTACATCTCCTATCTCAGATCCGGAAGCAAAGTGTTTGTTTTTAGAAACGGATCCTTTCTCGAGGAAAGGTTTCTCTTGAAAGAATTGAGTAGGAGGGTGGTGGAACTTGATGAGGTTATTGAACCGTCACTTCAACCAGTGTGTAGCAGGGCGCAGGAAGTTGTTCCTATAGTGCCTACACCAATTGAAATGGAAACTAATGATGGTGATCATTGAGCTTCGGATCAAGTTACTACAAACCTCGTAGGTCGACAAGGTCGCGTACTACTACAGAGTGGTACGGTAACCCTGTCTTGGAGGTCATGTTGTTGAACAACAATGAAGCTACGAGCTATGGAGAAGCGATGGTGGGCCCGAATTCCTACAAATGGCTAGAGGCCATGAAATCCGAGAGAGGATCCATGTATGAAAACAAAGTGTAGACTTTGGAAGAACCACTTGATGGTTGTAAGACTATTGAGTAAAGATGGATCTATAAAAGGGAAGACAGATGATGATGCTGAAAAGGCACTATTAAGAAAAGCTCGACTTGTCGCAAAGATGTTTCCGACAAGTTCAAAGAATTGACTATGATGAGACCTTCTCAATCGTAGCGATGCTAAAAGCCTGTTGGAATTAGATTAGTAGTTGCTGCATTATTTATGAAATATTGCACATAGGATGTCAAAACATTTTTTCCTCGACGGTTTCCTTGAGGAAAGGTTGTATGTGATACAACCAGAAGGTTTTGTCGATCCTAAGGATACTAACAAGTATGCAAACTCTAGCGATCCTTCTATGGACTGGTGCAAGCATCTCGGAGTTGGAATATACGCTTTGATGAGATGATCAAAGTCTTTTCGTTGATACAAGGTTTATGAGAAACTTGTATTTCCAAAGAAGTGAGTGGGAGCACTATAGAATTTCTGATAAGTATATGTAGTTGACATATTCTTGATCGGAAGTAATGTAGAATTTCTGTAAAGCATAAAGGGTTGTTTGAAAGGAGTTTTTCAAAGGAAGACCTGGATAGAGCTACTTGATACATTAAGCATCAAGATCTATAGAGATAGATCAAAACGCTTAATAGAACTTTCAATGAAATGCATGCCTTGACAAGTTTTTGAAGGAGTTCAAAATAGATCAGCAAAGAAGGAGTTCTTAGTTGTGTAGTAAGGTGTGAATTTGAGTAAGACTCAAAAGCCCGACCACGACAGAAGAAAGAGAAAGGACGAAGCTCGTCCCCTATGCCTTAGCCGTAAACTCTAAAAGTATGCCAAGCTGTGTACCGCACCTGATGTGTGCCTTGCCATGAGTCAGTCAAGGGGTACAAAGAGTGATCCAGGATAGAATCACTAAAAAAGGTCAAAGTTATCCTTAGTAACAAGTGGACTAAGGAATTTTTTCTCGATTATGGAGGTGATTAAAGAGTTCCTCGTAAAGGGTTACGTAGATGCAAGCTTTGACACTAATCCGAATAACTCTGAGTAGTAAAACGGATTCGTATAGTAGAGTAGATATTTGGAATATTTCCGAATAGCACGTAGTAGCAGCTTCTATAAGATGACATAAAGATTTATAAAGCTCACACGGATCTGAAAGGTTCGGAACCGTTGACTAAAACCTCTCTCACAAGCAAGATGTGATCAGACCCCAGAACTGTATGGGTATAGGATTCGTTAAAATCACATAGTGATGTGAACTAGATTATTGACTCTAGTGCAAGTGGGAGACTGTTGGAAATATGCCCTACAGGCAATAATAAATTAGTTATTATTATATTTCTTTGTTCATGATAATCGTTTATTATCCATGCTATAATTGTATTGATTGGAAACTCAAATACATGTGTGGATACATAGACAACACACTGTCCCTAGTGAGCCTCTAGTTGACTAGTTCATTGATCAAAGATGGTCAAGGTTTCCTGACCATAGGCAAGTGTTGTCACTTGATAACGGGATCACATCATTAGGAGAATCATGTGATGGACAAGACCCAAATTATAAACGTAGCATGTGATCGTGTCATTTTGTTGCTATTGTTTTCTGCGTGTCAAATATTCATGTTGGGGAACGTCGCATGGGAAACAAAAAATTTCCTACGCGCACGAAGACCTAACATGGTGATGTCCATCTACGAGAGGGGATGAGTGATCTACGTACCCTTGTAGACCGTACAGCAGAAGCGTTAGTGAACGCGGTTGATGTAGTGGAAAGTCCTCACGTCCCTCAATCCGCCCCGCGAACAATCCCGCGATTAGTCCCACGATCTAGTACCGAACGGACGGCACCTCCGCGTTCAGCACACGTACAGCTCGACGATGATCTCGACCTTCTTGATCCAGCAAGAGAGACGGAGAGGTAGAAGAGTTCTCCGGCAGCGTGACGGCGCTCCGGAGGTTGGTGATGATCTTGTCTCAGCCGGGCTCCACCCGAGCTCCGCAGAAACGCGATCTAGAGGAAAAACCGTGGAGGTATGTGGTCGGGCTGCCGTGGAAAAGTCGTCTCAAATCAGCCCTAAAACCTCCGTATATATAGGTGGGAGAGAGGGGACCTTGCCTTGGGGCTCAAGGAGCCCCAAGAGGGTCGGCCGAGCCAAGGGGGGAAGGTCTCTTTGATTTTTCTTCCAATGCGCATAGGGCCCTTTTGGGCTGTCCCACCAGCCCACTATGGGCTGGTGCCCACCCTCAAGGCCTATGGGCTTCCCCGGGGTGGGTTGCCCCCCTCCGGTGAACTCCCGGAACCCATTCGTCATTCCCGGTACATTCCCGGTAACTCCGAAAACCTTCCGGTAATCAAATGAGGTCATCCTATATATCAATCTTCGTTTCCGGACCATTCCGAAAACCCTCATGATGTCCGTGATCTCATCCGGGACTCCGAACAACATTCGGTAACCAACCATATAACTCAAATACGCATAAAACAACGTCGAACCTTAAGTGTGCAGACCCTGCGGGTTCGAGAACTATGTAGACATGACCCGAGAGACTCCTTGGTCAATATCCAATAGCGGGACCTGGATGCCCATATTGGATCCTACATATTCTACGAAGATCTTATCATTTGAACCTCAGTGCCAAGGATTCATATAATCCCGTATGTTATTCCCTTTGTCCTTCGGTATGTTACTTGCCCGAGATTCAATCGTCAGTATCCGCATACCTATTTCAATCTCGTTTACCGGCAAGTCTCTTTACTCGTTCCGTAATACAAGATCCCGTAACTTACAGTAAGTCACATTGCTTGCAAGTCTTGTGTGTGATGTTGCATTACCGAGTGGGCCCCGAGATACCTCTCCGTCACACGGAGTGACAAATCCCAGTCTTGATCCATACTAACTCAACTAACACCTTCGGAGATACCTGTAGAGCATCTTTATAGTCACCCAGTTACGTTGCGACGTTTGATACACACGAAGTATTCCTCCGGTGTCAGTGAGTTATATGATCTCATGGTCATAGGAACAAATACTTGACACGGAGAAAACAGTAGCAACAAAATGACACGATCAACATGGTACGTCTATTAGTTTGGGTCTAGTCCATCACATGATTCTCCTAATGACGTGATCCAGTTATCAAGCAACAACACCTTGTTCATAATCAGAAGACACTGACTATCTTTGATTAACTGGCTAGCCAACTAGAGGCTTGCTAGGGACAGTGTTTTGTCTATGTATCCACACACGTAAATGAGTCTTCATTCAATACAATTATAGCATGGATAATAAACGTTTATCTTGATACATGAATTATAATAATAACTATATTTATTATTGCCTCTAGGGCATAATTCCAACAGTCTCCCACTTGCACTAGAGTCAGTAATCTAGCCCTCACATCATCATGCAAATTAAATTGTAATAAATCTAACACCCATAAAGTTCTGGTGTTGATCATGCCTTGGCCGTGGAAGAGGTTTAGTCAGCGGGTCTGCTACATTCACATCCGTGTGCACTTTGCATATATTTACGTCCTCCCCTTCGACGTAGTCGCGGATGAGGTTGAAGCGTCGTTTGATGTGAAACCGTGGTTCCTTTGCTAAGGCAATGGCACCCGTGTTGTCACAGAACAAGGTTATTGGATTCAGTGCGCTTGGCACCACTCCAAGATCCGTCATGAATTGCTTCATCCAGACACCCTCCTTAGCCGCCTCCGAGGCAGCCATGTACTCCGTTTCACATGTAGAATCTGCTACGACGCTTTGCTTGGAACTGCACCAGCTTACCGCACCCCCATTAAGAATAAATACGTATCCGGTTTGCGACTTAGAGTCGTCCGGATCTGTGTCAAAGCTTGCATCGACGTAACCTTTTACGGCGAGCTCTTCGTCACCTCCATACACGAGAAACATCTTCTTAGTCCTTTTCAGGTACTTCAGGATATTCTTGACCGCTATCCAGTGATCCACTCCTGGATTACTCTGGAACCTACCTGCCATAATTATGGCCAGGCTAACATCCGGTCTAGTGCACAACATCGCATACATGATAGAACCTATGGCTGAAGCATAGGGGACGGAGCGCATATGCTCTCTATCTTCATCAGTTGCTGGGCATTGAGTCTTACTCAATCTCGTACCTTGTAAAACTGGCAAGAACCCTTTCTTGGACTATCCCATTTTGAACCTCTTCAAAACTTTATCAAGGTATGTGCTTTGTGAAAGTCCTATCAGGCGTTTTGATCTATCCCTATAGATCTTAATGCCTAGAATGTAAGCAGCTTCTCCTAGGTCCTTCATAGAGAAACTTTTATTCAAGTAATCCTTTATGCTCTCCAAAAACTCCACGTTGTTTCCAATCAGCAATATGTCATCCACATATAATATTAGAAACGCCACAGAGCTCCCACTCACTTTCTTGTAAATACAAGATTCTCCAACCACTTGTATAAACCCAAATGCTTTGATCACCTCATCAAAGCATTTGTTCCAACTCCGAGATGCTTGCACCAGTCCATAAATGGATCGCTGGAGCTTGCACACCTTGTTAGTATTCTTAGGATCGACAAAACCTTCGGGTTGCATCATATACAATTCTTCCTTAAGGAAACCGTTAAGGAACGCCGTTTTGACATCCATCTGCCAGATTTCATAATCGAAAAATGCAGCTATTGCTAACATGATTCTGACGGACTTAAGCATCGCTACCGGTGAGAACGTCTCATCATAGTCAACTCCTTGAACTTGTGAAAAACCCTTTGCCACAAGTCGAGCTTTATAAACGGTCACATTGCCGTCAGCGTCCGTCTTCCTCTTAAAGATCCATTTGTTGTGAATAGCCTTGCGGCCCTCAGGTAGTACCTCCAAAGTCCACACTTTGTTCTCATACATGGATCCTATCTCGGACTTCATGGCTTCTAGCCATTTGTTGGAATCTGGGCCCACCATTGCTTCTTCATAATTTGCAGGTTCATTGTTGTCCAACAACATGATTGATAAGACGGGATTACCGTACCACTCTGGAGCAGCACGTGGTCTCGTCGACCTGCGTGGTTCGACAGAAACTTGAACCGGAGTTTCATGATCACCATCATTAACTTCCTCCTTAGCCGGCGTCGCAACGACAGAGGTTTCCCTTTGCCATGCGCCACCATCGAGAGGGATGAGAGGTTCGACAACCTCGTCAAGTTCTATCTTCCTCCCACTCAATTCCCTCGAGAGAACTCCTTCTCGAGAAAAGCTCCGTTTTTAGCAACAAACACTTTGCCCTCGGATTTGAGATAGAAGGTGTACACAACTGTCTCTTTTGGGTAACCTATGAAGACGCACTTTTCCGTTTTCGGTTCCAGCTTTTCAGGCTGAAGCTTTTTGACATAAGCATCACATCCCCAAACTTCAAGAAACGACAACTTTGGCCTTTTGCCATACCATAGTTCATATGGCGTCGTCTCAACGGATTTTGATGGTGCCCAATTTAAAGTGAATGCAGCTGTTTCTAATGCATAACCCCAAAACGATAACGGCAAATCGGTAAGAGACATCATAGATCGCACCATCTCTAATAAAGTACGACTATGACGTTCGGACACACCATTACGCTGTGGTGTTCTAGGCGGTGTTAACTGTGAAACAATTCCACATTGTCTTAAGTGAGCACCAAACTCGAAACTCAGATATTCACCCCCACGATCAGACCGTAGGAACTTGATCTTCTTGTTACGATGATTTTCAACTTCACTCTGAAATTGCTTGAACTTTTCAAATGTTTCAGACTTGTGCTTCATCAAGTAGACATATCCATATCTACTCAAATCGTCAGTGAAGGTGAGAAAATAACGATATCCGCCGCGTGCCTCCACGCTCATCGGACCACACACATCGGTATGTATGATTTCCAACAAGTCACTTGCACGCTCCATTGTTCCGGAGAATGGAGTGTTAGTCATCTTGCCCATGAGGCATGGTTCGCACGTGTCAAGTGAATCAAAGTCAAGTGACTCCAAAAGTCCATCAACATGGAGTTTCTTCATGCGCTTTACACCAATATGACCTAAGCGGCAGTGCCACAAAAATATGGCGCTATCATTGTTAACACTTAACTCTTTTGGTCTCAATGTTATGTATGTGTGTATCGCTATCAAGATTCAATATGAACAATCCTCTCACATTGGGTGCATGACCATAAAAGATGTTACTCATAGAAATAGAACAACCATTATTCTCTGACTTAAAAGAGTAACCGTCTCGCAATAAACAAGATCCAGATATAATGTTCATGCTCAACGCAGACACTAAATAACAATGATTCAAGTTCATAACTAATCCTGATGGTAACTGAAGTGAAACTGTGCCGACGGCGATTGCATCAACCTTGGAACCATTTCCTACGCGCATCGTCACTTCATCTTTCGCCAGCCTTCGTCTATTCCGTAGTTCCTGTTTCGAGTTGCAAATATGAGCAACAAAACCGGTATCGAATACCCAGGCACTACTACGAGAGCCGGTTAAGTACACATCAATAACTTGTATATCAAATATACCTGATTTTTCTTTGGCCGCCTTCTTATCTGCCAGATACTTGGGGCAATTGCGCTTCCAGTGACCCATACCCTTGCAATAGTAACACTCCGTTTCAGGCTTAGGTCCAGCTTTGGGTTTCTTCGTCGGATTGGCAACAGGCTTGCCGCTCTTCTTTGAATTACCCTTCTTGCCTTTGCCGTTTCTCTTGAAACTAGTGGTCTTATTCACCATCAACACTTGATGCTCTTTACGGAGTTCAGACTCTGCGACTTTCAGCATCGCAAACAACTCGCCGGGAGACTTGTTCATCCCTTGCATGTTGTAGTTCAACACAAAGCCTTTATAGCTTGGCGGCAGTGATTGAAGGATTCTGTCAGTGATAGCCTCTTGCGGGAGTTCAATCCCCAGCTCAGCTAGATAGTTTGAGTACCCAGACATTTTGAGCACATGTTCACTGACAGACGAGTTTTCCTCCATCTTGCAAGCATAGAATTTATCGGAGGCCTCATACCTCTCGATCCGGGCGTTATTCTGAAAGATAAACTTCAACTCCTGGAACATCTCAAATGCTCCATGACGCTCAAAGCGACATTGAAGTCCCGGTTCTAAGCCATACAAGACTGCACATTGAACTACTGAGTAGTCCTCCTTACGTGCTAACCAAGCGTTCTTAACATCCTGATCAGCCGTAGCGGGTGGTTCATCTCCTAGCGCAGCATTAAGGACATAATCCTTCTTCCCAGCTTGTGAGATTAGCTTAAGATTACGAGCCCAGTCTACAAAGTTGCTTCCATCATCTTTCAACTTAGCTTTCTCTAGGAACGTATTAAAATTCAGGGTGACTGTCGCGTGAGCCATGATCTACAACACAAATATATTCAAAGTGGACTTTAGACTATGTTCAAGATAATTAGAGTTTAACTTAATCAAATTATTCGCTAAACTCCCACTCAAAAAGTACATCTCTCTAGTCATTTGAGTGGTTCATGATCCACTTACACTAGCTCAAGTCCGATCATCACGTGAGTTGAGTATAGTTTCAGTGGTAAGCATCCCTATGCTAATCATATCATCTATATGATTCATGATCGACCTTTCGGTCTCATGTATTCCGAGGCCATGTCTGCACATGCTAGGCTCGTCAAGCTTAACCCGAGTGTTCCGCGTGCGCAACTATTTTGCACCCGTTGTATGTGAACGTTGAGTCTATCACACCCGATCATCACGCGGTGTCTCGAAACGACGAACTGTAGCAACGGTGCACAGTCGGGGAGAACACAATTTCGTCTTGAAATTTTAGTGAGAGATCACCTCATAATGCTACCATCGTTCTAAGCAAAATAAGGTGCATAAAAGGATTAACATCACATGCAATTCATAAGTGACATGATATGGCCATCATCACGTGCTTCTTGATCTCCATCACCAAAGCACCGGCACGATCTTCTTGTCACCGGCGCCACACCATGATCTCCATCAACGTGTCGCCATCGGGGTTGTCGTGCTACTCATGCTATTACTACTAAAGCTACATCCTAGCAAAATAGTAAACGCATCTGCAAGCACAAACGTTAGTATAAAGACAACCCTATGGCTCCTGCCGGTTGTCGTACCATCGACGTGCAAGTCGATATTATCTATTACAACATGATCATCTCATACATCCAATATATCACATCACATCGTTGGCCATATCACATCACAAGCATACCCTGCAAAAACAAGTTAGACGTCCTCTAATTTTGTTGTTGCATGTTTTACGTGGTGACCACGGGTATCTAGTAGGATCGCATCTTACTTACGCAAACACCACAACGGAGATATATGAGTTGCTATTTAACCTCATCCAAGGACATCCTCGGTCAAATCCGATTCAACTAAAGTTGGAGAAACTGACACTTGCCAGTCATCTTTGAGCAACGGGGTTACTCGTAGCGATGAAACCAGTCTCTCGTAAGCGTACGAGTAATGTCGGTCCAAGCCGCTTCAATCCAACAATACCGTGGAATCAAGAAGAAACTAAGGAGGGCAGCAAAATGCACATCACCTCCCACAAAAACTTTTGTGTTCTACTCGAGAAGACATCTACGCATGAACCTAGCTCATGATGCCATTGTTGGGGAACGTCGCATGGGAAACAAAAATTTTCCTACGCGCACGAAGACCTATCATGGTGATGTCCATCTACGAGAGGGGATGAGTGATCTACGTACCCTTGTAGACCGTACAGCAGAAGCGTTAGTGAACGCGGTTGATGTAGTGGAACGTCCTCACGTCCCTCGATCCGCCCCGCGAACAATCCCGCGATCAGTCCCACGATCTAGTACCGAACGGACGGCACCTCCGCGTTCAGCACACGTACAGCTCGACGATGATCTCGACCTTCTTGATCCAGCAAGAGAGATGGAGAGGTAGAAGAGTTCTCCGGTAGCGTGACGGCACTTCGGAGGTTGGTGATGATCTTGTCTCAGCAGGGCTCCGCCCGAGCTCCGCAGAAACGCGATCTAGAGGAAAAACTGTGGAGGTATGTGGTCGGGCTGCCGTGGAAAAGTCGTCTCAAATCAGCCCTAAAACCTCTGTATATATAGGTGGGAGAGAGGGGACCTTGCCTTGGGGCTCAAGGAGCCCCAAGGGGGTCGGCCGAGCCAAGGGGGGAAGGTCTCCCCCCCCCCCCAAACCGAGTCGGACTTGGTTTGGTGGGTGGGAGTCCTTCCTTCCCTTCCCACCTCGTTTTTTTTTCTTTCTCTTTGATTTTTCTTCCAATGCGCATAGGTCCCTTTTGGGCTGTCCCACCAGCACACTAAGGGCTGGTGCGCCACCCTCAAGGCCTATGGGCTTCACCGGGATGGGTTCCCCCCCCCCCCCCCGATGAACTCCCCGAACCCATTCGTCATTCCCGGTACATTCCCGGTAACTCCGAAAACCTTCCGGTAATCAAATGAGGCCATCCTATATATCAATCTTCGTTTCTGGACCATTCCGAAAACCCTCGTGACGTCCGTGATCTCATCCGGGACTCCTAAAAACATTCGGTAACCAACCATATAACTCAAATACGCATAAAACAACGTCGAACCTTAAGTGTGCAGACCCTGCGGGTTCGAGAACTATGTAGACATGACCCAAGAGACTCCTCGGTCAATATCCAATAGCGGGACCTGGATGCCCATATTGGATCCTACATATTCTACGAATATCTTATCGTTTGAATCTCAGTGCCAAGGATTCATATAATCCCGTATGTTATTCCCTTTGTCCTTCGGTATGTTACTTGCCCGAGATTCGATCGTCAGTATCCGCATACCTATTTCAATCTCGTTTACCGGCAAGTCTCTTTACTCGTTCCGTAATACAAGATCCCATAACTTACATTAAGTCACATTGCTTGCAAGGCTTGTGTGTGATGTTGCATTACCGAGTGGGCCCCGAGATACCTCTCCGTCACACGGAGTGACAAATCCCAGTCTTGATCCATACTAACTCAACTAACACCATCGGAGATACCTGTAGAGCATCTTTATAGTCACCTAGTTACGTTGTGATGTTTGATACACACAAAGTATTCCTCCGGTGTCAGTGAGTTATATGATCTCATGGTCATAGGAACAAATACTTGACACGCAGAAAACAGTAGCAACAAAATGACACGATCAACATGCTACGTCTATTAGTTTGGGTCTAGTCAATCACATGATTCTCCTAATGACGTGATCCAGTTATCAAGCAAAAACACCTTGTTCATAATCAGAAGACACTGACTATCTTTGATCAACTGGCTAGCCAACTAGAGGCTTGCTAGGGACAGTGTTTTGTCTATGTATCCACACATGTAAATGACTCTTCATTCAATACAATTATAGCATGGATAATAAACGATTATCTTGATACAGGAATTATAATAATAACTATATTTATGATTGCCTCTAGGGCATAATTCCAACAATTCATTCCTATGACCATGAGATCATGTAACTCACTGACACCGGAGGAATACCTTGTGTGTATCAAACGTCACAACGTTACTGGGTGATTATAAAGGTGCTTTACAGGTATCTCCGTAGGTGTCCATTGAGTTAGCATGGATCAAGATTGGGATTGTCACTCCGTGTGATGGAGAGGTATCTCGGGGCCCACTCGATAATACAACATCACATACAATCCTTGCAAGCAATGTGACTCAAGTGTAAGTCACGGGATCTTGTATTACGAAACGAGTAAAGAGACTTGTCGGTAACGAGATTGAACTAGGTATAGAGATACCGACGATCGAATCTCGGGCAAGTAACATACCAAGGACAAAGGGAATAGTATACGGGGTTATATGAATCCTTGACATAGAGGTTCAACCAATAGAGATCTTCGTAGAATATGTAGGAGCCAATATGGACATCGAGGTCCCGCTGTTGGTTATTGACCGGAGAGTGTCTCAGGTCATGTCTGCATAGTTCTCGAACCCGCAGGGTCTGCACACTTAAGGTTCAGTGACGTTTCGGTATAGTTGAGTTATATGTGTTGGTGACCAAAGTTTTGTTCTGAGTCTCAGATGAGATCCCGGACATTAGGAGGAGTTCCGGAATGGTCCGGAAACGAAGATTGATATATAGGAAGTTGGTGTTTGGATTCCGGAAGGTTTTCAGGCATTGCCGACAGTGTACCGAGAATGATGAATGGGTTCCGGGGGCCCACTGGGTGGGCCCACCACGCCCCAAGGGGTCAACATGAGCTTATTGGATGCGCAATAAGGTATAATGGGCTGACAAAGTCATCCAAGGAAAGCCCATGAGGAAAAAGTGGAAAATCCAAAAGAGGTGGGAAAATAAGGAAGGAGTCCTTATCCAAGTGGGATTTGAGGAGGGCTCCTCCCTTCCCCACTTTGGCCGACCCAAGGAGGCCTTCCTTGGCACGCCAAGGCTAGCCTCTCCCCTCCTCCTACATATACTAGAGGTTTTAGGGTTTTTCTGACACAACTTTGCCACGTGCAACTCAAACCTCTACTTCGTAGTTCTTCCTCTAGATCGGTTTTCTGCGCAGCTCGGGCAGAGCCCTGCAGGAGTAGATCATCACCATCACCGGCACGCCATCACGCTGCCGGAGAACTCATTTACTTCCCCCTCTCTCTTGCTGGATCAAGAAGGCGGAGATCGTCATCGAGTTGTACGTGTGCGGAACGCGGAGGTGTCGTCCGTTGGCACTTGATCGGGACGGATCACGGGACGGATCGTGGGACGGTTCGTGGGACGGATCGTGAAGACGTACCACTACATCAACCGTGTTTGTTAACGCTTCCACTTAGCGATCTACAAGGGTATGTGGATCCGATCTCCCTCTCGTAGATGATCATCACCATGATAGGTCTACGTTTGCGTAGGAAATTTTTTGTTTCCCATGCAACATTCCCCAACAGTTATTATGTACTTTGGTTCCTTTCCTCCCATTGCCTCAACAAATGTACTTATGATCCTTTTGAATGACCCGATGGTCTCATCCTTTAAGAGGTCTATTCCAAACAGGACGGTTGACCCATCGTTGTTAACCCCTATTATTGGTGCAAACGGTAAACCATATATATTCGTAGAACATTGCTACTGCGACAATAGACCTTCCCTGACAACGGCGCCAGGAATCCTGCTCCTACGGCTACTCCTATAGGGACTTCCTTGGCAAATATGCAAAGCATTTCCCCGTGGCCTTGGAGCCTTGCATTGGTGTTCCCTTGAAGAGGAAAGGGTGATGTAGCACATCGGCGGTAAGTATTTCCCTCAGTTTTGAGAACCAAGGTATCAATCCAGTAGGAGGAGCATTCAAGTCACAAGTACCTGCACAAACACAAAGAGCTTGCACCCAACGCTATGAAGGGGTTGTCAATCCCTTATAGATTGTCTGCAAAGTGAGAACTGAAAGCAACAAAGTAAACAAAGCAAAGTAAAAGTGAAGGTGGAGACGATAGTTGTGAATAGACCCGGGGGCCGTAGTGTTCACTAGTGGCTTCTCTCATGAAAGCAAGTAGACGGTGGGTGAACGAATTACTGTCGAGCAATTGATAGAACCACGCAAAGTCATGACGTTATCTAAGGCAATGATTATATCTATAGGTATCACGTCCAAAACAAGTAGACCGATACTTTCTGCATCTACTACTATTACTCCACACGTCGACCGCTATCCAGCATGCATCTAGTGTATTAAGTCCAAAAGAACAGAGTAACGCCTTAAGCAAGATGACATGATGTAGATGGACAATCTCATATCTACGATAAAATCCCATCTTGTTACCCTTGATGGCAACAACACGATGCGTGCCTTGCTGCCCCTTCTGTCACTGCGAAAGGTCACCACACGGTATGAACCCAAAACCAAGCACTTCTCCCATTGCAAGAATCATAGATCTAGTTGGCCAAACAAAACCCAAGACTCGAAGAGACTTACAAGGATATCAAATCATGCATATAAGAAATCAGCAAAGACTCAAATACAAATCATAGATAATCTGATCACAAATCCACAATTCATCGGATCTCGACAAACACACCGCCAAAGAGGATTACATCAGATAGATCTCCATGAAGATCATGGAGAACTTTTTATTGAAGATCCAAGAGAGAGAAGAAGCCATCTAGCTACTAACTACGGACCCGTAGGTCTGAAGTGGACTACTCACGAGTCATTGGAGAGGCGATGATGTTGATGTAGAAGCCCTCCAACTCCAAAGTCCCCTCCGGCAGGGCACCGGGAAGGGTCTCCAGATGAGATCTCGCGGAAACGGAAGCTTGCAGCGGCGGAAAAGTGTTTTCGTGGATGCCCTGATTTTTTCTGGGATTTTAGGGAATTTATAGGCCAAAGAGCTAGGGCAGTGGAGCGCCAGGGAGGCCACAAGCCTAGTTGCCGCGGCCCGCCTGGCCGCGGCAACAGGGCTCCATGTGGGCCCACTGCCTTGGCCCTCAAGCCTCCCGATCTTCTTCTGTTCTGGAAAAAAATATTTTGGGGATTTTATTCCGTTTGGACTACGTTCCAAAATCAGATATGAAAAGAGTCAAAAACGCAGAAAAAACAGGAACTCGCACTTGGCACTGAATAAAAAAGTTAGTCCCAAAAAAGATATAAAAGGTATATAAAACATCCAAAGTTGACAAGATAACAGCGTGAAACTATCAAAAATTATAGATACGTTTGAGACGTATCAAACATGTTGTGTCAAAAGACACGAAATAACCGTACATGCCATAATTCATTGGACAATGAGTTTGTCCAGAACAGGCTTCACACCACGTTGTTTCCACCGGTCTCTTCCACATGGTAAAACCCTACCCTGTTCCTCTGCATTTCCGCAAAGAGCTTCATGGTGTCCTCGATATCTGTGTTCCTTTGTCCAGCCCTGTCCTCGCATGCAATGTTGCTTATATCAATCGTGTCGAACATAATTTCTCTCCTCGGTTTACCCATAGTAGTGAAGATCTGCATGACTTTCCTTGGCTCTAGCCTTGCCTTCTGCAGAACCTGGATAAAAAATTTCTCCTCGGGTCTCATGTTCTTATAGCACCTCATAAATTTCAGCATCCAGTCAGACGGGTGTAGCACATGGTTGTGCTCTAGGCAAACATTCCTTAAGTACCATATTCCCCTCTCTGTATCTCTCTTTGTTGTTATCTCAACGGGACATCCTGTCTTAATCAAGCAATTGTTCCTTCTATGCTTCACAAGTCTCTCGGTTGTTTTATTCGCACCTTCCTTTGTGCACCAGAACACTTGCTTGTCAATCTCTTGCTCGGGACCTGCTCTTCTAGTGGTTGATTGCTTCACCGAAAAACAACTGGCATATGTGCAGAAGAAAAAGAAGGCATCGTCCCTTGTTTTGAAATGCAACCCATCCTCTGGTACACGTGCTTGTGTCACTTCCTCAATCGATGGAAATGCGCTTCCTTTGAACATTTCATCCATTTCTTTCTCTTCTTGCATTGCCTTTCCCATA
The DNA here is from genome assembly GCF_904849725.1 of Hordeum vulgare subsp. vulgare. NCBI lineage: Eukaryota > Viridiplantae > Streptophyta > Magnoliopsida > Poales > Poaceae > Hordeum > Hordeum vulgare. The sequence goes on from NC_058523.1 coordinate 521,052,198, forward strand.
TCAATGTTGTCTAACGTGTCTCCATTGGGGTCGTCATAGTTGTCACTTGAGATATCATTCCTTTCATGACCAGGCATTAGCTCGTTTCTGACAGAGTTGTTGCAGCTCGCTTGTTTGTCGAATGTGGGGGCGCCATCACTCCTTGAGGTCGAGTCCATCACTACTTCTCGAATGTTGTTGCCTCCTTCTCTTGTGTCATCTTCACGAATGTTGTTGTTCTCTGTTTCTCTGGTACTCGTAAACCCAGACTTGCATTGCTTCCACGTCAATGATGTTGATGTCGCCATAGCCGTCCCTGTATACTACTTGCTTCTCTGTAGGTTGTTTTCCCTTAAGGGTGGGTAAAGGAATCTTACAGATATTTGACTCATCTGTCATGCTCCCTGTAAAGTCCTGCACATGAAGGTTGCAACAAATTAGATATCGGAGGCACCTGAGACATTTGCATCTTATTTTCTCGTTTAGAAAGCTTTAAAACAGATGTAGAATAATCTAGCATGATTTAGCTGTAGGTTTTTGACAGGAACATCCGTGATGTAAACCAGAAGCACAGATTTATATCACCTAAGATGCACGGTTGTGTATGCATTAAATCCACGTGGATGGGCATGCCCAAGGCATGGTCGTGCTTTTGTTTGCACTTACAATCAAAGCGGCACAGTCGTGCTTCTGCTTTCACTCTACAATCTAAAGCAGGGTTTACATACAGAGAACATAGTTGTGCCGTCACCTTTCTTTCCTCATGTCTCCCATCCTCAGCACATCTTGGCGACATCCTCTGTGCATTGGAGATTTCGTTGACAATCTTGAATGCCATCGGAGATCCTCTGGAAGGACCTCTCATGGTGAACGCCAGTGGCGATCTTTTCAAAGGACCTTGCCTCGTCATCTTTAAATTGTCACCAGTATATCCAATCTGTTGGAGCCTTTGTTCCTGACATGGACTGGGCTGATCCATGTTACTTTGCTCGCGGGCGTTACAAAGAATTTTTCATCATTAAATTAAAATAACACAAGTGTTTGACATATTTTTTGGGTGTTCAACGTTGCTATCACCTCTCCTATATCCTGGTGTTGCAGATTAGTAAAGATTCTTCCCCCAATTGCTGTGAAACTACTTCTGTCAATCATGCTTAATGATTCATCTTTTGTTTTCTTATTGGCAACATTCTATGTGCCGACATCAACTATTCTTCCGTTATCATTTACCTCTTCACCAGGACCATCCGAAAACACTACTCCATCGGAACGACTGCTCTGCACGACCTTGAAGCATTAGAAATTAGATGCACATGTGTGTATTATGAAGCATTACCAATTTAACAAATAAATCATATGAAGTGTTCTTGTGTGTCCAAATTTGTAAAACAAGGCTGAGTTTCCAAGTTTTTTATCGTTACCTGGAGTGACTCGTTGGTACGGTTTCTATGTTGCAACTTTGGATTATAGGCAAAAGTATGGGACATTGCAGCAAAATTTACTCTGCTACTTAGAATGCTCCTTTTAGCATGTGTCTGCTGCACAACTTGTTCCTCGCTGGGACACTTACCAAGCAGTTGTTTTTTGACCTTGACTACATTTACCCAGCCCGTGTGGCATGTCCGTGTTGAACGTCATATGCACTCCTATTTTTATTCTCCATTTGCAGCAGTTTGTTTTTCTTCCATCTATCGATATTTAACTGCAGAGCACATAGATGGAATAGTGACACATTACGTTATGCCTTGAGACTATATAATACAGAGATACCAAGACAAGATAGCATACAAATTATAAGGCTCAATTGATTTCGCTGCAAATGACTCTAGTGTGATTCACGTGTTGCTCTTACCTTCTTTTCATATGCCTTTCCGATAACATTTAGTGATACGCCAACCTTGTTGCCCTGATCAGCTGGTGTGATCCTGAACATCTACGGGAATTTTTTTATATAAAGAGCTAACAACTATTATACACTGTTGTTTGAACATTGATACGTCTCCAACGTATCTATAATTTTTTATGGTTCCATGCTATTATCTTGTCAAACTTTGGATGTTTTGTATGCCTTTTATATCTTTTTTGAGACTAACTTATTAACACAGTGCCAAGTGCCAGTTCCTGTGTTTTCCGTGTTTTTGACCCTTTTCAGAGGAGAATATTAAACGGAGTCCAAACGGAATAAAACCTCCGAAAAGATTTTTTCCGGAACAGAAGATACGCAGGGACCGTGAGAACCAAGGCAGAGGCCACCAGGGGAGGCCACAAGCCCCCTAGGCACGGCCAGGGGGGCCCGCGCCTAGCAGGCTTCTGGGCCCCGTGTGGCTCCTCTGCCCTACTTCTTCCGCCTACAAATCCCCGAAAAATCCAAAACCACGGGAGAGATCCACGAAAATACTTTTCCGCCGCCGCAAGCTTCTGTCTCCGCAAGATCCCATCTGGGGCACATTCTGGTGCCCTGCCGGAGGGGGGATTCGGATACGGAGGGCTTCTTCATCAACACCATTGCCTCTCCGATGATGCGTGAGTAGTTCACCATAGACCTTTGGGTCCATAGCTAGTAGCTAGATGGCTTCTTCTCTCTCTTGGATCTTCAATACAAAGTTCTCCATGATCTTCATGGAGATCTATCCGATATAATCTTCTTTTGCGGTGTGTTTGTCGAGATATGATGAATTGTGGATTTATGATCAGATTATCTATGAATCTTATTCTAGTTTCTTCTGATCTCTTTTATGCATGATTTCATATCCTTGTAATTCTCTTCGAGTTGTGGGTTTTGTTTGGGCAACTTGATCTATGATTCTTGCAATGGGAGAATGGCTTGGTTTTGGGTTCATACCATGCGGTGACCTGACCCAGTGACAGAAGGGGTGCTACGTCGACATAGATCTTCTTTCGTCCCTTGAGCTTGTGTTGGTTTTCCCTTGAAGAGGAAAGGGTGATGCAGCATAGGAGCAGTAAGTATTTCCCTCAGTTTGAGAACCAAGGTATCAATCCAGTAGGAGAATCTCGTCAAGTCCAGAGTACCTGCACAAACACAAAGAGCTTGCACCCAACGCTATAAAGGGGTTGTCAATCCCTTCAAGATTGATTGCAAAGTGAGATCTGAAGGCGGAAAGTGCAACGAAGAAAAAGTGTAAGGCTGAAAATATGGTGTGGAGTAGACCCGAGGGCCATAGTGTTCACTAGAGGCTTCTCTCAAAATAGAAAATATCACGGTGGGTGAACAAATTACTGTCGAGCAGTTGATAGAACTACGCAAAGTCATGACGATATCTAAGGCAATGATCATACATATAGGCATCACGTCCGAGACAAGTAGACCGATACTTTCTGCATCTACTACTGTTACTCCACACATTGACCGCTCTCCAACATGCATCTAGTGTATTGAGTTCATGACGAACAGAGTAACACCTTAAGCAAGATGACATGATGTAGAGGGATAAACTCAAACCAATGATGAAAACCCCATCTTTTTACCCTTGATGGCAACAACATGATCCGTGCCTCGCTACCCCTTCTGTCACATGGTGAGGTCACCGCACGGTATGAACCCAAAACCAAGCACTTCTCCCATTCAAGAATCATAGATCTAGTTGGGCAAACAAAACCCACAACTCGAATAGAATTACAAGGATATGAAATCATGCATAAGAGAGATCAGAAGAAACTCAAATAAGATTCATAGATAATCTGATCATAAATCCACAATTCATCGGATCTCGACATACACACCGCAAAAGAAGATTACATCGGATAGATCTCCATGAAGATCATGGAGAACTTTGTATTGAAGATCCAAGAGAGAGAAGAAGCCATCTAGCTACTATGTATAGACCCGTAGGTCTGTGGTGAACTACTCACGCATCATCGGAGAGGTCATGGTGTTGATAAAGAAGCCCTCCGTATACGAATCGCCCCTCTGGCAGGGCACAGAACGTGTCCCAGATGGGATATTGCGGAGACAGAAGCTTGCGGCGGCGGAAAAGTACTTTCAATGATCTCCTAATTTTTTCTGGGATTTTAGGGAATTTATAGGCGAAAGACCTAGGGCAGAGGAGGCCTAGGGAGCCACAAGCCTGGGAAGCGCGCCCCCTGGCCACGGCTCGGGGGCTTGTGGGGTCCCTGGTGGCCCCGTTCCCTGATTCTTAGGCTTCCCGGTCTTTTTCTGTTTCGGAAAATATCTTTTTGACAGTTTCGTTCCGTTTGGACTCCATTTAAAATCCTCCTCTGAAAGGGGTAAAAAAACATGGAAAAAACAGGAACTGGCACTTGGCACTGGGTTAATAAGTTAGTCCCAAAAATATATAAAAGGCATACAAAACATTCAAAGTTCGACAAGATAATAGCATTAAACCATCAAAAAATATAGATACGTTGGAGACATATGAAGCATCCCCAAGCTTAACTCCTGCTCGTCCTCGAGTAGGGAAGTGATAAAGAATGAATTTTTGATGTGGAATGCTACCTAGCATAGTTTTCCTTTGCAACTTCTTTCATGTCACATGAATGTTCAGATCCGTAAGATTCAAAACAATAGTTTGCTATTGACATGAAAACAATAATACTTCAAGCAAACTAGCAAGGTAATCATGAACTTACAAAATAACAGGGCCAAAGAAAGTTATCCCTACAAAATCATATAGTCTGGCTATGCTCCATCATCCTGACACAACTAATGTAAATCATGCACAACCCCGGTATTGGCCAAGTAATTCATTTTGCACTCTTACTTTCTCAAACTTTTTATAACTATCACGCAATACATGAGCGTGGGCCATGGATATAGCACTATAGGTGGAATAGAGTGTGGTGGTGGTTGTGAGACAAAAAGGAGGAGATGGTCACATTGACTCGGCGTATCAAAGGGCTATGGAGATGTCCATTAATAGATATCAATGTGAATGAGTAGGGATTGCCATACAAAGGATGCACTAGAGTTATAAGTATGTGAAAGCTCAAAAGAAGAACTAGTGGGTGTGCATCCAACTTGCTTGCTCACGAAGACCTAGGGCAATTTGAGGAAGCCCATCATTGGAATATACAAGGCAAGTTATATAATGAAGATTCCCACTAGCATATGGTAGTGACGAAACGAGAGGCTCTCAATCATGAAGAACATGGTGCTATTATGAAGCACAAGTGTGGAAAGAGGAAGTAGCATTGTCCCTTCTCTCTTTTTCTCTCTTTTTTTTGTGGGCTCTTGGGCCTCTTTTTTTCTCTATTTTTTTATTTGGGCTCTTTGGCCTCTTTTTTTTTATTTCCTCACATGGGACAATGCTCTAATAATGATGATCATCACACTTTTATTTACTCACAGCTCAAAGCTCAGAACGATGCTGACTCTATAGGAAATGACTCCGGCAGTGTACCGGGATGTGCAACGATCTAGCTTGGCGTATGACATTGAAACATCTTGCTAGCTATCTTACGATAATGCAATGGACATATGAGAGTGACGGCACAAGTCATGAGACAGAACGGTGGCAGTTGCTTGGCAATATATCTCGGAATAGGTAGGTATGGTGGCTGTTTTGAGGAAGGCATATGGTGGGTTTGTGCACCGGCGAAAGTTGTGCGGCACTAGAGAGGCTAGCAATGGTGGAAGGTGAAAGTGCATCTATACCATGGACTCACATTAGTCATGAAGAACTCACATACTTGTTGCAAAAGTTTTTATTAGTAATCGAAACAAAGTGCTAAACGCATACTCCTAGGGGAAGGGTTGGTAGGTGTTAACCATCGCGCGATCCCGACCTCAACACAAAGGTTGACAATCAATAGATCAATTATGCTCCGACTTCCTAACATAGCGGTTCACCATACGTGCATGCTACGGGAATCCCTAACTTCAACACAATTATTTCTAGATTCACAACACCTTACTAACATAACTCTTAATATTACCAAATTCACGTCTCAAAACTAATTGAGAGGAATCAAGACTTCTCTTTCTACTCAATGCACATGAAGATGGAGGTTTTTGTATCCTCTTTGGGACCTATCACCTTTGGGACTACTTTCATAGCATAAGTCAACTACCAAGTCACGCACCGCCGTGCTCTAAAAGATCTATGTGAGGCACATAGAGCAAAATTATCTAGCTCAAAAGATATAAGTGAAGCACTATGAGCATTCTAGCAAAATCACGATGAGTGCATGTCTCTCTCTAATGGTGTGCAGCAAGGATTATTGTGACACAACAAAAATAAAAGACTCCTACGATACAAGACGCTCCAAGAAAAACACATATCATGTGGTGAATAAAAATATAGCTCCAAGTAACGTTACCGATGGATTGAAGACGAAAGAGGGGATGCCTTCCCGGGGCATCCCCAAGCTTAGGACTTTTGGTGTCCTTGAATTTGGCTTGGGACGCCTTGGGCATCCCCAAGCTTGAGCTCTTTCCACTCCTTATCATTTTGCCCATGAGAACATCACCCAAAACTTGAAAACTTCACAACACAAAACTTAAACAGAAACTCGTGATAACATTAGCACAAGAAAACAAACTACCACCTCTTTAGGTACTGTAGCAATCTTGATTTCTATTTATATTGGTGTTGGGCTACTGTATTCTCACTTTTCCATGGCTAGTACCCCCCGATACAAACCATAGTTTCATCAAAACAAGCAACCAACTCAACAAAAACAGAATCTGTCAAAAACAGACCAGTCTGTAGCAATCTGTATACTTCGTATACTTCTAGTACCTCAAAAATTCTGAAAATTTACGAATGCCTGGGAAAAAGGCATATCAACTAGAAGCAAATGGAATCAACTCAAAAGCTCTTTCTGAATAAAACTGAAAAATCATCTCGTGAGCAAAAAGTTTCTGTCTGTTTCCAGCATGATCAAACAACCATCACCAAACTAGTCATAAAGGTTTTGCTTGGCTCAAACACAAAAAGAAACACAAAAGACACAATGATTACAGAATTATGATGGTGTGGACGCAACAAAACAGAAATAAAAAGAAATAAATTGGGTTGCCTCCCAACAAGCGCTATTGTTTAACGCCCTTAGCTAGGCATAAGGCGATATAATCACGTATCGTCGTCTTTGGTGCTCAAACCATAAGTGGCCCTCATCATGGATTCATAAGGCAATCTTATTTTCTTTCTAGGAAAGTGATCCATGCCCTTTTTAAAGGAAATTGAAATCTAATATTCCCTTCGTTCATATCGATGATGGCACCGATAGTCCTTAGGAAAGGTCTACCAAGAATAATAGGGCATGTAGGATTGCAATCAATGTCAAGCACAATGAAATCCACGGGTACATAGTTCCTATTTGGAATAATAGGAACATCATTGATCCTTCCCATGGGTTTCTTGGCAGTAGAATCCGCAAGATGCAATTTAAGAGAACACTCTTCAATCTCAATAAAACCCAGAACATCACATAAAGACTTTGGAATCGCGGAAACACTAGCACCCAAATCACACAAAGCATTGCATTCATAGTTTTTGATTTTGATTTCGATAGTAGGTTCCCACTCATCATGAAGCTTTCTAGGCATAGAGACTTCCAATTCAAGTTTCTCTTCAAGAGATTTTATCATGGCTTCGACGATATGATCGGTAAAGGCCTTGTTTTGGCTATAAGCGTGTGGAGAGTTTAGCATAGATTGCATCAAGGAAATGCATTCAATCAAGGAGCAACTATCATAATTGAATTCCTTTAAATCCAAGGTAGTAATTTCATTACTACTCAAAGTTTTAATACCTTCTACTCCACTTTCAATGCTTTTAGCATCAAGATAGATGGACTCCGAATCATTGGGGCATTTCTCAACCAAAGTGGTTCATATCCAGCCCCATCATCATTGGGTTTGACACAAGAAAACAAAGATTCAATGGGAGTCACACCAAGCACTTTAAGATCTTCGTGATTCTTATCACGAGAACATGCCTTTTTAAGCCATTCATGTCTAGCACGAATTTGGGCGGTTCTTTCTTTGCTCTCAATCATGGAAACACGCATAGCTTTTAAAGTTTCATCCATATTGATCTTGGGAGGAGCACATCTAACTTTCAAAGCATCAATATCACTAGACATTCTATCAACGCTCTTAGCCAAATCGCCAATTTTGAGTAGTTTTTCCTCTATGGACGCATTGGAAAAAAATTGCGAGTTGATAAACTCTTTGATATTACTCTCTAGATCAGAAGGTAATCTATTGTAATTTCCATGAGTATTGTTGTAGGAGTTGCCAAAGTTATTAGAGGAGTTACTAGGAAAAGGCCTAGGAACATAGTTTCCTCTAAAATCATTGTTGTTGCCAAAATTATTCCTACCAACAAAATTAACGTCCAAGCTAGCGTTGCTACTCTCAATCAAAGAAGACAAGGGCATATCATTAGGATCTAAAGGAGCACTTCTACTAGCAACCAAATTCATTAACTCATCCATCTTAGCACTCAACGAGTTAATCTCTTCTATAGCGTGTACCTTCTTACTAGTACGTGACCTTTCAGTGTGCCACTGAGAGTAGTTCGTCATGATATTGTCTAGGAGTTTCGTGGCTTCTCCTCACCTAATTTCCATGAACGTTCCACCGGAGACGGAGTCCAAGATGTTTCTAGTAGAGAAATTCAAGCCAGCGTAAAAGATTTGTATAATCATCCAAAGACTCAAGCTATGAGCGGGACAATTTCTAATCATCAATTTCATTCTCTCCCAAGATTGTGCAACATGTTCATGATCAAGTTGCTTAAAATTCATAATATCATTACGGAGAGAGATAATCTTAGCCGGCGGAAAATACTTGGATACATAAGCATCTTTGTACTTATCCCAAGAATCAATACTATTTTTGGGCAAAGACAAAAACCAAGTTTTTGCTCGATCTCGCAATGAGAAAGGAAAAAAGCTTCAATTTAATCACATCATTATCCACATCTTTCTTATTTAGTATATCGCAAAGCTCTATGAAGGTATTAAGATGGGATGCGGCATCTTCACTAGGAAGGCCAGAGAATTGCTCTTTCATAACAAGATTCAGGAAAGCGGCATTGATTTCGTATGACTCCGCACTAGTGGCGGGAGCAATCGGAGTACTAATAAAATCATTATTATTAGTATTCGAGAATCACTAAGTTTGGTGTTTTCAGTCAAGGTGACTTCGGCAAGCAAGCAAGCACACAAGCGAACAAAGAGCAAGCTAGAGAAAAGGGCGAACGAAAAAGGCAAAGATTTTTTTGTAAATTTTTGTTTTTCAGAAGTGGGGGAGAGGAAAACGAGAGGCAAAAAAGTAAATGCAAGATATGAGTTTGCGACACTTACTTGGATGAGTTCTTGAGTTGATCCTCCCCGGCAACGACGCCAGAAATCCGTCTGCTACGTCGATAGAGATCTTCTGTCGTCCCTTGAGCTTGCGTTGGTTTTCCCTTGAAGAGGAAAGGGTGATGCAGCATAGGAGCAGTAAGTATTTCCCTCAGTTTGAGAACCAAGGTATCGATCCAGTAGGAGCATCTCGTCAAGTCCAGAGTACCTGCACAAACACAAAGAGCTTGCACCCAAGGTTATAAAGGGTTGTCAATCCCTTCAAGATTGATTGCAAAGTGAGAGCTGAAGGCGGAAAGTGCAACGAAGAAAAAGTGTAAGGCTGAAAATATGGTGTGGAGTAGACCTGAGGGCCATAGTGTTCACTAGAGGCTTCTCTCAAAATAGCAAATATCACGGTGGGTGAACAAATTAGTGTCGAGCAATTGATAGAACTGTGCAAAGTCATGACGATATCTAAGGCAAGGATCATACATATAGGCATCACGTCCGAGACAAGTAGACCGATACTTTCTGCATCTACTACTATTACTCCACACACCGACCGCTATCCAGCATGCATCTAGTGTATTGAGTTCATGACGAACAGAGTAACGCCTTAAGCAAGATGACATGATGTAGAGGGATAAACTCAAACCAATGATGAAAACCCCATCTTTTTACCCTTGATGGCAACAACACGATGCGTGCCTTGCTACCCCTTCTATCACTGGGTGAGGTCAAAGTTCGGGACACAGCATGTGTCTGCTGCACAGCTTATTCCTGGCTGGGACACTTACCAAGCAGTTGTTTTTTGACCTTGACTACATTTTCCCAGCCCGCGTGGCATGTCCTTGTTGAACGTCATTTGCACTCCTATTTTTATTCTCCATTTGCAGCAGTTTGTTTTTCTAACATCTATCGATATTTAACTGCAGAGCACATAGATGGAATAGTGACACATTACGTTATGCCTTGAGAGTATATAATGCAGAGATACAAAGACAAGATAGCATACAAATTAAAAGGCTCAATTGATTTCGCTACAAATGACTCTAGTGTGATTCACTTGTTGCTCTTACCTTCTTTTCATATACCTTTCCGATAACATTTAGTGATACGCCAACCTTGTTGCCCTGATCAGCTGGTGTGATCCAGAACATTTGCGGGGAATATTTTTTATATAGAGCTAACAACTATTATACACTGTTGTTTGAACATTGATACGTCTCCAACGTATCTATAATTTTTTATGGTTCCATGCTATTATCTTGTCAAACTTTGGATGTTTTGTATGCCTTTTATATCTTTTTTGAGACTAACTTATTAACTCAGTGCCATGTGCCAGTTCCTGTGTTTTCCATGTTTTTGACCCTTTTCAGAGGAGAATACTAAACGGAGTCCAAACGGAATAAAACCTCCGAAAAGATTTTTTCCGGAACAGAAGATACGCAGGGAGCGTAAGAACCAAGGCAGAGGCCACTAGGGGAGGCCACAAGCCCCCTAGGCGCGGCCAGGGGGGCCCGCGCCTAGAAGGCTTGTGGGCCCCCTATGGCTCCTCTGCCCTACTTCTTCCACCTATCCAAAACCACGGGAGAGATCCACGAAAATACTTTTCCGCCGCCGCAAACTTCTGTCTCCGCAAGATCCCATCTGGGGAACGTTCTCGTGCCCTGCCGGAGGGGGGATTCGGATACGGAGGGCTTCTTCATCAACACCATTGCCTCTCCGATGATGCGTGAGTAGTTCACCATAGACCTTCGGGTCCATAGCTATTAGCTAGATGGCTTCTTCTATCTCTTGGATCTTCAATACAAAGTTCTCCATGATCTTCACGGAGATCTATCCGATGTAATCTTCTTTTGCGGTGTGTTTGTCGAGATCTGATGAATTGTGGATTTATGATCAGATTATCTATGAATCTTATTTGAGTTTCTTCTAATCTCTTTTATGCATGATTTCATATCCTTGTAATTCTCTTCGAGTTGTGGGTTTTGTTTGGCCAACTTGATCTATGATTCTTGCAATGGGAGAACGGCTTGGTTTTGGGTTCATACCATGCGGTGACCTCACCCAGTGACAGAAGGGGTGCTACGTCGACATAGATCTTCTGTCATCCCTTGAGCTTGCGTTGATTTTCCCTTGAAGAGGAAAGGGTGATGCAGCATAGGAGCAGTAAGTATTTCCCTCAGTTTGAGAACTAAGGTATCAATCCAGTAGGAGAATCTCGTCAAGTCCAGAGTACCTGCACAAACACAAAGAGCTTGCACCCAAGGTAATAAAGGGTTGTCAATCCCTTCAAGATTGATTGCAAAGTGAGAGCTGAAGGCGGAAAGTGCAACGAAGAAAAAGTGTAAGGCTGAAAATATGGTGTGGAGTAGACCCGGGGGCCATAGTGTTCACTAGAGGCTTCTCTCAAAATAGCAAATATCACGGTGGGTGAACAAATTACTGTCGAGCAATTGATAGAACTGTGCAATGTCATGACGATATCTAAGGCAATGATCATATGTATAGGCATCATGTCCGAGACAAGTAGACCGATACTTTCTACATCTACTACTATTAGTCCACACACCGACCGCTATCCAACATGCATCTAGTGTATTGAGTTCATGACGAACAGACTAACGCCTTAAGCAAGATGACATGATGTAGAGGGATAAACTCAAACCAGTGATGAAAACCCCATATTTTTACCCTTGATGGCAACAGCATGATGCGTGCCTCGCTACCCCTTCTGTCACTGGGTGAGGTCACCGCACGGTATGAACCCAAAACCAAGCACTTCTCCCATTGCAAGAATCATAGATCTAGTTGGCCAAACAAAACCCACAACTCGAAGAGAATTACAAGGATATGAAATCATGCATAAGAGAGATCAGAAGAAACCCAAATAAGATTCATAGATAATCTGATCATAAATCCACAATTCATCGGATCTCGACAAACACACCGCAAAAGAAGATTACATCGGATAGATCTCCATGAAGATCATGGAGAACTTTGTATTGAAGATCCAAGAGAGAGAGAAGAAGCCATCTAGCTACTAGCTATGGACCCGTAGGTCTGTGGTGAACTACTCACGCATCATCGGAGAGCTCATGGTGTTGATGAAGAAGCCCTCCGTATCTGAATCCCCCTCCGGCAGGGCACCAGAACATGCCCCAGATTAGATCTTGCGGAGACAGAAGCTTGCGGCGGCTAAAAAGTACTTTCGATGATCTCCTAATTTTTTCTGGGATTTTAGGGAATTTATAGGCGAAAGACCTAGGGCAGAGGAGGCCCAGGGAGCCCACAAGCCTGGGAGGCGTGGGCCCCCTGGCCGCGGCTGGGGGGCTTGTGGGGTCCCTGGTGCCCCCTGCCCTGATTCTCAGGCTTCCCGATCTTTTTCTGTTTCGGAAAAAAATCTTTTTGGCAGTTTCGTTCCATTTGGACTCCGTTTAAAATCCTCCTCTGAAAGGGGTCAAAAACATGGAAAAAACAGAAATTGGCACTTGGCACTGAGTTAATAAGTTAGTCCCAAAAAATATATAAAAGGCATACAAAACATCCAAAGTTTGACAAGATAATAGCATGAAACCATCAAAAATTATAGATACGTTGGAGACGTATCAAGGGGTAGCGAGGGACGCATCCTGTTGTTGCCATCAAGGGTAAAAAGATGGGGTTTATATCTATTGCATGAATTTATCCCTCTACATCATGTCATCTTGCTTAAGGCGTCACTCTGTTCGTCATGAACTCAATACACTAGATGCATGCTGGATAGCGGTCGATGTGTCGAGTAATAGTAGTAGATGCAGAAAGTATCGGTCTACTTGTCTCGGACGTGATGCCTATATGTATGATCATTGCCTAAGATATCGTCATGACTTTGCGCGGTTCTATCAATTGCTCGACAGTAATTCGTTCCCCCACAGTAATATTTGCTATCTTGAGAGAAGCCTCTAGTGAACACTATGGCCCCGGGGTCTACTTCACATCATATTTTCCACCTTAGACTTTTACTTTGTTGCACTTTCCGCCTTCAGATCTCACTTTGCAATCAATCGTGAAGGGATTGACAACCCCTTTGTAGCGTTGGGTGCAAGTTTGTTGTTTTTGCGCAGGTACATCGGTGCTTCATCTTGATACTCCTACTGGATTGATACCTTGGTTCTCAAACTGAGGGAAATACTTACTGCTACTGTGCTGTATCACCCTTTCCTCTTCAAGGGAAAAATCCAATGCAAGCTCAAGAGGTAGCAAGAAGAATTTCTGGCGCCGTTGCCGGGGAGGATCAAGTCAAGAATAGTCTCCCGTCAACGTGCCAATTTCTCGCGCCGTTGTCGGGGAGGATCAAGTCAAGAATAGTCTCCCGTCAACGTGCCAATTTCTGGCGCCGTTGTCGGGGAGCATCAAGTGAAGATTATCCAAGTAAGTGTCGCAAACTCATCTCTTGCATTTACTTTTTTGCCTCTCGTTTTCCTCTCCCCCACTTCTGAAAAACAAAAATTTACAAAAAAAATTGCCTGTTTCGTTCACCCTTTTCTTTCGCTTGCCTTCTGTTCGCTTGTGTGCTTGTCTGCTTGCTGAAGTCACCATGACTGAAAACGCCAAACTTTGTGACTTCTCGAATACTAATAATAATGATTTTATTAGTACTCCGATTGCTCCCGCCACTAGTGCGGAATCATATGAAATCAGTGCTGCTTTGCTGAATCTTGTTATGAAAGAGAAATTCTCCAGCCTTCCTAGTGAAGATGTCGCATCCCATCTTAATACCTTCATTGAGTTATGCAATATGCAAAAGAAGAAAGATGTGGATAACGATGTGATTAAATTGAAGCTATTTCCATTCTCATTGCGAGATCGAGCAAAAACTTGGTTTTCATCTTTGCCCAAAAATAGTGTCGATTCTTGGGATAAGTGCAAAGATGCTTATATATCCAAGTATTTTCCGCCGGCTAAGATTATCTCTCTCCGTAATGATATCATGAATTTTAGGCAACTAGATCATGAACACGTTGCACAATCTTGGGAGAGAATGAAATTGATGATTAGAAATTGTCCCGCTCATGGCTTGAGTCTTTGGATGATTATACAAATCTTCTACGTTGGTTTGAATTTTGCTTCTAGAAATATCTTGGACTCCGCCTCCGGTTGAACCTTCGTGGAAATCACATTAGGAGAAGCCACAAAACAACTAGACAATATCATGACAAAATATTCTCAGTGGCACACTGAAAGGTCACATACTAGTAAAAAGGTACACGCTATAGAAGAAATTAACTCGTTGAGTGCTACGATGGATGAGTTAATGAAATGGTTTGCTAATAAAGGTGCTCATTTAGATCCAAATGATATGCTCTTGTCTTCCTTGATTGAGAGTAGCAATGAAAGCTTTGATGTTAATTTTGTTGGTAGGAATAATTTTGGCAACAAAAATGCTTTTAGAGGAAACTATATTCCTAGGCCTTTTCCTAGTAATCCCTCTAATAACTTTGGCAACTCCTACAACAATGCTCATGGAAATTACAATAAATTGCCCTCTGATCTAGAGAGTAATATTAAAGAGTTTATCAACTCGCAAAAAAAATTCAATGCGTCCAAAGAAGAAAAACTACTCAAAATTGATGATTTGGCTAGGAGCGTTGATAGAAGGTCTCTTGATATTGATTCTTTGAAAGTTACATGTGCTCCTCCAAGATCAATATGGATGAAACTTTGAAAGCTATGCGTGTTTACATGAATGAGAGTAAAGAAAGAACCGCCCAAATTCGTGCTAGACATGAATGGCTTAAAAAGGCGTGTTCTCGTGATGAGAATCACGGAGATCTTAAAGTGCTTGGTGTAACTCCCATTGAATCCTTGTTTTCTAGTGTCAAACCTAATGATGATGGGGCTGGATATGAATCCACCTTGGTTGAAAAACTCCCCAATGATTCGGAGTCTATCTATCTTGATGCTAAAAGCATTGAAAGTGGAGTAGAGGATATCAAAACTTTGAGTAGTAATGAAACTACTACTTTGGATTTCAAGGAATTCAATCATGATAGTTTCTCTTTGATTGAATGTATTTCCTTGATGCAATCCATGCTAAACTCTCCACACGCTTATAGACAAAACAAGGCCTTTACCGATCATATCGTCGATGCTATGATGAAATCTCTTGAAGAGAAACTTGAATTGGAAGTTTCTATTCCTAGAAAAGTTCATGATGAGTGGGAACCTACTATCAAAATTAAGATCAAAAACTATGAATCTAATGCTTTGTGTGATTTGGGTGCTAGTGTTTCCGCGATTCCAAAGTCTTTATGTGATGTTCTAGGCTTCAATGAGATTGATGAGTGCTCTCTTAATTTGCATCTTGCGGATTCTACTGTTAAGAAACCCATGGGAAGGATCAATGATGTTCTTATTATTGCAAATAGGAACTATGTACCCGTGGATTTCATTGTGCTTGATATTGATTGCAATCTGACATGTCCTATCATTCTTGGTAGACCTTTCCTAAGGACTATTGGTGCTGTCATCGATATGAAGGAAGGGAATATTAGATTTCAATTTCCATTAAAGAAGGGCATGGAACATTTTCCTAGAAATAAAATAAGATTGCCTTATGAATCCATGATGAGGGCTACTTATGGTTTGAGTACCGAAGACGACGACACGTGATTCTATCACCTTATGCCTAGCTAAGGGCGTTAAACAATAGCGCTTGTTGGGAGGCAACCCAATGAATTTATCTTTGCTTTTTTGCTTTCTGTTTTGTTGCGTCCACAGCATCATAATTTTGTGATGGTTGTGTCTTTTGTGTTTCTTTTTGTGTTGGAGCCAAGTAAAACCTTTATGACTAGTTTGGTGATGGTTGTTTGATCATGCTGGTAAAAGATAGAAACTTTTCGCTCACGAAATTATTTTTCATTTTTATCCAGAAAGAGCTTTTGAGTTGATTCTTTTTTTTGCTGGTTGATATGCCAATTGCCCAAACTATCATAATTTTTGGGATACCAGAAGTATACAGATTGCTACAAACTGGTCTGTTTTTGACTGATTCTGTTTTTGTTGTGTTGATTGCTTATTTTGATGAAACTATGGATAGTATCGGGGGGGTATTAGCCATGGGAAAGTGAGAATACAGTAATCTAACACCAATATAAATTGAAAACAAGTTTGCTACAGTACCTAAAGATGTGGTAGTTTGTTTTCTTGTGCTAATGAAATCACGAGTTTCTGTTTAAGTTTTGTGTTGTGGAGTTTTCAAGTTTTGGGTGATGTTCTCATGGACAAAGGAATAAAGAGTGGAAAGAGCTCAAGCTTGGGGATGCCCAAGGCATCCCAATCCAAATTCAAGGACACCAAAAAGCCTAAGCTTGGGGATGCCCCGGGAAGGCATCCCCTCTTTCGTCTCCAATCCATCGGTAACATTACTTGGAGCTATATTTTTATTCACCACATGATATGTGTTTTGCTTGGAGCGTCTTGTATCGTAGGAGTCTTTTCTTTTTGTTGTGTCACAATCATCCTTTCTGCACACCTTTTGAGAGAGACATGCACTCATCGTGAATTTGCTAGAATATTCGTTGAGCTTCGCTTATATCTTTTGAGTTAGGCAATTTAGCTCATTGTGCTTCACTTATATATTTTGAGCTAGATAACTTTGCTCTATGTGCTTCACTTAGATCTTTTAGAGCACGGCGGTGTCATATTTTGGAGAAATAAGAACTCTCGATCTTCACTTATATCTTTTTGAGAGTACTCTCTCTGAGTAACTTGGTAGTTGGCTTGTGCTATGAAAGTAGTCCCAAAGATGATAGGCGCCCAAAGAGGATACAATAAAACTTCCAATTTCTTGTGCATTGATTATAAAGAGAAGTTTGATTCCTCTCAAATAGTTTTGAGACATGGATTTGGTAATATTAAGAGTTATGTTAGTAGGGTGTTGTGAATCTAGAAATACTTGTGTTGAAGTTAGTGATTCCCGTAACATGCACGTATGGTGAACCACTATGTTAGGAAGTCGGAGCATAATTAATTTATTGATTGTCATCCTTTGTGTTGCGGTCGGGATCGCGTGATGGTTAACACCTACCAACCCTTCCCCTAGGAGTATGTGTTTAGCGCTTTGTTTCGATTACTAATAAAAACTTTCGCAATAAGTATGTGAGTTCTTCATGACTAATGTGAGTCCATGGTATAGATGCACTTTCACCTTCCACCATTTCTAGCCTCTCTAGTGCCGCGCAACTTTTGTCGGTGCACAAACCCACCATATACATTCCTCAAAACAGTCACCATACCTACCTACTATGGCATTTTCATAGCCATTCCGAGATATATTGCCATGCAACTCCCACCGTTCCGTCTCATGACTTGTGCCATCACTTACATATTGCCATTGCATGATCGTAAGATAGCTAGCGAGATGTTTCAACGTCATACGCCAAGCTAGATTGTTGCACATCCCGGTACACTGCCGGAGGCATTTCCTATAGAGTCATCATCGTTCTAAGCATTGAGCTTTGAGTAAATAAAAGTGTGATGATCATCATTATTAGAGCATTGTCCCATGTGAGGAAAAAAGAGAGGCCAAAGTTGCCCACACAAAAAAGAGAGAGAGATATATGGAAAGAGGCCAAAGTTCCCAAACAAAAAAAGAGAGAGAAAAAGAGAGAAGGGACAATGCTACTATCTTTTTCCACACTTGTGCTTCATAATAGCACCATGTTCTTCATGATTGAGAGTCTCTTGTTTTGTCACCACCATATGCAAGTGGGAATCTTCATTATATAACTTGGCTTGTATATTCCAATGATGGGCTTCCTCAAATTTCCCCTAGCTCTTCATGAGCAAGCAAGTTGGATCCACACCCACTAGTTCTCCTTTTGAGCTTTCGCATACTTATAGCTCTAAGTGCATCCATTGCATGGTAATCCCTACTCTTTCACATTGATACTATTGATGGGCATCTCCATAGCCCTTTGATATGCCGAGTCGATGTGACCATCTCCTTCTTTTTGTCTCACAACCTCCACCACACTCTATTCCACCTATAGTGTTATATCCATGGCTCACGCTCATGTATTGCGTGAGAGTTGAAAAAGGTTTAAGAAAGTAAGAGTACGAAAACAATTACTTGGCCAATACCGGGGTTGTGCAAGATTTAAATTAGTTGTGTGGGGATGATGGAGCATAGCTAGACTATATGATTGTGTAGGGATAACTTTCTTTGGCCTTGTTATTTTGAAAGTTCGTGATTAGCTTGCTAGTTTGCTTGAAGTATTATTGTTTTCATGTCAAATAGCAAACTATTTTTTTGAATCTTACGGATCTGAACATTCATCTCACATGAAAGAAGTTACAAAGGACAAATATGCTAGGTAGTATTCCACATCAAAAATTCAGTCTTTATCACTTCCCTACTCGAGGACGAGCAAGAGTTAAGCTTGGGGATGATTGATACGTCTCCAACGTATCTATAATTTTTGACGGTTCCATGCTATTATCTTGTCAAACTTTGGATGTTTTGTATGCCTTTTATATCTTTTTTTAGACTAACTTATTAACTCAGTGCCAAGTGCCAGTTCCTGTATTTTTCCGTGTTTTTGACCCTTTTCAGAGGAGAATATTAAACGGAGTCCAAACGGAATAGAACCTCTGAAAAGATTTTTTCTGGAACAGAAGATACGTAGGGAGCGTGAGAACCAAGGCAGAGGCCACCACGGGAGGCCACAAGGCCCTAGGCGCGGCTAGGGGGCCCGCGCCTAGCAGGCTTGTGGGCCCCCTGTGGCTCCTCTGCCCTACTTCTTCCGCCTATAGGTCCCCGAAAAATCCAAAACCACGGCAGAGATCCACGAAAATACTTTTCCGCCGCCGCAAGCTTCTGTCTCCGCAAGATCCCATCTGGGGCACGTTCTGGTGCCCTACCGGAGGGGGATTCGAATACGGAGGGCTTCTTCATCAACACCATTGCCTCTCTGATGATGCGTGAGTAGTTCACCATAGACCTTCGGGTCCATAGCTAGTAGCTAGATGGCTTCTTCTCTCTCTTGGATCTTCAATACAAAGTTCTCCGTGTTCTTCATGGAGATCTATCCGATGTAATCTTCTTTTGCAGTGTGTTTGTCGAGATCCGATGAATTGTGGATTTATGATCAAATTATCTATGAATCTTATTTGAGTTTCTTCTGATCTCTTTTATGCATGATTTCTTATCCTTGTAATTCTCTTCGAGTTGTGGGTTTTGTTTGGCCAACTTGATATATGATTCTTGCAATGGGAGAAGTGCTTGGTTTTGGGTTCATACCGTGCAGTGACCTCACCCAGTGACAGAAGGGGTAGCGAGGCATGCATCGTGTTGTTGCCATCAAGTGTAAAAAGATGGGGTTTATATCTATTGCATGAATTTATCCCTCTACATCATGTCATCTTGCTTAAGGCGTTACTCTGTTCGTCATGAACTCAATACATTAGATGCATGCTGGATAGCGGTCGATGTGTGGAGTAATAATAGTAGATGCAGAAAGTATCGGTCTACTTGTCTCGGACGTGATGCCTATATGTATGCTCATTGCCTTAGATATCGTCATGACTTTGCGCGGTTCTATCAATTGCTCGACAGTAATTCGTTCACCCACCGTAATATTTGCTATCTTGAGAGAAGCCTCTAGTGAACACTTTGGCCCCCGGGTCTGCTTCACATCATATTTTCTGCCTTACACTTTTACTTTGTTGCACTTTCCGCCTTCAGATCTCACCTTGCAATCAACGTGAAGGGATTGACAACCCCTTTGTAGCGTTGGGTGCAAGTTTGCTGTTTTTGCGCAGGTACATCGGTGCTTTATCTTGATAATCCTACTGGATTGATACCTTGGTTCTCAAACTGAGGGAAATACTTACTGCTACTGTGTTGCATCACCCTTTCCGCTTCAAGGGAAAAATCCAACGCAAGCTCAAGAGGTAGCAAACATGCTCATTTTTTATCTAAATAACTTATCTTTAGTACAATAGAATTGATGTACAGTATATTTTTTATTTCATATACTACACGGGATCCCAAGCGCAAGTAAGATAGTTGTTCTAAAATGGCACTAGGTCATAATACAACATTAGACCTCCATGAAATATGGTAAAAAACATCATATTCCTGCAAAGTATGAATGCTAAAAAGCCAACACAGAACAGAGCACTAATTTTATTCCTCACGCACCATATCGCTAGTGAAATCAACAAACGTGACACAAAAATTACGGCCCGAAACTTCTTTCTGCGTCCCCACGAAGACCAGCTAAGGCGGTTGAATTGTCGATTACATAAGAAGGGATCGAATTTGAACTATGGCACACGCTACCTGCTGCTACGAGCAAACTGAAACCATTCTTAACAAAAATAAGGATACATAAAACTAACGAGAAAATCGAAGACGCATAACAAAAACATAAATATATTGCGGTGAGCGTGCTAGTTCATCAGGAAGGATTAAAAACGTCGAGCTGCAAAAATTCAATCTACATCGTGCGTCAGGAAACATCACGGGATGACTTGATCCTTTTTTAGCTAACCTTTGTTTGTTGAATCTTATTCCTAGAGCGTTCGGACCCGGATCCACTTCAATTTTGTGCGCAATCTATTTTCCCGATCAAGGCATCTCTCAAATCTCCATGGGTGATTTTGAATATGAATGATAGACAAGAAAAGGGAGAGAGAGAGACGCGAAAAATAAAGAGAGCATACTACTCTCTTTGCGTACACCTCCTGTTGAGGTAACACATTACACCTTATACGTGCTACTTCCTCCACGCAGCGCTTCACATGTTGTTTCAATTTTTGAACGAATTTTTTTCGGCAAGACGAGCTAAATTCACGTTGGATGAGGAACGCAACACGAGATAGATGGGGTGCAAATTAAATTTAACAAAATATTTTTCTAAATCCCAGGGGTCAGGGTCGCTAGTCGTGGAGTAGGGGAATTGCTTCACAAGAAAACGTTGATGGGCGTTTCCGACCGAGGTTTCACTCGATTGACCCACAACTCCAACTTGTCACCTGCATGCTGATTTTAATTCTGATCCTGCTATTCATGGTGTTACAAACACCTTTGATCCTTGTAATAGTCAAAGAGGTCAATGAAATATATGTAGTAGTAGTTATGTTAGTTAACTCGGAGTTAGCATCTTTCTCAATGAATCTGGTAGTCGAGGTAGTAATCATCATGTCTCATGGCCTATTATGTAGCAATGGATGGGATGGACTCCACTCCACAGCTGTCAGAGACTCAGTCTCAGTCTGTGGATGGCACACAGCTCGTCACACAAGTTTTCATAGTCCGTGACCAACTAGAAAATGAAAGGATAAGGACCGAGTCCAAACATACAACGCACGAAAAGCTCGTTCAGGACTACAAATACAAGGATAAGGACCAACTAGAAAATGAAAGGATAAGGAAGAAGCAAATATCAGGCTCATAGTAGGTCCTTTTTTCAGTGATTCCCATGTGTGTTGTAGCATTTGCTTTGAAAATGAGTAATTCTCGTCTCATATGTGTTTCTTATTCGCAAGACGTCTATATTGAAGCCACCTTTATGAAAGAAAGTTGCAATAGTCAAATCTGTTCAATCAATGCATTATTTCAAAATTCAATTCTGAATTTTGTTCGCACGACTGTTAGAATGGCAGAGTACGAAGAAGATTTCAGTAGAAAACTGAGTCTTAAGAAGTTCAAATATGTTTGGGACAAGCTTAAAGACGACCAGAAGCAACTTGTCAGAGACATTGGCTTTGGAAACCTATTGGACTTGTCTAGCCAAGAGCTCCCGAGATGTCTCATTCGATGGCTTGTCCGTTACTTTGACAGCAACTTCAATTCTTTCATATTGCCTAGTAGATTGACATTTCTTATCAAATCTTACGTCGTGCTCCGCATATTGCGAATTCCACTTGGAGGCAAAATGATTGCTAAAAGATGCTCAGAAACTTTCAGATGTCAGGTTAAGTCTGAGACAAATTGTGTCGCGCACACTCCAAGCATCAGAGAACTGGTTGATCTCATGACCCCGGAATTAACAGGACAATTATTTCAGCGGGTTTTTGTGATGTTTGCAACTGCGGTATTTCTGTGTCCAACAACATATGAATGTGTAAGCCCAATTTACCTAGTAACTCTTGAAGGACCAACATCAGATATCCCATCATATGATTGGTCCGGAGCTACACTAGACAAGTTGGTGACATCACTCCAGACATTGAAGGCTAAGGAATTCGGCGGCGCATTATGTGGTTGTGTCCTGATACCAGTGGTTAGTTCACTACCTTTTTCTTTGAATTCTCTTTCATCGTAAATGCTAAGTATCTGATCCATTTTTAACCTTTTTTATCTCTGATAGATAAGCTATTTTGAGTACGTGGATATCATGGTGATGCCTATGAAAAATGATTTGACATCAAGACTACCTATCTGGGATACAGACGCTGTTAGGAAATATGCTAACCTAGATAGACTGTCATCAGAGGAAGGAAATTTTGGCAAACACCCTGTGAGTGTAGTTCATTCTTTGTCACTCTCTGGACTCTTACCTCAGCAGAATGATTTAGCTGCCATTACCTTAATATAATTTGACATGTACTTATTGTTTTCTTGCCCATCATCACAGCTAAAGGATATAGGATGCACACCTTTCTACCCACCAAATGGATCTGAAGGGTCATTTTTTGAATGGGTACCAAACTAGAAGCCTACTTAGAACAGTTTTTTTCGGAGTGCAAATTATCTTCGGTGGGTCATTTCGAGCCCGTGGCCCATTTTTTATTTTTTTGTTTCAAATTGTCAATAATTTTACACCATGTACGCTTTCAAAGTGATTCAACATATATAGGAAACAGGCTTCATTTATATTACATGTGCCTCCTACCTGGAGTAGGTTAGTTGTGCTGCTTGAGAACCAACAGTAGATAGTTTCTTGTTCTATGATGGTTATAGCCCTTCCTCAAACGCTAAATTAGTTGTGCTTCATACAGTAGACTAGCTCGATTACCCAACGGCTCAGTTAGTAGTAGTCCAACTATGCTTCCTACAGTGCAGCATTCCATACAGATTTTTTGCATGTTATTATTCATTTAGCGTAATATTGATATGAGATGCTTTTTTTAATATGTCTCGTTTGTAGGCTAAAGTAGATCTTGCAAAAATCATTAACAAGATGTACACATAATTGTTCTTTGTGATTCAACCCGTCATGGAGCAGAAACTGAAAAAGATTATTTCTCTTGGTAGGGAACTTGGTGTGCAACAAGTCAAACAAACTGACCACGGCGTATATTGTAACTTTTAGAAAGATGGATTCAACGGAGAAGAAACATTTTCATCACTTCCTTCAACTTTTCCATCACTTCCTAATTACCGCAAAGAAAATCCTCAAAGATCATGCAACAGTGGCTCAAGGAATTTTGCGCGTGCCTCATCATACTCGATGGATAATCTAAATGGTTGTCGCGGTACTCCTGTGTCACCTTCCCCAAACCAGTATGATAAGGAACAGTTCACTATCCAACTATCCTTACAAAATATAACATCAACCCAGCTTAAATTGGAATTGGAGATAATTGATATAGACCTCAACAACAATGTCTTGGATGCCAGTACTAGGTCACATCTGGAATGTTTGAAACGCTTTTATAATAGCAGCCTTGTTAGGGTACCTATTCATGAACATTTTGTGCCAACATCTGAGTTGTTGGATGGAAACACAGAAATGATACTAACTAGCGAAAATTCATCCGAGTATACTGCACCCACTATAGTCAACATCTCCACAGCTTCCACAAAACGCGAGCATGTAATGAAAGAACCAACGTAATCAACCAAAGTTACTGCTACTGAAGCTCATACGTCAGACTGTATAGATGAGAAACAGCTAAAGACCATTGCTCCAATGACAAGTGAGAATATTGACCAGCCTGGTTCTCTGACCATTCAAATGGCAGATCCAACGCAATCAACCAAAGTTACTGCTACTGAAGCTCATACCTCAGACTGTACAGAGGAGAAACAGCTAAAGACTATTGCTCCATTGACAAGTGAGACTATTGATCAGCCTGGTTCTCTGGCTGTTCAAATGCCAGAACCAACACAATCAACCAAAGTTACTACTACTGAAGCTCATACCTCATACTATACATATGAGAAACATCTAAAGACGGTTGCTCCATTGACAAATGAGACTATTGGTCAGCCTGGTTCTCTGACTATTCAAATGCCATAACCAACGCAATCAACCAAAGTTACTGCTACTGAAGCTCATACCTCAGAGTGTACAGATGAGAAACAGCTAAAGACCGTTGCTCCATTAACAAGTGAGACTATTGACCAGCCTGATTCTCCGATTATTCAAATTCCATATACTGTTGCACGTTCCACGGGCGATGACACAATAGTTGAAAATTCCCAACAAGCACGAAGAAGCTTATTGTATCGAAAGCTATATCCAAGGTGGTAGACACTGTTACCGACAAGTGTTCTTCTCCCAGCATGAAGGCCTAGGTCAATGCTATTAGGAATTTGAGTGATGAGAACAAGATTAGTGAGTCCAAATCATATGATTTAGCATTAGACTCCAAATCACTTGCATCCACCAATGATGCTACATCCGTTGTTGCCGCTTTTATTAACACAACCAAAGATGTCACTGAAGAAATACGTGTACCAGCTACCGAGAATCCAACTAACAGTGTGAGTGTTGTTGTCTTCAAGAGCCAGCATGTAAATCAAGCCAACGAACGAATGATAACTGACAAGAGAACCTTACCCATGATGCCCAATGCAGCAAACATGGCCATGCCGCCAACTAAGAAAAGAGTCAGGATAACAGAGCCTTCACGACAACCACCCGAAGATGAACACAATAAGCGTCAAGTTGTTGACAACCAAAAAACCTTGTGTTATGATGCATTCATCGATGATGATAGCATATGGTCTGACCCGTCAATATATGAATAAATTGACAACGCAACAAAATGGCAGAATAGTCCAGCCAACTCTGAACATGTTGGCTTCAAAGAATGTCAACCTCCTAATACTCGATGCACATATCTGGAGCTACAAGCTCATCAGCAAAATCCAACCTTACTTATACTGAAGGGTCAACTATGCATACCACATTAGGTCCTAAGTCAATCTTAAATGGTAGTTGCCTCTCAAAGCCCATTGCTACCAGATATGCTTGGTCACAAACTCCCATTCCTACGTCATACTCTGTGGGCTTAACCCAACCTGCCTGGTCACAAACTCCTGGACCAAATACTATGTCCACACATTGCCAGAAACAACCCCCCACCCCCCTTGATTATAATCCTCAGTTCTTCAACCAACATTATCAGCAACAGCATTCTGGTTGTAATTTCCAACCCTCCCATCATAGAAATGTCCAAAATAATGGTCGTTTGCACAGCCACCAGCGCCCACCCGATGTATTCAACAATCAGCATAACCATGGGTAAAGCTACAACAGCTTACACCCGAACCAAATCAGCATACCAGGCGTCGGAATGTATACAACACAGATACAATAGCAACAAACAGGAGGACATGTGCTTCAGAGAAACAACCGTTACAATGAGGGCCAGCACCAAAACCATTATCATGGCCATCAACGTATCGGTAATGGTCAAATCGGTTCTAGTGCACCTCACTCGCAGAACAATCACTATGATATGCACCAACAGCCTCGGCTAACTGATCAAACAAATAACCATCATGATTGCTTCATATTGTTGCATGTAAGAGATTATACGCTCATAGAGAAACCCGTCTACGAAACAGCTGTGGAGAACACGCCATTGATAGGCAGAGATGACAGGTAATGAGATGATTGTTCCGTTTGTAGAAAAGTTTTGGTAAACTGAAATATTATTATTATTATTATAATGATTGGAAAATTGGAGCTAAGACATTCAAGTGGTTCACGTTCTGTGTTTACTTCAAAACAGTGTTTCTGTTACGCCAAGTTTCAATGTAACTGTCCTTGTAGTTTGATCACGTTGTTGTTCTTCTTGTCACTGTAGATTAGGGATATATTTGCATTTTGAACACTCGTCGCCTCTCATCAAGTTAAATTTTAAAATACATAATTCATAAAATTTAATGGGACTTTTTTTGGTAGCAAGAGGATATTTACCATCGAGCGACGTTGGGCTCACCATCGGACCTTCGATCTATCGATGAAGGTGTACGGTTATATGAACGAATATGTGATGGATGCTTACTCAGAGTTGTTGTTGAAAGAACAATTTCACAATAGTCACAGCTTACACAAGCACATAATGTACATCAAAGATTCAGTAAGTTCTAATTTAATTCATCTACCTTTTTAAAAAATATTAATAAAAAACGGTACCAAATAAGAGTAAGCAAGCATCTATTTGTTGCAGGATAAATTTCAGGTCAAAGATGTAAGCATTGAACTTCTAAAGCAATACATTATAGAAAAAACAATTGGATACACGATGTCAAGCCTCTGCAATTTTGTGAGTTGATCTTGCAAACTTCGCTTTACTGTGTTGGTCTTTGTTTATACAGTTTTTTCCTATTCTTCCCCCTCACAAATATTCATGCTCACTGTTTTAGGTGTTAATTCCTGTGAGACAAAACCACTTTATCTACCTGAGAGCTTCTTCTGTTGTTGTTCGCTGAGGCATAGTGGAATCAATTTGTTCTTCTCTTTATCCAATTTAGCTTTAAACTTGTTAACGCCTAGAGTGTGATTATTTATTTTCAATATATGCTGCACCAAAAAGAAATAAACTGTTATCGACATGAAATAAAGGTTTTCTGCTTTCCCACACATGTGCTATTTCGTTGAGCACCCTCTTTTCAATGTGAGATTTGTTCAGTCCTGGTGTTGGTCCAAATGATGCCTTCAATTGCGCTCCAGTTAAAATTGATTATGCGGAGTCTCCGTGCCTCCTCTTATATAGATTTTTGTTGTGAGAGCAAAGAAAAGAATTATTGTTGTGGGGAGGACTATGAAAAGTATCTTGAGGTATTTTTCTGCGTGCATGAGTAAATGATACATCCCGAACGTATCTATAATTTTTGTTTATTCCATGTTGTTTTGGGTGACACTGTTATATGTTTTGCTACACTTTCATACCTTTTTACACATATTTGGACTAACCTACTGACTCAGTGCACCCAGTGCCAGTTTCTGTCTGGTGATGTCTTTTAATTGCAGAGACTTTACCCCAATTTTCAGAGCCGCGAAAATCGCGAGAAAAATATATAAAAATCAGCGTGAACGAATCTTCACAAAGCACCAAGGTGGTCTAGAGGGGAGCCAGGCCTCACCCAGGCGGCCACCTGGCGCGGGCACCCTCCTGGCCACGCCACCAGGTCGCCTGGGCGGCTGGTCCAGCCCGTGACGCCCTCCTTTGGCCTATATTTACCCCTTGGACGGAAAACCCTAAGGATATATCCAGAATCGTGAATTTCTCCACCGTTCCGCCATCGTAGCGCTTCCTGTTGGAAATATGCCCTAGAGGAAATAATAAATTAGTTATTATTATATTTCTTTGTTCATGATAATCGTTTATTATCCATGCTATAATTGTATTGATTGGAAACACGGTGCATGTGTGGATACATAGACAAAACATTGTCCCTAGTAAGCCTCTAGTTGACTAGCTCGTTGATCAAAGATGGTCAAGGTTTCCTGACCATAGGCAAGTGTTGTCACTTGATAACGTGATCACATCATTAGGAGAATCATGTGATGGACTAGACCCAAACTAATAGACGTAGCATGTTGATCGTGTCATTTTGTTGCTACTGTTTTCTGCGTGTCAAGTATTTGTTCCTATGACCATGAGATCATATAACTCACTAACACCGGATGAATGATTTGTGTGTATCAAACATCGCAACGTAACTGGGTGACTATAAAGATGCTCTACAGGTATCTCCGAAGGTGTTCGTTGAGTTAGTATGGATCGAGACTGGGATTTGTCACTCCGTGTGACGGAGAGGTATCTCGGGGCCCACTCGGTAATACAACATCACACACAAGCCTTGCAAGCAATGTAACTTAGTGTAAGTTGCGGGATATTGTATTCCGGAACGAGTAAAGAGACTTGCCTGTAAACGAGATTGAAATAGGTATGCGGATACTGACGATCGAATCTCGGGCAAGTAACATACCGAAGGACAAAGGGAATGACATACGGGATTATATGAATCCTTGGCACTGAGGTTCAAACGATAAGATCTTCGTAGAATATGTAGGATCCAATATGGGCATCCAGGTCCCGTTATTGGATATTGACTGAGGAGTCTCTCGGGTCATGTCTACATAGTTCTCGAACCCGCAGGGTGTGCACACTTAAGGTTCGACGTTGTTTTATGCATATTTGAGTTATATGGTTGGTTATCGAATGTTGTTCGGAGTCCCGGATGAGATCACGGACGTCACGAGGGTTTCCGGAATGGTCTGGAAACGAAGATTGATATATAGGATGACCTCATTTGGTTACCGGAAGGTTTTCGTGCATTACCGGAAAAGTTTCGGGCTCATCGGTAGTGTACTCGGAGTGCCGGGAGGGGTGCCGGGGACCATCAGGAGGGGTATCACGCCCCAAGGGGTCTCATGGGCTATGGGAAGAGATAAACCAGCCCCTAGTGGGCTGGAATAAGTTCCCACTAAGGCCCATAAGGTTTGAGAAGGAAAAAACACAAGGTGGAAAGAGTTTCCAAATGGGAAGGTGGAATCCTACTCCAAGTAGGATTGGAGTAGGACTCATCCACCTCCAATTTCGGCCAAACCTTTAGGTTTTGAGGCTGCCTCCTCCCCTCCCTCCCTCCTATATATAGTGGGGTTTTAGGGTTGATTTGAGACAACTTTTGCCACGGCAGCCCGACCACATACCTCCATGGTTTTACCTCTAGATCGCGTTTCTGCGGAGCTTGGGCGGAGCCCTGCTGAGATTAGATCACCACCAACCTCCGGAGCGTCGTCATGCTGCCGGAGAACTCATCTACCTCTCTGTCTCTCTTGCTGGATCAAGAAGGCTGAGATCATCGTCGAGCTGTACGTGTGCTGAACGCGGAGGTGCCGTCCGTTCAGCACTAGATCGGAGCGGATCGTGGGACGGATCGCGGGACGGTTCGTGGGACGGTTCGCGGGGCGGATCGAGGGACGTGAGGACGTTCCACTACATCAACCGCGTTCACTAACGCTTCTGATGTGCGATCTACAAGGGTACGTAGATCGGAAATCCCCTCTCGTAGATGGACATCACCATGATAGGTCTTCGTGCGCGTAGGAAAATTTTGTTTCCCATGCGATGTTCCCCAACAGTGGCATCATGAGCTAGGTTCATGCATAGATGTCTACTCGAGTAGAACACAAAAGTTTTTGTGGGCGGTGATGTGCGTTTTGCTGCCCTCCTTAGTATTTTCTTGATTCCGCGGTATTGTTGGATCGAAGCGGCTCGGACCGACATTACTCGTACGCTTACGAGAGACTGGTTTCATCGCTACGAGTAACTCCGTTGCTCAAAGATGACCGGCGAGTGTCGGTTTCTCCAACTTTAGTTGAATCGGATTTGACCGAGGAGGTCCTTGGATGAGGTTAAATAGCAATTCATATATCTTCGTTGTGGTGTTTGCGTAAG
This sequence comes from Hordeum vulgare subsp. vulgare, assembly GCF_904849725.1. Taxonomy (NCBI): domain Eukaryota; kingdom Viridiplantae; phylum Streptophyta; class Magnoliopsida; order Poales; family Poaceae; genus Hordeum; species Hordeum vulgare. Next base: position 521,082,093 of record NC_058523.1, read on the forward strand.
TAAGATGCGATCCTACTAGATACCCATGGTCACCACGTAAAACATGCAACAACAATTAGAGGACGTCTAACTTGTTTTTGCAGGGTATGCTTGTGATGTGATATGGCCAACGATGTGATGTGATATATTGGATGTATGAGATGATCATGTTGTAATACTTAATATCGACTTGCACGTCGATGGTACGGCAACCGGCAGGAGCCATAGGGTTGTCTTTAAACTAACGTTTGTGCTTGCAGATGCGTTTACTATATTGCTAGGGCGTAGCTTTAGTAGTAATAGCATGAGTAGCACGACAACCCCGATGGCGACACGTTGATGGAGATCATGGTGTGACGCCGGTGACAAGAAGATCGTGCCGGTGCTTTGGTGATGGAGATCAAGAAGCACATGATGATGGCCATATCATGTCACTTATGAATTGCATGTGATGTTAATCCTTTATGCACCTTATCTTACTTAGAACAGCGGTAGCATTATGAGGTGATCTCTCACTAAAATTTCAAGACGAAATTGTGTTTTCCCCGACTGTGCACCGTTGCGACAGTTCTTCGTTTCGAGACACCACGTGATGATCGGGTGTGATAGACTCAACGTTCACATACAACGGGTGCAAAACAGTTGCACACGTGGAACACTCGGGTTAAGCTTGACGAACCTAGCATGTGCAGACATGACCTCGGAACACATGAGACCGAAAGGTCGAGCATGAATCGTATAGTTGATATGATTAGCATAGAGATTCTTACCACTGAAACTATTCTCGACTCACGTGATGATCGGACTTGAGATAGTGGATTTGGATCATGTACCACTCAAATGACTAGAGAGATGTACTTTTTGAGTGGGAGTTCTTAAGTAATATGATTAATTGAACTAATTGTCATGAACATAGTCTAATGGTCTTTGCGAATTACGATGTAGCTTGCGATATAGCTCTACTGTTTTTTATATGTTCCTAGAGAATATTTAGTTGAAAGTTAATAGTAGCAAACTTTGCAGACTGAGCCTGTAAAACCGAGGATTGTCCTCGTTGCTGCGCAGAAGGCTTATGTCCTTAATGCACCACTCGGTGTGCTGCACCGCGAGCGTCGTCTGTAGATGTTGTGAACATCCGACATACACGTTTCTGATGACTACACGATAGTTCAATACAAAATACTTAATGGCTTAGAAGCAAGGTGCCGAAGACATTTTGAAACGTCACGGAACATGAGAGATGTTCTAAAGAGATGAAATTGTGATTTCATGCTTGTGCCCTTGTTAAGAGGTATGAGACCTCCGACAAGATTCTTTGTCCACGAAGTAAAGGAGAAAGCTCAATCATTGAGCGTGCGCTCAGATTATCTGAGTACGACAATCGCTTGAATCAAGTGGGAGTTGATCTTCCAGATAAGATAATGATGGTTCTCCAAAGTCACTGCCACCAAGTTGTGAGAGCTTCGTGATGAACTATGACATATCAAGGATAGATACAATGATCCTTGAGCGATTCGCGATGTTTGACACTGCGAAAGTAGAAATCAAGAAGGAGCATCAATAGTTGATGGTTAGTAAAACCACTAAGTTTCGAGAAAGGCAAGGGCTAGAAGGGATACTTCGTGAAACAGCAAAGCAGTTGTTGCACTAATGAAGAGACCCCAGATTAAACCCAAGCCCGGGACTAAGTGCTTTTGTTATGAGGGGAACGGTCACTGAGGGGGAGCAACTCTAGATACTTGGTAGATAAGAAGGCTGGCAAAAGTCAAAAGAAGTATATTTGATATACATGATGTTGATGTGTACTTTACTAGTACTCCTAGTAGCACGAGGGTATTGGATACCGGTTCGGTTGCTAAGTGATTAGTAACACGAAATGAAAGCTACGGCATAAACGGAGACTAGCTAAAGGCAATGGGACGATACGTGTTGGAAGTGTTTCCAAGGTTGATATGATCAAACGTCGCACGCTCCCTCTATCATCGGGATTGGTGGTGAAACCCAAATAATTGTTATTTGGTGTTTGCGTTGAGCATGAACATGATTGGATCGTGTTTGTTGCAATACGATTATTCATTTAAAAGAATAATAGTTATTCTATTTGCTTGAATAATTACCCTCGATGGTTTATTGAATCTCGATCGTAGTGTTACGCATGTTCATAATATTAGTGCCAAAAGATAAAAAGTAATAATGATAGTACCACTTAGTTGTGGCACTGCCACTTGAGTCATGGTGGTGTAAAATGCATGAAGAAGCTCCATGCTGATGGATCGTTTGGACTCACTTGATTTTGATTCACTTGAGACATGCAAAACATGCCACATGAAACAAGTAGAGTAACTTGTTGGGAGTAATGCATTTTTGATGTGTGCAGTCCGATAAGTGCTAAGGCACGCAGTGGATATCATTATGTTCTTACTTCACTGACGATTTGAGTAGATACAGGAGTATTTACTTGATGAATCACAAGTCTGAAATGTTGAAAAGTTCAAAGCTATTTTAGAGTGAAGATCGTCGTGACAAGAGGATAAACAGTCTATGATATGATCATAGAGATGAATATCTGAGTTACGAGTTTTGGTACGCAGTTAAGACAATGTGGAAATTGTATCGCAGTTCATGCCACCTGGAACACCATAGTGTGATGATGTGTCTGAACGTCTTAGCCACGCCCTATTTGATATGGTGCATACTATGATGTCTCTTATCGAATTACCACTATCGTTTATGGGTTATGCATTAGAGACAACCGCATTCACTTTAAATAGGGCACCGTGTATTTCCCTTGAGATGACACAGTATAGACTAAGGTTTAGAGAAATCTAAGCTGTCGTTTCTTGAAAGTTTGGAGCTGCGATGCTTATGTGAAAAAGTTTCAGTCTGATAAGCTCGAACCCAAAGCGGATAAATGCATCTTCATAAGATATCCAAAACAGTTGGATACATCTCCTATCTCAGATCCGGAAGCAAAGTGTTTGTTTCTAGAAACGGGTTCTTTCTTGAGGAAAGGTTTCTCTCGAAAGAATTGAGTGGGAGGGTGATAGAACTTGATGAGGTTATTGAACCATCACTTCGACTAGTGTGTAGCAGGGCACAGGAAGTTGTTCCTGTGGCGCCTACACCAATTGAAGTGGAAGCTGATGATGGTGACCATTGAGCTTCGGATCAAGTTACTACAAACCTCGTAGGTCGACAAGGTCGCATACTACTACAGAGTGGTATGGTAACCCTTTCTTGGAGGTCATGTTGTTGAACAATAATGAACCTACGAGCTGTGGAGAAGCGATGGTGGGCCCGGATTCCGACAAACGGCTGGAGGCCATGAAATCCGAGAGAGGATCCATGTACGAAAACAAAGTGTAGACTTTGGAAGAACTACTTGATGGTCGTAGGACTATTGAGTAAAGATGGATCTTTAAAAGGAAGACAGACGGCGATGGTGATAAGTCACTATTAAGAAAAGCTCGACTTGTCGCAAAGATGTTTTCGACATGATCAAATAGTTGACTATGATGAGACTTTCTAACTCATAGCGATGCTAAAAGTCTGTTGGAATTATGTTAGTAGTTGCTGCATTATTTGTGAAATATTGCACATAGGAAGACAAAACATTGTTTCCTCGACGGTTTCCTTGAGCAAACATTGTATGTGATACAACCAGGAGGTTTTGTCGATCCTAAATATACTAACAAGTATGCAAGCTCCAGCGATCATTCATTGGACTGGTGCAAGCATCTCGGAGTTGGAATATACACTTTGATGAGATGATCAAAGATTTTGGGTTTGTACAAGGTTTATGAGAAACTTGTAATTCCAAAGAAGTGAGTGGGAGCACTATAGAATTTCTGGTAAGTATATGTGGATGACATATTGTGGATCAGAAGTAATGTAGAATTTCTGTAAATGCATAAAAGGTTGTTTGAAAGGAGTTTTTCAAAGGAATACCTGGATTGCGCTATTTGAAAGTTGAGCATCAAGATCTATGGAGATAGATCGAAACGTTTAATAGAAGTTTCAACAAGATACATGCCTTGACAAGTTTTTGAAGTAGTTCAAAATAGATCAGCAAAGAAGGAGTTCTTGGTTGCGTTGTAAGGTGTGAATTTGAGTAAGACTCAAAACCCGACCCCGGCAGAATAAAGAGAATAGACGAAGGTCGTCTTCTATGCCTTGGCCGTAGAATCTGAAGTATGCCATGCTGGGTACCGCACCTGATGTGTGCCTTGACTCAAAGTCTGTTGAGAGGTACAGAGAGTGATCCATGATTGAATCACTAGCAGCGGTCAAAATTTATCCTTAGTAACAGATGAACTAAGGAATTTTTCTCGATTATGGAGGTGGTTAAAGAGTTCGTCGTAAAGGGTTACGTCGATGCAAGCTTTCACACTAATCTGAATAACTATGAGTAGTGAAACGGATTCGTATAGTAGAGTAGATATTTGGAGTATTTCCGAATAGCACATAGTAGCAGCATCTATAAGATGACATAAATATTTTTAAAGAACACGCGGATCTGAAAGTTTCAGAACCGTTGACTAAAACCTCTCATACGAGCAAGACGTGATTAGACCCCATAACTATATGGGTGTTGGATTCGTTGGAATCACATGGTGATGTGAACAAGATTATTGACTCCAGTGCAAGTGGGAGACTGTTAGAGATATGCCCTAGAGGCAATAATAAATTAGTTATTATTATATTTCTTTGTTCATGATAATCGTTTATTATCCATGCTATAATTGTATTGATTGGAAACACAGTGCATGTGTGGATACATAGACAAAACACTGTCCCTAGTAAGCCTCTAGTTGACTAGCTCGTTGATCAAAGATGGTCAAGGTTTCCTGACCATAGGCAAGTGTTGTCACTTGATAACGTGATCACATCATTAGGAGAATCATGTGATGGACTAGACCCAAACTAATAGACGTAGCATGTTGATCGTGTCATTTTGTTGCTACTGTTTTCTGCGTGTCAAGTATTTGTTCCTATGACCATGAGATCATATAACTCACTAACACCGAAGGAATGCTTTGTGTGTATCAAACATCGCAACGTAACTGGGTGACTATAAAGATGCTCTACAGGTATCTCCGAAGGTGTTCGTTGAGTTAGTATGGATCGAGACTGGGATTTGTCACTCCATGTGACGGAGAGGTATCTCGGGGCCCACTCGGTAATACAACATCACACACAAGCCTTGCAAGCAATGTAACTTAGTGTAAGTTGCGGGATCTTGTATTCCAGAACGAGTAAAGAGAATTGCCGGTAAACGAGATTGAAATAGGTATGCGGATATTGACGATCGAATCTCGGGCAAGTAACATACCGAAGGACAAAGGGAATGACATACGAGATTATATGAATCCTTGGCACTGAGGTTCAAACGATAAGATCTTCCTAGAATATGTAGGATCCAATATGGGCATCCAGGTCCCGCTATTGGATATTGACCGAGGAGTCTCTCGGGTCATGTCTACATAGTTCTCGAACCCGCAGGGTCTGCACACTTAAGGTTCGACGTTGTTTTATGCGTATTTGAGTTATATGGTTGGTTACCGAATGTTGTTCGGAGTCCCGGATGAGATCACGGACGTCACGAGGGTTTCCGGAATGTTCTGGAAACGAAGATTGATATACAGGATGACCTCATTTGGTTACGGTAAGGTTTTCGTGCATTACCGGAAAAGTTTCGGGCTCATCGGTAGTGTACTGGGAGTGCCGGGAGGGGTGCCGGGGACCATCAGGAGGGGTGTCACGCCCCAAGGGGTCTCATGGGCTATGGGAAGAGATAAACCAGCCCATAGTGGTCTGGAATAAGTTCCCACTAAGGCCCATAAGGTTTGAGAAGGAAAAAACACAAGGTGGAAAGAGTTTCCAAATGGGAAGGTGGAATCCTACTCCAAGTAGGATTGGAGTAGGACTCATCCACCTCCAATTTCAGCCAAACCTTTAGGTTTTGAGGCTGCCTCCTCCCCTCCCTCCCTCCTATATATAGTGGGGTTTTAGGGCTGATTTGAGTCAACTTTTGCCACGGCAGCCCGACCACATACATCCACGGTTTTACCTCTAGATCGCGTTTCTGCGGAGCTCGGGCGGAGCCCTGTTGAGATTAGATCACCACCAACCTCCGGAGCGTCGTCACGCTGCCGGAGAACTCATCTACCTCTCCGTCTCTCTTGCTGGATCAAGAAGGCTGAGATCATCGTCGAGCTGTACGTGTGCTGAACGCGGAGGTGTCGTCCGTTCGGCACACGATCGGGACGGATCGCGGGACGGTTCATGGGACGGTTCGCGGGGCAGATCGAGGGACATGAGGATGTTCCACTACATCAACCGCGTTCACTAACGCTTCTGCTGTGCGATCTACAAGGGTACGTAGATCGGAAATCCCCTCTCGTAGATGGACATCACCATGATAGGTCTTCGTGCGCGTAGGAAAATTTTTGTTTCCCATGCGACGATCCCCAACACTTCCGAGATCTGGAGCGCCAGAAGACCTCTTCCCGGCACCCTGCCGGAGGGAGGATTGACCTGTGGGAGCTTCTCCACCACCATGGACGCTTCCTGGACGTGTCGTGAGTAGTCCTCCTTGGACCATGGGTCCATGACCAGTAGCTATGTTATGTTTTCTCTCCAATCTTGTGCTTCGATGCTTAGCCCTTGTGAGTTGTCCTACATGATCAAGACATCTATGTAATTTACCTGTTGTTGCTATGCTGAGTTTGCTCGGATCCGATGGATTATGACATTATGTTCAGATTGTGATGAGTTATATATTTGGTTCTCCTTTTATATTATGTTCTTGAGTAATTCATGCATGTTCTCCGTTGCTTTTTATTGCTTTGGCCGAGTAGTAGATTGAGCGTTATGCATGATTGTGGGTTCATGCCCCCTGATGTCTAGCTTGAGTGACAGAAACATGAGACTAGGGGATGTGTTGTTGCCACCAGGGAGAAAACAACGGTGCTTGTGACCGCGGTTGCAAGGATTGTTTACCTTACGCAAAGTTCGTTAATGCAGTTGTCGTTGCTTTGAGTTTACACTTTGGGTGGGGCTCGCAACTTAATACCAGCGAGATGTTCTAGATAGATATCTCAAGGTGGATGATTAGAGAGTACATGTTGATGGATAAACGGTCTACTTGTCTTGGCGTACTACCCATTAATTTTGAGCCTCTAACTTTCTTGTAGCATGATTAGCATTGCGGTGCGTTTATAATTCTGTCAATTGCCCAGCTGTAATTGTTTTACCCAGCATAGTTGTTTATCGTCTTTTGGAAGAGAGACATCATTAGTGAACATCATGGGACTCTGGTCCATATTACCACCATTGTTTACACCACCATCATTTACTGCTTTTATTTACTTTTCTGTTGCAATCACTATCGCTATTCCCGCTTGTGTTTTGATCCTTTGCAAACTACAAGCCCGGACAGTTGCAATCACTATCGCTATTCCCGCTTGTGTTTTGATCCTTTGCAAGCTACAAGCCCGGATAGATTGACAACCTCTCTGAACTCGTTGGGTGCAAAGTTATTTGTTGTGTGTGCAGGATCACGTCTTCTGCTAGCGCCAGAGCGGCGTGCACCTACTTGTTGATCCTCGGAGTCCTCCTGGTTCGATAAACCTTACAGTCCCCGTGTACGGGAAATCTACTGCTGACTACATCTCAACCTTCCACTTGGGGTAACCAACGAGGGGCGAGAAGTATATCCATCGACTCATCATTAGTAAACAAGTCACTTTTTGAATTCATTCTGCCAGCTGTCGCTCATGATTATTTGCAGGAGCTTGACTGCGTCGTCCGTGTGCTCGAAGAGCGGTGCTTCATGTTCTGGATACGTCACGCTCCTTCGTTGTTTGCCCTTGTTTTTCATGCTTGTCTTTGTCAAAGCAGGTAAAAATTAATGGTCATTGTTTCTATGCTAGAAAATATACGTCACGTTTTTTCTATGCTAGAAAATATATGTTAGATCGGCTGTTCATAGCTTGTCAGCATGTGTCGTTCCGGAAAAGTCATCTTACCTTGCTTGCTTGAAAATAAGTTTGAATTCATTGGCTTGAATTCTTGTATTCGTGCAGGCAGTTGGTCCCACTTTATCTATTGGTTTTACCGAATATCACCATGAATAGGAACTCTAGTTTCCATTCGGCATCCACCTTACTATGATGTCCAGTCATGATATCCGAATACTTATTACTTTCATGGAAACAATGATGCTGAAAATAAATAAAATTGTTCTATTGTTAACTTACATGGAGTTCGTCATCGCCCTTCACCAGCGATTGGCCGTTCCAGTATTTTGCAAATTGGACCATGAATTGTCCGTATTGTGTATCCCTTTGTTTTGGTGTGGAAACTCTTTTAGGTCTGGCTGCTAATTGTCCACAATTTGGTTTGCCATGGGCTTTTAGTGCTGCTTCCCCGTAATGCCTCCTCAGCAGTACATACATCCTTTGAATCTGTGATTTCATTTTTGTTTGGTTGTTAAGAAAAGTAATCATACGTGTTATCAGCAGAGAGATAACAAGGCTTAAGCCCCACGTACCGGTTCTTTATGGCTTCTATGGTGATCTGTCCATGTCGTCTTACTATACAACTTGTAATTTAGCGAGTCCAGAATGTCAAGTCTATTCTCATACTTGTTCAGGACAGACAACATGTGGTGTGAAGCGGTGTTATGAGGTATCATAATCTTCATTGGGTGACACAGAGAGAGTCAAATGTCATGTGAACATGCGGTCTTAAGGAGGAGAATAACTGATGTGAAGTGATCTTACCAGCTTCTTATCTAGAAGGTTTTTTCCTTTCACGATTGTTTCAAACTGTTTTGGTGATTCATCCTCGTTGAAATCTTTTAGTCCTCCATCTGTATATTCAAGGACGAGTACAAGTTGCAATAAAGAAGGAGTGTTCGTTTAGCCAAACATTTCTCGATCTATTGTGTGATGGAAGTGCCTTCATGGAAGAGGGTTCTACAGACATTTGTGAATTCGGATGTGAGTATAGCTTTATCACTTGTGTTGTACTATTTCTGTTCTGTCCATTCTTCGAACAATGTGTTACACATGGTGGCCTCCATTTATCCCTTTGCTCCTTTGTGGAGCTGGTCTAGCATGATTTCTCCGGTAATCCAATCTTCACGATCTGCGCTTTTATACACGCGTGTTCTGCAAAGCAAAAAGGTTTACACAAAAAATAGAGTCGCAGGTTATGTAGCTTCACTTGTCTTTCTTTTTTCAAGCCAGATAGGCTACTTACTTTTTGCATACCTCGTGCCCTTTGTTGCCCATTAGATAATAATGAAGGGTTTTGGCTTTGTCCATGTGAATGAAGTGTTGATGCTCAAATGTTGGAATGTTAGTTACGTCGTAGAGCCTCGTTGACCATTTTATCGACCTCTTGGTAGATATTATGTTTGTCGGCGTGATCTCGGATGACTGACGTGTTGAGGTATCTGGGGAATTTGACTACAATCTTGCGAGGCGCTCAGCCTGTTCCTTGTTAAATATTTCCTCATTTTCGATGGTTAAAGCTGTTTTGAAATCTTGAAAATCCATTCCTCCTCGAACTACAAGTTCATCGAAACCTTCTACTTGAGAAGGTGTAAGGCCCTTAAGAAATTGTGCCAGTTCTTCTTCGGGGTCTAGCATTTTCGGAAGTAAGAAGTCCAAAGACTGGCATGTGCATGATGTGCTCCTTACTGTTGTTTTTTTCTATTTTCTCTTGACACCTTTGTTTGCTTCTTTACGAAGAGACATGACAGCAACGCGTTTTTGTTGTTCTTCTTCTGGCTGCTCATTCTCATCCTCCTCCTCCTCCGGCGAGTCCGGATGCAAGACGGCAGCGATGTGGACGGTGCGCCTATATTGGATCTCCACCTCAATATGCATCCGGCGCTCAGGAGAGAGCATCACGTAGGTGGTGATCTTACAGCGGACCATGACGACGTCAGAGAGTCTGCGAGATCGGTGGGTAGAGGAAATGGAAGGGCTCGGGTGGCAGCGCAGAGAGGAAACACGTGGGTGTGATAGGTCTTGGGAACGCTGGCCAGTTTAAATAGTCATACTTGGTGTTGGACGAGCAGGTGCTTGACCCCACAGTCCGGGCGACGTGGCCCTGGCCCCTCTGTGCAGGCTTCACTAGCGTGCTTATAGGGGCTTCACTCTCGTGCCTGTAGATGGTCAAATACCGTGACTAAAGGGGCTGCACTACCGTGCCTGTAGGGGCATCACTCCCGTGGCTTTAGAGACTTCACCCGCTTGTATGTAGGGGCATCACTCCCGTGGCTTTAGAGACTTCACCCGCTTGTATGTAGGGGCTTTACTCGCGTGCCTGTAGGGGCTGCACCCCCGTGCATGTAGATGCTCAAATGCCATGACTACAAGGGCTACACTACCGTGCCTGTAGGGGCATCACTCCCGTGGCTGTAGAGACTTCACCCGCCTGCCTGTAGGGGCTTCACTCATGTGCGTGTAGATGCTAAAATACCGTGACTACAGGGGCTGCACTACCGTGCATGTAGGGGCATCACTCCCGTGGCTTTGGAGACTTCACCCGCCTGCCTGTAGGGGCTTCACTCACGTGCCGGTAGAGGTTGCAACCCCGTGGCTATAGGGGTTGCACTCCCGTGTATGTAGGGGCCTCCCTACCGGGCCTTTTGGGGCTTCACTAATGTGGCTATAGGGGCTCCACTCCCGTGCATGTTAGGGGCTGCACTCTCGTGGCTATAGTGGCTGCACTCCCATGGTTGTAGAGGCTTTAAAACTCTTATTCAAAACTACACTTTTGTGTTGCTACCAATGCCTCGAGAACACCACGTGCGTGACTGTAGAGGCCTCACTCCCGTGCCTGTAGGGGCTTCAATCCCGTGTCTGTAGAGGCTTCACTCCCGTGCCTGTAGGGGCTTCCGTTCCGTTCCTGTAGGGGCCTCACTACCGTGTCTATATAGGCTTCACTGGCGTGCCTGTACGGGCTGGACTCTCGTGTCTGTATAGGTTTCACTACCGTGCCTGTTAGGGGCTACACTCCCGTGACTATGGAGGCTGCACTCCCGTGACTATAAAGACTTTAAAACTATCTAACTGGGTGTTCGGGCGCATGACACTGCTACCACACTTTTGTTTATGCAGAGCATGTTGATACGAGTGCCTCGAGAAACCCACGTGCCTGACTGTAGAAGCCTCACTCCAGTGCATGTAGGGGCTGCACACCCGTGGTTGTAGGGGGTCCACTTCCGTGTCTGTATGGGCGTCACCCACGTGCCTCTACAGGCTTCACCCCCATGGCTATTGATACTTCACTACCGTGTATGTATGGGCTTCACTCACGTTCCTGTAGAGGATTCAATCCCCTACATATTCCTATAGAGGTTTCATTCCCGTACACCCCCGTGCATCTCGCTGGTATAAATCCATGCTTCATATTTTACTCTCAATAGAAATATTTATCAGGCACTATATGCAGCTAATGTATGACAGTTGAAATGAACCAACGACGTTTGCAATCTAATATAACAACATGTCATGGGTGTTTTGGATCTACATTAACATTTCAATACAGCATTCATATCTAGAACACTACAACCACATGGCCTCCATGTCCAACCATAAATTTATACCAGACGAATAGTTTTCCCAATGCAAAACCATTCTATATGAATGCTAACCGAGCCGAAGGCGCGCTAGTGTTGCGTCGTCGGAGGCGTTGTTTGCACACCGCACGATGAAACACGTGGGCACGACGGAACACACACTCCGACCTATGACCCTCATTCAAGATTTATATGAATGCTAACCGAGCCAAAGGCGAGCTAGTGTTGCGCCGCCGGAGGCGCCGTTTGCACGCTCCACGACGAAACATACACTCCGACCTATGACCCTCATTCAAGATTTATATGAATGCTAACCGAGCCAAAGGCGAGCTAGTGTTGTGCCGCCGGAGGTGCCGTTTACACGCTGCAACATGGCTTTGAATATTGATGAACCGTGCCTCTAAAGATTCATGTAACGTGGCTATACTGATTGATGAACGTGACTCTGAATATTGATGAAACGTGCCTCTAAAGATTCATTGATCGTGCCTCCTGTCACCTCACAACAGGTCCCCATTTGATTATTTTCTCGTATCACAACCGTGCCTCTAGAGATTTATGAACCGTGCCTATAAAGATTCATTGACCGTGCCTCTAAAGAGTTTTAATATCTAACGCTTGCATCTCAGGGCTGTGAAACCGAGTTGAAAGTTAACATTTGATCGTGTTGGAAGCTCCCACCCGTAATTTCCCCTGAAATCTCAATTTCCCAGAAATATAATGGGAAAAACCGTAAAGGAAAACAGGGAACCAACGTATCTTGCCAATAAAGGGAAAACTAAAAACAAAAATAGTTCAAAGGGTTAGCTCAAAATTGTACGAAACCAGGAATCTTTGGGGTGCGCTCCGCGCGTGACACGCCTAGCGTGCGGAAACATTCCTTCATTTCGAGCGGAGGGAGCGCTCGCTAACTAGTTACTCTCGGCTTAAGCGCAAATTATATGTATCACTACCGATATATAACACAGGATCGGTCGCTAACCTACGAAGGTTCCGTACGGTTTTAGGAACCTTTCATAAGGTTTTTATATATTCGTTTCTCCTTTTATTTAGTTTTTCATTATTCTTTGTATTTTAACCCGTTTTCTCTCAGTTTTTTATGACTTTTTCTTTTCTATATTCTTTCTTTTCCTTTTTTCAAATTCAAAATTTAATTTCATTAATATATTTTAACTCATGAACTTTTTGGCATTTCATTTGTTTTTAATTCCTGAACATTTTGCAAATCTATGAACTTGAACTGATTTTGCAAAAAAATAGAAAATCATACGCAAACCTTGCATATCATTGATAGGTAGGAGAGAGTACATGGATTATAACATTACACAGTTCTGGTACACTTCAAGACGGCGAAGAGAACAACACTAAGTCACTAAAGCACTAAGAGCATCTAAAGTCAGACCCCTATTTCCTCTCCAAACGATTCGAATGTTTGCCCGGTCACTATATGGTCAGAAAAAATTCAAAATAATGGAGCAACAACTTGAAGATCTCCACATAGAGAGACACGGCTATCATTGTGAAAAAGACCATCGAAGGTTAAAATGGGATTGGCGCAAGTTTGATGGGTCACGACCCATTAGGTAGGTACTAGCAAAAGGGTCCGTGCGTTGCAACGGGAGAAAAAAATATCACACACTTTTAATCTTTTTATAATCATTTTGATTTATTAAAATAATAAGCTAACTAAATAATGTAGTCAGTCCTATCCTATTTTGTTGAGAAATCAATCCGTCCATTGTTAGTTTCACCATGATGAGAAATTGAGCGGGACAAGCAAAGCAAAACAAAGAGGCTACATGAATTGATCAATAGACTGTTATTTTATTTCACTCATGGATAGAGAATGTGGGATCAGATGACAAACTGAAGGTGGTGTTCCATTCTCTGTCTCTACAACAATACAATCTTACATTCAATACATTCATTCATCAGCAAACAAATCCCCACAAAACAAAAAAAATTGCCGGTGCTTGGCACACGGTTGGAGGCATGGGGAGGGAATCTCATCAGATGATGAGTTCCTGCCGGAGGACGGGATACGATGAGGGAGGCAAGGGTTAGGCGCCTCTATCTAGCCATAAGGAGTCGTCGTTGCCACGTCATAACCTTGGAGTTTCCCGTGTGAGCCATGGAGGCCCGCCTCCACCTGCAAGTACTTCGCTCCGCCGCGCCGCCGCCGTTCTGCATCGAGCAAGCGCATCATCCCCAGTCACTGTAGCTATCGCGTTGATTTGATCCAGAAGCTGTGCTCGAGCGTCGAAACGGGGGCAGCAAGCGAGCAGAGGTACGGCCGCGGAGGCGGGTGGGTTGAGATCGACAACCGTGGTGGTTGAGGTCGGCCGCGGCGGCGAGTGGTGTGGCAGCGGCCTGGGCACAGGCCAGGGTGGACCAGGGTCGACGCGATGCGCTCGAGCGCTGCAACGGGGGCAGTGAGCGAGGAGAGGTACGGCCGCGGAGGCGGGTGGGTTGAGATCGGCTGCGGTGGCGGTTGAGGTCGGCCGCGGCGGCGAGTGGTGTGGCGGTGGCCTCGGCACAGGCCAGGATGGTCCAGGATCGACGGGAGGAGGCGATGCGTACGGGTATAATTCTTGCAGCGAATTGTTTTTTCCTTTTGCGTTGCAGATAGATGATGAAGCGCGTGTTGAATAACAAAAATTGCAGGGGCTTTTTTATAAAAATACCGCGGTGGGTTTTCCGACGGAAGCAATAGCCGCTTTATTATTATTAGGGGTATAGATTTCCTTTCATCGATCACTTGCATCAGGAGTTCACAGGATGCTGCCGTTTGACTCTTTGCCATTGACCAATAAACATTGACGGTTGATGTCAAACCATTGGCCATTGACTTTAAAGACTTCATGAATTCAAAAAAGTTCAAGCATTAAAAAGAATCATAAATTTTGAAGAAAAGAAACAAGAATTTGTAAAAATACCATGAATTTTATAAAATGTTTACGAGTTCGGAAAAAAGTTCATGAAATTAAAAAATGTACACAAATACCAAAAAATTTGCAATTATGAAAAAAAATCACAACTTTTGAAAATTTCATGAATTTGAAATCATTTTCTTATCCCTGAACCAAATTCATAAACCCTATTCAAATTGATGACAATTTTCAAATTCAATTTTTTTGGAAAATCTTCGTATAATTTTAAAATGAGTTCACAAATTTGGAAAAGTTTCAAGAATTTGGGAAAAATCTATAGATTTGAAGACACTTTATGAATTTTTCAAAAATCGTTGATTTAAAAAACATGCATGAGTTTTAAGAAAGTTCATTGATTTCTTAGATTGTAAAAGTTCATCAATTTGAAGAAAAAACAAAACAGAAAAAGAAAATAAAAAACAAAAAATGGATAAACCCTGCCAAACAAACAAATTTCTATCTCTACTTGATAATAAAGCAAGCGTTTGGTCGTACGTCGCCGTTTTTTTTTGCAAAAAGGTCCTCAGTTTATTCAAAATCAACCCGAAGTCTGTCATTTAGTGGAAAAAAACATTTTGTCTTTTTACAAAAAAAACTGTGCAGCGTCACTCCGGCACATCTCGTAGCCTGCTCGAGACTGCGCCGGATCATCCGCCCCTCCTTCTCCTCTCCCTTCCCCCTTTTCCTCCTCCCCTCGTCGCGCGAATCCGTCTACCCCCCTATCCAATCCAACCCGTGGTCATCCCCTTCCTCTTATCCGCTCCCAGGCGACCCCATTTGTATGCGCCGCCAGCATCTCTTTCTGGCCTCCGTCGGGCCTAGCCCCTCCGTACGTACGACACGACGACACCCTTGTCGGTAGGGAGACGGCTACGATGCGGCGGCGCGGGAGAATGAGGGACGCGTCATCGGGGCGTGTGCTCGGCTGAGGGGTGGTGCCCTTGTTGGTGGCGGGGGCGGCTTCTGCCGCGCGACGAGGTGGAGAAGTGGCGGTGCGACCGAAGCAAAGGACTACGAGGGGTTGTCGATCATGTCTGTGGAGGTGCAGCAGCAACTGGTGTTCTACGCGTTGGAGTGCGGGCGCTGGAGTGTGTGTGGTGGAGGCCCCAACATCTGGACCGGACGCTGGTCGCAGGGCCTCCGTCGGATAAAGAAGCGCATCTAAAATTAATAATGTCAATTTTCGAGCAATTATCTCGACTGAAAAATAACTTCCGCAAAAGCAAATTGTTTTGTTTTGGAGAGGCCGAGGACGCAGCTACTTAATATGTCGAGTTATTTCGATGCGAGCAAGGGCAATTTCCTATTAAGTATTTGGGCATTCTAATACATTATAGGAGATTAACTAATGCAGAATGGAAGCACGTCCAAGAACGTCTGAAAATAAGACTAGCAAGTACTATCCTTCGGAAGAAGATTGGTCCTCATAAATTTAGTACTAACTAATATGGTACTGTATATTATATCTTTCTTTCAGCTAACCAAAGGAGTCTTACAAAGATTGGATTATCTTTTATCAAGATTTTTTTGGCAAGGGGGTAGTGAGAAAAAGGAATATCGAGTGACTAAATGGAATGTCGTTTGCCGATCAAAAGATCATGAAGGACTGGGTATTCATGACCTACAGGTTAAGAACTCAACCCTCTTGGGTAAGTGGCTTTTCAAACTACTTACGAGGGATGGTGTCTCGCCAACCCTCCTGAAACAAAAATACATCGGCAGAAACCGTTATCATAGGTCATTTGGAAACCCGAGGACTCACATTTTGTGTCGGCCTAATGGCGACTAAGAAACATTTATTTCGCTTTGGTGTGTTTAAGATTGAGGATGGATCGGAAATAAGATTCTGGGAGGATAAGTGGTTAGGGAAAACCACTCTCCATGAATAGTATACGGCCTTATATAATGTTGTGCGCCACAAAGGTGCTACGCTTGCGTGTGTTATGCAAGTTTCGCCACCATATGTGACGTTCAGACGAGACTTAATCGGTACGAGCCTCCAGTCGTGGAATGCCTTGTTAGGCTGCGTGGCATCGGTACAACTGTCACAAGGTACTAGTGAGTTCCGTTGAAATCTCTGTGGGAATGAGAAATTCTTGGTGGATTCCATGTATAGGGAGATGGTACAGTCCGATATCCTAGTCGATCATAACAAAAAAATATGGTAGATGAAGGTACCAGTGAAATTAAAAAAATCGCATGGTACCTTCGCAAATGTGTCATTTTAACTAAAGATAACCTCGTTAAATGCAACTGGAATGGAAGCACAAAGTGTGTATTTTGTCCTCAAGAAGAGACAATAAAACACTTATTCTTTCATTGCAAGTTCACACGTTCTATCTGGTCAGCTATCCAAATGACTTCCAACTTGTATCCACCCTCTTCCGTCGCCAATGTTTTTGTCAATTGGTTAAATGGGATTCATACTAAGTTTAGAACCATTCTTCGGGTAGGAGCGCTTGTCGTTATATGGTCTCTTTGGATGAGTAGAAATGACAAGGTTTTTAATGATAAAAAATACTCTCGCTTGCAGGTTCTGTTCCGATGCACAGGTATTCTCCATTCATGGTTCACCTTACAACGGATGGAGTTTTGAGACCTTTTTATGACGCCTTGTGGACGACTGTAAAAGGTGGCGAAGGGTATTTTTATACCATATGGATGGTAGCTTGATCTCTGGAATGAGCCTTCATAGGCAAAGATGATTTATGTCTACATGATCGTATTAGGGTAACTCCAATGGGGCGACCCATTTCGTCCGCCTCCGTCCGTTTGGGTCGGCGAGGACACAAAAGGCGGCCCAACACGCCGACCCAAACGGACACGCATCCGTTTTTCGTCTGCGGCCGACCCATTCCCGACCCATTTTTGATCCGAATTTGCGTCGGCGTGGACATGCTACGGACGCGCACACGCTCGCCATTTCCTCCCCCGGGCCCGCTGTTCGGTGGCACATTGGCCTCTCCCATCCAACAGCAACCCTCGCGCGCCTCCTTCGTCGTTGACGCCGCCACCCTTTTTTCCGGCGACCCTGCCAGCTGCCCACTCTCAGCAACGCCACCCCACATCTGCCACCGTCTCGCCGCCCCACATCCGTCGTCGTCTCGCTGTCTTGCCGCCGGGGAGCCGACTACTTCCCACCCCCACGCCCCCGACCAAGAAGCCGCCTCGCCGCCTCTCGCCACCCAGCAAGATCCTCACCGGTGCGGCCCACTCGTCGGACGTAGGTAGGGTAGCTAGCTGGTCCATGCGGGCCGCGACTCCCCTTCGCCGGTCGTCTTATTCGTCGATACCCGCAAGCTGTTCCATAATTTGCCAAGGTAAAAAAGATGGACGCCGCCGCCGAGTTCTTTTTTCACAATTTCCTTTTGGACTCCGACGATTCGTCGCCCGATGACGAGGAGGAGATGTTGGCTCCCGTTTTGGTTCATCACCACCTCAACAGTCAGCGGCCGTTGTTCCGTGGCTCCATTTCGGGCCACCTTCCGGTGTTGAATCGCAACCGAGAGAGCGGGCATTTCCTTCTTTGGAAGGACTATTTTGATACAGCAAACCCGTTGTTCAAACATCAACAATTCTGCCATCGTTTCCATATGAGTAGGCATGTTTTCAACCGTATTAGAGAGGGAGTGGTCGGCTATGATGACTATTTCGAGTGCAAAGCGGATGTCGTTGGCAACATAGGTTTTTCCTCTTATCAGAAATGCACTGCCGCCATCCGAATGCTTGCATACGGAGTGCCCGGTGATCTCATTGACGAGTACGTCCGTATGAGCGAGTCTACTTGCCTAGAGTCCCTGTATAAGTTCTGCAAGGCTGTTATTGTTGTGTTTGGCCCTGAGTACTTGAGAGAGCCGACTGCTGAAGATACAACCCGTTTATTGACGATGAATGCCAGCAGGGGTTTCCCAGGGATGCTTTGTAGCATAGACTGCATGCACTGAAAGTGGAAGAACTGTCCTTCTGCTTGGCAAGGGCGGTATAAGGGCCATGTTAGGGCTTGCACTGTCATACTAGAGGCCGTGGCGTCTGAAGATCTCTGGGTCTGGCACTCTCTCTTTGGCATGTCCGGATCACACAATGATATCAACGTGCTTCAGCGTTCGCCGGTGTTTGCTAGGCTTGCTCAAGGCAACAGCCCACCGGTGAATTTTACTGTCAACCGCCACAACTACGACAAAGGATACTACCTGGGTGACGGTATCTATCCTCAGTGGACAACTATTGTCAAGACAATACCCGACCATGTCCGAGAGAAGAGAAAAAGATTTTCCCAAGAGCAAGAGAGTGCTAGGAAGGATGTCGAGCGTGCCTTTGGTGTTTTGCAACCTCGATGGGGCATCGTTCGGTATCTTGCTAATACCTGGAGCACGTAAAAACTGTGGGAGGTGATGACTGCTTGTGTGATCATGCATAATATGATCGAGCGACCAGAACGTCTGTACGATCAGGGGGTTTAGTTTCAGGGTGAGAATGTTGTGCCTGAGCATGGAGGAGCGACAACGTTTGAACAGTTCATCCAATTTCATCAAGATATGCGTGATTGGGAAACTCACGTGCAACTGCAAAACGATTTGGTTGAGCATATGCAGGCTCATGTTGGCAACCAATAGATTTATCTTCTTTTATTCGTTAGAAAAACTATGTACGAACTATGTGGGACATTTTTATTTTTATTCGGCTTGTAATAACTGTGTTATTTTCAGTCCAAATTATGTTATTTAATTCAAACTATGAAAATTATGCAAAATAGGGCAGCCAGCCGGCCACGCCGGCACATATGGATCGCCGCGTTGGGCGCGCTGCCGACCCATATCTAAAACAGGACGGACACCAGGCGGGCGGTCGACCCAAACGGACAAAAAGCGAACGAAATTGTTGTCCGTTTGGGTCGACCCGTTGAAGTTGGCCTTATGTGTGTTGCTGTTTTCGGTTACCATACTGTTAGTTTGTGATTGTGTGCATATTAGCTATGCAGAGGTCGGGTGTAATGTTTAAATCTTTTAAATACTAATATGTCTGTGTGCATGCATGGTCCGAGTGGCCTTCACTTTGATGCATGCATGTATATATGTGTGTGTGTGTATAAAATGGGCCTATTGAGCCTACACCTTAAAGTATGAAGGCACACCGTGAAGCGTCAAAGTGAAGGCCACTCGGACCACTTCATGACATCGTTTCACTCGGAAACTTCTCGACATCGATTCACTTGGACGATTGGTGAACGATCATTCGGCTGTATCTACACTTAAACCTAGGAAGTGGAACGGTCAGGAAGAATATTTGAAGCAGTACAGGCGTATGTCGTGTAATTGAACTGCATGTTTCATCTTGTAATAGGCATAATAGAACACCCAAGTTAAACCCTTGTAATAGAGAGAATGAGGAGGGCGGCAAACTTTTTGTAAGCTGCACTCTTCCTCTTAGGGAGGGGTTCACACTCATTGTTATCCCATATCCACATGCACAGAGAAAGCTCCCGGAACAAAGGTTATACGGTCTTTACCTCCGTTGTGACGAGCCAGAACGTGTAAGAACTTTTTTGTGCCACACTCAAGCCTAGCGAGATCCAACTACTTCCCTACCCTCTCTCGTGATGTCACGATTTTCCCCATGACTTGCGACGCGTGGGGTGCAAGTTTATTCTTCGAAATATGATGGGTTGTCCTTAAAAACGGAGGCCATGCGATGGCACGATAGCTCACTTTGTGCGTTTTAAAGCAGAATCTAATAACCATACCGAACCAACTTTTACGGCTTTTATAGTTTCTTTTCGGTATGGTATGAACTTTCCATACCGTTCTGAATTTTGATACTTATGGTATATACGGAAAAATTGAATGGTTAACTCAATAAACCAAACTAAAAATATATTTTATTATTCTTAAGGCGGACAACCATAAAAGTAGTCATTTTCTTGTACATGGACAAGATTCCCTACTAAACACCTCCATTTTTCTTGTAACGTAGTCAATTTTCTCTTATAAAAATGCTATGTATGTCAATACCATCAAGGCATAAACTCATGAATCCATATATACTTAAATATAGTTATATAGTATTTATATAAAAAGTATGTGTTTTGGGTCTTATAAATTTATAAATTCTTATTATGTCACTTTCAAATTCACGACAATGTTGGTTATTATTCTATATACTCTGATCATACTGAAATAATTTTATATATACTAGAACCTTACTGTGTCTTAGTTTTGTATTTACAGAACTATTAATACCATATAAGCCGAAAAAAACTATAAACTGAACCACATATAAGTCAAATAAATCAAATGATGGACCATAAATATTAAGTATCTTCGTACATAAAAACCGTATTGAATTGTTTTCAAGTAAGAGCAACTCCACCCGGACAACCCATTTTGTCCGTTCGTATTTGTTTGGGTCATTTGGACACCCAACGAGGCGACCCAAACGGACAACGTTTTCGTCTGATGTCCGTTCCCAGTCCAAACTGGACGCAAATATGGGTGATAAATGGGTCTGCGACGAATAAAAGCGGACGATCCCGTCGATCGCTCTCGTCCGCTCATGTCCGCCATGGTCCCGCATATCAGCGACCGAGTCAGGCTTCTGCCGCCACAACCCATCCCCGCACGCCGTCGGAACTTCGTCATTGACCACACCGCCGGGCATCTCTCCTTCCTCGCCCTTCCCTCTCTCCTTTTCTCATGTCTCTCTCTCAAAATCTCTCTCCTCTTCTCCTGCGGGTACCAACCGCCATGGATGGTGCTGCCCGAAGCTTTGCGCGCGTCACATGTCGTGCCCCCGCCTCAACTCCGACCTCCTCCTCGTCGGATCCGCCCCGCCGCATCCAATCTCGTGCCCCTCGAGCTCGTGCTTCCTCCCATGGCCGCCGCGTTGCTTGTGTACCTGCCCTCGCTCGAGCACCATTGACCGTGCCACCGTCCATGGAAGGGGAGATCTCTGGCGGAGGGGAGAACTCAGGGAACTACAGCAGATGGCGGGAAGATCATCGGTTGTGGCGCGTACTAGGACACTCGCGAACTCGGTGCCCTTTGCCTTGGGCTTGGCCGCCGCGCGCCCTCGCCGTCGTTTCTGACTTGCCGCTTGATTTCGTCTCCTCGCTTGTCCGCGCAAAATAGCGCAAAATATTTTGCGCAGTGGGCACATCCACCAATCGCGCTTGTCCGCCGCATGTCCGTTAGGCGGACAGCCGATCCAAACGGACAAAATCTGTGTCCATTTAGATCCTTGCATTAGAGTTGCTCTAAGGATCAAACATGCTGTGCGTCAGCAAGTTGAGGCATGAAACGTGCAGTTTTCCCACCCCTTCCGATCCAGTGACGAGACTACTCGTCCCTCCCGTTTGTACGTGCGTGCCAGAGTAACGAAGCCCCAATCGCGTTGCAAGCTACTACTTCCCTCCGTAAGGAAATATGAAAAGTTTTAGATCACTCCTTTACTTCACTTGTGTTGCGACTGAGACCGACCGCCGATCAATCACTGAGATTTCTCGGTTCGTCGTGCGTCCGCCGCTCCGTCCCGTCCCTTGATCGATGATGATCCCGTCGCGGAAAGATAACGCCCGTGGCCTGTGGCCCGTGGCCCGTGGGTGCACCAACTGTTGCGTTCGACCTCGCTTCAGTTCTCGCCTTCTCCAGCTCTGTCTCTCACCTCATGCCACACTACCAGCCGAGGAGCCACCAAAATCACAAACCGGCTCGTACGACTTTACCCACCAGCCCCGAAAGGCCGCATATTCGCAGCAGCAGCAAAAGCGACCAACCAGTCCAAAAAGCTCTAAAAGGCCCATATCTTTTAAAATCATAATTGGTAGCCCCTCAATTTCAGAACTTCATTACTGAAATCGACAAGACATACACACTCTGAGATTGGTTAACAATGGAAATCCTCTAAAAGAGGTTAGCAATGGGGGAAAAGGCGTGCAGGAGGGCGCCAATCTTGGAGCAGGAGAGGTGGGTTTCGTGCTTGCAGCGATGGACCTCGCAAAAGCGTAGGCTGCGCCATTGGAGGACGCAGGATAAGGCTGTTGCAAATGGCCGCCGAGCCACCCGAGAGAGATAATGTAGGATACGGCCACCAATTTAAGATTGCCCTATACGGAGCAGCACCGGCGAAAGGTCGCTCGGCCCGGCGACGAATGTCGATGCTTGAGCGTGAGCAGCGATTTGGGATTGGATAAATCGCGTCGGTCGGCAGCATGTGACCGGCATATCCTGCATTTCGTTCAGTGGCACTGGACTTGGATGCTACTGCTGTGGCAATACAGAATGCGCCCACTCGTCGTCTCTGCTTTCTCCGCCGTCGTCGTTTGCTCGAGACAGAACCCACGCACGCACCCGATTTGCCCCGTCCCGCCGCCGGGATATCGCTCCAACTCACGACTCCAAATAATTTGACCACGTCCGTTTCAACGTAAACGTACAGAACATGCAACTCAACACGTCGGAGCACATGGATCGACATTCCATTTTTGTCCGTTTTCGATCCGTTTTCGGTCCAAATTTTAATCGCGTTTCATCGATACGGACAACACGCGGACGAGCGGGACGAATGCCCTTGTCCTCCCTGGCCCGTTCGTCGGGGACACATCCGTCCACTTTCCCTCGGTTCCGTCCAAAACCCTTCCGCGCCCCCCTTCCTTCCCTCCTTCATGGTCGGAGGCCAGACGAATCCCGGCGACCCGAACGTGGCTGCGCACCCCGTGGCAAAAAAGAAGACTACCAAGAAGCCGCGGTCGGAGCTCACATCGGTGGAGCTCACGAAGCTCGACGCCAAATCGGTTAAGAGGAGGAACCGGCGGAAACATGCGGCGGAGAAGAAGGCCGCTGACGAGTACGCCGTCGAGGCGACAGCGCGGCGTCAGGCCAAGGTCGACGACAAGGAGTCCATAGTCGTCAAGGCACACGCCCTCCTCATGTTAGGGTTGTGCCGACCCGCGCTAGCCATTCTCTTGGTCGCTGCCATGGTCGCGACGAGCACAAACTCGTCGGTCATTCGTCATCCATAGCACCGATCCAAAGCAAAAGAGGTGACACTCGCCATCATGAGCTTTGATAAGAACAACATGCCAACGGAGAGGAATGCTTGATTCGTGAACCGGTTGAAGAAGATGTCTGTATGCGATGGCCTGAACTAGGTAGACCTCGGTCATGGACTAGATCGTTTATTTTAAAGGTTGATTGGTGTGCCGGACGCTGACTTTGTTGCTGGCACCAAAAACTTGTTCATTTTAAAAGTTGGCTTGTGTGTCCGTTGCTGGCTTTGTTGACGGCGTCAAAAACATGTTCATTTTAAAGGCTAGCTAGTGTGTCGGTCGTTGTCTTTGTTATCGGCGCGAAACTGGAGGGTGGTCATTCTGTAGGCCGCTGACTTTGTTGCCAGCCGGCATGAACTGGTGTGAACTACGACCACTAGCGTGAACTATGACCGCTGCCATATTAGCTACATCTTTTATTATTTTCATATTTGCATGAACGTGGACCAGATATGGTCGAATATGCAGTCACACGTTGGGCACACGCCAAGCGCATCCACAAATCCAGAAGAGACATGACTCCATTGCCACCCCTAAACAAGTGTCCACTTGGGGTCGTGCGTTGGAGTTGCCCTTACAAGTTGTGGTGCAAGGTCGTTGAAAGTATCGATATGGTTGACTAGAGGGGGTGAATTGGCAACTCACAAATTTTAATCTTTTCTTTTAAAAAATTAAGTTAAGCAAGAAATGGGTTGTCTAGATATGCAACTAAGTGAGCAACCTATACGATGCTAACAACAACAATAGTAAGTAAGAAGTAAATACAAGTAAAGGTAAGAAATAATCACAAGTGAAACCGATGAAGACGAGGATGTGTTTTCGAAGTCCCTTCTTTTTGAGGAAGAAGTATGTCTCCGTTGGAGCGGTGTGGAGGCATAATGCTCCCCAAGATTCCACTAAGGCCACATTATTCTCCTCGCGCCCTCACACAATGCGAGGTGTCGTGATTCCACTAAGTGGTGCCCTTGAATGTGGCGACCGGACCTTTACAAATAAGGTTGGGGCAATCTCCTCAACTTAATTGGAGGCTCCCAACGAGACCATGAAGCTTCATCATAATGGAATATTGCTTCGAGGTGACTTATCCCGTCTAGGGTGCTCAAATACCCAAGAGTAACAAGATCCGCGAGGGATTACAGGGGGGGAACAACTTTTCTCTTGGTGGAAGTGTAGGGGAAGGCCTTCTCCTCCAAACCTAGAGAATCAACAAGAGTTGATGGCTAGGGAGGGAGATCGGGCAATTTGAGCTTTGGAGCAACAATGGAGCTTCTAAGAGGAAAAGATAAGTCTCCTCGGGGAAGAAGATGTTGGGTAACGTAGCATAAATTCAAAAAAAATCCTACGCATATTCAGATCTTCCTATGGAGAGACCAGCAACGAGAGAGGGGTGAATCTTCATACCTTTGAAGATCGCTAAGCGGAAGCGTTGCTAGAACGCGGTTGATGGAGTCGTACTCGCGGCGATTCAGATCGCGGTGTGATTTCGATCTAGTGCCGAACCACGGCACCTCCGCGTTCAACACACGTGCAGCCCGGTGACGTCTCCCGCGCCTTGATCCATCAAGGAGGAGAGAGAGGTTAGGGAAGATCTCCGACAGCACGACGGCATGGTGTCGATGGAGAGACGAGGTCTCCCGGCAGGGCTTCGCCAAGCACCGTGGGAGAGGAGGAAGAACAGGGGCAGGGCTGCGCCGAGGGAGAGGGAAAACGGTGTGTCCAACATCCCCAAACCCCCCACTATTTATAGGAGGAGGGGAGGGGGTGTGCCACCCCTAGGGTTCCCACCCTAGGTGGTGCGGCAGCCCAGATGGGAGAGGGGGCGGCGGCCAGCGCAGGGAAAGGGGGGGCGCGGCGCCCTAGGTGGGCCTTGGGCCTCCCCTGCGCCTAGGGTTTCCCCTCCCTCCCTCTCCTGGTGCGCATGGGCTGGGTGTGGGGGGCGCACCAGCCCACCTAGGGGCTGGTTCCCTCCCGCACTTGGCCCATGTAGCCCTCCGGGGCTTGTGGCCCCTCCCGGTGGGCCTCCGGAACCCTTCCGGTGGTCCCGACACTTTGCCGGTGGTGCCCAAAACATTTCCGGCGTCCAAACCCATCCATCCTATATATCAATCTTTACCCCCGGACCATTCCGGAGCTCCTCGTGACGTCCGGGATCTCATCCGGGACTCCGAACATCCTTCGGTAACCTCGTATAACAATTCCCTATAACCCTAGCGTCATCGAACCTTAAGTGTGTAGACCCTACGGGTTCGGGAGACACGCAGACATGACCGAGACACCTCTCCGGCCAATAACCATCAGCGGGGTCTGGATACCCATGGTGGCTCCCACTTGCTCCACGATAATCTCATCGGATGAACCACGATGTCAAGGATTCAATCAATCCCGTATACAATTCCCTTTATCTGTCGGTATAGAACTTGCCCGAGATTCGATCGTCGGTATACCTATACCTTGTTCAATCTCGTTACCGGTAAGTCTCTTTACTCGTTCCGTAGCACGTCATCGTGTGACTAACTCCTTAGTCACATTGAGCTCATGATGATGTTCTACCGAGTGGGCCCAAAGATACCTCTCCGTCACGCGGAGTGACAAATCCCGATCTCGATTCGTACCAACCCAACAGACACTTTCAGAGGTACCCGTAGTGCACCTTTATAGTCACCCAGTTATGTTGTGACATTTGATACACCCAAAGCACTCCTACGGTATCCGGGAGTTGCACAATCTCACAGTCGAAGGAAAAGACACTTGACATTAGAAAAGCTTTAGCATACGAACAATACGATCTAGTGCTATGCTTAGGATTGGGTCTTGTCCATCACATGATTCTCCCAATGATGTGATCCCGTTATCAATGACATCTAATGCCCATGATCATCTATTGATCAACGAGCTAGCCAACTAGAGGCTTGCTAGGGACACATTGTGATCTATTTATTCACACATGTATTACTGTTTCCTGTTAATACAATTATAGCATGAACAATAGACGATTATCATGAATAAGGAAATATGATAATAACCATTTTATTATTGCCTCTAGGGCATATTTCCAACAGTCTCCCACTTGCACTAGAGTCAATAATCTAGTTACATTGTGATGTATCGAACACCCATAGCATTATGGTGTTGACCATGTTTTGCTCGTGGAAGAGGTTTAGTCAATGGGTCTGCAACATTCAGATCCGTATGTACTTTACAAATCTCTATTACTCCACTCTGGACATGGTCCTAGATGGAGTTGTAGCGGCGTTTGATGTGCTTCGTCTTCCGGTGAAACCTGGGCTCCTTGGCTATGGCAATGGCCCCAGTGTTATCACAGAAGAGTGTCATTGGACTCAACGCGCTTGGAACCACTCCAAGGTCGGTGATGAGCTCCTTCATCCAAATTCCTTCATGAGCTGCTTCTGAAGCAGCTATGTACTCCGCTTCACATGTAGATGCTGCCACAACTTCTTGCTTGCTGCTGCACCAGCTCACTGCCCCACCATTCAAAACATATACGTATCCGGTCTGTGACTTAGAGTCATCCGGATCTGTGTCGAAGCTAGCGTCGACGTAACCCTTTACGACGAGCTCTTCGTCACCTCCATAAACGAGAAACATCTCCTTAGTCCTCTTCGGGTACTTCAGGATATTCTTGACCGTTGTCCAGTGTTCCATACCGGGATCACTTTGGTACCTCCCTACCAAACTTATGGCAAGGTTTATATCAGGTCTGGTACACAACATGGCATACATTAGAGAGCCTACGGCTGAAGCGTAGGGGACAGTACTCATCTTCTCTCTATCTGCTACCGTGGTCGGTGACTGAGTCTTACTCAATCTCATACCTTGCAAAACTGGCAAGAACCCTTTCTTTGAGTTTTCCATATTGAACTTCTTCAATATCTTGTCAAGGTATGTACTTTGCGAAAGACCTATGAGGCGTCTCGATCTATCTCTATAGATCTTGATGCCTAATATGTATGCAGCTTATCCAAGGTCCTTCATTGAAAAACTCTTGTTCAAATAGGCCTTTATGCTCTCCAACATCTCTATATTATTCCCCATCAATAATATGTCATCCACATACAGTATGAGGAAAGCTACAGAGCTCCCACTCACTTTCTTGTACAGACATGCTTCTCCATAAACCTGTATGAACCCAAACGCTTTAATCACCTCATTAAAGCGAATGTTCCAACTCCGAGATGTTTGCACCAGCCCATTGATGGAGCGCTGGAGCTTGCACACTTTGTTAGCACCCTTGGGGTCGACAAAACCTTCCGGATGCATCATATACAACTCTTCCTTAAGGTTACGTTAAGGAAAGCTGTTTTGACGTCCATTTGCCAAATTTCATAATCATAAAAGGCGGCAATTGCTAACATGATTCGGACTGATTTCAGCTTCGCTACGGGAGAGAAAGTCTCTTCGTAGTCAATTCCTTGAATTTGTCGAAAACCCTTTGCGACAAGTCGAGCTTTATAAACGGTTACATTATCGTTTGCATCAGTCTTCTTCTTGAAGATCCATTTATTTTCTATGGCTCGCCGGTCATCGGGGAAGTCCAGCAAAGTGCATACTTTGTTCTCATACATGGATCCTATCTCGGATTTCATAGCTTCAAGCCATTTGTTGGAATCCGGGCCCGCCATCGCTTCTTGATAGTTCGAAGGTTCACCGTTGTCTAACAACATGATTTCCATCACAGGGTTGCCGTACCACTCTGGTGCGGAGCGTGCCCTTGTGGACCTTCGTGGTTCAGTAGTAACTTGATCCGAAGCTTCATGATCATTATCATTAACTTTCTCTTCAGTTGGTGCAGGCGCCACAGGAACAATTTCCTGTGCTGCCCTACTTTCCTGTTCGAGAGGGGGTGTAATTACGTCATCAAGTTCTACCTTCCTCCCACTTACTTCTTTCGAGAGAAACTCTTTCTCTAGAAAGGATCCGTTCTTGGCAACAAAGGTTTTACCTTCGGATCTAAGATAGAAGGTATACCCAGTAGTTTCCTTAGGGTATCCTATGAATACGCATTTCTCCGCTTTGGGTTCGAGCTTTTCTGGTTGAAGTTTCTTCACATAAGCATCGCAGCCCCAAACTTTAAGAAACGACAACTTAGGCTTCTTGCCAAACCATAGTTCATACGGTGTCGTCTCAACGGATTTAGACGGTGCCCTATTTAAAGTGAATGCTGCAGTTTCTAATGCGTATCCCCAAAATGATAGCGGTAAGTCGGTAAGAGACATCATAGATCATACCATATCTAATAAAGTGCGATTACGACGTTCAGACACTCCGTTGCGTTGCAGTGTGCCTGGCGGCGTCAATTGTGAAACGATTGCACACTTCCTTAGGTGTGTGCCAAACTCGTGACTCAAATATTCTCCTCCACGATCAGATCGTAGACACTTAATTTTTCTGTCACGTTGATTCTCGACCTCACTCTGAAATTCCTTGAACTTTTCAAACGTCTCAGATTTGTGTTTCATCAAGTAGATATACCCATACCTACTCAAATCATCCGTGAGAGTGAGAACATAACGATAGCCACCGCGAGCTTCAATGTTCATTGGACCACACACATCAGTATGTATTATTTCCAATAAGTCAGTTGCTCTCTCCATTATTCCTAAGAATGGAGTCTTAGTCGTCTTGCCCATGAGGCACGGTTCGCATGTGTCAAATAATTCAAAGTCAAGAGACTCTAATAGTCCATCAGTATGGAGCTTCTTCATGCGCTTAACACCGATATGACCAAGGCGACAGTGTCACAAGTATGTGGGACTATCATTATCAACTTTACATCTTTTGCTACACACACTATGAATATGTGTAACATCACGATCGAGATTCATCAAGAATAAACCATTCACCAGCGGAGCATGACCATAAAACATATCACTCATATAAATAGAACAACCATTATTCTCTGACTTAAATGAGTAGCCGTCTCGCATTAAGCAAGACCCTAATACAATATTCATGCTCAAAGCTGGTACTAAATAACAATTATTAAGGTTTAAAACTAGTCCCGACGGTAGATGTAGAGGTAACGTGCCGACGGCGATCACATCGACCTTGGAGCCATTCCCGACGCGCATCGTCACCTCGTCCTTGGCGAGTCTCCGCTTATTCCAAAATTCCTGCTTTGAGTTGCAAATGTGAGCAACAGCACCTGTATCAAATACCCAGGAGCTACTACGAGCACTCGTAAGGTACAGATCAATAACATGTATATCACATATACCTTTAACGTTGTCGGCCTTCTTGTCCGCTAAGTATTTGGGGCAGTTCCGCTTCCAGTGACCTTTTCCATTGCAATAGAAGCACTCAGTCTCAGGCTTGGGCCCATTCTTTTTCTTCTTCCCGACATCTGGCTTACCGGGCGCGGCAACGGCTTTGCCGTCTTTCTTGAAGTTCTTCTTACCCTTGCCCTTTCTTGAAACTAGTGGTCTTGTTGACCATCAACACTTGATGCTCTTTCTTGATTTCTACTTCTGCAGACTTGAGCATCGAGTACAACTCGGGAATGGTCTTCTCCATCCCTTGCATGTTGTAGTTCAGCACAAAGCCTTTGTATCTTGGTGGGAGAGACTGGAGGATTCTGTCAGTTATAGCATCATTCGGAAGTTTGACTCCAAGTGAAGTCAGGCGACTGTGTTACCCAGACATTTTGAGTATGTGCTCACTGACAGAACTGTTCTCCTCCATCTTACAGCTAAAGAACTTGTCGGAGACTTCATATCTCTCAACACGGGCATGATCTTGAAAAACTAGTTTCAGCTCTTGGAACATCTCATATGCACCTTGTTGCTCAAAACGCCTTTGGAGCCCCGTTTCCAAACTGTATAACATGCCACACCTAACCACAGAGTAGTCATCACTCCGCGTTTGCCAGACGTTGAGAATGTCCTGGGCTGCTGCGGGAGCGGGAGGGTCACCTAGCGGTGCATCAAGGGCATAAGCCATTTTAGCTGCTTCAAGGATGAGCTTCAAGTTGCGAACCCAGTCCGCATAGTTGCTACCATAATCTTTCAGCTTGTTTTTCTCTAGGAATGCGTTGAAATTAAGGTTGACGTTGGCCATCTACAATATTTATAAAGACAAATTTTAGACTAAGTTCATGACAATTAAGTACTTTTAATCAAATTAAGTATGAACTCCCACTTAAATCGACATCCCTCTAGTCATCTAAGTGATACATGATCCATGTTGACTAACCCATGTCCGATCATCACGTGAGACGGACTAGTCACCATGGTGAGCAACTTCATGCTGATCGTATTCAACCATACGACTCATGTTCGACCTTACGGTCTCTTGTATTCGAGGTCATGTCTGTACATGCTAAGCTCGTCAAGTCAACCTAGGTGTTTCTCGCATGTAAATCTGGCTTACACCCGTTGTATGCGAACGTTAGAATCTATCACACCCGATCATCACGTGGTGCTTCGAGACAACAATCCTTCGCAACGGTGCACATTTAGGGGAATACATTCTCGAAATTTTAAGAGGGATCATCTTATTAATGCTACCATCGTTCTAAGCAATAAGATGAAAAACATGATAAACATCACAATGCAATCATATAGTGACATGATATGGCCATTATCATATTTGCTCTTTCGATCTCCATCTTCAGGCATCACATGATCATCATTGTCACCGGCGTGACACCATGATCTCCATCATCATGATCTCCATCATCGTGTCTCCGTGAAGTCGTCATGCCAACTACTACTATCACTACTACTATAGCTAACCATTAGCAATGAAGTAAAAGTAGTAAGCACCTCGCGTTGCATCTCATACAATAAATTAAGACAACTCCTATGGCTCCTGCCGGTTGTCATACTCATTGACATGCAAGTCGTGAAACCTATTACAATAACATGATCATCTCATACATCATACATGCAACATCACAACTTTGACCATATCACATCACATGTCAAACCCTGCAAAAACAAGTTAGACGTCCTCTAATTGTTGTTGCAAGTTTTACGTGGCTGATTTGGGTTTCTAGCAAGAACGCTTTCTTACCTACGTGACAGCCACAACGATGATATGCCAAAGCTATTTACCCTTCATAAGGACCCTTTTCATCAAATCCAATCCGACTAGAGTGGGAGAGACACACACCCGCTAGCCACCTTTATGCACGGTGTGCATGTCTGTCGGTGGAACCAGTCTCACGTAAGCGTACGTGTAATGTCGATCCGGGCCGCTTCATCCCACAATACCACCGGAAAAAATAAGACTAGT
Organism: Hordeum vulgare subsp. vulgare; assembly: GCF_904849725.1. Classification (NCBI taxonomy): domain Eukaryota; kingdom Viridiplantae; phylum Streptophyta; class Magnoliopsida; order Poales; family Poaceae; genus Hordeum; species Hordeum vulgare. Next base: position 521,113,894 of record NC_058523.1, read on the forward strand.
AGCGGCAAGCAATTGACAAATAATCACCCACAACCTTTTGTGTTCTACTCGTGCATAGAATCTACGCATAGAAAACCTCGGTCGGATGCCACTGTTGGGTAACGTAGCATAAATTCAAAAAAAATCCTACGCATATTCAGATCTTCCTATGGAGAGACAAGCAACGAGAGAGGGGTGAGAGCATCTTCATACCTTTGAAGATCGCTAAGGGGAAGCGTTGCTAGAACGCGGTTGATGGAGTCGTACTCGCGATGATTCAGATCGCGGTGTGATTCCGATCTAGTGCCGAACCACGGCACCTCCGCGTTCAACACACGTGCAGCCCGGTGACGTCTCCCGCGCCTTGATCCAGCAAGGAGGAGAGAGAGGTTAGGGAAGATCTCCGACAGCACGAAGGCGTGGTGTCGATGGAGAGACGAGGTCTCCCGGCAGGGCTTCGCCAAGCACCGTGGGAGAGGAGGAAGAACAGGGGCAGGGCTGCGCCGAGGGAGAGGGAAAACGGTGTGTCCAACAGCCCCAAAACCCCCACTATTTATAGGAGGAGGGGAGGGGGGTGCGCCACCCCTAGGGTTCCCACCCTAGGTGGTGCGGCAGCCAAGATGGGAGAGGGGGGAGGCGGCCAGGGCAGGGAAAGGGGGGGCGGCGCCCTAGGTGGGCCTTGGTCCTCCCCTGCGCCTAGGGTTTCCCCTCCCTCCCTCTCTGGTGCGCATGGGCTGGGTGTGGGGGGCGCACCAGCCCACCTAGGGGCTGGTTCCCTCCCGCACTTGGCCCGTGTAGCCCTCCGGGGCTTGTGGCCCCTCCCGGTGGGCCTCCGGAACCCTTCCGGTGGTCCCGACACTTTGTCGGTGGTGCTCGAAACATTTCCGGCGTCCAAACCCATCCATCTTATATATCAATCTTTACCTCCGGACCATTCCGGAGCTCCTCGTGACGTCCGAGATCTCATCCGGAACTCCGAACATCCTTCGGTAACCTCGTATAACAATTCCATAACCCTAGCGTCATCGAACCCTAAGTGTGTAGACCCTATGAGTTCGGGAGACAGGCAGACATGACCGAGACACCTCTCCGGCCAATAACCATCAGCGGGGTCTGGATACCCATGGTGGCTCCCACTTGCTCCACGAGGATCTCATCGGATGAACCACGATGTCAAGGATTCAATCAATCCCGTATACAATTCCCTTTGTCTGTCGGTATAGAACTTGCCCGAGATTCGATCGTCGGTATACCTATACCTTGTTCAATCTCGTTACCGGTAAGTCTCTTTACTCGTTCCGTAGCACGTCATCGTGTGACTAACTCCTTAGTCACATTGAGCTCATGATGATGTTCTACCGAGTGGGCCCAGAGATACTTCTCCATCATGCGGAGTGACAAATCCCGATCTCGATTCGTACCAACCCAACAGACACTTTCAGAGGTACCCGTAGTGCACCTTTATAGTCACCCAGTTACGTTGTGGCGTTTGATACACCCAAAGCACTCCTACGGTATCCGGGAGTTGCACAATCTCACGGTCGAAGGAAAAGACACTTGACATTAGAAAAGCTTTAGCATACGAACAATACGATCTAGTGCTATGCTTAGGATTGGGTCTTGTCCATCACATCATTCTCCCAATGATGTGATCCCGTTATCAATGACATCTAATGCCCATGATCAGGAAACCATGATCATCTATTGATCAACGAGCTAGCCAACTAGAGGCTTGCTAGGGACACATTGTGATCTATTTATTCACACATATATTACTGTTTCCTGTTAATACAATTATAGCATGAACAATAGACGATTATCATGAACAAGGAAATATGATAATAACCATTTTATCATTGCCTCTAGGGCATATTTCCAACAGAAGACCCCTATTTATAGTGGGGGGAAATCTGGCCATTACCAGCCCCTACTGACTCAGCTAAGCGGTAGTACCGTGCACCTGGGCGGTACTACCGTCCTCTAGTGAGCGATACTTCCGCTCAGCCTGGTCGAGGGGAGGTAAGATACCAAACGTTTTTTCTTAGCGGAAGTGGGAGCGACGGAGGGGGCGGTAGTACCGCTGGAGCGGTACCAGCGCTCCCCGTGGGCGGTACTTCCGCCTAAACAGAGAAAAAACGCCCCAACACACCGGAAGTATAAAATAAGTGGTAGTGTGCTCGACTCTGGTGGGCGGCAGTACCGCTGAGCGGTACTACCACTTAGACAAACTTGTGGGCACTTTTTCACGGGAGCTCCTTTGGTTCGGGAGATGGATGGGGTGCAAGAGTGAGAGATATTGTTCCATCCAACATTTCCAAACGCGGATCCCCTCTTGATAGTACGGGATTATCTATGACTCAAGTCCACCAACCCTAAAACAATAGCTAAGCACCGTCTTCACTTTCACTCACCGAGGGGAATATAACCGTCTCGTGCCACCTGATAATTCTCTGAAAGCATATCACACATGATTAGTCCGCAAAGGGTATCGTCATCAACCACCAAAATTACTTAGGAGAGATTGTGCTCTTACAATCTCCCCCTTTTTGGTCGGTTCATGACAATACGAGATTTGCCAAAAAAGAATAAACTAAGAAGTCTAAGGCACTCCCAATACCTACAAAATATAGACGCCCCCTAGATGTGTGCTCTATTTGAATATGCTTTTGGAATGCAAAGAGCACACACTAGGATGAATACTCCCCCTATATTTTATAGACAAGGCTATATACTTGCGTGAATAGAAGCAGAGTAAAACAGTTAAGCAAGCATATGAGACACGGGATCTCACACCATAAAGGTAAAGACATAACATGATAGATGAGGTAGCATATGTCTTACACCATACATAAGTTCACACAAATCTTGGACAAACACAAACCAAAGCAAGCAATAAACGAGTTCACGATATAGAGAGAAAAATGCAAATAAACACACTCATGACTCAGCAAGGCAAATCCATCTTAAAGTAAGATACTTTCTCCCCCTTTGACATCAAGACACCTAAAAGAGGAGACCGGAGAAGCTGAATAGTCTTCGTCATCATCTCCCTCAGACTCGTCTAAAGGAGCATACACCTCCTTTATGTGATGTTGAGCATTTCGTCTCGCACTCGATGAATAGGTGATTTAGGAGGACAACACACCCTGGATCCAAGGAGGGCATATCGAGAGTGGAACATCCGGTTTAGTCTACGAGGCAATCAACGAGTAAGTTTTTTTGCCGGTCTACTCTAGGGACGGCCCTAGGGCATGGCAAAATGTGCGGTGTCTTAGGGCCTATCTTAAATAAGGGTCCAATATATCTACATACTTAAATAGATTACAACAAAATTGATTTGCAGAACATAAAATCAGCATGGACAAGGGGCAATTAGCCCAGACACTTTACCATCTTGCATTTATTTAATACTTCCTCCGTCTCGAAATAAGTGTCGCAAATTTATAACTAAGTTAGTACAAATTATGTACTAAAGCAGTGACACTTATTTTAGGACGGAGGAGTACTTAATTATACTTTAGTACATGTATCATATAATCATTATTGCATCATATAATCACATATAGGCAATGTACTGTGACTTTATTTGCTAACTAAAATCATGTTTTTTATGAGTTTGCCTTTATTATTTCCATGATATATGATATATATTATTTAAAGTATATATATGTTATTCTTGTAAGGTTATTGTGTCTTGGTTCCACTAGGGCGTCCATAATGCTAGGACCGGCCCTGCCTACTTCATGAAGATGCTTATTTCATTTTAGTGTTTATGTGTTTGGAGCTGTAGATTTATCACTTTGTGAAGCATGTTTGACAGGGTTTCCTAATTAGTTGTTTGCACTACACTTGTCTCATTGTAGGCAACCACTAACACCAGCTGGTTAGAATCTTGGATTATTAATTATAGGCCCAGTTGAGTGAACTACATCATATTTGTTAGTAGCCTCGAGTAAAATAGTTACACTACTTTTACCTTCATATTGGGAAAAAGAATTAATCGAATGAACCTCTACATAACTCTACTATAACACCTGAATGGATGGGTACCATCTGTTGTTGAGAATGTAACTTCAGATGTCGCACATTTGGTAAACAATGCCCTCATGTTCATCAATAAAATGTTTCGCTGACTGATTTTAACACTGCTCTTATAGTGATGGATTTTTTTTTGCTGTCAAAGAAGTGTCATTAATTGACAAAGGAATCAATGCAGCCTCAAGCATGCAAACTTGTGGGTTTTGACATGCTTGATCAGTTGTCCTGGTTACAGTGCTTCAAACATTATGTTTGTTGACACCCAGTCATGTTTATATTTACCTAAATGATAAGTGCCACACATCGGGTGCGGAGCACTTCGGCCCTGGCGTTTTCGATGACAATTCAGTCATGCAAGGATGGCAATTTCCAGTGATACACGACAAGTTTCTGTCAAAAATATACCAAAGCACGAAATTTGTCATGCTTCGCAACTAAAGTTATCATCCTCACATAACTAAATTTGCCGTAAAAAAATGTTTGGAGTTATCATGTGCCCGTATCTGACGTTTGGTACTTACATCAGAGGTCCTAAAAATATTTCAAGTGTGTCAAATAGGTCCTAAAAGTTTAAAATCGTTCACCCCGGATCTTATATGTGTATTTTACCCGTGACTTTTAAGACCTACTTAACACGCTCGGAATACTTTTAGGACCTAAGTGAACGATGTACATGCATTTTGGACCTGCGACAAACGGTTTCAAACTTTTAGGACCTAATTGACACACTTGGAATACTTCTAGAACCTTCAATATATTTACTCTTTAATATTCAACCATGCAGATTGCAGAGCACAACAAGAGGACAAATAGGGTTTCAGAAAGGGGACTGATCTGTGTCGGCCCAAACTTTCGACCGGCCGCGCGCGAGCTGCAGGATCCACCAACCCCGCGTCGTCCGCACCGTTGGATCCGCATGCAACATTTTTCCTCCCCTATGCAATAAAATTTCGATGCGATGCAGCAATTTTTTCAACGATTGCAACAAAAACAAAATTTGTAGCAAAAAAAATATCTACGTGATCGTAGCAAAAAAACGAAGCTGATGGTACGTGGTAGCAAAAGTCAAACGCCGGTTGTAAGAAATATTTAAGTGACGTGTATGCAACTTTTTTAGTGAACGGTTGCAACAAAACATGATGCCGGTTGTAGCAAAAATTAACACGGTTGTAGCAAAAAGTAAAAAACATCGATTGTAATGAAAAATCCGACGAACTGGAGTTGCAACCAAACGTATATGTAGCTTTTTTACTGGGACAAAAAATAGTAAAAAAATATTTGCAGCAAAAATAACGCTGGTTGCAACATATTTAGACAAAAAATATTGCATCCATTGAACAGAGAAGCGCGCGGATGGTAAAAATGTTGCAAGGGCCCGCATGTGCGAGGGGGCGACCGGCGCGTCGCGGGTGGAAACGATTCCCTTTCAGAAAAGAGGAATCATTTGCCTAACCAGAAGTTTGCATGGAGGTTGGTTCTATCTGCTGTGCACTATACTGGAACGCTACTGGCAATACACCCATCATCCTCGCTTGGCCTAAAACCTAACCTAACAAACGCGGAACTTTGATTGGTCGTGCAATAGCTTGGCGCTTATTAGAAGGAGCCGTGCAATAATGCATGTTTAGCCCGTTGCTTTGCCTGATTATGGTATGCAAATTGCAGGTGTCCTTTTGTGGAAGTGGTTTCCATATACCGTAAAGAGATGAGACGGCACAACAAAGACAAATCATGCTCTGCCAGTCGTCATAAGATATTGTATTATTGTATCCTCTAGAATTTTTGGCTGGTGGAACTTGTAACAGCAGTGCCGCACAGAAGAGCTTTGTCTTGCCATAGGTTTTGGCACAATAATGTCCCCTTTTGGAATGCACGAGCTTTGCATGAAAAAAAAGTGGAATTCACTGCTCTCAATTCAGGTGAATTAATTCGTTCTGATCACACACTTTTTGTTTTGTTTCTGATCACAACCTTAGCAGCTAAGGTTGTATGGCTCTACCACCACAAACATGTTTGAGTCCTATTCAAACTATTCAAAAAGGGAATGCTTGAGGCAAAATGAATTTTTCAATGTACATCTATCTTTTCTAGGGAACTTTCAATCTACTCATCAAATATCATGTTGGTACAAAGAACACAACAAGTAACAAAAATTGTATTCATGCCTGTAGGCCACTTAGCAACGAGTACAAGCATTAAAGCAAGCCGAAGCCTCACCACCGTCATCACCCTCCCTCCTTAGAGTCGGATAAACCTTGTTGTAGTAGACAACCGAAAAATCGTTATGCTAAGTCTCCGAAGAAACCAGCGCACCAGAACAACAATCTTCGTTAATGAAGGAAAGCATGGATCGAAATAATCGAATCAATTGACACATCAAGGCAGACGAACAATAACCATATCCACCCGTATCCATTGAAGAAAAGCAACAACCAAATCCCATGAGGTTCATCGAAGATATATATATATTTTTTTTTTTGGGGAAAGGAGGTTCACCCAAGATACACCTCTACACGTCTATATATCAACGATGCGAAACGCATCGTCATGACGGAGGCTAGGCGGAAAGAAGTTTATTTGATCATCAGAAGGAGCCCCCGCATCGCGTTTCCGGACAGGACACATAACTTAAAGAAACTCAAAATACACTAATCTATCTGCGAGTGATTTATCAAGAAAAGGTTAACCATGAAGCATCGGTACTCTTGCCCGCCGCGATCGTTGAACTGGACCTTATCCAGGAACGGAACGGGAAGTTCTTGGCTTGCACACCGAGAACATTGACCTGCTGGGCGCGACAATTTCACGTACGTACGTGCTCCCCGTCACACCCGCAGGGCGCGTACGTCGCTTTCCTGTCGGCACCAAACCACGACCAGCCGTGAGGGAGATGGCCCGGAATCCCGATCGACCACGCCACAACAGTATCCAGAGCCCCAGATCGACCACGCCACGACGGCAAGTGTCGCTCCATGCCATAGATCCAACATTTTCTGAGGTTTTAGAGTCTGAGCTGAGCTTTGCTAGCACAGCCTCACTGACAGTCAAGCGAACGTTTACGTCCAGCTTCGTCTCATCCGGTGAAAACCTGGCTCCGGCCACCAATTATCATCGTCGTCGCGCATCGGACGGGGGCCCTGCCGTCAGCAAGCGCTAGATCGACGACGGATGGATCCATGTCGCTTTCGCCCAAAATCTCTCGTCGGCAAATCACCGTCGATCACATGGCAGCCCTGCAGTCCTCGCCCTCTACAAATAGCCTGCCGCATCGCGGTCTCGTCCCACACGCTTCCACAGCACACTCTCGCACTCAACCGAGGCTCACACCTCCCGCCTCCGCCGCGACACCGCCACGGGCCATGAAGCTGGAGGTCTCGCCGAGGCAGAGGACCCAGCAAGCGGAGCAGGGCGAGGGCGTCGCCGTCGAGCCATGGAAGCGCCCGAGGCAGCTCTGCGCTAGCCTGGGCTACGGGGAGGAGGCGGAGGTGTCGCAGCTCCAGCTGGTGCCACCGCTCAACTTCGGCATGGTCGACGACGGCGTCTTCCGGTCGGGGTTCCCCGACGCGGCCAACTTCCGGTTCCTCGCGTCCCTCAACCTGCGCTCTGTCGTGTGAGTCCATCCCTTCCCTACCATGCTGAAACGAAACCTTTGGCCATGCGCCCAGAGTTCTCTCTTCTTAAGCGCCATGCTTCAGGTACCTGTGCCCGGAGCCGTACCCGGAGCAGAGCGCGCGGTTCCTGGGGCGCAGCGGGATCAAGCTCCACCACTTCGGAATCCAGGGCCGCAAGGTACGCACGTAGACCAACAGTTCAGCCTCTGATTCGTGCGTTTCCGAGGACAGCGAAACCATATCTGCACCCAACTGCATTTTGATGCGCTCTGCATATAAGTGTGGCAGTAGTAAATAATCTTTGGTTAAGAGTAGCCGTGGGCTGTGCCGCTGTGGTGTGGATGAATATGTTACTTACTTTCGGCAGCACTTGCCTTTTCTAGACTTCTAGTACTAGTATAGTAATATATACTTACTATTTGCTTGGGCAACTCTTACTGGCTCTCTGCAAGGTCCATTTACCCGTCTCTTTCATGAGAAACAGTATATATATCTGATCACTTTCACTTTCATGTTTACCATTAGAGACAGTATATGATCAACCAGCTCGCCTTTTTACCTGCCATGCCATGCTACTCTCTGCGTTGGAAAACAACTTGCCTATCAACAGCTCTAGTTTTTATCTGGTATCCACTGCAACGGTGACTCGACGAGAACATATTCCGCTGTCGGCTCTGTGCTCATCCAAGCTATTGACCTGCTAGTTAGTGGGGACGCGAAAGGCCGTCGACGCTGGCAAGTTGGCGTTCGGTCACAGCTTATTCTGTCGGCGATTAACAATGCATCCTATGGTCGAGCCGACTAACTTTAGTTCAGAATCATCCATGTGTTGTGCGCTGCAATTGCAAACTCCCTTTTGAAAACCTATTTTTGTGTGCCAACAAATAACTGAAACCTATATACCTTGTTGCGAATGCAGGAACCGTTTGTCGACATCCCCGAAGAAATGATCCGCGAGGCCCTCAAAGTCATCCTCGGTACTTATTTCATACATCATTCGCAAAAAAGAAAAAGAAAAACTATTTCATACATTTACCTACAAACATCTTCACTGACTGAAGGCCGCAAAATCACGCATAACCACTCGAAACCCCTCATCCTCTGACTAACATTGCTCCCTGTTTCATGGATTCAGACGTGAGAAACCACCCGGTGCTCATCCACTGCAAGAGAGGCAAGGTACGTAGGCCTCCATTGATCATCCATATGTTCTGCACCCTAACACCTCATACAACACTTTCTAACGAAACCATAACCATTGTGCTTCTTTCAGCACCGTACCGGCTGCGTGGTGGGCTGCCTGAGGAAGCTGCAGAAGTGGCGCCTGTCCTCCGTCTTCGACGAGTACCTGCACTTCGCGGCGGCCAAGGCGAGGAAGACCGACCAGAGGTTCATGGAGCTCTTTGACACGTCGAGCTTGGCGCATCTGCTGGCCTCGCAGTGTTGATGCTTTTTTTCCCTTTCTCTTCTACTACCTCTGTCCCGATCATGCCACCATGCGGCTGCGACGACCTGTGTTTTTCCCGCGGTGATTTACAGAGAATAATGTTAGAACAATCATGGGTCGTGTCTATTATTATTAAGGACAGTAAAACCAAACCTATTCCAAGCTCTCTCACGCATCCTTGCTCGTGAGCCGTTGATTTCACGTGTGGGAAGTAGATCACCGTCAAATCAATGTTCAGGTCGCGAACTCGGATGTCTGATGCGCGTCTACTCACGCGTGGGCTACTAACGGGCCGATTGTCCTGGGGGCTGCTACTCCCGAAGCCAGTTTGAAGCCCTCTCATTCGCCTATACGAGTTAACGTCCGATCACGAAACGGTCGTGATACGCTTATGGATGGCCTAACCCCATCCCACCTCCTCGCGACTTGCCTTGTCAATCGAACCTATTCCGAGCTCTCTCACGCATCCTTGCTCGTGAGCCGTTGATTTCACGTGTGGGATGTAGATCACCGTCAAATCAATGTTCAGGTCGCGAACTCGGCTGTCTGATGTGCCTCTACTCACGCGTGGGCTACTAACGGGCCGATTGTCCTGGGGGCTGCTACTCCCGAAGCCAGTTTGAAGCCCTCTCATTCGCCTATACGAGTTAACGTCCGATCACGAAACGGTCGTGATACGCTTATGGATGGCCTAACCCCATCCCACCTCCTCGCGACTTGCCTTGTCTCACTCGTCTCCATCTGAGCGATGGCGCCGCAGCAGCTTCCCAAGCTCCTCGGAGCCTTTCCTGATGGGGACGCCATTGGGCATGCCACTGAGCATCGGATCCCCTTGGAGCCGCAGCCACACTTGCGAGGGTATCAAGTGCGAGAGAAGCAAGCCGATCCAGCGCATGGGGAGCAAAAACCGACGTGAGGGGAGGCGATCGAGGGGATCCAGCGGGACACGCTTCAGCTGATGCGCTTGAGGGAAATGGATCCAGCAGACGAGGGTATCCAGCTGGCGTCAGAGACGGTGGCCAGCTGTTTTGTCCTTATACAATCTTTGCTCTAAAGGTGCAGGCAGCAGGTATGGGCTTCACTCTCAAATCGCTGGCGACGAAGGGTTTTCTCTCAGATCGGTACAACAGGGAGGAACTTTGCTGCAGAGGCCGTCTTGGCAAGGGGAAAGGGTCCGGACCTACATCCCCAGACGGTCGTGATACGCTTATGGATGGCCTAACCCCATCCCACCTCCTCGCGACTTGCCTTGTCTCGCTCGTCTCCATCTGAGCGATGGCGGCGCAGCAGCTTCCCAAGCTCCTCGGAGCCTTCCCTAATGGGGACACCATTGGGCATGCCACTGAGCATCGGATCCCCTTGGAGCCGCAGGCACACTTGCGAGGCTATCGAGCGCGAGAGAAGCAAGCCGATCCAGCGCATGGGGAGCAAAAACCGGCGTGAGGGGAGGCGATCGAGGGGATCCAGCGGGACACGCTTCAGCCGATGCGCTTGAGGGAAATGGATCCCGCAGACGAGGGTATCCAGCTGGCGTGAGAGACGGTGGCCAGCTGTGTTGTCCTTATACAATCTTTGCTCTGAAGGTGCGGGCAGCAGGTATGGGCTTCACTCTCAAATCGCTGGCGACGAAGGGTTTTCTCTCAGATCGGTACAACAGGGAGGAACTTTGCTGCAGAGGCCGTCTTGGCAAGGGGAAAGGGTCCGGACCTACATCCCCATGTCTATGCAAATATCACTTCTCTTTATCTTGGATGTTCTAATCTTCAGATTTGTCTACTTTCCACATACCGAGTAGTATCCCACGACAATCAGGAAGTGGCCACCATCAGTGCCCTTTTACTCACAATTATCCATGTTAATCTATGCATGGATGCTCGTCACTGAACTTTGCTTTTTTTACTGCTTTCTGCCATGAAGTCCTTACTTTTTTTTTGAATGTTGATCTATGCTACAAATCTTTGCATATGTTCTTTTACTCAGTTTATTCATGTTGCAGGATAGCAATCTTTGCATATGTTCTGCCTGAAGGCCAATCGATCAGTATATTTTTGTTGGAAATATGCCCTAGAGGAAATAATAAAATGGTTATTACCATATTTCGTTGTTCAAGATAATCGTCTATTGTTCATGCTATAATTGTATTAACAGGAAACAGTAATACATGTGTGAATAAATAGATCACAATGTGTCCCTAGCAAGCCTCTAGATGGCTAGCTCGTTAGTCAATAGATGATCATGGTTTCCTGGTCATGGGCATTAGATGTCATTGATAACGGGATCACATCATTGGGAGAATGATGTGATGGACAAGGCCCAATCCTAAGCATAGCGCTAGATCATATTGTTCGTATGCTAAAGCTTTTCTAATGTCAAGTGTCTTTTCCTTCGACCGTGAGATTGTGCAACTCCCGGATACCGTAGGAGTGCTTTGGGTGTATCAAACGTCACAACGTAACTGGGTGACTATAAAGGTGCACTACGGGTACCTCTGAAAGTGTCTGTTGGGTTGGTACGAATCGAGATCGGGATTTGTCACTCCGCATGGCGGAGAGGTATCTCTGGGCCCACTCGGTAGAACATCATCATGAGCTCAATGTGACTAAGGAGTTAGTCACACGATGACGTGCTACAGAACGAGTAAAGAGACTTACCAGCAACGAGATTGAACAAGGTATAGGTATACCGATGATCGAATCTCGGGCAAGTTCTATACCGACAGACAAAGGGAATTGTATACGGGATTGATTGAATCCTTGACATCGTGGTTCATCCGATGAGATCATCATGGAGCAAGTGGGAGCTACCATGGGTATCCAGACACCGCTGATGGTTATTGGCCAGAGAGGTGTCTCGGTCATGTCTACCTGTCTCTCGAACCCGTAGGGTCTACACACTTAAGGTTCGATGACGCTAGGGTTATAGGGAATTGTTATACGAGGTTACCGAAAGTTGTTAGGAGTCCCGGATGAGATCCCGGACGTCACGAGGAGCTCCGGAATGGTCCGGAGGTAAAGATTGATATATAGGATGGATGGTTTTGGACACCGGAAATGTTTCGGGCGTCACCGGTAATGTACCGGGACCACCGGAAATGGTCCCGGGGGTCCACCGGGAGGGGCCACCAGCCCCAAGAGGTAGCATGGGCCAAAATAGGGAGGGCAACCAGCCCAAAGTGGGCCGGTGCGCCTCCCACAAGGAGGCCCAAGGCGCGGGAGGTGGAGAGGGGGGGAACCCTAGGCGCTGGTGGGCCTAAGGCCCACCTAGGGGTGCGCCACCCCCTCCCCCTGCCCTGGCCGCCGCACCTCCCATCTGGGGGGGATGCCGCACCACCTAGGATGGGAACCCTAGGGGTGGCACCCCCCTCCCCTCCTCCTATATATAGTGGGGGTTTGGGGGCTGTTTTACACACAGTTTTCCATCTCCCTCGGCGCAACCCTGCCCCCCTTCTTCCTCCTCTCCCACGGTGCTTAGCGAAGCCCTGCCGGGAGACCTCGTCTCTCCATCGACACCACGCCGTCGTGCTGCCGGAGATCTTCCCCAACCTCTCCCTCCTCCTTGCTGGATCAAGGTGCGGGAGACGTCACCGGGCTGCACGTGTGTTGAACGCGGAGGTGCGTGGTTCGGCACTAGATTGGAATCACACCGCGATCTGAATCGCCGCGAGTACGACTCCATCAACTGCGTTCTAGCAACGCTTCCGCTTAGCGATCTTCAAAGGTATGAAGATGCACTCACCCCTCTCTCGTTGCTGGTTTCTCCATAGGAAGATCTGAATATGCATAGAATTCTTTTTGAATTTATGCTATGTTACACAACAATTTTCTTCCTGTTCCATCTCTAATTAGTGTTAGTTACTTCTGGCATGGAGATCGTGCACAAGTTAAAGTTCGGCTTAGTGGGCAATGTAAACTAAAAGTTACATGCAAAGATAATTATACACAATCTGCTAAAAACAACATGCATTCTTATCTAGATTACTGTTCCATCTCAGACAGACATGGTTTCATTCTAATCTGCATTGTGTGAGTATGTAAAAATTTGGATTGCACAATATCCATGTTTGTTTATTGTCTCCACAAGGATTTTTCTATTGTAAAGTAGAAAGGCGAGAGGAGGATGTTGTGCTTAATGTGAATCAGCATCCGTGATTTATTTATTTTGTAATTTTTTATTTCCCTTGTCATGATTTTTTTAACTCAATCCATTTTGATATTTTCCTCGTTGCAAAACATGACTTCATCTACTCTTTCCTAATTTATGGTATTCACTTTGAATCAATGGAAAACTTAAACTTCTGAAGGATCCTTATCCGCTATTACAAAGGTAAATATCAGCTTCCCTCGATGATTCTTTGTCTGCTACTTGTTGTAACTACTCTGCACATAACTCAATGAACATTTAAGTATGCCGTCAAAAATTAGCTGCTTCTTGTCAGTGCCACTTATGCTCTATCTGTTGTATTAAGATTCAAGATGCACCATATCCTTACTCTAATATTTTTCTCAAAGTCTGCTCTTATCTGGATTTTCACTTATTATTTTATGATTCTACTTTCTTAAAAAAATGCTAATATGTTCCTTTTTATGATGAGACATGTTGACTAGGTTTATTATATTTGTAGGTATACATAGATAGTTCAGCGTGAGCCTCAGCAATGCAAACTAAACTTCGTATTTATATATTTTATTTGTAGTGGATTGTGTTACAAATAAGTCTCTACAACATGAACCTGATAGCGACAACATATTGTTTGCTCTGCCCCTGCAGCGGCGTCCAAGTGGACTTCTATGGGATGCCACCCGAGGGTGTGGCTTGTAGGCGAGGGAGATGATGGCGGACTTTTGTTCTCCTTCCATTGAACTTTTTTTTCTCCATCGACGACATCAATACCACATACCAGCAATCTGCTCTTTTTCGGAGCTGGACTCTTGGTCAGCATTTTGCTTCCCTATACAGTGTTCCGTTTTGTTCAACCAATTCCTTTTTTCCCTATTTTTTCTTGATGTGTTATCATGGATCTGATTATGGATATGTGTGGGCACCTACAATTACAAAACAGTATGGGTTCATGGTTGTGGAATTGTTCTCATTGGTTTGGAGGAACATGCCTTGATCATGATTTAATCACTGGATTAACTATTAGGATTTGAATCTAATGGGACTACATACTTTTGCATTCAATCTTCTTACATAAGATATTGGCAGAGGCCTCCCTTCTCTGCTACATCATCGGTTGGGGCTCTGCATCTCCTGTCAATGGGTACACGTGGTATCAACCCTTTTGCTCTGCTCCTGTATGTATGACCCAACTCACTCCTTGATATGATAGTTCAATATTTTTCGGATGCTGACTAAACGTCCATGTTCAATTTAGTTGTACAATAGTAGTGCATAGTCGAATTGTATTGCCCTTTGCTTATAGATACGTAACTATAGATCACATTGACCTCTACTTGGAAGCAAGCAATTTTTTTGACTATGAGGTGTAACATTTTGCTTCTATTGCAGAATTTAAAAAATGGTAATTGATCTGTAAGTTAATGTAGAAGTGTTAATATTGTAGGAGTTGTATAAACCGAACCAAAGATTACTTACAACTTATTAAATGGTTTTGCTCAGTGATGTCGTATGTACTATATTGCTTTGCTTTTTTCGTAATCGGGCTCTTTTGTTATATAACAAAAACCTTAAGTTTGCTCTTCTCTTTGCTTTCCATCAAAATAATCCATCATATGCATATTTCTCACGGAGCCTTTCCCCTGCAGATAATGCTTTTCCGTCTCTGCTCTAATTAGACTTGCTGACCCAGGTTGGTGATCATCTTCTGGTGGAACCCTATGATAGTACCCCATCCTTTCTGCAGTGAAATATTATCCGTTGAAGGTGTTGTATTTCGTGCAGGTTACAACTTTTAGCTATGATGGTTTATAATTCTTCTTCCGTGTTGGCAAATAGTTGATGTGTCAAAATGTTTTCTAAGACAATATTGATGTAGATTATCGACTGTTTCATTTACTGTCAAACATATATTCTTTATCTACGGTATATCGATCGGTCCAGCACGGATTGAAATAGGAGCCGGTTCGACAGGAAGCTTTTGAAAACGCGGTGCACCCAGGTAAATAAGGAACAAGATGAATACAGAAGTTAAACGAGCACAGACTTAACTTTATTTTCACAAGCCATGCATTACAAAATTTTCCTATCATCCAACTCAAAAAATACATGGGCGCTACAACGCGCCATCAATGTTCTAGTGAGAGATAAAGGGGATCAATGAGCGATGTACCTCCTTGAATGATAAAAAATATATTCTTCCATGTGTATGACACAGTATCGTTATTCTCGAAAAAACTGATAGAATATCGTTAAATTGTTTTTGTGCGGCCTCATGGCGTTTTTTTGAGTTTTTTTTTTCGAGCTGTGAGTGAGTCTAGCCGGAAAGATGGACGATGGGCCGTATAAAGCCATGAGGCCCAAATGGACATGGGCCTGGTAAGCCAGGTTTTCTTCCCCTAATAAACCCCCCAAATTGCGAGAGAAGATCCCCGAGTCCGCCGCCGCCGCCGCCGCCGCCCACCTCCCTTCTTCTCCCAAACATTCAACCCTAGTCTCCGGCGATGGCTCCGAAGCGCGCAGCGAAGAAGCCGGCGCCCCCGCCACCGCCTCCACCTCCGGTTGCTTCCTCTGATGAGGAGAGCGACTCCCGCTCGCGCTCCGAAGAGTCGGACGACGAAGACGCCATCGCCGAGTCCCCTCCCCCCGCCCCCACCCCCACCCCCAAGAACACGCCTGCGCCCCCGCAGGAGGGCGAGGAGGAGGAGGAGGAAGAGTCTGACGAGGAGGAAGAGGAGGAGGAGGAGGAGTCCGATGAGGAGCCCGCCCACGCGGCCCCCGCCCCCAAGAAGAATCCGCCTCCGCCGCCCCAACAGAGAAAGGGCTCCGACACTTCCGACGAGGAGGAGGAAGATGAGGAGGAGCCCACCAAGGCGGCCCCTCGGTCCGCCCCGAAGAAACAGCCTCCACCGCCGCCGCAACAGAAGCAGGAATCCGATGCCTCCGAAGAGGAAGAAGAGGAAGGTGAGTCCGAAGAGGAGGCGCCGCCGCCGAAGCCGATGCTTGCTCTAAAGCAGGCGCCAGAGGAAGAAGAGGAAGATGAGTCCGAAGAGGAGGCGCCGCCGCCGAAGCCGGTGCTTGCTTTAAAGCAGGCGCCAGAGGGCCTGAAGCCCCCGGCGGCGGCCGAGACCAAGAAGCCGGCCGCTTTCAGCCGCATCTGGTCCACCGACGACGAGGTCCGTATCCTCGAGGCCCTCGCCGCCCACCAAAAGCAGCACGGCACCCTGCCGCAGCCGGATGCCCTCGTGGACGCCCTTGCAGGAAAGCTCGACAACCGTGCCTACGGCAGCAAGGAGCTCCAGAGTAAGGTCGCAACCCTGAAGCGTCGGTACCTCGCGCTCAGCAAGAAGGGCGAGGTCCCGAGCAAGGAGCACGACCGCCGGGTACTGGACCTTTCCAAGATCGTCTGGGGCGGCGGCGACATGTTCACCGCGGCAGCTGCCTCTGCGAAGGCGGCTGCGAATGACCACACGCGCAAGGGGTTCGAGGAGATGTGCACGCTGTACCCGTACCTAGCGGACCAGGTGAAGGAGCTGGATGCCGCGAGCCCAGGCATTTTCAAGAGGCAGTTCGGGATGATGGACGACGACAAGGCGCGCTCCATGGACGAGAAGATCAAGAAGCAGAGGGTGGCGCAGATGAAGGTGGAGCTTCGCCGCCACGACCTGGCCAGAGAGGTGACCAAGGCGATCATCGACCTGGTCGACTGACGGGACCCTGGTGAGCTTACGAGGTACAACCTGAAACCGTATCTTTGATCGCCTGAAATTGGTGCGATGGAATGTGGCGATGTGGTGTAGCAAGAAGGTTTCTGAAACCATGAGCTATAATCTGCAGATTTAGGCTCGCTCGATGCATGAGACATATGGTGGGACTGCATATTGTGCCTGGCGTTGTAAGAATGTTTTTTTGCGTGTGACCAGAGCATCCTAGAATTAGGAAATTAGGGTGTCTTTATTTATGGTGCAAGCATGATGAGACATGTGCTGGAACTGCAAATTGTGCTTGTGGATTAAGAATGTTGTCCTGTGTGGCTAGAAAAGTACGCAGGTGGTGCATGAAATGGTCGCTGAATGTGTAGTTGGTTCAGTAAAGTTGTTCTGTTCTTCCTTTTGACACCTCGTTTGTGCAGAGTTGTCTTCAGAGTTTGGGTGCTGGCTGGATCGTAAGTCTGAAATATTAAGCTTTGCTAAAGCACATCTATATGTGCAACATCATTTTTGTAGGTGGCGATATTCCTCACACCTGGTATAATGAACATCCGACCACATGATCTTGTATGGCATACCTGAAGGTAGCCCACACGATCCTGTGGCCCAGTTCTTCTCATCTTTTGATTCTCTAGAATCAGCACTTCCATCAGAATCAGCTTCCCCATAATCGGTCAGAATCAGCCGCCGAGTTCTTTTGTGAGATTTTGGCATGAGATTATGGGATGAGTCGTACGGTAAAATGTCTGTAATCTGGACAACAACAGCAGACGATGGGCTCGTCGGGACCGGCGGAGGACAACGAGGAGGGTGGTCGGAGCCGGCGGGGCAGAGGACCTCAGGGGCCGACGAGATGGGGGTCAGAGTAGGCGGCGTAGAGGGCGGCCGGAGCCGGCGTGGCGGAGGACCCCAGGGGCCGACGGGAGGGCGGTGGTAGCCTGCGGGCATAGGACCTCAGGGGCCGGCGAGATGGGGGTCGGAGGAGGCGGCGCTTAGGACGGAGGACCCCAGGGGCCGACGGGAGGGCGGTGGTAGCCGGCGGGCAGAGGACCTCAGGGGCCGGCGAGATGGGGGTCGGAGGAGGCGGCGCTTAGGACGGAGGAGGCCGCATCCAAGTAGTGGACCCTGGCGTTGCATAGGCAAAGTAAATTTCATTGTAGATTACCGAACTGACGCTTATATGGTATTTACCTGCAAATCAGAAGTTGATACAATAAATATCTTAGACCCATGTTTACCTGACCTCATCAAATCTGCTACATGTCGCTTCAAGAACATTGAACAAGTAGATATATAATCCATATAATGTAGAATCAGGATGACCGAAATTGTCATATTATAAGATAATCTCAAATTTAAAGTGACATGCAATTATGTTGATGTATCACTTACAAGCAACTAATGCATGCTCGGAGCAATATGTGGAACAACATATATAGAAGCCATGAATAAAAGAAGACAAACGTATATATAGAAGCCATGAATAAAAGAAGACAAATGTATTCCTTGTATCTAAAATGGTATCTCCTGGGAACAACTTCTTTTCTAACGACTCGTGAATTAGGGAGTCAAGGCTTATAACCTACAAAATGGAGAAAACACGAAATTAGGAAACTCAAGAGCAAGAAAGTTACATGGAACAAATTACCTCACTGCTCCAAGCATATATGATAGTTCTAAGAAATTTTCTTTATAGAATTAGCCCACTGATAAATTCAAATGCTAAATGTAGTTGTTTCTTACAGCAATCTCTCCAAGGTTAGTACTACAGAAAATTTCTTCATAAAGTAGCACACAGTCCATGAGAAAAGAAGTAATTCTATTTCATATAAAACCCTGTTTGGAACCGCTCAGATTATATAATTCAGTTTTTATAATCTATTTTGTTTTCAAACAAGACAGATTATGGTGTAGATTAAAAAAATTAAATGACAGATTATTAAAAACTCACAATCTACTCTATCCCAGCTAAAATCAGATTATGGATTGCTAATGACCCATTATCCTCGTAAAGTTGGAGATAATTACATTCGTGCCACCGCCACCCTCCTCTTTAAAAAAACAAAGGGCAGACAGGTCATTATGCAATGTAAAACCTCGATTACAGTTTATATAATCTGGTCTCCAAACATGCCCACCTAGTATTATTTTTATAAACCATATTATATAATTTATCTTCATAATCCAGAATTCCAGATTATCATAATCTATTGCGGTTCCAAATAAGGTCTAAGTAATTGAATAAAGAGACACTACGGTTCCGCGAAGTAGGACACTACATGATGCTATTCATAGCAGTGCACATCTGCTCATGTGATTTACAACAAGTGGAAAAGGCAGAACATGAGTTCGATTCTTACTATGCTGATTGGAATTGTCACGCAGACTGAATCACGACTCCTCCTCCGATCCTGATCGAATTGTTCCTAGGTGATTGCCCCTCCCAGCGCCGAGGCGGCACCGGCTACCCCGCTGTGGTGGGGAGGAAGAGAAGGTCCGACGGGGAGGGCCATCGGGAAGGGAGAGGAGGGCCGACAGGGAGGGAGAGGACGTCAGGCGTGGTGCGAGCCGCGATGGTGGTGAAGAGGCGGAGAGGGCGGCCGGCGGGGAGGAAAAGGAGCCCAGGCGGGAAGGGAGAGGAGCCCCGGCGGAGAGGGGGAGGGGCGCGGGGCGAGGAGCCCGGCATGGCGAGCGGCGACGGGCCAAGCGGGAGGTGTGGACGGGTGCGAAGGCGCAACCGGCGGGGGCGGGCTGATGCGGCGGTGCGGGGGTGAGCGGCGTCTGCGCGAGGCGGGGGCAGGCCGAGCGGGCGAGCGGCGACGGGCCGAGCGGGGTGTGCGGGCGTGTTGGGGAACGTCGCATGGGAAACAAAAAATTTCCAACGCACACGAAGATCTATCATGGTGATGTCCATCTACGAGTGGAGATTAGATCTACGTACCCTTGTAGATCGCACAGTGGGAAGCGTTAAGAAACACAGTTGATGTAGTGGAACGTCTTCACGTCCCTCGAACCGTCCCACGATCCGTTCTGATCTAGCGCCGAACGGACGACACCTCCGTGTTTAGCACACGTACAACTCGACAATGATCTCGGCCTTCTTGATCCAGCAAGCAAGACGGAGAAGTAGATGAGTTCTCCGGCAGCGTGACAGCGCTCCGGTGGTGGTGATGATCTACTTCTGCAGGGCTCCGCCCGAGCTCCGCAGAAATCCTATCTAGAGGTGAAACTGTGTGGTTTAGGCTAGAGTTGCACGTGGCAAAGTTGTGTCTCAAAAAGCCCTAAACCACCACTATATATAGGAGGGAGGGGGAGGGGCTAGCCTTGAGGGACAAGGCCCTCAAGGTGTGCCGGCCGCCAGGAGGAAGAGGACTCCTCCTCCAATTCGGTTTGGGAAGGAGGAGTCCTCCTCTTCCTTCCCACCTCCCTCTTTCCTTTTTCTTTTTCTTTTCTTTTGGTATTTTCTTATGTGGCGCCATAGCCCTCTTGGGCTGACTCCACCAGCCCAATAAGGACTTATGGTGCCACCCTAGGTCCTTGGGCTTACTCCCGGGTGGGTGGGCCCCTCCCGGTGAACACCCGGAACCTATTCGTCACTCCCGGTACACTGCCGGAATTGCCCGAAACTTTCGGGTGACCAAATGAAAGCATCCTATATATCAACCTTCGTTTCCGGACCATTCCAAAAACCCTGGTGACGTCTGTGTTCTCATACGGGACTCCAAACAACATTCGGTAACCACACATATAACTCAACTATACTAAAACATCATCGAACCTTAAGTGTGCAGACCCTGCGGGTTCGAGAACTATGTAGACATGCCCCGAGGCACTCCTCGATCAATATCCAACAGCGGGACCCGGATGCCCATATTGGATCCTACATATTCTCCGAAGATCTTATTGGTTGAACCTCAGTGTCAAGGATTCATATAATCCCGTATGCCATTCCCTTTGTCCTCCGGTATGTTACTTCCCGAGATTTGATCGTCGATATCCGCATACCTATTTCAATCTCATTACCGGCAAGTCTCTTTACTCGTTCCGTAATACAAGATCCCGTGACTTACACTTAGTCACATTGCTTGCAAGGCTCGTGTGTGATGTTGTATTACCGAGTGGGCCCCGAGATACCTCTCCGTCACACGGAGTGACAAATCCCAGTCTTGATCCATACTAACTCAACGGACACCCTCGGAGATACCTGTAGAGCAATTTTATAGTCACCCAATTACGTTGTGACGTTTGATGCACACAAGGTATTCCTCAGGTGCCAGTGAGTTATATAATCTCATGGTCATAGGAACAAAATACTTGACACGCAGAAAACAATAGCAATAAAACGACACGATCAATATGCTACGTTCATAGTTTGGGTCTAGTCCATCACATGATTCTCCTAATGATGTGATCCAGTTATCAAGTGACAACACTTGCATATAGTCAGAAAACCTTGACTATCATTGATCAACTGGCTAGCCAACTAGAGGCTCGCTAGGGATATTGTTTTGTCTATGTATCCACACATGTATCTATGTTTTCATTCAATACAATTATAGCATGGATAATAATCGATTATCTTAAAACAGGAAATATAATAATAACCATTTATCCTTGCCTCTAGAGCATATTTCCAACAGTCTCCCACTTGCACTAGAGTCAATAATCTAGTCCTCACATTGCCATGCGATTTACATTGTAATAAATCTAACACCCATACAGTTCTGGTGTTGATCAAGTTTTGCCCATGGAAGAGGTTTAGTCAGCGGGTCTGCTACATTCAGATCCGTCTCCATTTTGCAAATATTTACGTCCTCTCCTTCGACGTAGTCGTGGATGAGGTTTAAGCGTCGTTTGATGTGTCTGGTCTTCTTGTGAAACCGTGGTTCCTTTGCTAGAGCCATGGCATCACTGTTGTCATAGAACAAAGTTATTGGATTTAGTTCGTTTGGCACAACTCCAAGATCCGTCATGAACTGCTTCATCCAGACACCCTCCTTTGCTGCCTCCGAGGCACCCATGCACTCCGCTTCACATGTAGAATCTGCTACGACGCTTTGCTTGTAACTGCACCAGCTTAGTGCACCCCCATTAAGAATAAATACGTATCCGGTTTGCGACTTAGATTCATCCGGATCGGTGTCAAAGCTTGCGTCGACGTAACCTTTTACAAAGACCTCTTCATCACCTCCATAAAAGAGAAGCATTTCCTTAGTCCTTTTTGTTGGGGAACGTCGCATGGGAAACAAAAAAATTCCTACGCGCACAAAGACCTATCATGGTGATGTCCATCTACGAGGGGATTTCAGATCTACGTACCCTTGTAGATCGCACAGCAGGAAGCGTTAATAAATGCGGTTGATGTAGTGGAACGTCCTCACGTCCCTCGTTCCGTAATACAAGATCCCGTGGCTTACACTAAGTCACATTGCTTGCAAGGCTTGTGTGTGATGTTGTATTACCGAGTGGGCCCCGAGATACCTCTCCGTCACACGGAGTGACAAATCCCAGTCTTGATCCATACCAACTCATCAGGCACCTTCGGAGATACCTGTAGAGCCTCTTTATAGTCACCCAGTTACGTTGTGACGTTTGATACACACAAGGCATTCCTCCGGAGCTAGTGAGTTATATGATCTCATGGTCATAGGAATAAATACTTGACACGCAGAAAACAGTAGCAACAAAATGACACGATCAACATGCTACGTTTATTAGTTTGGGTCTAGTCCATCACATGATTCACCCAATGATGTGATCCAGTTATCAAGCAACAACACCTTGCACATAGTTAGAAGACCTTGACTATCCTTAATCAACTGGCTAGCCAACTAGAGGCTTGCTAGGGATAGTGTTTTGTCTATGTATCCACACATGTATCTAAGACTTCATTTAATACAATTATAGCATGGATAATGAATGATTATCTTGATACAGGAATTATAATAATAACTTATTTATCATTGCCTCTAGGGCATAATTCTAATACTCTCCCACTTGCACTAGAGTCAATAATCTAGCCCTCACATCGCCATGTGAATTACATTGTAATAAATCTAACACCCATACAGTTTTGGTGTTGATCATGCTTTGCCCGTGGAAGAGGTTTAGTCAGCGGGTCTGCCGCATTCAGATCCATGTGCACTTTGCAGATATTCACGTCCTCCTCCTCGACGTAGTCGCGGATGAGGTTGAAGCGTCATTTGATGTGTCTGGTCTTCTTGTGAAACCGTGGTTCCTTTGCTAAGGCAATGGCACCCGTGTTGTCACAAAACAGGGTTATTGGATTCAGTGTGCTCGGCACCACTCCAAGATCCGTCATGAACTGCTTCATCCAGACACCATCCTTAGCTGCCTCCGAGGCAGCCATGTACTCCGTTTCTGATGTAGAATCAGCTACGATGCTTTGCTTGGAACTGCACCAGCTTATCGCACCCCCATTAAGAATAAATACATATCCGGTCTGCGACTTAGAGTCGTCCGGATCTGTGTCAAAGCTTGCATCGACGTAACCTTTTACGGCGAGCTCTTCGTCACCTCCATACATGAGAAACATCTCCTTAGTCCTTTTGAGGTACTTCAGGATATTCTTGACCGCCGTCCAGTGATCCACTCCTGGATTACTCTGGAACCTGCCTGCCATACTTATGGCCAGGCTAACGTCCGGTCTAGTGCACAATATTGAATACATGATAGAACCTATGGCTGAAGCATAGGGGACGGCTCTCGTATGCTCTCTATCTTTATCAGTTGTTAGGCACTGAGTCTTACTCAATCTCGTACCTTGTAAAACTGGCAAGAACCCCTTCTTGGACTTTTCCATTTTGAACCTCTTCAAAACTTTATCAAGGTACGTGCTTTGTGAAAGTCCTATCAGGCGTTTTGATCTATCCCTATAGATCTTAATGCCTAGAATGTAAGCAGCTTCTCCTAGGTCCTTCATAGAGAAACTTTTATTCAAGTAATCCTTTATGCTCTTCAAAAACTCCACATTGTTCCCAATCAGCAATATGTCATCCACATATAATATTAGAAACGCCACAAAGCTCCCACTCACTTTCTTGTAAATACAAGATCCTCCAACCACTTGTATAAACCCAAATGCTTTGATCACCTCATCAAAGCGTTTATTCCAACTCCGAGATGCTTGCACCAGTCCATAAATGGATTGCTGGAGCTTGCACACTTTGTTAGCATTTTTAGGATCGACAAAACCTTCGGGTTGCATCATATACAACTCTTCCTTAAGGAAACTGTTAAGGAACGCCGTTTTGACATCCATCTGCCAGATTTCATAATCGAAAAATGCAGCTATTTCTAACATGATTCGGACGGACTTAAGCATCGCTACGGGTGAGAAAGTCTCATCGTAGTCAATTCCTTGAACTTGTGAAAAACCCTTTGCCACAAGTCGAGCTTTATAAACGGTCACATTACCGTCAGTGTCCGTCTTCTTCTTAAAGATCCATTTGTTCTGAATAGCCTTGCGGCCTTCAGGTAATACTTCCAGAGTCCACACTTTGTTTTCATACATAGATCCTATCTCGGACTTCATGGCCTCCAGCCATTTGTTGGAATCCGGGCCCACCATTGCTTCTTCATAATTCGCAGGCTCATTGTTGTCTAACAACATAATTGATAAGACGGGATTACTGTACCACTCTGGAGTAGTACACGATCTCGTCGACCTGCGAGGTCCGATAGAAACTTGATCCAGAGTTTCATGATCATCATCATTAACTTCCTCCTCAACCGGCGTCGCAACGACAGGGGTTTCCCCTTGCCCTGCGCCACCATCCAGATGGATGAGAGGTTCGACAACCTCATCAAGTTCTATCTTCCTCCCACTCAATTCTCTCGAGAGAAACTCCTTCTCGAGAAAAGCTCCGTTCTTAGCAACAAACACTTTGCCCTCGGATTTGAGATAGAAGGTATACCCAACTGTCTCTTTCGGGTAACCTATGAAGACGCACTTTTCCGCTTTGGGTTCCAGCTTTTCAGGCTGAAGCTTTTTGACATAAGCATCACATCCCCAAACTTTAAGAAACGACAACTTTGGTCTTTTGCCACACCACAGTTCGTATGGTGTCGTCTCAACGGATTTTGATGGTGCCCTATTTAAAGTGAATGCAGCTGTTTCTAATGCATAACCCCAAAACGATAATGGCAAATCGGTAAGAGACATCATAGA
This sequence comes from Hordeum vulgare subsp. vulgare, assembly GCF_904849725.1. Lineage (NCBI taxonomy): Eukaryota > Viridiplantae > Streptophyta > Magnoliopsida > Poales > Poaceae > Hordeum > Hordeum vulgare. The sequence continues at coordinate 521,138,986 of NC_058523.1, forward strand.
TCGCACCATCTCTAATAAAGTACGATTACGACGTTCGGACACACCATTACGCTGTGGTGTTCCACGCGGTGTCAACTGTGAAACAATTCCATATTGTCTTAAGTGAGCACCAAACTCGAAACTTAGATACTCACCCCCACGATCAGACCGTAGGAACTTGTTCTTCTTGTTACGATGATTTTCAACTTTACTCTGAAATTGCTTGAACTTTTCAAATTTTTCCGACTTGTGCTTCATCAAGTAGACATAACCATATCTACTCAAATCGTCAATGAAGGTGAGAAAAAACGATATCCACCGCGTGCCTCCACACTCATCGGACCACACACATCGGTATGTATGATTTCCAACAAGTCACTTCCACGCTCCATTGTTCCGGAGAACGGAGTTTTAGTCATCTTGCCCCTGAGGCATGGTTCGCACGTGTCAAGTGAATCAAAGTCAAGTGACTTCAAAAGTCCATCGGTATGGAGTTTCTTCATGCGCTTTACACCAATATGACCTAAGCGGCAGTGCCATAAAAACATGGCGCTATCATTGTTAACTCTAACTCTTTTGGTCTCAATGTTATGTATATGTGTATTATCACTATCAAGATTCAATATGAACAATCCTCTCACATTGGGTGCATGGCCATAAAATATATTACTCATAGAAATAGAACAACCATTATTCTCTGACTTAAACGAGTAACCGTCTTGCAATAAACAAGATCCAGATATAATGTTCATGCTCAACGCAGACACTAAATGACATTTATTTAAGTTTATAACTAATCCTGATGGTAACTCAAGTGAAACTGTGCCGACGGCGATTGCATCAACCTTGGAACCATTTCCCACGCGCATCGTCACTTCATCCTTTGCCAGCCTTCGCTTATTCCACAGTTCCGGTTTCGAGTTGCAAATATGAGCAACAGAACCGGTATCGAATACCCAGGCACTACTACGAGAGCTGGTTAAGTACACATCAATAACATGTATATCGAATATACCTGATTTTTCTTTGGCCGCCTTCTTATCAGCCAGATACTTGGGGCAGTTGCGCTTCCAGTGACCCATACCCTTGCAATAATAGCACTCCGTTTCAGGCTTAGGTCCAGCTTTGGGTTTCTTCGTCGGATTGGCAACAGGCTTGCCGCTCTTCTTCGAATTACCCTTCTTTCCTTTGCCGTTTCTCTTGAAACTAGTGGTCTTATTCACCATCAACACTTGATGCTCTTTACGGAGTTCTGACTAAGCGACTTTCAGCATCGCGAATAACTCGTCGGGTGACTTGTTCATCCCTTGCATGTTATAGTTGGTGGCAGTGATTGAAGAATTCTGTCAGTGATATCCTCTTGCGGGAGTTCAATCCCGAGCTCAGCTAGACGGTTTGAGTACCCAGACATTTTGAGCACATGTTCACTAACAAACGAATTCTCCTCCATCTTGCAAGCATAGAATTTATTGGAGGTCTCATACCTATCGATCCGTGCGTTCTTCTGAAAGATAAACTTCAACTCCTGGAACATCTCATATGCTCCATGACGCTCAAAGCGACGTTGAAGTCCCAGCTCTAAGCCATACAAGACTGCACATTGAACTTCTGAGTAGTCCTCCTTACGTGTTAACCAAGCGTTCTTAACATCTTGGTCAGCCGTAGCGGATGGTTCATCTCCTAGCGCAGCATTAAGGACATAATCCTTCTTCCCAGCTTGCAGGAGCAACTTCAGATTACGAGCCCAGTCTACACAGTTGCTTCCATCATCTTTCAATTTAGCTTTCTCTAGGAACGTATTAGAATTCAGGGTGACTGTTGCGTGAGCCATTGATCTACAACACAAATATATTCAAAGTGGACTTAGACTATGGCCATCATCACGTGCTTCTTGATCTCCATCAGGCACGATCTTCTTGTCACCGGCGCCACACCATGATCTCCATCAACGTGTCTCCATCGGGGTTGTCGTGCTACTCATGCTATTACTACTAAAGCTACATCCTAGCAATATAGTAAACGCATCTGCAAGCACAAACATTAGTTTAAAGACAACCCTATGGCTCCTGCCGGTTGCCGTACCATCGACGTGCAAGTCGATATTAACTATTACAACATGATCATCTCATACATCCAATATATCACATCACATCGTGGGCCATATCACATCACAAGCATACCCTGCAAAAACAAGTTAGACGTCCTCTAATTGTTGTTGCATGTTTTACGTGGTGACCATGGGTATCTAGTAGGATCGCATCTTACTTACGCAAACACCACAATGGATATGTATGAATTGCTATTTAACCTCATCCAAGGACCTCCTCGGTCAAATCCGATTCAACTAAAGTTGGAGAAACCGACACTCGCCAGTCATATTTGAGAAACGGGGTTGCTCGTAGCAATGAAACCAGTCTCCCGTAAGCATACGAGTAATGTCGGTCCGAGCCGCTTCGATCCAACAATACCGTGGAATCAAGAAAAGACTAAGGAGGGCAGCAAATCGCACATCACCGCCCACAAAAACTTTTGAGTTCTACTCGAGATGACATCTACGCATGAACCTAGCTCATGATGCCACTGTTGGGGAACGTCGCATGGGAAACAAAAAAAATCCTACGCGCACGAAGACCTATCATGGTGATGTCCATCTACGAGGGGGATTTCAGATCTACGTACCCTTGTAGATCGCACAACAGGAAGCGTTAATAAACGTGGTTGATGTAGTGGAACGTCCTCACGTCCCTCGATCCGCCCCGCGAACCGTCCCATGAACCGTCCTGCGATCCGTCCCACGATCCGCTCCGATCTAGTGCCGAACGGACGACGCCTCCGCGTTCAGCACACGTACAACTCGACGATGATCTCGGCCTTCTTGATCCAGCAAGAGAGACGGAGAGGTAGATGAGTTCTCCGGCAGCGTGACAGCGCTCCGGAGGTTGGTGGTGATCTTATCTCAGCAGGGCTCCGCCCGAGCTGTGCAGAGACGCGATCTAGAGGAAAAACCGTGGAGGTATGTGGTCGGGCTGTCGTGGCAAAGTTGTCTCAAATCAGACCTAATACCTCAGTATATATAGGAGGGAGGGGAGGGACCTTTCCTTGAGGCTCAAGGAGCCCCAAGGGGTCTCCCGAAGTGGGGGGGGGGAGGATTCCTCCACCAATCCTAGTCCAATTAGGATTGGAAGGTGGAGTCCTTCTCTATTTTCCCACTTCCCCCTTTTTTCTCTTTGATTTTCTTTCTCTCCTGCGCAGGAGCCTTCTTTGGCTTGCCCACCAGCCCACTAAGGGCTGGTGCGGCACCCCCAAGGCCTATGGGCTTCCCCGGGGTGGGCTGCCCCCCCCCCGGTGAACATCCGGAACCCATTCGTCACTCCCGGTACATTCCCGCTAATGCCGAAAATTTTCCGGTAATCAAATGAGGTCATCCTATATATCAATCTTCGTCTCCGGACCATTCCGGAAACCCTCGTGATGTCCGTGATCTCATCCGGGACTCCAAACAACATTCGGTAACGAACCATATAACTCAAATACGCATAAAACAACGCCGAACCTTAAGTGTGCAGACCCCGTGGGTTCGAGAACTATGTAGACATGACCCGAGGGACTCCTCGGTAAATATCCAATAGCGGGACCTGGATGCCCATATTGGATCCTACATATTCTACGAAGATCTTATCGTTTGAACCTCAGTGACAAGGAATCATATAATCCCGTATGTCATTCCCTTTGTCCTTCGGTATGTTACTTGCCCGAGATTCGATCGTCAGTATCCGCATACCTATTTCAATCTCGTTTACTGGCAAGTCTCTTTACTCGTTCCGTAATACAAGATGTTGGAAATATGCCCTAGAGGCAATAATAAATTAGTTATTATTATATTTCTTAGTTCATGATAATCGTTTATTATCCATGCTATAATTGTATTGATTGGAAACACAATACTTGTGTGGATACATAGACAAAACACTGTCCCTAGTAAGCCTCTAGTTGACTAGCTCGTTGATCAAAGATGGTCAAGGTTTCCTGACCATAGGCAAGTGTTGTCACTTGATAACAGGATCACATCATTAGGAGAATCATGTGATGGACTACACCCAAACTAATAGACGTAGCATGTTAATCGTGTCATTTTTGTTGCTACTGTTTTGTGCGTGTCAAGTATTTGTTCCTATGACCATGAGATCATATAACTCACTGACACCGGAGGAATGCTTTGTGTGTATCAAACGTCGCAACGTAACTGGGTGACTATAAAGATGCTCTACAGGTATCTCCGAAGGTGTTCGTTGACTTAGTATGGATCGAGACTGGGATTTGTCACTCCGTGTGACGGAGAGGTATCTCGGGGCCCACTCGGTAATACAATATCACACACAAGCCTTGCAAGCAATGTGACTTAGTGTAAGTTGCGGGATCTTGTATTATGGAACGAGTAAAGAGACTTGCCGGTAAACGAGATTGAAATAGGTATGCGGATACTGACGATCGAATCTCGGGCAAGTAACATACCGAAGGACAAAGGGAATGACATACGGGATTATATGAATCCTTGGCACTAAGGTTCAACCGATAAGATCTTCGGAGAATATGTAGGATCCAATATGGGCATCCAGGTCCCGCTATTGGATATTGACCGAGGAGTCACTCGGGTCATGTCTACATAGTTCTCGAACCCGCAGGGTCTGCACACTTAAGGTTCGACGCTGTTTTATGCGTATTTGAGTTATATGGTTGGTTAACGAATGTTGTTCGGAGTCCCGGATGAGATTCAGGACGTCACGAGGAGCTCCGGAATGGTTTGGAGGTAAAGATTGATATATAGGAAGTCCTGTTTTGGTCACCGGAAAAGTTTCGGGCTCATCGGTAGTGTACCGGGAGTGCCGGGAGGGGTGCCGGGGACCATCGGGAGGGGTGTCATGCCCCAAGGGGTCTCATGGGCTTTGGGAAGAGATAAACCAGCCCCTAGTGGGCTGGAATAAGTTCCCACTAAGGCCCATAAGGTTTGAGAAGGAAAAAACACAAGGTGGAAAGAGTTTCCAAGTGGGAAGGTGGAATCCTACTCCAAGTAGGATTGGAGTAGGACTCCTCCACCTCCAATTTCGGCCAAACCTGGAGGGTTTGAGGCTGCCTCTTCCCTCCCCCTCCCTCCTATATATACTGAGGTATTAGGGATAATTTGAGACAACTTTTTCACGGCAGCCCGACCACATACCTCCACGGTTTTACCTCTAGATCGCGTTTCTGCGGAGCTCGGGCGGAGCCCTGCTGAGATTAGATCACCACCAACCTCCGGAGCGCCGTCACGCTGCCGGAGAACTCATCTACCTCTCCGTCTCTCTTGCAGGATCAAGAAGGCCGAGGTCATCGTCGAGCTGTACGTGTGCTGAACGCGGAGGTGCCGTCCGTTCGGCACTGATCGGAGCGGATCGTGGGACGGATCGCGGGACGGTTCGTGGGACGGTTCGCAGGGCGGATCGAGGGACGTGAGGACGTTCCACTACATCAACCGCGTTTCTTAACGCTTCTGCTGTGCGATCTACAAGGGTACGTAGATCGGAAATCCCCTCTCGTAGATGGACATCACCATGATAGGTCTTCGTGCGCGTAGGAAATTTTTTGTTTCCCATGCGACGTTCCCCAACAGTGGTATCAGAGCTAGGTTCATGCGTAGATGTCTTCTCGAGTAGAACACAAAAGTTTTTGTGGGCGGTGATGTGCGTTTTGCTGCCGTCCTTAGTCTTTTCTTGATTCTGCGGTATTGTTGGATCGAAGCGGCTCGGACCGACATTACTCGTACGCTTACGAGAGACTGGTTTCATCGCTATGAGTAACTCCGTTGCTCAAAGATGACTGGCGAGTGTCGGTTTCTCCAACTTTAGTTGAATCGGACTTGACCGAGGTGGTCCTAGGATGAGGTTAAATAGCAATTCATATATCTCCGTTGTGGTGTTTGCGTAAGTAAGATGTGATCCTACTAGATACCCATGGTCACCACGTAAAACATGCAACAACAATTAGAGGACGTCTAACTTGTTTTTGCAGGGTATGCTTGTGATGTGATATGGCCAACGATGTGATGTGAAATATTGGATGTGTGAGATGATCATGTTGTAATAGTTAATATCGACTTGCACGTTGATGGTACCGCAACCGGCAGGAGCCATAGGGTTGTCTTTAAACTAACGTTTGTGCTTGCAGATGCGTTTACTATATTGCTAGGACGTAGCTTTAGTAGTAATAGCATGAGTAGCACGACAACCCCGATAGCGACACGTTGATGGAGATCATGATGATGGAGATCATGGTGTGACGCCGGTGACAAGAAGATCGTGCCGGTGCTTTGGTGATGGAGATCAAGAAGCACATGATGATGGCCATATCATGTCACTTATGAATTGCATGTGATGTTAATCCTTTATGCACCTTATCTTGCTTAGAACGACGGTAGCATTATGAGGCGATCTCTCACTAAAATTTCAAGACGAAATTGTGTTCTCCCCGACTGTGCACCGTTGCGACAGTTCTTCGTTTCGAGACACCACGTGATGATCGGGTGTGATAGACTCAACGTTCACATACAACGGGTGCAAAACAGTTGCACACGCGGAACACTCGGGTTAAGCTTGACGAGCCTACCATGTGCAGACATGGCCTCGGAACACATGAGACCGAAAGGTCGAGCATGAATCGTATAGTTGATATGATTAGCATAGACTTTCTCACCACTGAAACTATTCTCGACTCACGTGATGATCGGACTTGAGATAGTGGATTTGGATCATGTACCACTCAAATGACTAGAGAGATGTACTTTTTGAGTGGGAGTTCTTAAGTAATATGATTAATTGAACTAATTGTCATGAACATAGTCTAATGGTCTTTGCGAATTACGATGTAGCTTGCGCTATAGCTCTACTGTTTTAATATGTTCCTAGAGAAAATTTAGTTGAAAGTTGATAGTAGCAAACTTTGCAGACTGAGTTTGTAAAACCGAGGATTGTCCTCGTTGCTGCGTAGAAGGCTTATGTCCTTAATGCACCACTCGGTGTGCTGCACCTCGAGCGTCGTCTGTAGATGTTGTGAACATCCGACATACATGTTTCTGATGACTACACGATAGTTCAGTGCATAATACTTAATGGCTTAGAAGCAAGGCGCCGAAAACGTTTTGAAACGTCACGGAACATAAGTGATGTTCTAAAGAGATGAAATTGTGATTTCATGCTTGTGCCCTTGTTGAGAGGTACGAGACCTCCGACAAGATTCTTTGTCCACAAAGTAAAGGAGAAAAGGTCAATCGTTGAGCGTGTGCTCAGATTGTCTGAGACGACAATCACTTGAATCAAGTGGGAGTTAATCTCCCAGATGAGATAGTGATGGTTCTCCAAAGTCATTGCCACCAAGCTGTGAGAGCTTCATGATGAACTATAACATATCAAGGATAGATACAATGATCCTTGAGCGATTCGCGATGTTTGACACTGCGAAAGTAGAAATCAAGAAGGAGCATCAATAGTTGATGGTTTGTAAAACCACTAAGTTTCAAGAAAGGCAAGGGCTAGAAGGGATACTTCGTGAAACGGCAAAACAGTTGCTGCACTAATGAAGAGACCCAAGATTAAACCCAAACCCGAGACTAAGTGCTTCTGTAATGAGGGGAACAGTCACTGAGGCGGAGCAACTCTAGATACTTGGTAGATAAGAAGGCTGGCAAAAGTCGAAAGAAGTATATTTGATATACATGATGTTGATGTGTACTTTACTAGTACTCCTAGTAGCATGAGGATATTGGATACCGGTTCGGTTGCTAAGTGATTAGTAACACGAAATGAAAGCTACGGCATAAACGGAGACTAGCTAAAGGCGAGGTGACGATATGTGTTGGAAGTGTTTCCAAGGTTGATATGATCAAACGTCGCACGCTCCCTCTACCATCGGGATTGGTGTTAAACCTAAATAATTGTTATTTGGTGCTTTCGTTAAGCATGAACATGATTGGATCGTGTTTATTGCAATACGATTATTCATTTAAAGAGAATAATGGTTACTCTATTTTCTTGAATAATCACCTTCAATGGTTTATTGAATCTCGATCGTAGTGTTACACATGTTCATGATATTGGTGCCAAAAGATACGAGGTAATGATGATAGTACCACTTACTTGTGGCACTGCCGCTTGAGTCATGTTGGTATAAATTGCATGAAGAGGCTCCATGCTGATGGATCTTTATACTCACTTGATTTTGAATCACTAGTGACATGCAAATCATACCACATGAGCAAGGCCTTGTTTTCATTGAGATGAAATAAGATAGTAACTTGTTGGAAGTGATACATTTTGATGTATGCAGTCCAATGGGTGCTGAGGCACGCAGTGGATATCATTATGTTCTTACTTCAATGACGATTTGAGTAGATACTAGAGTATTTGCTTAATGAATCACAAGTCTGAAATATTGAAAAGTTCAATTCTGTTTCGGAGTGAAGTTCGTCGTAACAAGAGGATAAACTGTCTATGATATGATCATAGAAATGAATGTCTGAGTTACGAGTTTTGCTACACAGTTAAGACAATGTGGAAATTGTTTCGCAGTTCATGCCACCTAGAACATCATAGTGTGATGATGTGTCTGAACGTCATAGCCACACACTATTTGGTATGGTGCATGCTATGATGTCTCTTATCGAATTACCACTATCGTTTATGGGTTAAGCATTAGAGACAACCGCATTCACTTTAAATAGGGCACCGCGTATTTCCGTTGAGATGACACAATATAAACTGAGGTTTAGAGAAATCTAAACTGACGTTTCTTGAAAGTTTGGGGCTTCGACACTTGTGTGAAAAGGTTTCAGTCGAATAAGCTCAAACCCAAAGCGGATAAATGCATCTTCATAGGATATCCAAAACAGTTGGGTACATCTCCTATCTTAGATCCGAAAGCAAAGTGTTTGTTTCTAGAAACGGATCCTTTCTCGAGGAAAGGTTTCTCTCGAAAGAATTGAGTGGGAGGGTGGTAGAACTTAATGAGGTTATTGAACCATCACTTCAACCAGTGTGTAGCAGGGCGCAGGAAGTTGTTCCTGTGGCACCTACACCAATTGAAGTGAAAGCTGATGATGGTGATCATCGAGCATCGGATTAAGTTACTACAAGCCTCGTAGGTTGACAAGGTCGCGTACTACTGCAGAGTGGTACGGTAACCCTGTCTTGGAGGTCATGTTGTTGAGCAACAGTGAACCTACGAGTTATGGAGAAAGCAATGGTGGGCCCGGATTCCGACAAATGGCTGGAGGCCATGAAATCCGAGAGAGGATCCATGTATGAAAACAAAGTGTAGACTTTGGAAGAACTACTTGATGGTCGTAGGACTATTGAGTAAACATGGATCTTTAAAAGGAAGACAGACGACGATGGTGATAAGTCACTATTAAGAAAAGCTCGACTAGTCGCAAAGATGTTTCCGACATGATCAAACAGTTGACTATGGTGAGACTTTATCACTCGTAGCGATGCTAAAAGTCTGTTAGAATTATGTTAATAGTTGTTGCATTATTTTTGAAATATTGCACATAGGATGTCAAAACATTGTTTCCTCGACGGTTTCCTTGAGCAAACATTGTATGAGATACAACCATGAGGTTTTGTCGATCCTAAAGATACTAGCAAGTATGCAAGCTCTAGCGATCCTTAAATGGACTGGTGCAAGCATCTTGGAGTTGGAATATACACTTTGATGAGATGATCAAAGATTTTGGGTTTGTACAAGGTTTATGAGAAACTTGTATTTCCAAAGAAGTGAGTGGGAGCACTATAGAATTTCTGTTAAGTATATGTGGTTGACATATTGTGGATCAGAAGTAATGTAGAATTTCTGTAAAGCATACAAGGTTGTTTGAAAGGAGTTTTCAAAGGAATACCTGGATTGAGCTAATTGAACGTTGAGCATCAAGATCTATGGAGATAGATCAAAACGCTTAATAGAAGTTTCAACAAGATGCATGCCTTGACAAGTTTTTGAAGGAATTCGAAATAGATCAGCAAAGAAGGAGTTCTTGACTGTGTTGTAAGGTGTGAATTTGAGTAAGACTCAAAACCCGACCACGGCAGAATAAAGAGAATAGACGAAGGTCGTCTTCTATGCCTTAGCCGTAGACTCTAAAGTATGCCATGCTGAGTACCGCACCTGATGTGTGCCTTGCAGCAAGTCTGTTGAGAGGTACAGAGAGTGATCCATGATTGAATCACGAGCAGCGGTCAAAATTTATCCTTAGTAACTGATGGACTAAGGATTTTTTTCTCGATTATGGAGGTGGTTAAAGAGTTCGTCGTAAAGGGTTACGTCGATGTAAGCTTTGACACTAATCCGAATAACTATGAGTAGTGAAACGGATTCGTATAGTAGAGTAGATATTTGGAGTATTTCCGAATAGCACATAGTAGCAGCATCTATAAGATGACATAAAGATTTGTAAAGAAGACACAGATCTGAAAATTTCAGAACCGTTGACTAAAACCTCTCTCATGAGCAAGACGTGATCAGACCCCATAACTATATGGGTGTTGGATTCGTTGGAATCACATGGTGATGTGAACTAGATTATTGACTCTAGTGCAAGTGGGAGACTGTTGGAAATATGCCCTAGAGGCAATAATAAATTAGTTATTATTATATTTCTTAGTTCATGATAATCGTTTATTATCCATGCTATAATTGTATTGATTGGAAACACAATACTTGTGTGGATACATAGACAAAACACTGTCCCTAGTAAGCCTCTAGTTGACTAGCTCGTTGATCAAAGATGGTCAAGGTTTCCTGACCATAGGCAAGTGTTGTCACTTGATAACGGGATCACATCATTAGGAGAATCATGTGATGGACTAGACCCAAACTAATAGACGTAGCATGTTGATCGTGTCATTTTTGTTGCTACTGTTTTCTGCGTGTCAAGTATTTGTTCCTATGACCATGAGATCATATAACTCACTGACACCGGAGGAATGCTTTGTGTGTATCAAACATCGCAACGTAACTGGGTGACTATAAAGATGCTCTACAGGTATTTCCGAAGGTGTTCGTTGAGTTAGTATGGATCGAGACTGGGATTTGTTACTCCGTGTGACGGAGAGGTATCTCGGGGCCCACTCGATAATACAACATCACACACAAGCCTTGCAAGCAATGTGACTTAGTGTAAGTTGCGGTATCTTGTATTACGGAACGAGTAAAGAGACTTGCCGGTAAACGAGATTGAAATAGGTATGCGGATAGTGACGATCGAATCTCGGGCAAGTGACATACCGAAGGACAAAGGGAATGACATACGGGATTATATGAATCCTTGGCACTGAGGTTCAACCGATAAGATCTTCGGAGAATATGTAGGATCCAATATGGGCATCCAGGTCCCGCTATTGGATATTGACCGAGGAGTCACTCGGGTCATGTCTACATAGTTCTCGAACCCGCAGGGTCTGCACACTTAAGGTTCGACGTTGTTTTATGCGTATTTGAGTTATATGGTTGGTTACCGAATGTTGTTCGGAGTCCCGGATGAGATCCAGGACGTCACGAGGAGCTCCGGAATGGTCTGGAGGTAAAGATTGATATATAGGAAGTCCTGTTTTGGTCACCGGAAAAGTTTCGGGCTCATCGGTAGTGTACCGGGAGTGCCGGGAGGGGTGCCGGGGACCATCGGGAGGGGTGTCACGCCCCAAGGGGTCTCATGGGCTATGGGAAGAGATAAACCAGCCCCTAGTGGGCTGGAATAAGTTCCCACTAAGGCCCATAAGGTTTGAGAAGGAAAAAACACAAGGTGGAAAGAGTTTCCAAGTGGGAAGGTGGAATCCTACTCCAAGTAGGATTGGAGTAGGACTCCTCCACCTCCAATTTCGGCCAAACCTGGAGGGTTTGAAGCTGCCTCTTCCCTCCCCCTCCCTCCTATATATACTGAGGTATTAGGGCTGATTTGAGACAACTTTGTCACGGCAGCCCGACCACATACCTCCACGGTTTTACCTCTAGATCGCGTTTCTGCGGAGCTCGGGCGGAGCCCTGCTGAGATTAGATCACCACCAACCTCCGGAGCGCCGTCACACTGCCGGAGAACTCATCTACCTCTCCGTCTCTCTTGCTGGATCAAGAAGGCCGAGATCATCGTCGAGCTGTACGTGTGCTGAACGCGGAGGTGCCATCCGTTCGGCACTAGATCGGAGCGGATCGTGGGACGGATCGCGAGACGGTTCGTGGGACAGTTCGCGGGGCGGATCGAGGGACGTGAGGATGTTCCACTACATCAACCGCGTTTCTTAACGCTTCTGCTGTGCGATCTACAAGGGTACGTAGATCGGAAATCCCCTCTCGTAGATGGACATCACCATGATAGGTCTTCGTGCGCGTAGGAAATTTTTTGTTTCGCATGCGACGTTCCCCAACACAAGATCCCATGGCTTACACTAAGTCATATTCAAGGCTTGTGTGCGATGTTGTATTACCGAGTGGGCCCCGAGATACCTCTCCGTCACACGGAGTGACAAATCCCAGTCTTGATCCATACCAACTCAACAGGCACCTTCAGAGATACCTGTAGAGCATCTTTATAGTCACCCAGTTACGTTGTGACGTTTGATACACACAAGGCATTCCTCCGGGGCCAGTGAGTTATATGATCTCATGGTCATAGGAATAAATACTTGACACGTAGAGAACAGTAGCAACAAAATGACACGATCAACGTGCTACGTTTATTAGTTTGGGTCTAGTCCATCACATGATTCACCCAATGACGTGATCCAGTTATCAAGCAACAACACCTTGCACATAGTCAGAAGACCTTGACTATCCTTGATCAACTGGCTAGCCAACTAGAGGCTTGCTAGGGACAGTGTTTTGTCTATGTATCCACACATGTATCTAAGACTTCACTTAATACAATTATAGCATGGATAATAAATGATTATCTTGATACAGGAATTATAATAATAACTTATTTATCATTGCCTCTAGGGCATAATTCCAACACTTTTCAGGTACTTCAGAATATTCTTGACCGTCGTCCACTGATCCAGTCCTGGATTACTGTGGAACCTGCCTACCATACTTATGGCCAAGCTGAGGTCTTGTCTAGTGCACATCATTGCATACATGATAGAACCTATGGCTGGAGCATAGGGGACGGAACTCATTTGTTCTCTATCTTCCATAGTTGCTGGGCGCTGATACGTCTCCAACGTATCTATAATTTTTTATGGTTTCATGCTATTATCTTGTCAAACTTTGGATGTTATGCATACCTTTTATATATTTTTTGGGACTAACTTATTAACTCAGTGCCAAGTGCCAGTTCCTGTTTTTTCCATGTTTTTGACCCCTTTCAGAGGAGATTTTGAAACAAAGTCCAAACGGAAGAAAATCCCCGAAAAGATTTTTTTCTTGAAAATATCAAAAATACCGGAAAAAAAAGATAACGGAGAAGAGTCCCGAGGAAGCCACAAGCCTGTGGGGCGCCCCCACCCCCCTGCTCGCGCCCCAAGGGCTTGTGACTCCCTTGTGGGTCCCCCTGACTTGTTCTCCACGCCATCTGGTCTTATAAATACGGAAACCTCCAGAAAGAAACCTAGATCGGGAGTTCCGCCGCCGCAAGCCTCTGTAGACACCAAAAACCAATCTGGAGCCCGTTCCGGCACCCTGTCGGAGGGGGAATCCATCTCCGATGGCCATCTTCATCATTCCGGCGATCTCCATGACGAGGAGGGAGTAGTTCACCCTCGGGGCTGAGGGTATGTACGAGTAGCTATGTGTTTGATCTCTCTCTCTCTCGTGTTCTTGAGATGTCTTGATCTCGATGTACCGTGGGCTTTGCTACTATAGTTGGATCTTATGATGTTCTCCCCCCTCTCCCTTCTTGTAATGAATTGAGTTTCCCCTTTGAAGTTATCTTATCAGATTGAGTCTTTGAGAACACTTGATGTATGTCTTCCACGTGTCTATCTGTTGTGATCAACTTGCGGGTTTGTGACATTGGGAACCTATGCATATGGGTTGGCACACGTGGATTCATGTGAGTACTCGATGTATGTTTTGGTGATCAACTTGCGGGTTCGTGACATTGGGAACCTATGCATAGGGGTTGGAACACATTTTGACTCTCCGGTAGAAACTTTGGGGCACTCTTTGAAGTTTTATGTGTTGGTTGAATAGATGATTCTGAGATTGTGTGATGCATATCGTATAATCATGCCCACGGATACTTGAGGTGACAATGGAGTATTTAGGTGACATTAGGGTCTTGGTTGATATGTATCTTAAGGTGGTATTCTAGTACGAACTCTTGAATAGATTGATCAGAAAGAATAACTTTATGGTGGTTTCGTACCCGACAATAATCTCTTCGTTTGTTCTCCGCTATTAGTGACTTTGGAGTGACTCTTTGTTGCATGTTGAGGGCTAGTTATATGATCCAATTATGTTATCTTTGTTGAGAGAACTTCACTAGTGAAAGTATGAACCATAGGCCTTATTTCCACACATTGCAATTGTTGGAAATATGCCCTAGAGGCAATAATAAAATGGTTATTATCATATTTTCCTTGTTCATGATAATCGTCTATTGTTCATGCTATAATTGTATTAACAGGAAACGGTAATACATGTGTGAATTAATAGATCATAATGTGTCCCTAGCAAGCCTCTAGTTGGCTAGCTCGTTAGTCAATAGATGAACATGGTTTCCTGGTCATGGGCATTAGATGTCATTGATAACGGGATCACATCATTGGGAGAATGATGTGATGGACAAGACCCAATCCTAAGCATAGCACTAGATCGTATTGTTCGTATGCTAAAGCTTTTCTAATGTCAAGTGTCTTTTCCTTCGACCGTGAGATTGTGCAACTCCCGGATACCGTAGGAGTGCTTTGGGTGTATCAAACGTCACAACGTAACTGGGTGACTATAAAGGTGCACTACGGGTATCTCTGAAAGTGTCTGTTGGGTTGGTACGAATCGAGATCGGGATTTGTCACTCCGTGTGACGGAGAGGTATCTCTGGGCCCACTCGGTAGAACATCATCATGAGCTCAATGTGACTAAGGATTTAGTCACACGATGACGTACTACGGAATGAGTAAAGAGACTTACCGGTAACGAGATTGAACAAGGTATAGGTATACCAACGATCGAATCTCGGGCAAGTTCTATACTGACAAACAAAGGGAATTGTATACGGGATTGATTGAATCCTTGACATCGTGGTTCATCCGATGAGATCATCATGGAGCAAGTGGGAGCCACCATGGGTATCCTGACCCCGCTGATGGTTATTGGCTGGAGAGGTGTCTTGGTCATGTCTGCCTGTCTCCCGAACCCGTAGGGTCTACACACTTAAGGTTTGATGACGCTAGGGTTATAGGGAATTATTATACGAGGTTATCGAAAGTTGTTCGGAGTCCCATATGAGATCCCGGACGTCACGAGGAGCTCCGGAATGGTCCGGAGGTAAAGATTGCTATATAGGACGGATGGTTTCGGATACCGGAAGTGTTTCGGGTGTCACCGGTAACGTACCGGGACCACCGAGACCACCGGAGGTGGCCCCGGGGGTCCAACGAAAGGGGGAAACGACCCCGGGAGGCTATATGGGACAAGTGGGGAAGGGAACCAGCCCCTAGGTGGGCTGGTGTGCCCCCCCACTCAGCCCATGGCGCAGGAAGAGGGGAGAGGGGGGAACCCTAGCGCAGGTGGGCCTAAGGCCCACCAGAGGGGTGCGCCACCCCTCCTCCCTGCCCTGGCCACCGCCCCCTCTCCCATCTGGGGCTGCCGCACCACCTAGGGGGGGAACCCTAGGGGTGGCGCACCCCCTCCCCTCCTCCTATAAATAGTGGGGGTTTTGGGGCTGTTGGAGATAGACTTTTCCCTCTTCCTCGGCGCAGCCCTGCCCTTCTTTCTCCTCCTCTCTACCGGTACTTGGCGAAGCCTTGCCGGGAGACCTCATCTCTCCATCGACACCACGCCGTTGTTTTGCTAGAGTTCTTCCCCAACCTCTCCCTCCTCCTTGCTGGATCAAGGTGCGGGAGACGTCATCGGGCTGCACGTGTGTTGAACGCGGAGGTGCCGTAGTTCGGCACTAGATCGGAATCACACCGCGATATGAATCGCCGCGAGTACGACTCCATCAACCGCGTTCTAGGAACGCTTCCGCTTAGCGATCTTCAAAGGTATGAAGATGCACTCACCCCTCTCTCGTTGCTGGTCTCTCCATAGGAAGATCTGAATATGCGTAGGATTTTTTTTGAATTTATGCTACGTTACCGAACAGTGGCATCCGAGCCAGGTTTTCTATGCTTAGATTCTATGCACGAGTAGAACACAAAAGGTTGTGGGCGATGATTTGTCAATTGCTTGCCGCTACTAGTCTTATTGTTTTCCGGCGGTATTGTGGGATGAAGCGGCCCGGACCGACTTTACACGTATGCTTACGTGAGACTGGTTCCACCGACAGACATGCACACCGTGCATAAAGGTGGCTAGCGGGTGTTTGTCTCTCCTACTCTAGTCGGATTGGATTTGATGAAAAGGGTCCTTATGAAGGGTAAATATCTTTGGCATATCATCGTTGTGGCTTTCACGTAGGTAAGAAGGCGTTCTTGCTAGAAACCCAAATCAGCCACGTAAAACTTGCAACAACAATTAGAGGACGTCTAACTTGTTTTTGCAGGGTTTGACATGTGATGTGATATGGCCAAAGTTGTGATGTTGCATGTATGATGTATGAGATGATCATGTTATTGTAATAGGTTTCACGACTTGCATGTCGATGAGTATGACAACCCGCAGGAGCCATAGGAGTTGTCTTAATTTATTGTATGAGATGCAACGCCATGTGCTTACTACTTTTACTTCATTGCTAACAGTTAGCTATAGTAGTAGTGATAGTAGTAGTTGGCGTGACGACTTCACGGAGACACGATGATGGAGATCATGATGATGGAGTTCATGGTGTCACGCCGGTGACAATGATGATCATGCGATGCCTGAAGATGGAGATCGAAAGAGCAGAGATGATAATGGCCATATCATGTCACTATATGATTGCATTTTGATGTTTATCATGTTTTTCATCTTATTGCTTAGAACGACGGTAGCATAATAAGATGATCCCTCTTAAAATTTTGAGAACATATTCCCCTAAGTGTGCACCGTTGCGATGGATCGTTGTCTCGAAGCACCACGTGATGATCGGGTGTGATAGATTCTAACATTCGCATACAACGGGTGTAAGCCAGATTTACACACGCGAAACACCTAGGTTGACTCGACGAGCTTAGCATTTACAGACATGACCTTGAATACAAGAGACCGAAAGGTCGAACATGAGTCATATGGTTGAATACGATCAGCATGAAGTTGCTCACCATGGTGACTAGTCCGTCTCACGTGATGATCGGACACGGGTTAGTCAACATGGATCATGTATCACTTAGATGACTAGAGGGATGTTGATTTAAGTGGGAGTTCATACTTAATTTGATTAAATGAACTTAATTTTCATGAACTTAGTCTAAAAGTTGTCTTTATAAATATTGTAGATGGCCAACGTCAACCTCAATTTCAACGCATTCCTAGAGAAAAACAAGCTGAAAGATGATGGTAGCAACTATGCGGACTGGGTTCGCAACTTGAAGCTCCTCCTTGAAGCAGCAAAAAAGGCTTATGTCCTTGATGCGCCGCTAGGTGACCCTCCCGCTCCCGCAGCAGCCCAGGACATTCTGAACGTCTGGCAAACGCGGAGTGATGACTACTCTCTGGTTAGGTGTGGCATGTTAGAAACAGGGCTCCAAAGACGTTTTGAGCAACACGGTGCATATGAGATGTTCCAAGAGCTGAAGCTAGTTTTTCAAGCTCATGCCCGTGTGGAGAGATATGAAGTCTCCGACAAGTTCTTTAGCTGTAAGGTGGAGGAGAACAATTCTGTCAGTGAGCACATACTCAAAATGTCTGGGTTACACGGTCGTCTGACTTCACTTGGAGTCGAACTTCCGGATGATGCTATAATTGACAGAATCCTCCAGTCTCTCCCACCAAGCTACAAAGGCTTTGTGCTTAACTACAACATGCAAGGGATTGAGAAGACCATTCCCGAGTTGTACTCGATGCTCAAGTCTGTAGAAGTAGAAATCAAGAAAGAGCATCAAGTGTTGATGGTCAACAAGACCACTAGTTTCAAAAAGGGCAAGGGTAAGAAGAACTTCAAGAAAGACGGCAAAGCCGTTGCCGCGCCCGGTAAGCCAGATACCGGGAAGAATAAAAAGAATGGACCCAAGCCTAAGACTGAGTGCTTCTATTGCAAGGGAAAGGGTCACTGGAAGCGGAACTGCCCCAAATACTTAGCGGACAGGAAGGCCGGCAACGTTAAAGGTATATGTGATATACATGTTATTGATGTGTACCTTACCAGCGCTCGTAGTAGCTCCTGGGTATTTGATACCGGTGATGTTGCTCACATTTGCAACTCAAAGCAGGAACTGCGGAATAAGCGGAGACTAGCAAAGGACGAGGTGACGATGCGCGTCGGGAATGGCGCCAAGGTCGATGTGATCGCCGTCGGCACATTACCTCCACATCTACCGTCGGGACTAATTTTAAACCTTAATAATTGTTATTTAGTACCATCTTTAAGCATGAACATTGTATCAGGGTCTTTCTTAATGCGAGACGACTACTCATTTAAGTCAGAGAATAATGGTTGTTCTATTTATATGAGTGATATGTTTTATGGTCATGCTCCGCTGGTGAATGGTTTATTCTTGATGAATCTCGATCGTGATGTTACACATATTCATAGTGTGAGTACCAAAATATGTAAAGTTGATAATGATAGTCCCACATACTTGTGGCACTGCCGCCTTGGTCATATCGGCGTTAAGCGCATGAAGAAGCTCCATACTGATGGACTATTAGAGTCTCTTGACTTTGAATCATTTGACACATGCGAACCGTGCCTCATGGGCAAGATGACTAAGACTCCATTCTCAGGAATAATGGAGAGAGCAACCGACTTATTGGAAATAATACATACTGATGTGTGTGGTCCAATGAACGTTGAAGCTCGCGGTGGCTATCATTATGTTCTCACTCTCACCGATGATTTGAGTAGGTATGGGTATATCTACTTGATGAAGCACAAATCTGAGACATTTGAAAAGTTCAAGGAATTTCAGAGTGAGGTCGAGAATCAACGTGATAGAAAAATTAAGTGTCTACGATCTCATCGTGGAGGAGAATATTTGAGTCACGAGTTTGGCACAAAAATAATGTGTATACGGGATTGATTGAATCCTTGACATCGTGGTTCACCCGATGAGATCATCGTGGAGCAAGTGGGAGCCACCATGGGTATCCAGACCCCGCCGATGGTTATTGGCCGGAGAGGTGTCTCGGTCATGTCTACGTGTCTCCCGAACCCGTAGGGTCTACACACATTAGGTTCGATGACGCTAGGGTTATAGGGAATTGTTATATGAGGTTATCGAAAGTTGTTAGGAGTCCCGGATGAGATCTCGGACGTCACGAGGAGCTCCGAAATGGTCCGGAGGTAAAGATTGATATATAGGACGGATGGTTTCGGACACCGGAAGTGTTTCGGGCGTCACCGGTAACGTACTGGGACCACCGGAGGTAGCCCCGGGGGTTCACCGAAAGGGGGCAACGACCCCGGGAGGATAGATGGGCCAAGTGGGGAAGGGAACCAGCCCCTAGGTGGGCTGGTGCGCCCCCCACTCAGCCCATGGCGCAGAAAGAGGGGAGAGGGGGGAACCCTAGCGCAGGTGGGCCTAAGGCCCACCAGAGGGGTGCGCCACCCCTCCTCCGTGCCCTGGCCGCCGCCCCCTCTCCCATCTGGGGCTGCCGCACCACCTAGGGGGGGAACCCTAGGGGTGGTGCACCCCCTCCCCTCCTCCTATAAATAGTGGGGGTTTTGAGGCTGTTGGAGATAGACTTTTCCCTCTCCCTCGGTGCAACCCTGCCCTTCTTTCTCCTCCTCTCTGCCGGTGCTTGGCGAAGCCCTGCCAGGAGACCTCGTCTCTCCATCGACACCACGCCGTCGCGCTGCTGGAGTTCTTCCCCAACCTCTCCCTCCTCCTTGCTGGATCAAGGTGCGGGAGACGTCACCGGGCTGCACGTGTGTTGAACGCGGAGGTGCCGTAGTTCGGCACTAGATCGGAATCACACCGCGATCTGAATCGCCGTGAGTACGACTCCATCAACCGCGTTCTAGTAATGCTTCCACTTAGCGATCTTCAAAGGTATGAAGATGCACTCACCCCTCTCTCATTGCTGGTCTCTCCATAGGAAGATCTGAATATGCGTAGGAATTTCTTTGAATTTATGCTACGTTACCCAACAGCAATACCGTTCGTGCTCACTTTTACCATTTGTTACCTTGTTGTTTTTGTAATTTCAGATTACAAAAACCTATATCTACCATCCATATTGCACTTGTTTCACCATCTCTTCGCCGAACTAGTGCACCTATACAACTTACCATTGTATTGGGTGTGCTGGGGACACAAGAGACTCTTTGTTATTTGGTTGCAGGGTTGCTTGAGAGAGACCATCTTCATCCTACGCCTCCCGCAGATTAAAAAACCTTAGGTCACCCGCTTGAGGTAAAATTGCTACTGTCCTACAAACCTTTGCACTTGGAGGCCCAACAACGTCTATAAGGAGAAGGTTGCGTAGTAGACATCAGGCACTGAGTCTTACTCAATTTTATATCTTGTAACACTAGCAATAACCCTTTCTTGGACTGATCCATTTTTAACTTCTTCAAAACTTTATCAAGGTATGTGCTTTGTGAAAGTCCTATCACGCGTCTCGATCTATCCCTATAGATCTTAATGCCTAGAATGTAAGCAGCTTCTCCTAGGTCCTTCATAGAGAAACTTTTATTCAAGTAATCTTTTATGCTCTCCAAAAACTCCACGTTGTTTCCAATCAACAATATGTCATCCACATATAATATTAGAAACGCCACAGAGCTCCCACTCACTTTCTTGTAAACACAAGATTCCCCAACCACTTGTACAAACCCAAATGCTTTGATCACCTCATCAAAGCGCTTATTCCAACTCCGAGATGCTTGCACCAGTCCATAAATGGATCGCTCGAGCTTTCACACTTTGTTAGCATTCTTTGGATCGACAAAACCTTCGGGTTGCATCATATACAACTCTTCCTTAAGAAAACCTTTAAGGAATGCCGTTTTGACATCCATCTGCCAGATTTCATAATCGAAAAATGTAGCTATTGCAAACATGATTCGGACGGACTTAAGTATCGCTACCGGTGAGAACGTCTCATCATAGTCAACTCCTTGAACTTGTGAAAAACTCTTTGCCACAAGTCGAGCTTTATAAACGGTCACATTATCGTCTGTGTTTGTCTTCTTCTTAAAGAACCATTTGTTCAGAATAGCCTTGCGACCTTCAGGTAGTACTTCCAAAGTCCACACTTTGTTCTCGTACATGGATCCTATCTCGGACTTCATGGCATCCAGTCATTTGTTGGAATCCGGGCCCACCATTGCTTCTTCATAATTCGCAGGTTCATTGTTTTCTAACAACATAATTGATAAGACAGGATTACTGTACCACTCAGGAATAGTACGTGATCTTGTCGACCCGCGAGGTCCGATAGGAACTTGATCCGAAGTTTCATGATCATCATCATCAACTTCCTCCTCAACCGGCGTCGCAACGACAGGGGTTTCCCCTTGCCCTGCGCCACCATCTAGAGGTATTAGAGGTTCAAAAACCTCATCAAGTTCTATTTTCCTCCCACTCAATTCTTTCGAGAGAAACTCCTTCTCAAGAAAAGCTCTGTTTTTAGCAACAAACACTTTGCCTCGGATTTGAGATAGAAGGCGTACCCAACTGTCTCCTTTGGGTAACCTATGAAGACGCACTTTTCCGCTTTGGGTTCCAGCTTTTCAGGCTGAAGCTTTTTGACATAAACAACACATCCCCAAACTTTAAGTAACGACAACTTCGGTCTTTTGCCATACCATAGTTCGTATGGTGTCGTCTCAATGGATTTTGATGGTGCACTATTTAAAATGAATGCAGCTGTCTCTAATGCATAACCCCAAAACAATAACGGCAAATCGATAAGAGACATCATAGATCGCACCATTTCTAACAAAGTACGATTACGACGTACGGACACACAATTACGCTGTGGTGCTCGAGACAGTGTTAACTGTGAAACAATTCCACATTATCTTAAGTGAGCACCAAACTCGAAACTCAAATATTCACCCCCACGATCAGACCGTAAGAACTTGATCTTCTTGTTATGATGATTTTCAACTTCACTCTGAAATTGCTTGAACTTGTCAAACGTTTCACAATTGTGCTTCATCAAGTAGACATAACCATATCTACTCAAATCGTCAGTGAAGGTGAGAAAATAACAATATCCGCCGCACGCCTTCACACTCATCGGACCGCACACATCGGTATGTATGATTTCCAACAAGTCACTTGCACGCTCCATTGTTCCGGAGAACGGAGTCTTAGTCATCTTGCCCATGAGACATGGTTCGTACGTGTCAAGTGAATCAAAGTCAAGTGACTCCAAAAGTCCATCGGAATGGAGTTTCTTCATGCGCTTTACACCAATATGACCTAAGCGGCAGTGCCACAAAAACATGACGCTATCATTGTTAACTCTAACTCTTTGGTCTCCATGTTATGTATATGTGTATCATCGCTATCAAGATTCAATATGAACAATCCTCTCATATTGGGTGCATGACCATAAAAGATATTACTCACAGAAATAGAACAACCATTATTCTCTGACTTAAATGAGTAACTGTCTCGCAATAAACAAGATACAGATATAATGTTCATGCTTAACGCAGGCACTAAATAACAATTATGTACGTTCATAACTAATCTTGATGGCAACTGAAGTAAAACTTTACCGATGGCGATTGCATCGACCTTGGAACCATTTCCCACGCGCATCGTCACTTCATCTTTCGCCAACCTTCGTTTATTCCGGAGTTCCTGTTTCGAGTTGCAAATATGAGCAACAGAACCGGTATCGAATACCCAGGCACTAATATGAGAGTTGGTTAAGTACACATCAATAACACGTATATCAAATATACCTGATTTTTCCTTGGCCGCCTTCTTATCAGCCAAATACTTGGGGCAATTGCGCTTCCAGTGATCCAGTGCCTTGCAATAATAACACTCTATTTCAGGCTTAGATCCAGCCTTGGATTTCTTCGTCGGATTGGCAATAGGCTTGCCGCTCTTCTTGGAGTTACCCTTCTTGCCTTTGCCATTTCTCTTGAAACTAGTGGTCTTATTGACCATCAACACATGATGCTCTTTTCGAAGTTTTGACTCTGCGACTTTCAGCATCGCGAATAACTCGTCGGGTGACTTGTTCATCCCTTGCATGTTATAGTTCAACACAAAGCTCTTGTAGCTTGGTGGCAGTGATTGAAGAATTCTGTCAGTGATAGTCTCTTGCGGGAGTTCATTCCCCAGCTCAGCTAGACGGTTTGAGTACCCAGACATTTTGAGCACATGTTCACTGACAGACGAATTCTCCTCCATCTTGCAAGCATAGAATTTATCGGAGGTCTCATACCTCTCGATACGGCCGTTCTTCTGAAAGATAAACTTAAACTCCTTGAACATCTCATATGCTCCATGACACTCAAAGCGACGTTGAAGTCCCGGCTCTAAGCCATACAAGACTGTACATTGAACTACTAAGTAGTCCTCTTACGTGTTAACCAAGCGTTCTTAACATCTTGGTCAGCCGTAGCGGGTGGTTCATGTCCTAGCGCAGCATGAAGGACATAATCCTTCTTCCCAGCTTGCAGGAGCAACCTAAGATTACGAGCCCAGTCTACAAAGTTGCTTCCATCATCTTTCAACTTAGCTTTCTCTAGGAACGTATTAAAATTCAGGATGATTGTCGCGTGAGCCTTTGATCTACAACACAAATATTTCAAAGTGGACTTAGACTATGTTCAAGATAATTAGAGTTTAACTAATCAAATTACTTGCTAAATGATACGTCTCAAACGTATCTATAATTTTTGATGGTTTCACCCTGTTATATTGTCATCTTTGGATGTTTTGTTTACCTTTTATATCTTTTTTGGGACTAACTTATTAATTCAGTGCCAAGCGCGAGTTCCTGTTTTTTCTGTGTTTTTGACTCTTTTCAGATCTGATTTTGGAACGGAGTCCAAACGGAATAAAATCCCCGAAATAATTTTTTTCAGAACGGAAGAAGATCGGGAGGCTTGAGGGCCAAGGCAGTGGGCCCACAGGGAGCCCACAAGCCCTGTTGCCGCGGCCAGGGGGAGGCTGCGGCAACCAGGCTTGTGGCCCCCCTGGCGTTCCCCTGCCCTAGGTCTTTGGCCTATAAATTCCCTAAAAATCCAGAAAAAATCAGGGCATCCACGAAAACACTTTTCCGCTGCCGCAAGCTTCCGTTTCCGCGAGATCTCATCTGGAGACCCTTCCCGGTGCCCTGTCGGAGGGGACTTTGGAGTTGGAGGGCTTCTACATCAACATCATCGCCTCTCCAATGACTCATGAGTAGTCCACTTTAGACCTACGGGTCCGTAGTTAGTAGCTAGATAGCTTCTTCTCTCTCTTGGATCTTCAATACAAAGTTCTCCATGATCTTCATGGAGATCTATCCGATGTAATCCTCTTTGACGGTGTGTTTGTCGAGATCTGATGAATTGTGGATTTGTGATTAGATTATCTATGAATTATATTTGAGTCTTTGCTGATTTCTTATATGCATGATTTTATATCCTTGTAAGTCTCTCCGAGTCTTGGGTTTTGTTTGGCCAACTAGATCTATGATTCTTGCAATGGGAGAAGTGCTTGGTTTTGGGTTCATACCGTGTGGTGACCTTTCCCAGTGACAGAAGGGGCAGCAAGGCACGCATCATGTTGTTGTCATCAAGGGTAACAAGATGGGCTTTTATCGTAGATATGAGATTGTCCATCTACATCATGTCATCTTGCTTAAGGCGTTACTCTGTTCTTTTGGACTTAATACACTAGATGCATGCTGGATAGCGGTCGACGTGTGGAGTAATAGTAGTAGATGCAGAAAGTATCGGTCTACTTGTTTTGGACGTGATGCCTATAGATATAATCATAGCCTTAGATAACGTCACGACTTTGCGCGGTTCTATCAATTGCTCGACAGTAATTCGTTCACCCACCATCTACTTGCTTTCATGAGAGAAGCCACTAGTGAACACTACGGCCCCCGGGTCTATTTACAACTATCGTTTTCACTTTCACTTTTACTTTGCTTGTTTACTTTTTGCTTTCAGTTCTCACTTTGCAAACAATCTATAAGCGATTGACAACCCCTTCATAGCGTTGGGTGCAAGCTCTTTGTGTTTGTGAAAGTACTTGTGACTTGACGAGATCTTCCATTGGTTCGATACCTTGGTTCTCAAAACTTAGGGAAATACTCACCGCTGCTGTGCTACATCACCCTTTCCTCTTCAAGGGAACACCAACGCAAGGCTCCAAGGCCGCGGGGAAATCCTTTGCATATTTGCCAAGGAAGTCCCTAATGGCGTTGCCGTAGCAGCAGGATTCCTAGCGTCGTACCAGGGAAGGTCTGTTGTTGCAGTAGCACTAAACTCCCACTCAAAAAGTACATCTTTCTAGTCATTTGAGTGGTACATGATCCAAATTCACTAACTCAAGTCTGATCATCACGTGAGTTGAGAATAGTTTCAGTGGTAAGCATCTCTATGATAATCATATCAACTATATGATTCATGCTCGACCTTTCGGTCTCATGTGTTTCGAGGCCATGTCTAGACATGCTAGGCTCGTCAAGTTTAACCCGAGTGTTCCGCGCGTGGAACTATTTTGCACCAGTTGTATGTGAACGTTGAGTCTATCACACCCGATCGTCACGTGGTGTCTCGAAATGACGAACTGTAGCAATGGTGCACAGTAGGGGAGAACACAATTTCGTATTGAATTTTTAGTGAGAGATCACCTTATAATACTACCGTCGTTCTAAGCAAAATAAGGTGCATAAAAGGATTAACATCACATGCAATTCATAAGTGACATGGTATGGCCATCATCATGTGCTTCTTGATCTCCATCACCAAAGCACCGACATGATCTTCTTGTCACCGGCGCTACACCATGATCTCCATCATCATGATCTCCATCAACGTGTCGCCATCGAGGTTGTCGTGCTACTTATGCTATTACTACTAAAGCCACGACCTAGCAATATAGTAAGCGCATCTGCAAACAGAAACGTTAGTTTAAAGACAACCCTATGGCTCCTGCCGGTTGCCGTAGCATCGACCTGCAAGTCGATATTAACTATTACAACATGACCATCTCATACATCCAATATATCACATCACGTCATTGGACATATCATATCACAAGCATACCCTGCAAAAACAAGTTAGACGTCCTCTAATTTGTTGTTGCATGTTTTACGTGGTTGCTATGGGTATCTAGTATGATCGGATCTTACTTACGCAAAAACCACAACGGATATGTGCAAATTGCTATTTAACCTCTTGCTGCGGCAACAAAAGTCCTTCCCTGGCGCTTATGAATTCTTCTTGTTACTTCTCTGGTTTGCGTCGGTTTTTCCCTTGAAGAGGAAAGGGTGATGCGGCACAGGAGCAGTAAGTATTTCCCTCAGTTTGAGAACCAAGGTATCGATCCAGAAGGAGGGTCTCGTCAAGTCCAAAGTACCTGCGCAAACACAAACAAGCTTGCACCGAATGCTTCAAAGGGGTTGTCAATCCCTTCAAGACTGTTTGCAAAGTGAGATCTGAAGGCGTAAAGTGCAACGAAGTAAAGAGTGTAAGGCTGAAAATATGGTGTGGAGTAGACCCTGGGGACCATAGTTTTCACTAGAGGCTTCTCTCAAAATAGCAAGTATTACGGTGGGTGAACAAATTACTGTCGAGCAATTGATAGAACCGCGCAAAGTTATGACGATATCTAAGGCAATGATCATACATATAGGCATCACGTCCGAGACAAGTAGACCAATACTTTCTGCATCTACTACTATTACTCCACACATCGACCGCTATCCAGCATGCATCTAGTGTATTGAGTTCATGACGAACAGAGTAACGCTTTAAGCAAGATGACATGATGTAGAGGGATAATCTCAAACCAATGATGAAAACCCCATCTTTTTACCCTTGATGGCCACAACACGATGCGTGCCTCGCTACCCCTTCTGTCACTGGGTGAGGTCACCGCACGGTATGAACCCAAAACCAAGCACTTCTCCCATTGCAAGAATCATAGATCTAGTTGGCCACACAAAACCCACAACTCGAAGAGAATTACATGGATATGAAATCATGCATAAGAGAGATCAGAAGAAACTCAAATAAGATCCATAGATAATCTGATCCTAAATCCACAATTCATCGGATCTCGACAAACACACCGCAAAAGAAGATCACATCGGATAGATCTCCATGAACATCATGGAGAACTTTGTATTGAAGATCCAAGAGAGAGAAGAAACCATCTAGTTACTAGCTATGGACCCGTAGGTCTATGGTGAACTACTCACGCATCATCGGAGAGGTCATGGTGTTGATGAAGAAGCCCTCCGTGTCCGAATCCCCCCTCCGGCAGGGCACCAGAACGTGCCCCAGATGGTATCTGATCCTGCAATCTCTGGCGTTAGCTAGACGAATGCTTATGACAACAAACCTTCTCCTGCAACGGCACCAGAAGAATGCTGAAAGCACTCCCCAGTAATGAGACTAGAAGAATGTTGTTGATGGCCCACCAGCGCGTGGGTTCGCAACAGTTTTCGAGGGTAGAGTATTCGACCCAATTTGTTGGTTTGCACGACAGGAGGTGAGAGTATACTCTCAAGTATTAGCAATTGAATTTGTCAGATTTAACCACACCTGAAAGATTAGTATCTGCAAGCATAGTAGTAACAGCAAAGTAGCGAGTAACGACAGTGTAACGAGCAATAGCAGAGCAAGACAAGTAACAGCAGTAGAAACAGTAGTAGCAGCAGCAGAAGAGCAAGAAAAGTAATAGCAGTAGGACAAACTCGTAGGCAATGGGTCAGTGATTTGTTTGGATGATATTCATCATGCAACAGCTATAACACGGAGAGATAAGTGGCTAGCTCCCGTTCGTCAATGTGATGTAGGCATGCATTCCGTGTGTCGTCATACGTGCTTAGGGAAAAGAACTTGCATGACATCTATTGTCCATCCCTCCCGTGGCAGCGGGGTCCAAAAGGAAACTACGGGATATTAAGGTTCTCCTTTTAATAAAGAACCGGACCAATACATTAGCACTTGGTGAACACATGACCTCCTCAAACTATGGTCATCACCGGGAGTGGTTCCGGTTATTGTCACTTCGGGGTTGCGGGATCATAACACATAGTAGGTAACTACAACTTGCAAGAACAGATCTAAAACACACATATATTGGTGACAACATAATAATTCCAGATCTGAAATCATGGCACTCGGGCCCTAGTGACAAGCATTAAGCATGACAAAGTAGTAGCAACATCAATCTCAGAACATAGTGGATACTAGGGATCAATCCCCATCAAAACTAACTCGATTACATGATAGATCTCATCCTACTCATCACCGCCCAGCGAGCCTACGAATAGATTACTCACGAACGACGAAGAGCTTCATGGAATTGGAGAGGGAAGAAGGTTGATGATGACGATGGCGACGATTTCCCCTCTCCGGAGCCCAAGACGGACTCGAGATCTGCCCTCCAGATGAAGAACAGGTGGTGGCGGCGCCTTCGTATCTCAAACGCGACGAAAACTTCTCTTTTTATTTTTTCTGGGACGAAAGGCAACTTATAGAGCTGGAGTTGGGGGCGGCAGGTGCCTATGGCCCCCACAAGCCTGCCCACCGCCACCAGGGGGGTGGTGGCGGAGCAGGGGCTTGTGGCCCACTGGCCCACCCCCTGAGGTGTAACTTGGTGCAGATATTTTTGATATTTTCCAAAACTGCTCCCCGTAAATTTTCAGGACGTTTGGAGAACTTTGATTTCTGCACAAAAACAATCACCAAGGCAATTCTGCTGAAAACAGCGTCAGTCCAAGTTAGTTACATTCAAATCATGCAAATTAGAGTCCAAAACAAGGGCAAAAGAGTTTGGAAAAGTAGATACGATGGAGACGTATCAACTCCCCCAAGCTTAAAACCTTGCTTGTCCTCAAGCAACTCAGTTGACAAACTGAGAGAGAAAGAAAAAACTTTGACAAACTCTGTTTGATCTTGTTGTTGCAACTATGTCAAACTCATAACCAGAATTTCAGCAAGATCACAAGTTAACCACAAAAGCAAATGACACAAAGGTCTCACGGTAAACTAATATCAATGGCATAATCAGCTAACGAGCAAATAATAATGAGTTTCAAATACCAACACTTAAATCAAAACAAGCATGAAGCAATATGAATAGGTGGTATCTCGCTAGCTCTTTCTGAGACCGCAAAACATAAATGCAGAGCACTTTCAAAGATCAAGGGCTGACTAAACATTGTAATTCATAGCAACGAAGATCCAGTCATAGTCATACTCAATATCAATCAAAAGCAAAGCATAAAAATGACAGAGGTGCTCTCTAATTGGTGCTTATATAAGAGGAGGATGACTCGACAGGAAAATAAATGGACATGCCCTTCGCAGAGGGAAGCATTGATTTGCAGAGGTGCCAGAGCTCAAGCTTTGAAAACGGAGATAATAATTTTGGGTGGCATGCTTTCATTGTTAACGCAATGACCAAGAGTTCTCAATATCTTCCATGCTACTCATGCTATAGGCGGTTCCCAAACAGAAAAGTAAAGTTTTAACTCCCCCACCACTAATCAATCACACTCCACGGCTAGCCGAATACTCGGGTACCATCCATACTAACATCAATCCGGGGGGAGTCTTATTTTACAGTTACGTTTTCGATTTAAGCATGGAACTGGGCATTCCAAATACCGCCCCTTTCTCGTGAATGACTATGAATAAACACATGTCGAGGATAACACTCCTAGCATGGAAGATACCAATAGCCCTCTGTCACCACATGAGCGGTTCGGGCATGCAAAGCAGATTTATTTCTTGAAGGTTTAGAGAATGGCACATGCAAATTTACTTGGAACGGCAGGTAGATACCACAAATAGGTAGGTATGGTGGACTCTCATGGAAAAACTTTTGGTTTTATGGAAGTGGATGCACAAGCAGTATTCCGCTTAGTACAAGTGAATGCTAGCAAAAGACTGGGAAGCGACCAACTAGAGAGCGACAACAGTCATCAAGATGCAATGAGTTTGACTAACATTGTATGCAAGCATGAACATGATATAAATCACCATGAACACGAACATCATAGAGGCTATGTTGATTTTGTTTCAACTACATGCATGAACATGCGCCAAGTCAAGCCACTTGAAACATTCAAAGGAGAATACCATCCTATCATACTACATCATAGTCATCTCAAAATCTATGTTGGTATTCAAGACAAAACATTATAAACTCTCAGCTAAATAAGCATGGCATCAGAAACTATGATCTCTAAGTTGTCATTGCAAACATGGTTCTCTCAAAACAAAGCTAAATCTGGATTGACAAGCTAGTCATATTTACAAAAACAAAATAGATAAAGTTCATACCAGCTTTTCAGTCTCAGTCACTTCATCATATATCATCATTGTTTCCTTTCATTTGCACGATCGAACGATGAAAACGATAATAAGCGCATTGGACTAAGCTGAATCTGTAGGCAAACACAAAGGAGAAGACAAAATAATATGGCTCTTTGAAAGCTAAACAGGTAAGCATGTAAGAACCACTAAGCATTGTAACCAATATCTTCTACCTTGACACAAAGAAAAAGAAAGCTATTTACATGGGAAAGCTCCCAACAAGCAAAAGAAGAACGAAAAATCTTTTTGGGTTTTCTCAAAAGGACACAAAACAAGAAAACGAAAAGAAACTAGCATGGATAATACAGTGGCAAAGTGTAAACACCGGCTAACAAAGTGAAAGCATAAGCATGAATGTAAAGTCGGTGAGAACACGTACTCCCCCAAGCTTAGGCTTTTGGCCTAGCTTGGTCTACTCCCAAGGTGGGAAATAACCAGCTCCGGGATACTCCGGAGCAGACTGTGGATGCCACTGTTGTGCGAGCTCCTCTGGCTCCCACTGATAAACTGGTGTCTGGTACTCGACTGGCGGCTCGGGCACGGGCGCCTGTGGTTGGGCCAAGCCCCAATATGCGTAGATGTCCGCGGGAATAATAGTGTACCTGCCTGCATGAAGATCAAACAAAGAAGGAGCAGGCAAAGTAATAGTCTCTCGAGTACCCTGACTAAACACCAGGTTATAAATCATTTGTCTACTAGCATCTCTATGCAGAAAATCATGGCGAAACATGCTGTCATAATCCAGATATCTCTCAGGGAGAAGCATCTCTCCTTCCTCTCCCAGTCTAATGGGTATCTCAAGGTGTCTGGCAAGACGGGTAGCATAGATACCTCCATAGACAACACCTTTAGAACGGTTCAGGTTCAACCGTTGAGCTACTATAGCGTCCAAGCTATAAGTCTTATCGTTATAAAGGCCTTCGCGCAAAACCACAAGGTTTGGAGAGCTAAGTGATCCAGCCTCCCCACGGCCAATCAAACATTTTCCCACAAATAGTGAGAAGTACCGAAGCACAGGAAAATGTATGCTAGCAATTCTAGCGCAAGATACTCCTCTCTCCTCTCCAACAGCAATAGAACCAATGAAATCCTCCAAGTCTCGTGGACGAGGGTCACGGATATCCCCAACATAAGGTAATTTGCATGCATTGCAAAAATTCTGCAGCATCATGCACTGGGGGCATCGTATATCATGAACTCAACCATGGGAGGATTCTTCCTCGGATAAAAGTTGAGGCTTTGAACGAAAATATTGGTGAGGAGGAGATATTGTGGGCACTTATCTTCAACAAACGCAGTAAGACCTGCGTTCTCCACCAAGTAATAAAAGTCTTCATAAAGTCCGGCGGCGCGCAAAAATTCATCACTTGGCCACTCGCACGCTCAAACTTCTGTGACTCAAGAGACTACGTACTAGGGGTGGTTCTTCTCGTCCTCCTTGGGGTTACGGCTTGAAGAGCCTCTCAAGAACCTCCTCATCTTTTCCTTTTTCTAGCTCTAAAAAATTCTGAAATTTTAGAGACTTCGAAAGAAAAGTGAATAAGGATTAACCCAACTTGTAGCAACTACTCCTACTAGTGCCTAGAGACCGTATCACGCGCTAAGACTACTTGGGACCAGCTAAAATCAACTTTTCTAGCTCAAGAACAGGGTCACCAAGGTAGCAAGAATTCGCGAAGGATAAAGCACTAGAGCAAAAGCTAATTGGACCAATGGAGGAGTCACTTACCAAGGAGTAATTTCCCCAAAACGGTTCGGAGAATGGTGCTTTGAGCAATGAGATCAAAAATCATAGCCAAATGAGCAAGAACATGGTTTTGAGCTGCGAAACAATTTTTTCTGGAGGTGGAAGAAGAGGCTGGGAGCTGGAATGAGTGGAGGGGGTGCCTGTGGGCCCCACAAGCTTGCACCCCGCCACCACGGGGGTAGGTGGCGGTGGGGGGCTTGTGGCCCACTGGTTAGTCCCCCAGGCCAGCTCTCAGGCCCAGAAATTTTCAAAAATTCCAGAAAAAATCATACTAAATTTTCAGGACCATCGGAGAACTTTTATTTTCGAGGTATTTTTCTCCGGGACACTAAAACAGAAAACAGGAAAAGCTAAACTAATTCCATCATTTTTCTTCTAAGCAACAGAAAAGGAAAACTCAAAACAGAGGTATGTGACTCTCTGATTCATCGGTCTCATGGTCATCGAAAGAAATCTGTCAATGGGGTTGATCAAGTCCTTATGACAAAACTTTCTCGAATCGCAAGAGAGAACGGAGAATTTTCGAATAGCCACTAAGTCACCTCAATGGGGATATGAATCTCCCCAACAAGCAAATCATACTTCATCTTGACACGAGGAATAGGGCATTCAAAGCTCCCAATGAGAATCGATGAAGTCTTTTCGATAGCATTGATGCAATGTACTGGATATCGTTTCTTCGGAAAGTGCACTGTGTGCTCATTACCATTGACATGGAAAGTGACATTGCCTTTGTTGCAATCTATAACAGCCCCTGCAGTGTTTAAAAAGGGTCTTCCGAGGATGATAGCCATGGCATCGTCCTCGGGAATATCCAAGATAACAAAGTCTGTTAAGATAGTGGTGTTAGCAACCACAACGGGCACATCCTCACAAATGCCGATAGGGAAAGCAGTTGATTTGTCGGCCATTTGCAGAGAAATTTCGGTGGGTGTCAACTTATCCAATTCAAGTCTACGATAAAGAGAGTGCGGCATAACACTAACACCGGCTCCAAGGTCACATAAGGCAGTTCTTACGTAGTTTCCTTTAATAGAGCAAGGTATAGTGGGCACTCCGGGATCACCAAGTTTCTTAGGAGTTCCACCTTTGAAAGTGCAGTTGGCAAGCATGGTGGAGATCTCAAGATCAGGTATCTTCCGTTTATTAGTCACGATATCTTTCATGTACTTGGCATACGGAGACATCTTGAGCATATCAGTTAACCGCATCTGCAGAAAGACAGGTCTTATCAACTCAACGGAGCGCTCAAAATCCTCATCATCCTTTTTCTTGGATGGCTTAGGAGGAAAGGGCATAGGTCTCTGAACCCATGGCTCTCTTTCTTTACCATGCTTCCTAGCAGAGAAGTCATTCTTGTCGTATCTCTTAGGTTGTGGATTATCAGGATTAACCGTAGGTTCAATCTCCACATCCTCGTCATTGCTAGGTTGAGCATCATTACGAACATCACTGTCCATGTTGTCACCAGGTTCATGTTCATCACCAGATTGTGTTTCTGCATCAGACGCAGAAATATCATTAGGTTCTTCAGGTGTGACAGTATTTGGTGAACTGGCGTGCATGTTTCTATCGTCCTTCTTCTTCTCCTTAGGATGACTAGGTGTATCAGCATTGATTCCTTGAGAATCTCGATCAATCTCTTAGGATGACCTTCAGGATACAAAGGTTCCTGAGTCATTTTGCCTCCTCTAGTAATGACTCTGACAGAGTTGTCATTTAATTCATTGAGCAGGTCATTCTGAGCTTTAAGTACTTGTTCTACCTGAGTAGTAATCATAGAGGCATGTTTACTCAGAAGCTTCAGAGCATTGACATTTCTATTTACACAAGCACTTAGATGGCTAAGCATACGAGTACTTTGTTCCAAATGTCTGCTAAAATAATCATTGAAACTCTGTTGTTTGGCATAAAAGTTGTCAAATTCATCAAAGCATAGGCTAGCAGGTTATCAAAAGGAATATCACTCTCATCAAACGTACGCAGAGAATTCACTTCTTCTACCTGTATCGGGTTATCGAGACCATGGATCTCTTCGATAGGTGGTAGATTTTTGACATCTTAAGATCTAATGCCTTTCTCTTGCATAGATTTCTTGGCTTCTTGCATATCTTCGGGACTGAGGAATAGAATACCTCTTTTCTTAGGAGTTGGCTTAGGAGGTGGTTTGGGAATAGTCCAAGCATTATCGTTGATCAAGAGATTATTCAGTAGGGTCTCAGCTTGTTCTATAGTTTGTTCCCTAAAAACACAACCGACACAACTATCTAGGTGGTCTCTAGAGGCATCGGTAAGTCCGTTATAGAGGATATCAAGTACCTCGTTCTTCTTAAGAGGGTGATCAGGCAACGCATTCTGTAGTTGGACGAGCCTCCCCCAAGCTTGTGGAAGACTCTCTTCTTGGAGTTGAGCAAAGTTGTATATTTCCTGCAAGGTAGCTTGCTTCTTATGGGCAGGGAAATATTTCTCACGGAAGTAATAGACCATCTCCTGGGGACTACGCACACATCCAGGAGCAAGAGAGGTGAACCAGGCTTTAGCATCATCCTTTAGAGAGAAAGGAAACAACTTAAGGATATAGTAGTGGCGGATCTTCTCCTCATTAGTGAAGAGGTTGGCTATTTCAGATAGTTTGGCAAGATGGGCTATGACCGTCTCAGACTCATAACCGTGAAAAGGATCAAATTCGACTAGAGAGATTATCTCAGGGTCGACAGAGAATTCATAATCCTTATCGGTGACAAAGATAGGCGAAGTGGCAAACTTCGGGTCATTTTTCATCCTAGCTTCCCGAGATTTTCCCTTCCACTTGAGAAGTAATTTCTCAGCGTCATAGGCATCCTTACACGCAAGAAAATCCTTAGCTATCTCTCCCTCCATAACGTAACCCTCAGGTATATGAGGCAATTCATATCTAGGAGAGCTAGATCTAGCAGGAGCAAAAGCAGGTTCTATCTCAATAGTATCGGCAGTATCAGAAGCATCACGAGCATTGGCAGTAACTCTAGCAATATGAGCATCAAGGAACACTCCTAGTGGAACATCAGGCAAAGGAGTATCTCTAACAGTATCAAGCATAGCATCATCAGGCAAAATAGCATCTCTAGCATCATGAGGCAAAGCAGTATCAGGCATAGCATCTCTAGCAGTATCAAGCATAGTATCATCACGCATAGTATCAGGCATAGTATCAAGCATAGCATCTCTAGCAGTAGCATCATAAGCATCATCAAGCACAGGCAACATATCAAGTTTTCTAGCAGGAGGTGATGTCGCAAACTTACTCATAACTGAAGGTGAATCAAGTGTAGAGCTAGATGGCAATTCCTTACCTCCCCTCGTAGTTGAGGGCAAGACTTTGGTCTTCGGATCCTTCAGATTGTTCATAGTGATCAGCAGATATAAATCCCAAGTAACTCAGAGAATATAGCAATACCTCCGCGGCAACAGCGCCAGAAAAATGTTGATCCTGCAATCTCTGGTGTTAGCTAGACGAATGCTTATGACAACAAACCTTCTCCTGCAACGGCACCAGAAGAATGCTGAAAGCACTCCCCAGTACTGAGACTCGAAGAATGTTGTTGATGACCAACAAGCGTGTGGGTTCGCATCAGTTTTCGAGGGTAGAGTATTCGACCCAATTTGTTGGTTTGCACGACGGGAGGTGAGAGTATACTCTCAAGTATTAGCAGCTGAATTTGTCAGATTCAACCACACCTGAAAGATTAGTATCTGCAAGCATAGTACTAACAGCTAAGTAGCGAGTAACGGCAGTGTAACGAGCAATAGGAGAGCAAGACAAGTAACAGCAGTAGAAACAGTAGTAGCAGCAGCAGCAGAGCAAGACAAGTAACAGCAGTAGGACAAACTCGTAGGCAATGGGTCGGTGATTTTTTTGGATGATATTCATCATGCAACAGCTGTAACACGGAGAGATAAGTGGCTAGCTCCCGTTCGTCAATGTGATGTAGGCATGCATTCCGTGCATCGTCATACGTGCTTAGGGAAAATAACTTGCATGACATCTATTGTCCATCCCTCCCGTGGCAGCGGGGTCCAAAAGGAAACTACGGGATATTAAGGTTCTCCTTTTAATAAAGAACGGGACCAATGCATTAGCACTTGGTGAACACATGAACTCCTCAAACTATGGTCATCACCGGGAGTGGTTCTGGTTATTGTCACTACGGGGTTGCCGGATCATAACACATAGTAGGTAACTACAACTTGCAAGCTCGGATCTAAAACAAACATATATTGGTGACAACATAATAATTCCAGATCTGAAATCATGGCACTCGGGCCCTAGTGACAAGCATTAAGCATGGCAAAGTAGTAGCAACATCAATCTCAGAACATAGTGGATACTAGGGATCAATCCCCATCAAAACTAACTTGATTACATGATAGATCTCATCCTACTCATCACCGCCCAGCGAGCCTACGAATAGATTACTCATGAACGACGAAGAGCTTCATGGAATTGGAGAGGGAAGAAGGTTGATGATGACGATGGCGACGATTTACTCTCTCCGGAGCCCAAGACGGACTCCAGATCTGCCCTCCAGATGAAGAATAGGTGGTGGCGGCGCCTCCGTATCGAAAACGCGACGAAAACTTCTCTTTTTATTTTTCTTGGACGGAAGGCAACTTATAGAGCTGGAGTTGGGGGGCGATAGGTGCCTGTGGGCCCACAAGCCTGCCCACCGCCACCAGGGGTGGTGGTGCTGGAGCATGGGCTTGTGGCCCACCCCTGAGGTGGAACTTGCCGCATATATTTTTGATATTTTCCAAAACTGCTCCCCGTAAATTTTCAGGACGTTTGGAGAACTTTGATTTCTGCACAAAAATAATCACCAAGGCAATTCTGCTGAAAACAGCGTCAGTCCAGGTTAGTTCCATTCAAATCATGCAAATTAGAGTCCAAAACAAGGGCAAAAGAGTTTGGCAAGTAGATACGATGGAGACGTATGAGTATCTTGCGGAAACAGAAGCTTGCGGCGGCGGAAAAGTACTTTCGACGATCTCCTAATTTTTTGGGGACTTTTAGGGAATATATAGGCGCAACCCCTAGGCCAGGGGACGCTCAGGGGGCCCACAAGCCTGGATGGCGCGGCCTCCCCCCTGGCCGCGGGGTGGGGGCTTGTGGGGCCCCTGGGGCTCCCCTGCCTTGGCTCCCAAGCTCCCCGATCTTCTTCCGTTCCAGAAAAAAATCTTTTCGGAGATTTTCTTCCGTTTGGACACCGTTTCAAAATCTCCTCTGAAAGGGGTCAAAAACATGGAAAAAACAGGAACTCGCACTTGGCACTGAGTTAATAAGTTAGTCCCAAAAATAAATAAAAGGCATGCAAAACATCCAAAGTTTGACAAGATAATAGCATGAAACCATCAAAAATTATAGATACGTTGGAGACGTATCACCTCTCCAAGGACCACCTCGGTCAAAACCAATTCAACTAAAGTTGGAGAAACCGACACCCGCAAGTCATCTTTATGCAACGAGGTTGCATGTCAATCGATGAAACCAGTCTCTCGTAAGCGTACGAGTTATGTCGGTCCGGGTCGCTTCAATCCAACAATACCGCCGA
The DNA here is from genome assembly GCF_904849725.1 of Hordeum vulgare subsp. vulgare. NCBI lineage: Eukaryota > Viridiplantae > Streptophyta > Magnoliopsida > Poales > Poaceae > Hordeum > Hordeum vulgare. The sequence continues at coordinate 521,177,084 of NC_058523.1, forward strand.
ATCGAGAAAAGACTAAGGAGTGCAGCAAATCGAACATCACCCTCCACAAAACCTTTTGTGTTCTACTCGAGATAGCATCTACGCATGAACCTAGCTCATGATGTCACTGTTGGGGAATGTCGCATGGGAAACAAAAAAATTCCTATGCACACGAAGACCTATCATGGTGATGTCCATCTACGAGTGGAGATTAGATCTACCTACCCTTGTAGATCGCACAGCGGGAAGCGTTAAGAACCGTGGTTGATGTAGTGGAACGTCTTCACGTCCCTCAAACCGTCCCACGAACCGTCCCGTGATCCGTCCCACGATATGTTCCGATCTAGCGCCGAACGGACGACACCTCCGCGTTCAGCACACGCACACCTCGACGATGATCTCGGCCTTCTTGATCCAACAAGCAAGACGGGGAAGTAGATGAGTTCTCCGACAGCGTGACGACGCTCTGGTGGTGGTGATGATCTACTCCTGCAGGGCTTCGCCCGAGCTCCGCAGAAATCCGATCTAGAGGTGATACTGTGTGGTTTAGGCTAGAGTTGCACGTGGCAAAGTTGTGTCTCAAAAAGCCCTAAACCACCACTATATATAGGAGGGAGGGGGGCTAGCCTTGAGGGACAAGGCCCTCAAGGTGCGCCGGCCGCCAGGAGGAGGAGGACTCCTCCTCCAATTCGGTTTGGGAAGGAGGAGTCCTCCTCTTCCTTCCCACCTCCCTCTTTCCTTTTTCTTTTTATTTTCTTTTGGTATTTTCTTATGTGGAGACATAACCCTCTTGGGCTGACTCCACCAGCCCAATAAGGACTTGTGGCGCCACCCTAGGTCCTTGGGCTCACTCCCGGGTGGGTGGGCCCCTCCCGATGAACACCCGGAACCCATTCGTCACTCCCGGTACACTCCCGGAATTGCCCAAAACTTTCCGATGACCAAATGAAACCATCCTATATATCAATCTTCGTTTCTGGACCATTCCGGAAACCCTCGTGACGTCCGTGATCTCATCCGGGACTCCGAACAACATTCGGTAACCACACATATGACTCAACTATACTAAAACATCATCAAACCTTAAGTGTGCAGACCCTACGGGTTCGAGAACTATGTAGACATGCCCCGAGGCACTCCTCGGTCAATATCCAACACCAGGACCTGGATGCCCATATTGGATCCTACATATTCTCCGAAGATCTTATCGGTTGAACCTCAGTGTCAAGGATTCATATAATCCCGTATGTCATTCCCTTTGTCCTTCGGTATGTTACTTTCCCGAGATTTGATCGTCGGTATCCGCATACCTATTTCAATCTCGTTACCGGCAGGTCTCTTTACTCGTTACGTAATACAAGATCTTGTGACTTACACTTAGTCACATTGCTTGCAAGGCTTGTGTGTGATGTTGTATTACCGAGTGGACCCCGAGATACCTCTCTGTCACACGGAGTGACAAATCCCAGTCTTGATCCATACTAACTCAACGGACACCCTCGGAGATACCTGTAGAGCACCTTTATAGTCACCCAGTTACGTTGTGACGTTTGATGCACACAAGGTATTCCTCTGGTGCCAGTGAGTTATATGATCTCATGGTCATAGGAACAAAATACTTGACACGCAGAAAACAATAGCAATAAAACGACACGATCAATATGCTATGTTCATAGTTTGGGTCTAGTCCATCACATGATTCTCCTAATGATGTGATCGAGTTATCAAGTGACAACACTTGCATATAGTCAGAAAACCTTGAATGTCATTGATCAACTGGCTAGCCAACTAGAGGGTCGTTAGGGACATTGCTTTGTCTATGTATCCACACATGTATCTATGTTTTCATTCAATACAATTATTGCATGTATAATAAACGATTATCTTTAAACAGGAAATATAATAATAACTATTTATCATTGCCTCTAGGGCATATTTCCAACAGGGCTGGGGCAAGCGGTGGTTGTGCGAGGCGGGGGCAAGCCGAGCGACCGAGTTCGCGTGTGTGGGAGTGGTTCTCGGGCATGGAGAGCGGGGATGTCGTTAGCGAGGGGATTAGAGTGGGGTTTGTTAGCAGATCCCCGACAATGACCAGAAAAATGATGTTCCCGATTGCTTACAATTAGAAATTGTCTTGCAATAGCCCACCAGCGCGTGGGATCGAGGCAGTTTTCGAGGGTAGAGTATTCAACCCAAATTTGTTGGTTCGCCCGACGGGAAGTGAGAGAATATTCTCAAGTATTAGCAGTGAATGTGTCAGATTCAACCACACCTGAAAGATTAGTGTCTGCAAGCAAAGTATCAACAACAAAGTAGTATGATAACAACGGTGCCAGAAACGATCTGTTGACGGCGGATTATTCCTAACGATTGTATCAATGGCGCCAGAAGTTGCCCGTGGACGGGAAATATTCTTTCCCGGCAACGGTGCGAGAAAAAGTATTGTAGCAGGTAGCATCACTCGCAAGGAACATCAGTAGCAAGTAGCAACAACAAGTAACAGTAGTGGCAGCAGCAGCAGGGCAAAGCAAGTAACAGTAGCAGCAACAATAGTAACAGCAGCAGAGCAAAACAAGTAACAGCAGCAGAGCAAAACAAGTAATAGCAGCGGAGCAAAACAAGTAACAGCAGCAGAGCAAAACAAGTAACAGCAGCGGAGCAAAACAAGTAGCAGCAACAGTGGGACAAACTCGTAGGCAATGGGTCAGTGATTTGGTTGGATGATATTCATCATGCAACAGTTATAATACACAGAGATATGTGGCTAGCTCCCGTTCGTCAATGTGATGTAGGCATGCATTCCGTGTGTCGTCATACGTGCTTAGGGAAAATAACTTGCATGACATCTATTGTCCATCCCTCCCGTGGCAGCGAGGTCCAAAAGGAAAGTACGAGATATTAAGGTTCTCCTTTTAATAAAGAACCGGGCCAACGCATTAGCACTTGGTGAACACATGAACTCCTCAAACTATGGTCATCACCGGGAGTGGTTCCGGTTATTGTCACTCCAGGGTTGCCGGATCATAACCATAGTAGGTAACTACAACTTGCAAGATCGGATCTAAAACACACATATATTGGTGACAACATAATAATTTCAGATCTGAAATCATGGCACTCGGGCCCTAGTGACAAGCATTAAGCATGGCAAAGTAGTAGCAACATCAATCTCAGAACATAGTGGATACTAGGGATCAATCCCCGTCAAAACTAACTCGATTACATGATAGATCTCATCCTACTCATCACCGCCTAGCGAGCCTACTAATAGATTACTCATGAACGATGAAGAGCTTCATGGAATTGGAGAGGGAAGAAGGTTGATGATGACGATGGCAACGATTTCCCCTCTCCGGAGCCCAAAACGGACTCCAGATCTGCCCTCGAGATGAAGAACAGGATGTGGCGTCGCCTCCGTATCGCAAACGCGACGAAATCTTCTCTCCTGATTTTTTCTGGGACGAAAGTGAATTTATAGAGCTGAGTTTGGGGGCGGCAGAGACACGTGGGCCCCACAAACTTGGTAGCCGCCACCAGGGGGGCGGCGGCTACAGGGCTTGTGGCCCACCGGCCCATCCCCTCCGGTGGATCTTTGCGCAGGTATTTTTCATATTTTCCAGAAATATTCTCCGTAAATTTCCAGGACGTTCCGAGAACTTTCATTTCTGCACAAAAACAACAGCATGGCAATTGTGGTGAAAACAACGTCAGTCCAGGTTAGTTCCATGCAAATTAGAGTCCAAAACAAGGGCATAAGAGTTTGGAAAAGTAGATATGATGGAGACGTATCAGGGTTTCGTTAACGATGGAATCATTTTTGTTTACGATTGTTTATGACCATTAGATTATTAATCCATTAATTGGATATGCCTTCTCATGTCTTTTATAGTACAGATCAAGAAGAACCAAGTGTGCCCTGGGTGAGCGATCGGTCGCTTATCTGATGGGTCGGCCCATTTATGCTTGAAAGTGGACACTTTGATGGTTGTGTGACTCTGTTGATGACCGTACACCGAAGTACGTTTTTCCGGTTTTACCCTAGGCTGAACGGGTGGCCATTGGGAGATGCTGAAGGTGGCGACCCGACTACCTAGCAACAATATTCTATTCGTGACAACAACGGAGTAGCATATGTTCATGCATGTAGATTCATCCAGTCAGGCAGCGCACGGTCACGTCGGAGGGACGTGCCGTGTGGTGCGAGCGGCTGTGTCGGCCAGTTTGCGATGTGGTGTGTTCTACGGTGGAGGCAGCGGTGGATGATGAGCCCTCATGTGGGAGGTTGATCATCGATGGTCTCCGCAAGGTGCGGTTGGCTATGGCAGTCTCAGTGCCTCTTCGTCGACGGACAACTTCGATGTTGGTGGAGGTTGGTAGGCTTGTCACTGTGAGTGTGGGCGAGGTGGTGTGTGAGCTTGGATGAAGACCTAGCCCCAGTTTTGTGCCATGACCAGCGATGGCATCGGCTGTGGTCGTCGTGACCTTCCTGGAGGCATGTTTTTTGTTGTTGTCGCACCCCTCCTACAGGGATCCGGTCATCGCGGCTTGTCCAGTGAAACTCTTGATCTTGTGATTGGATGATGGGGGCATTTTGATGTGCGTTTCCCCTCTTGGGGGCATCGTCTCAGAGCTTGGCAGCATCAAGCGATATCGGTGGTTGTGGTATCCAGACTTTTATAACAACGGTGATGGCGGGAGTGATGTGAGCAATGCGGCAATGGTTACGGTAGTTGGCTCTTCTTCGACGTTTTCGCAGTATTTGCCTCGGTTTATTTGTTGTCGTGAAGTCGAAACTATGACGGTGGGGTCCTATGGTATATGATGACTGACCACAAGTGACCTGATTCGGTGATCTTCCGTGGCGCGAGCCATGCTTGGTTTGTTCTTCAAAGTTCTCCGTCAGAGTCAGAGTTGTACGGCCTGACCGAAGGTGGCTTAGTTTTGGCCCAGATCTTCATAAAGCTTCATGCGTCTGCTACCGTGTGGGTTAGGTCGACGATCGTGTACTATGACGTCAGGATCGTTTGTTCAGAATGTAGGGATGACGATGACACCTCTAGGAGAGAAGGTGATGACGATGATGCTTGCGTGATGTCTCGCCGATGCATCTTTGAAGCGGTGTGTGAGGGTGTTCTTATGCGTGTCGCTTAACGGTTGTGATGGTTTTTGTCCGGTTCTCAATAATTAACTGGATAATCTGATTTTTGCTTGATTTTTCTAATCGAGTGAGCGATTTTTTTTCCTTTTCTTGTTAATGAATGCAGGATAGCTGACATTTCAAAGAAAATAAAATGCTGATGACACCGTGTTGGGCGAACGAACGGGTGGCCATCGCGAGACGTCGGAGGCCGCGAACGTGCATATACGTAGCAGCAGTATTCATTTCGTGACAAGAACAACGTAGCAGCATCTGTTCATGCATGCAGATACACATACACATACACCCAGTCAGTCAGGCAGGCAGCGCACGGTCGCGTCGACGGGGACGTGCCGCCGTCCACCGAACCTCTTTCACCCTTTCCGGCGCCACGACGCAGCTGCACCTGCGCCGCGCAGCGTGGCTAGCCTAGCCTCCACACCGCGCTCGTCGCGTGTGCTGCATCGGCCCGCGAGCGAGCGTGATTTTGATTCGGCTGGGTCGGGTCGGGTCGGGTCGGGTTGGGTCGCCGTGGGCCGGGGCTGGGGTGGGTCGGTCGTCTCTTCTCTTCCCCGACGTGGTCTCCTCCCACCCATACGCGGCGCTCCCACTCTCGGGTCTCGCCGCCCACAGAACCAAATTCCCTCCACCTCCTCCTCCCTCCCGCATCACACATCCCACCACCACCACCACCACCCGCCTCCCTCCGTACGCACGCACGCAATTATTCCCCCCTCCTCACACCCGGCCGCGCCACCGCCGCCACCACCACCACCGCACCCCCATGGGCGACTCCTCGGTGGCCCCCGCCGGCGCGCTCGTGCCGACCGTGCCCAAGCCGGAGCACGCGCCGTCCGGGGCGGACGCGGCGGCCCACCAGACCCTGGCGGCGGCGGCGGCGGACGACGCGTGCGCGGGCGCGGCTGCCTCGCCGTCCTCGTCGCCGGGGGAGGGGGAGGGGGCGGAGGCCCAGGGCGACAGGGACCTGCTCTGCCCGATCTGCATGGCGCTCATCAAGGACGCCTTCCTCACCGCCTGCGGCCACAGCTTCTGCTACATGTGCATCGTCACGCACCTCAACCACAAGAGCGACTGCCCCTGCTGCGCCAACTACCTCACCAAGGCGCAGCTCTACCCCAACTTCCTACTCGACAAGGTCAGCCCCGCTTTGCCCCTCCTTCTTCCGCACGCCCGCGGCACTGTGCTGTCAAACTGGCCCTGCCCGCGTTGCTATCGCGACCGATTCGAGCGCCGTCCTTAGCACCACCCCCCCCCCCCCCCCCCCCCCCCCAAGTGCGGCAGAGCCTTTCTGTGTGTTATTTGGAAATGTTAGGGTTCTAATGTCCTTGCATTTGGATGTCATTTTTGGGCTGTCATGTAAGCATTTAGTTGGGTTTAATTTCAATATAATGCCCACTTTTTGTTTTGAGTAAGTCACGAGGTTTCTAGCCGTGTATGGATCAATCATCAAACAGTATCAACTGCATCATCAAACAGTATCAACTGCATCATCAAACAGTATTCTAGTGCGTGGGGGCTAAGATCCAGTGACATGCCCAAGCGTGACACTTAATACTGTTTGGTGATTGCTCCATACAATGCACTCTGAGTTTTCTGCAAGTCACCGGATCTCAAGTGTGATGCATTTTTTTAAACCAAACTCGGCGGTACTTCTGCAGATATTGGTAAAAGCCCTGGTCAGGTAGTACTGTTTATTTAACTTGTGTGATGCATTGCAGTTTATTGTAGATGTCAGGTTTGATCAGTAGTAAATGTGCGTGTGCATTACTTTGGGACGGAGGGAGTATGTCTCTTTTTTTTTTTGTGGGAAATCGAATATGTCTCTGTGTATGGTTCCCTTGGTACACATTCAAGCTATCAATCATGTTATGCCTACTCATGCTTATTGAAACTGGCATTACATAGAAATTCACTAAGTTCTGGTTTTTTTAACTTGTGGCTACATAGGTCGTGAAGAAAATGTCGGCCCGGCAAGTTGCAAAAACAGCATCTCCCATTGATCAATTCCGACATGTTGTGCAACAGGTCAGTCACTCCACATGTGTTGCTTTCCTGTGTAATGTTTGGTCACTCCGGGCATATAGTTGCAGATTTCAGCTTCTTTAATTTTTATGTCAGTATGTGGATAATTTCTGAGCAAATATAGTCACTAGAATGTTCGCCTTGTATGCACCTTTAGCTGTATCTTCGGGTTGCAACTACTTTTGACTTCCTGCATCCATTATCAAATGCTCGAATCTAAGTAGCTGCAATGCAATCCCTAAGTATCTGAATAAACTTTCCTCCTTGCATGTTTTGCCACTGCCGAATCTATGTAACCACCAATCCATGTGCCCTCCGTCTCAAAATAACTGTCTCAACTTTGTACTAGCGCTCGTACAAAATTGTATTAAGGTTAAGACACTTATTTTGGGACGGAGGGCGTATATATCAATGATTAAAAAAAAGTATATAACAAGGAAAGTTATCAAACAATTTGTACCTGTCTACCTGCCATACAGTTATCTGTTCCCCTTGGGGGCACCTATATATCTTTCTCCTCACTGGTACAAGAAAATCTTCAGATGATAAACCAAGCATCACGAAAGATGAATTTGCACTAACATAATCGAAATGGCATATGTAATAAAAAAATAGCAACACATTTTGCAAATTAGTTAGTTATCAATGTGCCTCGCTGGTTCTCTGTTATCACATACTAAGAACTCGGTCAAGTTGGTTAGTTTTAAACTTTTGGCATGGGAGCAGCATATATTCATGCTTTTGTTTTCTGTCTTTTGCATTGTGCAACACTCCATTTTCCCTTATCAACATAACTTCCATAACTCTTAAACCCCTTATCATGCTCTTATTTATACACACACTAAAAAGAAGTTACCGAGGAATCATGACACGTCACTAGTATGTTGAGTTGAGTTTTAGTTCATCTTATTTACAGGGAAACGACATGACAGTTAAAGAGCTAGACGGCCTTATGACTTTGATTGCTGAGAAGAAGAGGCAAATGGAACAACAAGAGTCAGAGACAAATATGCAAATATTGCTAGTCTTCTTGCACTGCCTTAGAAAGCAAAAGCTTGAAGAGTTGAATGAGGTTTGTCCTGACTACTGATAATATAGATATAAGCGTTTATTTTCTGGTTCTTCATACATGCTAATTGAATCTTATATCACAGATTTTTGTTTCATCTTGCTATTTATTGAAAAATGTCTACTTACTTTTTGTTGTAGTTTTTTTTATATGAAGTATATTCTTGTTAATAATGTTGGTTCCCTTTGAACAGATTCAAACTGACCTGCAGTACATCAAAGATGATATAAGCAGTGTGGAGAGGCATAGGTTAGATCTGTATCGAACGAAAGAAAGGTACTCCATGAGGCTTCGCATGCTTTTGGATGAACCTGCTGCATCAAAGATGTGGCCTTCACCCATGGACAGACCTAGTGGCCCCTTTGGTCTCAACTCTCGGGCACCACCTAGCACATCATCTCCAGGTGGGTTAAATAATAGGAGGTTTGATTTGAGAGCTCCGGCAAGCCATCAAGGACATCAAAGAAGAGATGCCCTTGCCAGCTCAGACCCTCCCAATCCCCCTATACAGTCGAGTAATGTTATTGCTCGGAAGAGGCGAGTTCAAGCGCAGGTTTGTATTTTTCTTTAAGAAATGTGTACTCTTGTATGTCTAAACATTGTTGTTGTTTGTTGCACACACCAAGTAGGTTATTACCATCTGCAAAATAGTAGTCGAGAACATAGACTAGCAGTAGACACACACTCTTTTTGTAACGTGTTAGATGAAATGATGCGTGCTAATCCAATGCTATTTACTACGTATTATCTAATGCAATGACTTACATTGCAGTTTAACGAGCTTCAGGAATACTATCTGCAAAGACGGCGTACTGGAGCGCAGTCTCACAGACAGGAGGATGCTGTTACGATGAATAGAGAAGGTTATCATGAAGGTCTTGAAGATTTTCAGTCTGTGCTTACAACATTCACTCGATATAGGTCTGCTGATTACTTGTTCTTAGTAACATAATATGCTCAGAGTATTTTTTATGGTGTTCATCGAGCTTATCATGTTTTTGTTCTGTTTCATGTATATTTCAGTCGCTTACGTGTAATTGCGGAACTTAGACATGGAGATCTGTTTCACTCAGCAAATATTGTATCCAGGTGAGTGTTTAAAAAATTCATCATCGGTAATTTTAGTATAATTTCTGTGTATAGTTTAATCTGAGGCAGGTAGTGCTGTAGCAGAGCTTCGAAGCCGGCATAGGGGTAGAATGAGGGATTTATAGGCTCCTATTCATCAACTTTAAGGGTGTTCAGTTAGCAAAAAAATAAATAAATCATCTACCAAAGTTTATTGCTGATCATTAGTATACAACAAGGGACAAATCTACCAAAAAATTGATTGCTGACATCATTTGAGTATTTTTCTGGCTTAAGGATCCACAAGTCACTGCATTTGTTATCATCGTGGTCCTTCATGTTATGCATTCGCCTGCTTTACATGAAAAATGAAGACGATTTTGCTATTCTTTAAACGCAGTATCGAATTTGATCGTGATGATGAGCTATTCGCTACTGCTGGAGTCTCGAAGCGTATTAAAGTCTTCGAATTTTCTACAGTAAGTAAGCTTTTGCAGGGTACTTGTGTTCACCATAAGCCTTAGCCAGAATTTGGAGTTAGTCAAATTTAATTTATCCTGCTTCTCAGGTTGTTAATGAGCCATCAGATGTCCACTGTCCAGTTGTTGAAATGGCTACCAGATCTAAACTCAGCTGCCTTAGCTGGAACAAGTACTCAAAAAATGTTATAGCAAGTAGTGATTATGAAGGCATAGTTACTGTTTGGGATGTTCAAACCCGCCAGGTAACCTTGCTCTGCTCCACAGTTTATTTTGTAAAATTCTGTGTAGTTCTCAGTAATTTATGCTATCTGCGTACTGCTTTTGACAGAGTGTGATGGAGTACGAAGAGCATGAGAAAAGAGCATGGAGTGTTGATTTTTCACGTACAGAGCCCAAGATGCTTGTATCTGGTAGTGATGATTGCAAGGTATTTCAGAGCCAAAATGGTTCAGTTATTTTTCTATTCCCATAAGGAAGAAAACTTGATTGTAACCTCCTTGGTTGGGTAATAATGGGATATTTTGTCATCAGGTTGAAACCTCTGAATGTTGCATATCTGCACAACAGTTCTGTAGTGATTCTGTAATAACTGACCTGAATCTACTACTGTGTATGCCAGGTCAAAGTGTGGTGCACAAATCAGGAAGCGAGTGCCATTAACATTGATATGAAGGCAAATATTTGCTCTGTTAAATATAATCCTGGATCGAGCTACTATGTCGCAGTATGTTGCATCAATTTCCTTGACTTGTATTATAGTAATAAATAAAAAGATTTCTTTACTCATAGGATGCTACAATGTTTCAGGTCGGATCTGCTGATCACCATATTCATTATTTTGATTTACGAAATCCAAGTGCACCTCTCCATGTTTTTGGTGGGCACAAGAAAGCTGTTTCTTATGTGAAATTCTTATCTAATAATGAGCTTGCATCTGCGTCGACCGATAGCACATTACGGTTATGGGATGTCAAGGACAATTGCCCAGTAAGTGTGATCATCTGAGCCTTGCTTTTACTATATCATTGCCTTTGGCGCTTGTATAACATAAGGATAGTTCAGTGTTTGGATGTTCTCCTTATCTTAGAAGTAATATAAGTGGAGGTATATAGTATTTTGAATTTCTCCATGGCTCATGGGTCAAATTCAGAATTATATGACGTATTATCTTTTGCTCTGGGAAAATGATAAAAGAATATCAGTGACATGCAGAGGAAATGTCAACTTTGCAAATTGAATTTTCATGCGACATAAGGGCATTTTTCTTCGGATTTGGAATTAGCTTGCTGTGTTCATTACTCATTGGCCCCACTTTAAAGTGAATTCATTTGTCGAGTGATTGATCATAGTATGTGTTTTCACTTTTATCTCTTGGCTTTGCCTAATGGCCCTGTTCAGCTATTATTTCGTGCTAGGCATGAAAGAAAATGTTACTCCCTCTGTAAATAACCTAAAATGTCTTATACGGAGTATTTGTTTACAGAGGGAGTACTATGAAATAGTTTGTTGTAGTTGATCTGATGTTAAACTGGTAAATTCTTTCAGCTAAGGACGTTCAGAGGGCACAAAAATGAGAAGAACTTCGTAGGACTATCTGTAAATAACGAATATATTGCTTGCGGGAGTGAAACAAATGAGGTTTTTGTTTACCACAAGGTAATTGCGAGCTTCTGACATGCTTTTTTTTCCTGTCACATGCTTCATATGCTGCGCTGTTGCTTAACTGAGCAGCTAGATCAATCTTTCTGTCGGTCTAACTTGAAGCCACTCCGCACCAATTGCAGGCTATCTCAAAACCTGCTTCCAGCCACAGGTTTCTATCCACGGACCTGGACGATGCCGAGGATGATCCCGGGTCTTATTTCATCAGCGCTGTCTGCTGGAAGAGCGATAGCCCTACTATGCTAACTGCTAACAGCCAGGGGACCATTAAGGTTCTCGTGCTCGCTCCTTGACTTGATGAGGGGAGACCTGTAGCTAGCTTGTATATCCTATGTATCCTGCCGTTTCATTGTTGTGCCATTATATGTCCCGAAGTGGGGGTGGAGGCATATCGATCTCCAGCGTAGGGCGCGAAATTTTTGTGAAGGTAATCGTCTGACGTAGAGGGTTCCACGGGCTCGGAATGTGCATAGTGGTGGTGATCCTGTTGTATAGGTGCAAAGCAGTCGGCTTGTCTATTATAGTACTACATACATCTGTAACGTGAGAAAATAAACCTTAAATAAAGAGTCCGGCTTGGTTTCTAAGTGACTGGCTTTCATACTGGAGTTTGGGAACACATGCCTTGCTGAGCTGAATTGCGTCCCGAATAAATATATGATGAAAACGTTGCCAATTCAGCTCAGTAATACAGTAGTACTGAATTTGGATTGGGAAATTTCTGTACTTGCATCACGTTGGTTTGCCACACTTCTTTTTGAAATGGTGGTTTATCACGCTTCTTTTTTGGTATGGTCGGCAGTATGGATCAAAACCACTGGTGTAGCTTCGAGGTTCAGAATGCTGGTGCTGCTTTTTTCTTTTCTTCTTCCATACGCCCTCCCAAACTTGGGAGCCGGGTTCCGTAAACAGAACAGAATAGCACATTTCAAAGCCTAAAGGTGATCAAAAGAGAGGTAAAACAGCGACAGTTGGACGGAGTGCCCCAAAACCGAAATGGTCTTGCTTGTCAGCTGCTTGCCATAGACCATAAGTCTTTCTTGCAAACTAAAAATAAATAAATAAATAAATCAACCATCACGAGGCTGCATTGCACCTCCCCCAGACCGGCCAAAAGGGTCTTAACTCAAAGGTTTTAGGAGTAGTAGACAAGTGGAACAATAATGGCAGAAATTCAGCGGCGTCTCTACAAACAAATGCGCTCAACAGTCAACAGCTTTGCTGCGGGCGCCAGCCGTGCGTGGATGCTTTCGCCCGTTTGGAAACTAGATCGATCGATTTGGTAGCGTCTGCTGTGCCGCGCAGCACATGCATTGCTCGCTCGCTCGCTCGCCATATTCATTTCGGTTCCGGATCAGTAGATGATCGATGATGACCATGACGTAGTAGTTGGCTTGCATTGTGCTACTAGCCGCTTCTATCCATCTACCGTACGTGGCATTCCATTCCTCGTGCGTGTGTGTTGCGTTGCGTTGCACTTGTGCACGCTTATTAGGTTGTTTCTATCTACCGTTAGCGCTTAGACGTGGCAAGCAGGACTCGATCCAGTGGTAAGGAGGAGTTGCACTTGTGCACACTTATTAGGTTGGTCCATTTGATAGTTTTGTTTAAAACAACGTGTCAATGCATGTATACCAGTACAATCTGAAACCCCGGCTCGGCTCCACAGGGGTCCAGCATGCATGTACGTACGTACACAGCTGGCTCACGTATAACGTACTTACTCAAGACTGGAAATAGCATGCATACAGATAACTGATGTCTCATACTGTACATCCAAGACTGACCAGGATCATCAAGGCTAATAATTATACAGACCCAACAATGGAGTAATTAACCAGCTAGAATAGACAGTCGATCGGTCCGATTAACATCACACTAGGTACTAGCAGATCGATTCACACATATGGCACTCGATCATATATATATAATGCATACTGGAGTAGTTGATCGATTCACACAAAGGAGTAGTGCATGATCCCTTCGCCTCCAAGGAGAAGGTCCATGAAGCTGAGGAGGTCGCCAGTTACGAAGACGGAGACGCTCCCGAAGCAGATCCCGAAGAGCCCTGGGTCGGCGGCGGCGAGGATGAGGGTGGCGCGGGCGTACATGTAGTGGCGGACGACGGTGAGCGCGAGCTGGAGGAGGGCGAGGGCGCGGCGGCGGCATGGGAGCCGCAGCGCCTGCGCCGCGACGGCCGACTCGAGCACCGCGCAGCAGACCATGGCGAGCCAGAGGGCCCTCCACTTGGCGGCCGCCGCCGCCGTCACCCCGACGCACGGCAGGATGAAGGAAGCCTGCATGCATGCATGCACTCAGACGGCCGGGATATATACCTACCAGTTTGGCGTGCGATGATCGGAAAGTCTAGCTAGCATCTTGCCTAGCAGTACTGCAGTAGACGACTAGACGGGTCATTAGGTTGGTACCTGGCTGCCGCAGAGGTGGAAGCTGTCGAGTACGTAGTCGGCCGCCGTGGCCAAGGCGAAGACGACGACGGTGCCGGCGGCCATGGAGAGCGCCCGTACGCTGGCCGGGTGGGCGGCGGCAGTCTTGTTGCCGTCCATGGTGGATGGAGCTAGGACGAGACCAACAACAAGGCATGCACAGGGTCAGTTGGTTCGCTTGTTGAATTCTCCGTCGGAGAAAGAAAAAGAAACGATCCGAGGAGGAGGGGACTCAGACTCACCTTCACCCGTCGAGATGGGATCCGAGGACGAACGCTTGGTCTTGGTGTGCTTCTACGTGAAGGCAGGGTCGAGGCGAGGTTTAGGGCAATGGCTCAAGGTGGGTGAGGCTGTTTAAGTAGAGCGAGCCCGTGAGGCCGTGATGCAAAGGCGAAGACGTGACGTGTCGAGCCGGACAGTGGACTGCCGGTGATGAGACGATCTCAGCCGCTGGCCATGGCCATGGGAAGCTGCGTGCGTCTACCTCTTTCAACTGGATGTACATACTAGGTAAGGACATGTGATGTGAGTGAAGCTCCACACAGGCGCGCGCACACACGCGCATTCAAGCATACGTGCACAAGAATAGAAGGTGGGGCTCCAAAGCTCTACTGCACGGTTTTGCCTTCCACAAACAAAAATAAAGCACCCACTGCAAAGACGTGTTGTCCTGCCCCCCGCGTTTAAAAGGACCCATTGAGCTGATCCCCCGCGTTTGTCCTGCCCCCGCGTGTGCTCTCGCTCGGGCGATTCGGGCGGGGACGAAACCCTAGCCGTCGGAGTCTTTCCTTCATTTCCTCCCTCCTTCCGCCGTCGTCGAAGGTGGCGGCCGCCTCCCTCTATCCTGTGACATGGGGATGGTGCGGAGCCACGCGACGTGAGGAGGCGCGGTCGATCAGGTCTTGGCGGCATGGCGGGCGTCCCTGCTTGACCAGGAGTGCACGTCGACCGGCTTTGTCTTGGTTGGTGATGGATGCGGGCCCGTCGGCCGGCCTTGCTTCGGGCAGCGGTTGCTACGTTGCACCGACGGCCGAATCTGTGACGACGGGTCATCTGACCTCGGATCGGTGGCGACGGCATGAAGGGCTTGGTGGACAGGTCAATGCCATGAGTGGTCTGGTCTCCAGACAGATCTGATCTGGCTGATGGAGTCTGCTTACTGCGCAGCGGCTCAAATCGGTGACGACCCATGCACATGATGCTTGATGAAGGTTCATCGAGCAGATCCCAATGAAAACCTCATTCTCAACGTGTTGCCAAGACTGGCGATGGCGGCACTCTTTTGTGTTGTTAACTTCTTGAAGGCATCGCCATGGAGAAGCTCCATACCGGTTGGCTGCCAGAATGAATGCAAAACATTGGATTTAATTGTAGGTGAGTATGATGATAATCATGAAGAGACTTTGAAAGATTACTATGTACATGAAGACACATCAATTTAGGTATAATGACAATACAGTGGTAATGGTAGATTGTTTTGTACCATGCGGCGTGTGCTCCTTTCGCTCGTTTTTCTTGGTTTTCATGCGACGGTGTGAAGGGCTACACAGTTATAAACTATAAGAGTCTTGAAAGGTGAGTATAAGCAGTAGTTTTTAAGAGTAAAATTGGCATGGTGTGTTTACGCGCATCATTACTGATGGTGATAACAACTGGTTTGTAGGCTGCATTGTTATGCTGAGGAAGTGATTCAGAAGGCCTTCTATCATCAATGGTTCAAATAACATTACAAATTTTTTGCAAGGAAATGTCTCGGTCGCTATTTTGCTCAACTATAGCCTTTCTTGATGCTATGTAGCAGCTACACGAGTAGGCACAGCGAGTAGCTCACTTAATTAGTAATGCTATGTAGCAGATCAAAACCAAATAGAGGATAAGAGGAGATGAAGCAACATGTGGTAGACATGACTAAATGTCCTAGAAGGGAGAAAATAAATGAAAAGAGTGTATAACAAGCACACTAGAGAGACGATGGGTCAACTATGCTTGTAATCAGTTTGTCGGCGGTGATCCTTGACTCACACTCCGTCGAAGGCGATCCTCGACTCAACCCACACCATAGTGGACTCATGAAGCCGCATGAAGATTTTCGCCAAAGCTCGACCACCTGCAATCAGACAACACAACTCCGACTCTGACGAAGAACTTTGAATGACAAATCCATGCACGAGTGGTGCCGCGAAAGATCACCAAACAGGCTACCTGCAACCAGTCATCGTACACCTCATGACCCCGTCGTGGGAGCTTCGATTCCACATAAACAAACATTGAAGCCATGGTCAACCTCCACCATGAGGGCCCACCACACCACCCCTGCCACCACCACCACCGAACATGCCACATGGCGACCGACGCAGCCACTCACACCCTGTGGATGCCGCCGCCGGCCCTCCTGTCACGTAGGTCAACAGGATCGTCGAAGCAGGGCCACTGCTTCATACCGAGCATCATGCCGACAAGTCACATAGGAGCGCCGCCCACGGCCATTGACCACCACGGTCCCTCGTCGTAGTCCATGCACCCGTCGGTGACAGCACAAGCAAACACCGGTTGAAGAGTCCTCAGGCACAAGCTACTCATTGAAGATTCGTTTTTGCAAAGGATTCTTCATTTTTATTGCTCTAATAGTGTCATCAATTCATACATAGATAGACACAAAAAAGGACAATAGGCTGCGCTCCCATGGCTGATTTGGCCATCACCGTCCGATCGACCACCTCCACTAGTATAGTATGTACCAGAATTCAAGAGAATTCCGACTCCCGCACTTTTCTATGCTAATAAGTTGCAGGATCATGCAACTACGTACGTAGGTCTACTACGCTATGTACAACCAAGTAGTACTACGTATTATCGTGCACGGCGGCCTCTGCTTAGAAGACGAGGCAATCCTTGTCGAGGTCGTACCCCATCTTCTCCAGTCCCGGGCGCACCGTGCACTCGAGCATCGCCGGAGGCCCACAGACGAGCGCGAGCGTCTCGCCGTCGCCGCCCAGAGGCAGGTGCTCCCTGAGCACCTGCTCGTCCACTCTCCCCACGCCGTATTCCCACGCGTCCTCCGGCCGACCCACCTTGCTCACCACGTACCACACCTTGAGCCGCGCGGGGTTCGCGGCCGCCCACCGGTCGATCTCCTCCCGCAGCAGCATGTCGTCCTCCGTGCGGTTCGCGTACACCAGGTGCATCTCCGTGGTGTCATCGGGCTGGTCCCTCAGCACGGCCTGGATCACCTGGTACACCGGCGTGATCCCCGTCCCGCCGGCAACCATGGCGAGCCGGCGCGCGAACCGGCGCTCGCCGCCCACCGTGAAGGCGCCGCGGCCGGCGTACTCGATGTGGCCCACGGGGCCCTTGATGTCGACGGGGGCACCGAGCGGCAGCGCGTCGAGGTACTGCGACATGAGCCCGCCGGCGGGGAACTTGGGATCCTCGTCCTTGAAGTATATCTTGATGAGCAGCTCCACGTGGCCAACCTCCTCGACGGAGCTGGTCGGCGTGTACGCGCGCATGCAGAGCTTGCCGCCGGTGGACGCGCACACGTACACGTGCTTGCCGACGGGCAGCCCGAGCTTCTGGTGAGGCGACGGCAGCGCGAACCTGAAGAGGCGCACGTTGTGGGACATGCTCTTCTTGTCCACGAGCCGGCACCGCACCTTCTCCCGCGGGTTGGCGAGCGCGACGGCGGAGGCCGGCAGCCGAGGCACGACGACAGCGGGGGCCTCGACGATGGCCGCGAGGTCGGCGTTGCTGCTCTGCGGCGAGTAGTCGTTGCCGGTGACGATGAGCTCGCCGACGCGGTACATCTCGAGGAGTCCGCGGGCCTTGGCGGAGTGGATGGCGTCGAACTCCTCGGTGCAGTCGGAGCCGGCGTTGATGAGGATGCTGTCGGCGCCGCCGGGGTGGTCCTTGAGGAAGCCGGTGCAGTCGTAGACGTGGCCGTGCACGACGATCCAGGCGGAGTCCTTGGAGGCGTGGCGGCGCACCTCGGACATGGTGAACTGGGCTGAGGCGGTGGACATGAAGGGCGTGGAGGTGCTCCGCTTGAGCGTGCCCTGCGTGGTCTCGGACGTCTCGATGTGCTTCTGGCGCGCCATCCAGCCGCCGGACTGGTTGCCCGGCTGCGTTGGGTGGTCGAAGACGAGGCCGATCTCGCCCTTGTGGGGGCGGCAGACGTTGATCTTGACCCGGAACCAGCAGTTGTTCATCATGCCCATGAGGTTCCAGATGAGGCGCTCCGGCTGGGTGTTGAGGGCCTCGTCCCACGCGCGGACGGCCATCTCCTTGCCGCCCAGCAGCTCCAGCACCTCAACCTCCACCGACCAGAAGCACCAGCACCAGTACTTGCCGTACTTGGTAGGACGCTCCGGGTGCTCCAGATCGCACACCTGCCACGTCTCGCCGCCGTCGAGGGTCACCTCCACCCGCGTAACTTTCCGGCCACCGCCTGATAAAAGAAACAGCACCGCTGTGTTTAGAATAGTCATATCCAGGCCCAGAAAAACAGGCTGGAACCTGGGCTTGTGTAACGACTAACGAGCCGGCCCAAGCCCAAAACTATTTCCGACAGAGATGATGTGATGTGACGCCGGACATGAGATGTGGGTGGGAGGGGGGACTCACCGGAGTAGGCATATCCCTTCATCGTATACGGCTTCTGCGTCGTCAGCGCGTTGATGGGCAGCACCTCGTCGTGTCCGGGCGTGGTGATCACCGAGTTGATGTTGAGCTCGTTGATCATGCACTCCGGCTTGTACCACCAAGCTGAAAACATCCAGACAAACAAGACACCGTAAGGCTCGCCGTCGTCATGTGCCCTGTCGGCATGCACGCGACGTGCACTGCATACGCTAGCCTAGGAGAGAAGGCAAATCGGAAGTACCTTCGGCATTGGCGAGCTCGGCGTCGACGTGTGACGGCAGCACGCGGTTGTCGCGGTAGTGGTAGTAGCTCTCCGACTCGTTGCAGGCCACGACGATGCGCTTGAGCCACTTGACCATGCGGCCGCCGATGAAGCCCGGCACGATGACGCGCACGGGGAATCCGTGGTCGGGCGCCAGCGGCTCGCCGTTCTGCATGTAGGCGAGGATGACGTCGCGGGCCGGGTCCATGGCCACGGACCGCCGGAGGCTGGTGCCGTACTTGCACCCGCCGCCGCCGGGAAGGTCCTCGGCGCCCTCGAAGCACACGTTGGAGGCGGCGCCGGCCCCCATGACGCCGCACCGGCGCAGCACGTCGCGGAGGCGCACCCCGCGCCACACGGTGGTGGAGATGGCCCCGGGACCCCAGTTGAAGCCCGAGGACTGGCGCACCATGTTCTGCTCCTTGCGCCGGTTGCCGGCGCACACCAGCGTGACCGGGAACTCCACGGCCTGGAACCCCGTGACGAGCTCCTCCATGGTGAACTTGACCGGGCGCTTGACGAGGCCGGTGACCTCGACGGTCCAGGTGGACCAGTCGGCCTTGGGCACGGCGCCGTGGTTGCGCACGTAGTGGAGCGGGACCGGGGTGATGAAGCCGTGGGACATGAGCCGCGGCAGCGGGGGCTCGGAGTTGAACGGGTGCTTGCCGGTGAGGCGGACGAGCGCCGGGTGGCGCTTGACCCAGGCGTCGGAGGTGGCCTCGTCGCGGGGGTCCTTGACCGACGGCTCTACGTCGAGCCGCGGGCTGTAGAGCGCCCGCCAGTCCGGCGGGATGCTGTCCTCGTCGTCCGAGTCGGAGTCCGCGCCCGAACGGCGCCTGCCGCCGCCGGAGGAGGAGAAGAGGTCGAAGGCGGCCTTGGGCTGCGCATTGGTCGGCCACGGGTGGGCGGACACCTGACGGTTGTACTCGACGGAGGCCGCCATTGTTAGCTAGCACGGGTGTCTCGGGATCGGCGTGCTGGAAGCTGGAACACAAGCTCAGAAGCTCAGGATGGCTGGCGGCGCGCTCTTGGAAGCCGTGGAGTGGTGGCGCGCGGCTTATATAGGGACGGAGACGGTGGAGCTGTCGAGTCGTGCTCCGTTCGAGCGTGGCACGGCGTTTTGCGTGGTGCCAAATTGCCAGGGAAATAAAAACACTTCACATGTGGTGCCAAACTGCCATGCATTGCCGGTGCTGGTGCATGCACGCGCACTCGGTGCATCTATAGTAAGTAACCCATCAATCAACACGAGTTGTTGACGACGTCACCACACGACGAAACGCAGCCAGGATCTCCTCTGGGTCTTGCATGGGCCATTTCTTTTCCTCATCCGTACTCCGAACAAACGCCTGTTCACGGCCCGTGACGTTGCTTGGTAGCTAGTAGTTTTTTTTTTTTTTTTTTTTTTTTTTTTTTTTTTTTTTGCGGAAGTGGTAGCTAGTAGCTCTTAGCAGACGGTGCCGACCATTCGTGTGGCAGTGCATAATTAGACAATTCAAACATCGGTTTTATGGGGTTAAGTTAGTCGGCAAACGGCACAAGGAAGTCTAATCAAACGGACATGCACAGTTGACGGATATGTAAAGATAGCTATAATTTGGCGAATGCCGTGGAAGAGCGTACGTTGTCCTCAACGACGGGCTCGTTGCAGCTGATACTTTTGGCGTGGAAAAATTAGCGTGTGTCGTCGGGTAGGTGTAGGTGCAGGTGCAGCTGAGCTGAGGCCACCACGCCCCGCCCCCGAATGCAGCTCGCCCTGGAAGTGACCTTGCCCAGGTGAATCCATACGAAGGGGACACCATGCACGCAAAGTGTCGGCCTCTCGATCGTAAGTGTGGCTTCTCCCCTGCTTCCTTCCTTTTTCGCTCCTTCCAATGTTCCGTGACAATGATGGTATTAGTATAATCGGCTAATCTGCAGCACTCGTTCCTTTCCCATGGTGGGCAAACCGTAGATGGGCGAATCCAACCAGCCGAGCCGACCACCATTAGCTAACTTTCCGTTTCGAAGTAAAAATAAGGAAAAAAAAATGCATGATTGGTGGAGTTCATGATTTTACATGGCACGTAGACGCCAGCTGCCGACCTGGTCTGCGTGTTGGCGCGGCAACAGTGCCAGGCGTACGTGCAGCTCGTCACTTCTACACGTACGGCGACGCCCTGGATGTTTCCACGGAGATCGATCGCGTCTCAGGTCAAGTGATCCCTACGCTCTACAGAGCAGACACTACGTACGCGTACATTTCTCCTTTTTAAAGAACCGTAAGGGCAGCATCCATCGATCATCTATTGTGCATACTTTTCTCACGCCGAGAAAAAACAAAAACGAAGTGGAAAGTCAAACAACAAAGTCCTATTCATATACCCTCAGACAAAAAACTTCACAGTAGGCACATCAGTGCTCCATCCATCTCCAACCTGGCAACACCATAGCTAATCTAATTTTATAAGCATGATGCAAGCCGTATGTTATCGCGAGGCATAGGATATTGGCAGGACACCTTCCCACCGAGACAAAACGATCAATTGACTAAGCAGCGCACAAAGTAAGTTAACGAGTAGCAGCAGCAGCACAAAGAGCGGCAGGGTGGTGTGATTAACAAGTCGTTGGCGCATGGCATTTTCCAATGGCCAGGCCAGGTAGCAACCGGGCGCGAGGAGCCAGGAGGGGTCCATCCTCCAGCGTGCAGCGGCAGCAGCTGATGGACACTTGAATAGTGGCCAGCTCTTGGTGCTCAGAGCCGGGAAGGAATGACTCTCGCCGTCGCCAAGGGCCAGGGCCGGAGATGGCCAAGGGAGCAGAGCACGTACGCACGGGATGCAGCGAGAGAGCAGCACTGTGTGCTCGCGACCGATGGCTGCTTCCGGAGTTCCAGCCTTCCCCAGTTGGCCACTGCCCAGCGTTGCCAGATCTCGAGCTTTTCATGCACGGCTTTTCTTGTCTTGTTGTTTCGCTAGCTAGCTAGCTAGCTGCAACAACCACATCTCTCGCCATCACCATCCAGAAACGTGGTGCCGGTCGTGGTTTTGGCTGTGAGGCTGAGAACTTCGGGCGAGCGATCACCGTGATTGCTATATGGAATCGTGTCGTTGTGTTCGTGGAATCTGCTTCACACTTTCCACAGAACACATTGTTAAGAGCAACTCCAACCAGTCGACCTATAATCCTATATTTCAATTTTGTTCATTTGGATCGATCCGAGGGACATCCCTGATCATTTTTGTAACTAGGTTGGCACTTGCTTCAACGCGACCACAATTCATTTTTAGACGATGCAGAAAAACATAAGTAATTTTTTTTTAAATATAGAAACGATTAATTAAACATTTAATGTCGGACTGAAAGGCCAGCGATAGTCCACATTACATCGAAAATAAAAATAAATAAACTAAAAACGAGGACGTGTGCTACCCTAGGTGTCCTCCTCATAGTTGTTGTCGGGGTCGGTAAGGTCAATGAGCATCGGCGCTGGGCCAGCCCACGGGATGGTCGTCTCCAAGGCGGTGGCGACATCGTCCGCCGGTGGTTGCACCCGTGCTCGCTGGGCAGCACGTCGCTCCTCCTCCTCAGCTTCGGCCTCGTGCTCCATCAGCTCTATCCGGCAGGCCTCTGCATCCTCCTCCGACACCCGTCGTTGCTGTCAGTGCTCAGGTAGGCCTCCTCCTCAGCTTCGGCCTAGTGCTCCATCAGCTCTATCCGGCAGGCCTCTGCATCCTCCTCCGACACCCGTCGTTGCTGTCAGTGCTCAGGTAGGCCTCCTCCTCCTCCGGCGTCGCACCCAACCAGAGAGGTGGCGCGCTGACCCAGTCACGCACCACCCCGTCCCAGGTGTACAACTCGGGCCTAAGGACCAGCGACCTTGCCTCGGTGGGGATCGACGGGGCCAGCGGTGGCACGACGCACTCGACGGCAGCGGAGAGCGCCATGGCCCCCGACGGCTGCTTCTCGTAGGCCGCCTCCTCCTCCTCCTTGAGTCATGCTTCCTCCTCGCTTGCACACAGGACGATTCGCCAGCGCGTTCTGGTACACCGCCTCCGCTGCATGATCTTCTTCTCGCACGACGAGGGGCGGCGGCAATCCAGCCACCACATCACGGACGCCACGCCGAAGCTGATCCTCGTGCTCCCTCGCAAACCAGACCTGCTAGTAGGGAGAGTCTGCAGCATAGACGGGGTTGCGCCGCTGCTCTGGTGTCAGTTGCTCTCGTCGGCGCCTCTCCGCATGCGCCCGCGCCAACCGCAGCACCGCTGGTACTGGGATCCTCCCCGGATCCAAATGACAGTCGTGTGGCAGCGTGACATCGGGGTAGGGGAGGGGGCGAGGTGCTCCCAGTGCCACCTTGCCTGGTGCACTGGTAAACTCACCCACTGCTGAAGCGGATGGGAGGAAGACGCCGACGACGGGAGCACCTAGGACTTGCCCTTGTCTTTGATGGAGAAAAAACCCATGGTGGCTAGGGTTTTGCCGCCGGCGGGGGCGCAACGGGTGGCTAGATGTGCATGGGGGCGGCTTATGGAAGAGGATGAGGCCGGTGATACGTCTTCGACGTATCTATAATTTTTGGTTGTTCCATGTCAATATTATAGAATTTTCACATATCTTTGTCAACATTTTATATGATTTATTGGACTAACATATTGATCTAGTGCCAAGTGACAGCTCCTATTTGTTGAATGTTTTTTTGTTTCGTAGAATATCCATATCAAACGAAGTCCAAACGCGATAATTTTTTTACGAAGAACTATTTTGGAATATATGTAATTTTTGGGAGGCGGAATCAACGCAAACGGAGGCCCATGACCTCCACTACCACGAGGGCGCGTCTGTGCCCCCCTCGTGCCTGGTGGTTCCTAGTGGGCACCCCTTACGTCAGTTGGGGCTCTTCTTCGGACGCAAGAAAGCTAATTTATTGATAAAAGTCGCGTTCAAATTTCAGCCCGATCGGAGTTACGGATCTTCGGGAATTTAAGAAACGGTGAAGGGCCAAAAAACAAGAACGTTGCTAATAATAAGGTGCATTGAAATTGTTATATGACTAAGAACATAAGTTTTTAAGTTTCAATAGAATGCATTATTTGAACCATGACATTTGAATTGATTACTAGTCTATCATAATGTGTTTCACGAGAAAACATTGACAGTTATGATGCTACAAAAGTGATTGAAATTCCTTGGACAAATTTATACACTATGCTAGCACTGACACTTCATAAATTATTTCTTTTATCATTTACCTATTTAAGGATGAGTAGGAATTAAGCTTGGCGATGCTGATACATCTCCAACGTATCAATAATTTATGAAGTATTCACGTCATATTTTTCTATGTTTACAATACTTTTATATGGTTTCAATGCATCTAATATGATTTAATTAGAAATAACCAAACTAATGCTATATTCAACAGAATTATTGTGTTGTTGTTTTTATGCACAAAATAAAAAATTGGAATCGCCCAAAACCTTTTGATGATTTTTTATGGACAATATGGGAAATACCAGAGTGAAGAATGACTGGAGGTGGGCTACCTGTGGGCCACAAGCCAATAGGGCACGCCCACCCCTAGGCATGTCATGTTAGCTTGTGGGCCCCATGTGGCTCCGATTGACCTGATTCCAATGCTGAAAATTTCTGTAAATCCAGAAACCCCCGAAAGTTAACCTAGAACTTCCGCTCCGCCACCGCAAGCCACTATACCGAACAAAACTCATCTGGATCCCTCTTTCAGCACCCTCACGGAGGGTGCAATCATCATTGGAGGACATCTTTATCATCCCAACTGTGTCCATGACGAGGAGGGAGTAGTTCACCCTCGGGGCTGAGGGTATGTACGAGTAACTATGTGTTTGATCTATCTCCCTCGTGTTCTTGAGATTCCACGATCTTGATGTATCATGGGCTTTGTAAATATAGTTGGATTATATAGTGTTCTTCCCTTGCTATCTTGATGTGATGAATTAAATCTTACCCTTTGAGATTTGCTTATGTTAGATTGAATATTGGATTTGTGATCACTTGATGTATGTCTTGCATGTGGATACTTGTATTGACAATGGGGTGCTTCTATTGATTCACTTGATATATGTTTTTATACTCAATTTGCGGATTACTGTGGTGACAATGGGATAATCTATGCATACGGGTTGATACACGTCCTTGTCCAACTTTCTCCAATAGAAATCTTGGGGACTCTTTGATTTTTTATTTTTTTGGATTGAATATGATGAATCTGAAATTGTTTGATGCATGTCGAATAATTAACCAACGGATAGTTGAGGTAACATTGGAGTATCCAGGTGACATTAGGGTTGATTGATGTGTATCCACTAGTAGAAAATGGCCCATTTGTCCTGGTTCCAGAGGCCCATTAGCCCCGGTTCTTGAACCAGGACTAAATTATCGGGACTAAAGCCCAAAACCTTTAGTCCCGGTTCCTTTACCAACCAGGACAGAAGGGCCTCCACGTGGCCTGCTACTTCTCAAACAACAGCGCCATAAATTGACATGTTGACGGAGACGTGCTTGCGTTGGTTTTTCCCTTGAAGAGGAAAGGGTGATGCAACACAGGAGCAGTAAGTATTTCCCTCAGTTTGAGAACCAAGGTATCAATCCAGTAGGAGAATCTTGTCAAGTCCAGAGTACCTGCGCAAACACAAAAGAGCTTGCACCCAACGCTTTAAAGGGGTTGTCAATCCTTTCAGGATTGATTGCAAAGTGAGATCTGAAGGCGGAAAGTGCAACGAAGTAAAAAAGTGTAAGGCTGAAAATATGGTGTGGAGTAGACCCAGGGGCCATAGTGTTCACTAGACGCTTCTCTCAAAATAGCAAGTATTACGTTGGGTGAACAAATTACTGTCGAGCAATTGATAGAACCGTGCAAAGTCATGACGATATCTAAGGCAATGATCATACATATAGGCATCACGTCCGAGACAAGTAGACCGATACTTTCTGCATCTACTACTATTACTCCACACATCGACCGCTATCCAGCATGCATCTAGTGTATTGAGTTCATGACGAACAGAGTAACGCCTTAAGCAAGATGACATGATGTAGAGGGTTAATCTCAAACTAATGATGAAAACCCCATCTTTTTACCCTTGATGGCAACAACACGATGCGTGCCTCGCTGCCCCTTTTGTCACCGGGTGAGGTCACCGCACGGTATGAACCCAAAACCAAGCACTTGTCCCATTGCAAGAATCATAGATCTAGTTGGCCAGACAAAACCCACAACTCGAAGAGAATTACAAGGATATGAAATCATGCATAAGAGGAGATCAGAAGAAACTCAAATAAGATTCATAGATAATCTGATCATAAATCCACAATTCATCGGATCTCGACAAACACACCGCAAAAGAAGATTACATCGTATAGATCTCCATGAAGATCATGGAGAACTTTGTATTGAAGCTCCAAGAGAGAGAAGAAGCCATCTAGTTACTAGCTATGGACCCGTAGGTCTATGGTGAACTACTCACGCATCATCGGAGAGGTCATGGTGTTGATGAAGAAGCCCTCCGTATCTGAATCTCCCCTCCGACAGGGCACCAGAACATGCCCAGATGGGATCTTGCGGAAACAGAAGCTTGCGGCGGCGGAAAAGTACTTTCGATGATCTCCTGATTTTGTTGAGATTTTTAGGGAATTTATAGGCGCAACCCCTAGGTCAGAGGGCGCACAGGGGGGCCACAAGCCTGTGGGCCGCGGCCTCCCCCCTGGCCGCGGGGTGGGGGCTTGTGGGGCCCGTGAGGCTCCCCTGCCTTGGCTCTCAAGCTTCCCGATCTTCTTCCATTCCGGAAAAAATCTTTTCGGGGTTTTCTTCCGTTTGGACTCCGTTTCAAAATCTCCTCTGAAAGGGGTCAAAAACATGGAAAAAACAGGAACTCGCACTTGGCACTGAGTTAATAAGTTAGTCCCAAAAAATATATAAAAGGCATGCATAACATCCAAAGTTTGACGAGATAATAGCATGAAACCATCAAAAGTTATAGATACGTTGGAGACGTATCAAGCATCCCCAAGCTTAACTCGTGGTCGTCCTCGAGTAGGGAAGTGATAAAGAATGAATTTTTGATTTGGAATGGTACCTAGCATAGTTGTCCTTTGCAACTTCTTTCACGTAACATGAATGTTCAGATCCGTAAGATTCGAAACAATAGTTTGCTATTGACATGAAAACAATAATACTTCAAGCAAACCAGCAAGGTAATCATGAACTTTCAAAATTACAAGGCCAAGGAAAGTTATCCCTACAAAATCATATAGTCTGGCTATGCTCCATCATCCTCACACAACTAATGTAAATCATGCACAACCCCGGAATTGGCCAAGTAATTGTTGTCGCACTCTTACTTTCTCAAACTTTTTATAACTATCACGCAATACATGAGCGCGAGCCATGGATATAGCACTATAGGTGGAATAGAGTGTGGTGGTGGATATGAGACAAAAAGGAGGAGATGGTCACATTGACTCGGCATATCAAAGGGTTATGGAGATGCCCATTAATAGATATCAATGTGAATGAGTAGGGATTGCCATACGAGAGATGCACTAGAGCTATAAGTATGTGAAATCTCAAAAGGAGAACTAGTGGGTGTGCATCCAACTTGCTTGCTCACGAAGACCTAGGGCAATTTTGAGGAAGCCCATCATTGGAATATACAAGCCAAGTTATATAATGA
Source organism: Hordeum vulgare subsp. vulgare (assembly GCF_904849725.1). Taxonomy (NCBI): domain Eukaryota; kingdom Viridiplantae; phylum Streptophyta; class Magnoliopsida; order Poales; family Poaceae; genus Hordeum; species Hordeum vulgare. The sequence goes on from NC_058523.1 coordinate 521,204,564, forward strand.
AGATTCCCACTAGAATATGGTAGTGACAAAGCAAGAAGCTCTCAATCATGAAGAACATGGTGCTATTATGAAGCACAAGTGTGGAAAAAGATAGTAGCATCGTCCCTTCTCTCTTTTTCTCTCTTTTCTTTTTTTTCATTTGGGCTCTTAGGCCTCTCTTTTTTCTCCTTTTCTTTTCTCCCTTTCTTTTTGTTTTTGGGCTCTTTGGCCTCTTTTTTTTATTCCTAACATGGGACAATGCTCTAATAATGATGATCATCACACTTTTATTTACTCACAGCTCAAAAATCACAACGATGACTCCATAGGAAATGCCTCCGGCAGTGTATCGGGATGTGCAACGATCTAGCATAGCGTATGACGTTGAAACATCTCGCTAGCTATCTTACGATCATGCAATGGCAATATAAGAGTGACGGCACAAGTCATGAGACGGAACGGTGGGAGTTGCATGGCAATATATATCGGGATGGCTATTGAAATGCCATAGTAGGTAGGAATGGTGGCTGTTTTGAGGAAGGAATTGTTGGGTTACGTAGCATAAATTCAAAATTTTCCTACGCATATTCAGATCTTCCTATGGAGAGACCAGCAACGAGAGAGGGGTGAGTGCATCTACATACCTTTGAAGATCGCTAAGCGGAAGCGTTGCTAGAACGCGGTTGATGGAGTCGTACTCGCAGCGATTCCGATCTAGTGCCGAACTACGGCACCTCCACGTTCAACACACGTGCAACCCGGTGACGTCTCCCGCACCTTGATCCAGCAAAGAGGAGGGAGAGGTTGGGGAAGAACTCCAGCAGCACGACGGCATGGTGTCGATGGAGAGACGAGGTCTCCCGGCAGGGCTTCGCCAAGCACCGGCAGAGAGGAGGAGGGAGAAGGGCAGGGCTGCGCCGAGGGAGAGGGAGAATTCTGTCTCCCAAGGGCCAAAACCCCTCTCTATTTATAGGAGGAGGGGGAGGGGGTGCGCTACCCCTAGGGTTCCCCCCTAGGTGGTGCGGCAGCCACCAGATGGGAAAGGGGGCGGCGGCTAGGGTGGGAGGGGGTGGCGCACCACCTGTGGGCCTAAGGCCCACCTGTGCCTAGGGTTTGCCCCCCTTCCCTCTCCCCTGCGCATTGGGCTGAGTGGGGAGGCGCACCAGCCCACCTAGGGGCTGGTTCCCTCCCCCACTTGGCCCACCTTACATCTGGGGTCTTTGCCCCCCTTCGGTGGATCCCCGTGGCCACCTCCGGTGGTCCCGGTGGTCCCGGTACGTTACCGGTGATGCCCGAAACACTTCCGGTGTCCGAAACCATCCGTCCTATATATCAATCTTTATCTTCGGATCATTCTGGAGCTCCTCGTGACATCCGGGATCTCATTCGGGACTCCGAACAACTTTCGGTAACCTCATATAACAATTCCCTATAACCCTAGCGTCATTGAACCTTAAGTGTGTAGACCCTACGGGTTCGGGAGACAGGCAGACATGACCGAGACACCTCTCTGGCCAATAACCATCAGCGGGGTCTGGATACCCATGGTGGCTCCCAGTTGCTCCACGATGATCTCATCGGATGAACCACGATGTCAAGGATTCAATCAATCCCGTATACAATTCCCTTTGTGTGTCGGTATAGAACTTGCGCGAGATTCGATTGTCGGTATACCAATACCTTGTTCAATCTCGTTACCGGTAAGTCTCTTTACTCGTTCCGTAGCACGTCATCGTGTGACTAACTCCTTAGTCACATTGAGCTCATGATGATGTTCTACCGAGTGGGCCTAGAGATACCTCTCCGTCACACGGAGTGACAAATCCCGATCTCGATTCGTACCAACCCAACAGACACTTTCGGAGGTACCCGTAGTGCACCTTTATAGTCACCCAGTTACGTTGTGACGTTTGATACACCCAAAGCACTCCTACGGTATCCGGGAGTTGCACAATCTCACGGCCGAAGGAAAAGATACTTGGCATTAGAAAAGCTTTAGCATATGAACAATACGATCTAGTGCTATGCTTAGGATTGGGTCTTGTCCATCACATCATTCTCCCAATGATGTGATCCCGTTATCAATGACATCTAATGCCCATGATCAGGAAACCATGATCATCTATTGACTAACGAGCTAGCCAACTAGAGGCTTGCTAGGGACACTTTGTGATCTATTTATTCACACATGTATTACTGTTTCCTGTTAATACAATTATAGCATGAACAATAGACGATTATCATGAACAAGGAAATATGACAATAACCATTTTATTATTGCCTCTAGGGCATATTTCCAACAGTCTCCCACTTGCACTAGAGTCAATAATCTAGTTAGATTGTGATGTATCGAACACCCATAACATTATGGTGTTGATCATGTTTTCGTTGTGGAAGAGGTTTAGTCAACGGGTCTGCAATATTCAGATCAGTGTGTACTTTACAAATATCTATCACTCCACTCTGGACATGCTCATGGATGGAATTGTAGCGGCGTTTGATGTGCTTCGTCTTCCGGTGAAACCTGGGCTCCTTGGCTATGGCAATGGTCCCAGTGTTATCACAGAAGAGTGTCATTGGACCCGACGCGCTTGGAACCACTCCAAGGTCGGTGATGAGCTCCTTCATCCAAATTCCTTCATGAGCCGCTTATGAAGCAGTTATGTACTCCGCTTCACATGTAGATGCAGCCACGACTTCTTGCTTGCTGCTGCACCAGCTCACTGCCCCACCATTCAACACATATACGTATCCGGTCAGTGACTTAGAGTCATCCGGATCTGTGTTGAAGCTAGCGTCGACGTAACCCTTTACGACGAGCTCTTCGTCACTTCCATAAACGAGAAACATTTCCTTAGTCCTTTTCAGGTACTTAAGGATATTCTTGACCGCTGTCTAGTGTTCCATACCGAGATCACTTTGGTACCTCCCTACCAAGCTTATGGCAAGGTTTATATCAGGTCTGGTACACAGCATCGCATACATTAGAGAGCCCACGGCTGATGCGTAGGGGACAGAACTCATCTTCTCTCTATCTGTTGCCGTGGTCGGCGACTGAGTCTTACTCAATATCATACCTTGCAAAACTGGCAAGAACCCTTTCTTTGAGTTTTCCATATTGAACTTCTTCAATATCTTGTCAAGGTATGTACTTTGCGAAAGACCTATGAGGCGTCTTGATCTATCTCTATAGATCTTGATGCCTAATATGTATGCAGCTTCTCCAAGGTCCTTCATTGAAAAACTTTTGTTCAAATAGGCCTTTATGCTCTCCAACATCTCTATATTATTCCCCATCAATAATATGTCATCCACATACAGTATGAGGAAAGCTACAGAGCTCCCACTCACTTTCTTGTATAGACAGGCTTCTCCGTAAACCTGTATGAACCCAAACGCTTTAATCACCTCATTAAAGCGAATGTTCCAACTCCGAGATGCTTGCACCAGCCCATAGATGGAGCGCTGGAGCTTGCACACTTTGTTAGCACCCTTAGGGTCGACAAAACCTTCTGGTTGCATCATATACAACTCTTCCTTGAGGTTCCCGTTAAGGAACGCTGTTTTGACGTCCATTTGCCAAATTTCATAATCATAAAAGGCGGCAATTGCTAACATGATTCGGACTGATTTCAGCTTCGCTACGGGAGAGAAAGTCTCTTCGTAGTCAACTCCTTGAATTTGTCGAAAACCCTTTCCGACAAGTTGAGCTTTATAAACGGTTACATTACCATTTGCATCAGTCTTCTTCTTGAAGATCCATTTATTTTCTATGGCTCGCTGGTCATTGGGCAAGTCCACCAAAGTCCATACTTTGTTCTCATACATGGATCCTATCTCAGATTTCATAGCTTCAAGCCATTTGTTGGAATCCGGGCCCGCCATCGCTTCTTCATAGTTCGAAGGTTCACCGTTGTCTAACAACATGATTTCCATCACAGGGTTGCCGTACCACTCTGGTGCGGAGCGTGCCCTTGTGGACCTTCGCGGTTCAGTAGTAACTTGATCCGAAGCTTCATGATCATCATCATTAACTTCCTCGTCAGTTGGTGTAGGCGCCATAGGAACAACTTCCCGCGCTGTGCTACTATCCTGTTCGAGAGGGGGTGCAATTACCTCATCAAGTTCTACCTTCCTCCCACTTACTTCTTTCGAGAGAAACTCTTTCTCTAGAAAGGATCCGTTCTTGGCAACAAAGGTTTTACCTTCGGATCTAAGATAGAAGGTATACCCAATAGTTTCCTTAGGGTATCCTATGAATACGAATTTCTCCGCTTTGGGTTCGAGCTTTTCTGGTTGAAGTTTCTTCACATAGGCATCGCAGCCCCAAACTTTAAGAAACGACAACTTAGGTTTCTTGCCAAACCATAGTTCATACGGTGTCGTCTCAACGGGTTTAGAGGTGCCCTATTTAAAGTGAATGCTGCAGTTTCTAATGCGTATCCCCAAAATGATAGCGGTAAGTCGGTAAGAGACATCATAGATCGTACCATATCTAATAAGGTGCGATTACGACGTTCAGACACTCCGTTGCGTTGCGGTGTGCCAGGCGGCGTCAGTTGTGAAACGATTCCACACTTCCTTAGGTGTGTGCCAAACTCGTGACTAAAATATTCTCCTCCACGATCAGATCGTAGACACTTGATTTTTCTGTCACGTTGATTCTCGACCTCACTCTGAAATTCCTTGAACTTTTCAAATGTCTCAGATTTGTGTTTCATCAAGTAGATATACCCATACCTACTCAAATCATCGGTGAGAGTGAGAACATAACGATAGCCACCGCGAGCTTCAACGTTCATTGGACCACACACATCAGTATGTATTATTTCCAATAAGTCGGTTGCTCTCTCCATTATTCCTGAGAATGGAGTCTTAGTCATCTTGCCCATGAGGCACGGTTCGCATGTGTCAAATGATTCAAAATCAAGAGACTCTAATAGTCCATCAGTATGGAGCTTCTTCATGCGCTTAACGCCGATATGACCAAGGCGGCAGTGCCACAAGTATGTGGGACAATCATTATCAACTTTACATCTTTTGGTACTCACACTATGAATATTTGTAACATCACGATCGAGATTCATCAAGAATAAACCATTCACCAGCGGTGCATGACCATAAAACATATCACTCATATAAATAGAACAACCATTATTCTCTGACTTAAATGAGTAGCCGTCTCGCATTAAGCAAGACCCTGATACAATGTTCATGCTTAAAGCTGGTACTAAATAACAATTATTAAGGTTTATAACTAATCCCGACGGTAGATGTAGAGGTAGCGTGCCGACGGTGATCACATCGACCTTTGAACCATTCCCGACGCGCATCGTCACCTCGTCCTTGGCCAGTCTCCGCTTATTCCGCAGTTCCTCCTTTGAGTTGCAAGAGCAACAACACCGGTATCAAATACCCAGGAGCTACTACAGCGCTGGTAAGGTACACATCTATAACATGTATATCACATATACCTTTCATGTTGCCGGCCTTCTTGTCCGCTAAGTATTTGGGGCAGTTCCGCTTCCAGTGACCCTTTCCCTTGCAATAGAAGCACTCAGTCTCAGGCTTGGGTCCATTATTTTTCTTCTTCCCGGCATCTGGCTTACCGAGCGCGGCAACAACTTTGCCGTCTTTCTTGAAGTTCTTCTTACCCTTGCCTTTCTTGAAACCAGTGGTCTTGTTGACCATCAACACTTGATGCTCTTTCTTGATTTCTACTTTTGCAGACTTGAGCATCGAGTACAACTCGGGAATGGTATTTTCCATCCCTTGCATGTTGTAGTTAAGCACAAAGCCTTTGTAGCTTGGTGGGAGAGATTGGAGGATTCTGTCAATTATAGCATCATCCGGAAGTTCGACTCCAAGTGAAGTGAGACGACCGTGTAACCCAGACATTTTGAGTATGTGCTCACTGACAAAACTTTTCTCCTCCATCTTACAGCTAAAGAACTTGTCGGAGACTTCATATCTCTCGACACGAGCATGAGCTTGAAAAACTAGCTTCAGCTCCTGGAACATCTCATATGCTCCGTGTTGCTCAAAACACCTTTGGAGCCCCGTTTCTAAACTGTATAACATGCCACACCTAACCAGAGAGTAGTCATCACTCCGCGTTTGCCAGACGTTCAGAATGTCCTGGGCTGCTGCGGGAGCGGGAGTGTCACTTAGCGGCGCATCAAGGACATAAGCCTTTTTAGCTGCTTCAAGGATGAGCTTCAAGTTGCGAACCCAGTCTGCATAGTTGCTACCATCATCTTTCAGTTGTTTTTCTCCAGGAATGCGTTGAAATTGAGGTTGACGTTGGCCATCTACAATATTTATAAAGAAAACTTTTAGACTAAGTTCATGACAATTAAGTTCATTTAATCAAATTAAGTATGAACTCCCACTTAAATCGACATCCCTCTAGTCATCTAAGTGATACATGATCCATGTTGACTAACCCGTGTCCGATCATCACGTGAGACGGACTAGTCACCATGGTGAGCAACTTCATGCTGATTGTATTCAACCATACGACTCATGTTCGACCTTTTGGTCTCTTGTATTCGAGGTCATGTCTGTACATGCTAAGCTCGTCGAGTCAACCTAGGTGTTTCGCGTGTGTAAATCTGGCTTACACCCGTTGTATGCGAACGTTAGAATCTATCACACCCGATCATCACGTGGTGCTTCGAGACAACGGACCTTCGCAACGGTGCACACTTAGGGGAATATGTTCTCGAAATTTTAAGAGGGATCATCTTATTATGCTACCGTCGTTCTAAGCAATAAGATGTAAAACACGATAAACATCACAATGCAATCATATAGTGACATGATATGGCCATTATCATCTTTGCTCTTTCGATCTCCATCTTCAGGCATCGCATGATCATCATCGTCACCGGCGTGACACCATGATCTCCATCATCATGATCTCCATCATCCTATCTCAGTGAAGTCGTCACGCCAACTACTACTATCACTACTACTATAGCTAACCGTTAGCAATGAAGTAAAAGTAGTAAGCACATGCCGTTGCATCTCATACAATAAATTAAGACAACTCCTATGGCTCCTGCCGGTTGTCATACTCATCGACATGCAAGTCGTGAAACCTATTACAATAACATGATCATCTCATACATCATACATGCAACATCACAACTTTGGCCATATCACATCACATGTCAAACCCTGAAAAAACAAGTTAGACGTCCTCTAATTGTTGTTGCAAGTTTTACGTGGCTGATTTGGGTTTCTAGCAAGAACGCCTTCTTACCTACGTGACAGCCACAACGATGATATGCCAAAGCTATTTACCCTTCATAAGGACCCTTTTCATCAAATCCAATCCGACTAGAGTAGGATTGACAGACACCCGCTAGCCACCTTTATGCACGGTGTGCATGTGTGTCGGTGGACCAGTCTCACGTAAGCGTACGTGTAAAGTCGGTCCGGGCCTCTTCATCCCACAATACCGCCGGAAAAGAATAAGACTAGTAGCGGCAAGCAAATTGACAAATCATCGCCCACAACTTTTGTGTTCTACTCGTGCATAGAATCTACGCATAGAAAACCTGGCTCGGATGCCACTGTTGGGTTACGTAGCATAAATTCAAAATTTTCCTACGCATATTCAGATCTTCCTATGGAGAGACCAGCAACGAGAGAGGGTTGAGTGCATATTCATACCTTTGAATATCGCTAAGCGGAAGCGTTTCTAGAACGCGGTTGATGGAGTCGTACTCGCGGCAATTCCGATCTAGTGCCGAACTACGGCACCTCCGCGTTCAACACAGGTGCAGCCCGGTGACGTCTCCCGCACCTTGGTCCAGCAAGGAGGAGGGAGAGGTTGGGGAAGAACTCCAGCAGCACGACGGCGTGGTGTCGATGGAGAGACGAGGTCTCCCGGTAGGGCTTCGCCAAGCACCGGCAGAGAGGAGGAGGAAGAAGGGCAGGGTTGCGCCGAGGGAGAGGGAGAAGATTGTCTCCCAAGGGCCAAAACCCCTCTCTATTTATAGGAGGAGGGGGAAGGGGTGCGCCACCCCTAGGGTTCCCCCCTAGGTGGTGCGGCAGCTACCAGATGGGAAAGGGGGCGGCGGCTAGGGTGGGAGGGGGTGGAGCACCACTTGGTGGGCCTAAGGCCCACCTGTGCCTAGGGTTTGCCCCCCTTCCCTCTCCCGTGCGCATTGGGCTGAGTGGGGAGGCGCACCAGCCCACCTAGGGGCTGGTTCCCTCCCCCACTTGGCCCACCTTACATCCCGGGGTCGTTGCCCCCATTCGGTGGACCCCCGGGGCCACCTCCGGTGGTCCCGGTACGTTACCGGTGATGCCCGAAACACTTCCGGTGTCCGAAACCATCCGTCCTATATATCAATCTTTACCTCCGGACCATTCCGGAGCTCCTCGTGACGTTCGGGATCTCATCCAGGACTCCGAAAAACTTTCGGTAACCTCATATAACAATTCCCTATAACCCTAGCGTCACCGAACCTTAAGTGTGTAGACCCTACGGGTTTGGGAGACAGGCAGACATGACCGAGACACCTCTCTGGCCAATAACCATCAGCGGGGTCTGGATACCCATGGTGGTTCCCACTTGCTCCACGATGATCTCATCGGATGAACCACGATGTCAAGGATTCAATCAATCCCGTATACAATTCCCTTTGTCTGTCGGTATAGAACTTGCGCGAGATTCGATTGTCGTTATACCAATACCTTGTTCAATATCGTTACCGGTAAGTCTCTTTACTCGTTCCGTAGCACGTCATCGTGTGACTAACTCCTTAGTCACATTGAGCTCATGATGATGTTCTACCGAGTGGGCCCAGAGATACCTCTCCGTCACACGGAGTGACAAATCCCGATCTCGATTCATACCAACCCAACAGACACTTTCGGAGGTACCCGTAGTGCACCTTTATAGTCACCGAGTTACGTTGTGACGTTTGAGACACCCAAAGCACTCCTACGGTATCCGGGAGTTGCACAATCTCACGGTCGAAGGAAAAGATACTTGACATTAGAAAAGCTTTAGCATACGAACAATACGATCTAGTGCTATGCTTAGGATTGGGTCTTGTCCATCACATCATTCTCCCAATGATGTGATCCCGTTATCAATGACATCTAATGCCCATGATCAGGAAACCATGATCATCTATTGACTAATGAGCTAGCCAACTAGAGGCTTGCTAGGGACACTTTGTGATCTATTTATTCACACATGTATTACTGTTTCCTGTTAATATAATTATAGCATGAACAATAGACGATTATTATGAACAAGGAAATATGATAATAACCATTTTATTATTGCCTCTAGGGCATATTGCCAATAGGAATTTGGTGGGTTTGTGCACCGGCGAGAATTACACGGTACTAGAGAGGCTAGCAATGGTGGAAGGTGAAAGTGCATCTATACCATGGACTCACATTAGTCATGAAGAACTCACATACTTGTTGCGAAAGTTTTACTAGAAATCGAAACAAAGTGATAAACGCATACTCCTAGGGGAAGGGTTGGTAGGTGTTAACCATCGCGCGATCCCGACCTCAACACAAAGGATGACAATCAATAGATCAATTATGCTCCGACTTCCTAACATAGCGGTTCACCATACGTGCATGCTACGGGAATCACTAACTTCAACACAAGTATTTCTAGACTCACAATACCCTACTAACATAGCTCTTAATATTACCGAATCCACATCTCAAAACTAATTGAGAGGAATCAAAACTTCTCTTTCTATTCAATGCACATGAAGATGGAGGTTTTTGCATCCTCTTTGGGTACCTATCACATTTGGGACTACTTTCATAGCATAAGCCAACTATCAAGTCATGCACCGCCGTGCTCTAAAAGATCTAAGTGAAGCACAAGAGCAAAAGTATCTAGCTCAAAAAGATATAAGTGAAGCACTATGAGCATTCTAGAAAAATCACGATGAGTGCATGTCTCTCTCTCTCATAAAGGTGTGCAGCAAGGATGATTGTGACACAAAAAAAAGACTCCTACGATACAAGACGCTCCAAGCAAAACACATATCATGTGGTGAATAAAAATATAGCTCCAAGTAATGTTACTCATGGATTGAAGACGAAAGAGGGGACGCCTTCCCGGGGCATCCCCAAGCTTAGGCTTTTTATTGTCCTTGAATTTGTCTTGGGATGCCTTGGGCATCCCCAAGCTTGAGATCTTTCCACTCCTTATCTCGTCGTCCATGAGAACATCACCCAAAACTTGAAAACTTCACAACACAAAACTTAAACAGAAACTCGTGATAAGATTAGCACAAGAAAACAAACTACCACTTCTTTTGGTACTGTAGCAAACTTGAATTATATCTATATTGATGTTGGGCTACTATATTCTCACTTTTTCATGGCTAGTACCCCCGATACTAACCATAGTTTCATCAAAACAAGCAACCAACTCAACAAAAACAGAATCTGTCAAAAACAGACCAGTCTGTAGCAATCTGTATACTTCGTATACTTCTGGTATTTCAAAAAATCTCAAACATTACGTCGGCGTGGGAAAAAAGCATATCTACCAGCAGCAAAAAGAATCAACTCAAAAGCTCTTTCTAAATAAAAATGAAAAATCATCTCGTGATTGAAAAGTTTCTATCTTTTTCCAGCAGGATCAAACAACCATCACCAAGACTAGTCATAAAGGTTTTGCTTGGCTCAAACACAAAAAAAACACAAAAAACAATCACAACAGAATTATGAAAGTGTGGACGCAACAACACAGAAAGAAAAAGATAAATTCATTGGGTGCCTCCCAACAAGCGCTATTGTTTAACGCCCTTAGCTAGGCATAAAAGCGATATAATCATGTATCGTCGTCTTTGGTGCTCAAACCATAAGTGGCGCTCATCATGGATTCATAAGGCAATCTTATTTTATTTCTAGGAAAGTGTTCCATGCCCTTCCTTAAAGGAAATTTAAATCTAACATTCCCTTCCTTCATATCGATGATAGCACCGATAGTCCTTAGGAAAGGTCTACCAAGAATAATAGGGCTTGTAGGATTGCAATCAATGTCAAGCACAATGAAATCCATGGGTACATAGTTCCTATTTGCAATAATAAGAACATCATTGATCCTTCCCATGGGTTTCTTGACAGTAGAATCAGCAAGATGCAAATTAAGAGAACACTTTTCAATCTCATTAAAACCCAGAACATCACATAAAGACTTTGGAATCGCAGAAACACTAGCACCCAAATCACACAAAGCATTGCGTTCATAGTTTTTGATTTTGATTTTGATGGTAGGTTCCCACTCATCATGAAGCTTTCTAGGGATAGCTTCCAATTCAAGTTTCTCTTCAAGAGATTTTATCATAGCTTCGACGATATGATCGGTAAAGGCATTGTTTTGGCTATAAGCGTGTGGAGAGTTTAACATGGATTGCATCAAAGAAATGCATTCAATCAAGGAGCAACTATCATAATTGAATTCCTTGAAATCCACGGTAGTAATTTCATTACTACTCAAAGTTTTAACATCTTCTACTCCACTTTCAATGCTTTTAGCATCAAGATAGATGGACTCCGAATCATTGGAGCACTTTTCAACCAAAGTGGATTCATATCTAGCCCCATAATCATTAGGTTTGACACGAATAAATAAAGATTCAATGGGAGTCACACCAAGCACTTTAAGATCTTCGTGATTCTCATCACGAGAACACGCCTTTTTAAGCCATTCATGTCTAGCACGAATTTGGGCGGTTCTTTCTTGGCTCTCAATCATGGAAACACGCATAGCTTTCAAAGTTTCATCCATGTTGATTTTGGGAGGAGCACATCTAAGTTTCAAAGCATCAACATCACTAGACATTCTATCAACGCTCTTAGCCAAATCGTCAATTTTGAGTAGATTTTCCTCTATGGACGCATTGAAAATCTTTTGAGAGTTGATGAACTCTTTGATATTACTCGCTAGATCAGAGGGTAATCTATTGTAATTTCCATGAGTATTGTTGTAGGAGTTTCCAAAGTTATTAGAGAAGTTACTAGGAAAAGGCCTAGGAACATAGTTTCCTCTAAAAGCATTGTTGTTGCCAAAGTTATTCCTACCAACAAAATTAACGTCCAAGCTAGCGTTGCTACTCTCAATCAAAGAAGACAAGGGCATATCATTAGGATCCAAAGGAGCACTTCTAATAGCAACCAAATTCATTAACTCATCCATCTTAGCACTCAACGAGTTAATTTCTTCTATAGCGTGTACATTGTTACTAGTAGGTGACCTTTCAGTGTGCCACTGAGAGTAGTTTGTCATGATGTTGTCTAAGAGCTTTGTGGCTTCCCCTAACGTGATTTCCATGAACGTTCCACCTGAGGCGGAGTCCAAGATATTTCTAGAAGCGAAATTCAAGCCAGCGTAAAAGGTTTAAATAATCATCCAAAGACTCAAGCCATGAGCGGCACAATTTCTAATCATTAATTTCATTCTCTCCCAAGATTGTGCAACATGTTCATGATCAAGTTGCTTGAAATTCATGATATCATTACGGAGAGAGATGATCTTAGCCGGTGGAAAATACTTGGATATATAAGCATCTTTGCACTTATCCCAAGAATCGATATTATTTTTGAGCAAAGAAGAAAACCAAGTTTTTGCGCGATCTCGCAAAGAGAAAGGAAAAGGCTTCAATTTAATCACGTCATTATCCACATCTTTTTTCTTTTGCATATCGCAAAGCTCAATGAAGGTATTGAGATGGGATGCGGCATCTTCACTTGGAAGGCCAGAGAATTGCTCTTTCATAACAAGATTCAGCAAAGCGACATTGATTTCGTATGACTCCGCACTAGTGGCGGGAGCAATCGGAGTACTAATAAAATCATTATTATTAGTATTCGAGAAGTCACAAAGTTTGGTGTTTTCGTTCATGGTGACTTCAGCAAGCAAGCAAGCACACAAGCAAACAAAGAGCAGATGAGAAAAAGGGCGAACAAAAAGGCGAAAGAAAAAGGCAAACGAAAAAGGCAAATTGGTGAAGTGGGGGAGAGGAAAACGAGAGGCAACTGGCAAACAAAGTAAATGCAAGAGATGAGTTTGCGACACCTACTTGGATGAGTTCTTGACTTGATCTTCCTCCCCGGCAACGGCGCCAGAAATCATTCTGCTACTTCTCAAACAACAGCGCCAGAAATTGACACGTTGACGGAGACTTGCTTGCGTTGGTTTTTCCCTTGAAGAGGAAAGGGTGAAGCAGCACATGAGCAGTAAGTATTTCCCTCAGTTTGAGAACCAAGGTATCAATCCAGTAGGAGAATCTCGTCAAGTCCAGAGTACCTGCGCAAACACAAAAGAGCTTGCACCCAACGCTTTAAAGGGGTTGTCAATCCCTTCAAGATTGATTGCAAAGTGAGATCTGAAGGCGGAAAGTGCAATGATGTAAAAAGTGTAAGGCTGAAAATATGGTGTGGAGTAGACCCACGGGCCATAGTGTTCACTAGAGGCTTCTCTCAAAATAGCAAGTATTACGGTGGGTGAACAAATTACCGTCGAGCAATTGATAGAACCGCGCAAAGTCATGACGATATCTAAGGCAATGATCATACATATAGGCATCACGTCCGAGACAAGTAGACCGATACTTTCTGCATCTACTACTATTACTCCACACATCGACCGCTATCCAGCATGCATCTAGTGTATTGAGTTCATGACGAACAGAGTAACGCCTTAAGCAAGATTACATGATGTAGAGGGATAATCTCAAACTAATGATGAAAACCCCATCTTTTTACCCTTGATGGCAACAACATGATGCGTGCCTTGTTGCCCCTTTTGTCACTGGGTGAGGTCACCGCACGGTATGAACCCAAAACCAAGCACTTCTCCCATTGCAAGAATCATAGATCTAGTTAGCCAGACAAAACCCACAACTCGAAGAGAATTACAAGGATATGAAATCATGCATAAGAGATATCAGAAGAAACTCAAATAAGATTCATAGATAATCTGATTATAAATCCACAATTCATCGGCTCTCGACAAACACACCGCAAAAGAAGATTACATCGTATAGATCTCCATGAAGATCATGGAGAACTTTGTATTGAAGATCCAAGAGAGAGAAGAAGCCATCTAGTTACTAGCTATGGACCCGTAGGTCTATGGTGAACTACTCACGCATCATCGGGGAGGTCATGGTGTTGATGAAGAAGCCCTCCGTATCCGAATCTGCCCTCCGGCAGGGCACCAGAACGGGCCTGATTGCAATCTGTGGCAACAGCAATCCTTCCCCTGCAACGGCACCAGAAGAATGTTGCTAGCACTCTCCCGCAACGGAACTAGAAGAATGTTGTTGATGGCCCACCAGTGCGTGGGTTCGCAGCAGTTTTCGAATGTAGAATATTCGACCCAATTTGTTGATAAGCCCGACAGGAGGTGAGAGAATACTCTCGAGTATTAGCAGCTGAATTTGTCAGATTCAACCACACCTGAAAGATTAGTATCTGCAAGCACAGTCGTAACAGCAAAGTAGTATGATAACAACGGTGTGAGAAACGATCTGTTGACGGCAGACTATTCCTAACGATTGTATCAATGGCGCCTCCGTTGCCTCGTTGACGGAAATTGTCAGTTCCCGTCAACGTCCGGTGAACCAAAATTGTAGCATGTAGCAACAGTGTAACGAGCAATAGCAGTGGCAAGGAACAGCAGTAGTGATAGCAGTAGAAAGTAGCAACAGTAGCAAGTGACAGTAACAGCAGTAGCAACAAACTCGTAGGCAATGGGTCGGTGATTTGTTTGGATGATATTCATCATGCAACAGCTATAACACGGAGAGATATGTGGCTAGATCTCGTTCGTCAATGTGATGTAGGCATGCATTCCGTGTGTCGTCATACGTGCTTAGGGAAAAGAAGTTGCATGACATCTATTGTCCATCCATCCCGTGGCAGGGGGATCCAAAAGGAAACTATGGGATATTAAGGTTCTCCTTTTAATAAAGAACCAGACCAACGCATTAGCACTTGGTGAATACATGAACTCCTCAAACTATGGTCATCACCGGGAGTGGTTCCGGTTATTGTCACTCCGGGGTTGCCGGATCATAACACATAGTAGGTAACTACAACTTGCAAGATCGGATCTAAAACACACATATATTGGTGAGAACATAATAATTTCAGATTTGAAATCATGGCACTCGGGCCCTAGTGACAAGCATTAAGCATGGCAAAGTAGTAGCAACATCAATCTCAGAACATAGTGGATACTAGGGATCAATCCCCATCATAACTAACTCGATTACATGATAGATCTCATCCTACTCATCACCGCCCAGCGAGCCTACGAATAGATTACTCACGAACGACGAAGAGCTTCATGGAATTGGAGAGGGAAGAAGGTTGATGATGACGATGGCGATGATTTCCCCTCTCCGGAGCCCAAGACGGACTCCAGATCTGCCCTCCAGATGAAGAACAGGTGGTGGCGGCGCCTCCGTATCAAAAACGCGACGAAAACTTCTCTTTTTATTTTTTCTGGGACGAAAGGGATCTTATAGAGCTGGAATTGGGGGCGGCAGAGCCGTGTGGGCCCCACAAGCCTGCCCACCGCCACCAGGGGGTGGTGGCGGAGCCAGGGCTTGTGGCCCACTGGCCCACCCCCTGAGGTGGAACTTGGCGCAGATATTTTTTATATTTTCCAAAACTGCTCCCCGTAAATTTTCAGGACGTTTGGAGAACTTTGATTTCTGCACAAAAATAACACCAAGGCAATTCTGCTGAAAACAACGTTAGTCCAGGTTAGTTTCATTCAAATCATGCAAATTATAGTCCAAAACAAGGGCAAAAGAGTTTGGAAAAGTAGATACGATGGAGACGTATCAACTCCCCCAAGCTTAAAACCTTGCTTGTCCTCAAGCAACTCAGTTGACAAACTGAGAGAGAAAGAAAAACTTTGATAAACTCTGTTTGATCTTGTTGTTGCAACTATGTCTAACTCATAACTAGAATTTCAGCAAATCACAAGTTAACCACAAAAGCAAATGACACAAAGGTCTCACGGTAAAATAATATCAATGGCATAATCAGCTAACGAGCAAATAATAATGAGTTTCAAATTCCAACACTTCAATCAAAACAAGTATGAAGCAATATGAATAGGTGGTATCTCGCTAGCTCTTTCTGAGACCGCAAAACATAAATGCAGAGCACTTTCAAAGATCAAGGGCTGACTAAACATTGTAATTCATAGCAACGAAGATCCAGTCATAGTCATACTCAATATCAATCAAAAGCAAAGCATAAAAATGACAGAGGTGCTCTCTAATTGGTGCTTATATAAGAGGAGGATGACTCAACAGAAAAATAAATAGACAGGCCCTTCGTAGAGGGAAGCATTGATTTGCATAGGTGCCAGAGCTCAAGCTTTGAAAACAGAGATAATAATTTTGGGTGGCATGCTTTCATTGTAAACGCAATGACCAAGAGTTCTCAATATCTTCCATGCTACTCATGCTATAGGCGGTTCCCAAACAGAAAAGTAAAGTTTTAACTCCCCCACCACCAATCAATCACACTCCACGACTAGCCGAATCCTCGGGTACCGTCCATACTAACATCAATCCGGGGGGAGTCTTGTTTTACAGTTATGTTTTCGATTTAAGCGTGGAACTGGGCATTCCAAATACCGGCTCCTTTCTCGTGAATGACTGTGAATAAACACATGTCGAGGATAACACTCCTAGCATGGAAGATACCAATAGCCCTCTGTCACCACATGAGCGGTTCGGGCATGCAAAACAGATTTATTTCTTGAAGGTTTAGAGAGTGGCACATGCAAATTTACTTGGAACGGCAGGTAGATACCGCAAATAGGTAGGTATGGTGGACACTCATGGAAAAACTTTTGGGTTTATGGAAGTGGATGCACAAGCAGTATTCCGCTTAGTACAAGTGAAGGCTAGAAAAAGACTGGGAAGCGACCAACTAGAGAGCGACAACAGTCATCAAGATGCAATGAGTCTGACTAACATTGAATGCAAGCATGAACAGGATATAAATCACCATGAACACGAACATCATAGAGGCTATGTTGATTTTGTTTCAACTACATGCATGAACATGCGCCAAGTCAAGCTACTTGAAACATACAAAGGAGAATACCATCCTATCATACTACGTCATAGTCATCTCAAAATCTATGTTGGCAATCAAGACAAACCATTATAAACTCTCAGCTAAATAAGCATGGCATCAGAAACTATGATCTCTAAGTTGTCATTGCAAACATGGTTCTCTCACAACAAAGCTAAATCTGGGTCGACAAGCTAGTCATATTTACAAAAACAAAATAGATAGAGTTCATACCAGCTTTTCAGTCTCAGTCACTTCATCATATATCATCATTGTTGCCTTTCATTTGCACGATCGAACGATGAAAGCGATAATAAGCGCATTGGACTAAGCTGAATCTGCAGGCAAACACAAAGGAGAAGACAAAGTAATATGGCTCTTTGAAAGATAAACAGGTAAGCATGCAAGAACCAATAAGCATTGTAACCAATATCTTCTACCTTGACACAAAGAAAAAGAAAGCTATTTACACGTGAAAGCTCCCAACAAGCAAAAGAAGAAAGAAAAATCTTTTTGGGTTTTCTCAAAGGGACACAAAACAAGAAAACAAGAAAACGAAAATAAACTAGCATGGATAATACAGTGGCAAAGTGTAAACACCGGCTAACAGAGTGAAAGCATAAGCATGAATGTAAAGTCGGTGAGAACACGTACTCCCCCAAGCTTAGGCTTTTGGCCTAGCTTGGTCTACTCCCAAGGATGGTCCTGGAGAAACCCAAAGTCATAATGGGTGTTATACGGGAGTGTTGCAGCCACTGCCTGAATAGCTGCCTCACGAAGTCGAGCAGTCGTCGCCTCCCTCTCATACTCCTGTGCCTCTCTTATGGTTATGTAGTATCTTCGTTTCACCTAAAATTCAAAGAAAGCAGGAGCAGGAAGGGTAATATGGAAAACACGCTGCCAGTTAAATATCAAGCGGTATAGGAGGGATCCATGATCTCTCTCAAGGAACTGGTAGCGTGTTAGAGCAACACGATCAAGGTAGGCTATACGGAGAGGAGGGTCTTCTGGACGGATGGATACTCCAAGAAAATTTGCTAAGCGTGTAGCATAAACTCCACCAAAGAAATCCCCCTCACTCGCATTTTTATTCAGCCTCCTTGCTATAATAGCTCCCATATTAAAGCTCCTGTCACCTGTTACTACGCTCTTAAGGATACTAAGGTCGGAAGCGCATAGGTGATAATGTGCACCCTTGCCGTTAATGCACCTACCTATGAAGAGGGCAAGGTAGTGCAAGGCAGGGAAATGGATGCTTCCTATGGTGGCTTGCGTGATATCTCTGGTTTCTCCAACAGTTATACTGGAGACAAAGTCTCTGACCGAAGACTTAGGAGGATCATTAACACTACCCCAATCGGGTATCTTGCAAATCCTATTGAAATCCTCCAGATCCACGGTATAGGATTTATCGTATAGGTCAAACAATATGGATGATTCACGGCCAGCTAAAAATTTAAATCTACGCACGAAAGAGGCAGTGAGCATTGCATATTGTTCACATTTATGTGAGAGGAATTCTTCTAACCCGGCATTGCGGACAAGTGCATCAAACTCATCCTTGAAACCTGCTTCGATCATGAACTCATCAGAAGTCCATTCACATGGTTGTACCGGTGCGTCCCTTGGTTGAAAAGGTTCGGGCTCCCGAAAAGAGAGACGAGTACCCACCATGAAACTTCCTCCTGAACATAATTTCCTTTTGCTGAAATTTTTGAAGTTCAAGAGAAAAGTGAATAAAGACCCACCACACCTTGTAGCAACTACTCCTACTAGTGCCTAGAGACCGTATCACGCGCTAAAACTACTTGGGACCGGCTAAAATCAACCTTTCTAGCTCAAGAACAGGGTCACCAAGGTAGCAAGAATTCGCGAAGGATAAAGCACTAGAGCAAAAACTAATTGGACCAATGGAGGAGTCACTTACCAAGGAGTAATTTCCCCAAAACGGTTCAGAGAATGGTGCTTTGAGCAAGGAGATCGAAAATCACAGCCAAATGAGCAAGAACACGGGTTTGAGTTGCGAAACAAATTTTTCTGGAGGTGGAAGAAGAGGCTGGGAGCTGGAATGAGTTGAGGGGGTGCTTGTGGGCCCCACAAGCTTGCACCCTGCCACCAGGGGGGTAGGTGGCGGTGGCAGGGCTTGTGGCCCACTGGTCACGCCTCCAGGACAGCTCTCAGGCCTAGAAATTTTCAAAAATTCCAGAAAAAATCGTACTAAATTTTCAGGACCATCGGAGAACTTTTATTTTCAAGGTATTTTTCTCCGGGACTCTAAAACAGAAAACGGGAAAAACTAAACTAATTCTATCATTTTTCTTCTAAGCAACAGAAAAGCAAAACTTAAAATAGAGGTATGTGACTCTTTGATTCATCTGTTTCATGGTCATCGAAAGAAATCCATCAATGGGACTGATCAAGTCCTTATGACAAAACCTTCTCGAATCGCAAAAGAGAACGGAGAATTTTTGAATAGCCACTAAGTCACGTCAATGGGGATACATATCTCCCCAACAAGCAAATCATACTTCATCTTGACACGAGGAATAGGGTATTCAAAGCTCCCAATGAGAATCGATGAAGTCTTTTCGATAGCATTGATGCAATGTACTTGATATCGTTTCTTCGGAAAGTGCACTGTGTGCTCATTACCGTTGTCATGGAAAGTGACATTGCCTTTGTTGCAATCTATAACAGCCCCTGCAGTGTTTAAAAAGGGTCTTCCGAGGATGATAGCCATGGCATCGTCCTCGGGAATATCCAAGATAACAAAGTCTGTTAAGATAGTGGTGTTAGCAACCACAACACGCACATCCTCGCAAATGCTGGTAGGGAAAGCAGTTGATTTGTCGGCCATTTGTAGAGAAATTTCAGTGGGTGTCAACTTGTCCAACTCAAGTCTTCGATAAAGAGAGAGTGGCATAACACTAACACTGGCTCCAAGGTCACATAAGGCAGTTCTCACGTAGTTTCCTTTAATGGAGCAATGTATAGTGGGCACTCCGGGATCACCAAGTTTCTTAGGAGTTCCACCTTTGAACGTGTAATTGGCAAGCATGGTGGAGATCTCAAGATCTGGTATCTTCCGTTTATAAGTCACGATATCTTTCATGTACTTGGCATACGGAGACATCTTGAGCATAGCAGTTAACCGCATCTGCAGAAAGACGGGTCTTATCATCTCAACGAAGCGCTCAAAATCCACATCATCCTTTTTCTTGGATGGCTTAGGAGGGAAGGGCATAGGTCTCTGAACCCATGGCTCCCTTTCTTTACCATGATTCCTAGTAGTGAAGTCATTCTTGTCGTATTTCTTAGGTTGTGGGTTATCAGGATTAACCGTAAGTTCCATCTCCACATCCTCACCATTGCTAGGTTGAGCATTATTATGAACATCACTGTCCATATTGTCACCAGGTTCATGTGTTGGGGAACGTCGCATGGGAAACAAAAATTTTCCTACGCGCACGAAGACCTATCATGGTGATGTCCATCTACGAGAGGGGATGAGTGATCTACGTACCCTTGTAGATCGTACAGCAGAACCGTTTGAGAACGCGGTTGATGTAGTGGAACGTCCTCACGTCCCTCGATCCGCCCCGCGAACAATCCCGCGATCATTCCCACGATCTAGTACCGAACGGACGGCACCTCCGCGTTCAGCACACGTACAGCTCGACGATGATCTCGGCCTTCTTGATCCAGCAAGAGAGACGGAGAGGTAGAAGAGTTCTCCGGCAGCGTGAAGGCGCTCCGGAGGTTGGTAATGACCTTGTCTCAGCAGGGCTCCGCCCGAGCTCCGCAGAAACGCGATCTAGAGGAAAAACCGTGGAGTTATGTGGTCGGGCAGCCGTGAGAAGTCGTCTCAAATCAGCCCTAATTGCTCCATATATATAGGAGGAGGGAGGGGGGCCTTGCCTTGGGGTCCAAGGACCCCCAAGGAGTCGGCCGAGCCAAGGGGGGGAGGACTCCCCCCCCCCAAACCGAGTTGGACTTGGTTTGGTGGGAGGAGTCCCCCTTCCTTCCCACCTCCTTCCTTTTTTTTCTTTCCTCTTGATTTTTCTTCTCTTGGCGCATTGGGCACTTGTGGGCTGTCCCACCAGCCCACTAAGGGCTGGTGTGACTCCCCCAATGCCTATGGGCTTCCCCGGGGTGGGTTGCCCCCCCCCCCCCGGTGAACTCCCGGAACCCATTCGTCATTCCCGGTACATTCCCGGTAACTCCGAAAACCTTCCGGTAATCAAATGAGGTCATCCTATATATCAATCTTCGTTTCCGGACCATTCCGGAAACCCTCGTGACGTCCATGATCTCATCTGGGACTCCGAACAACATTCGGTAACCAACCATATAACTCAAATACGCTTAAAACAACGTCGAACCTTAAGTGTGCAGACCCTGCGGGTTCGAGAACTATGTAGACATGACCCGAGTGACTCCTCGGTCAATATCCAATAGCGGGACCTGGATGCCCATATTGGATCCTACATATTCTACGAAGATCTTATCGTTTGAACCTCAGTGCCAAGGATTCGTATAATCCCGTATGTCATTCCCTTTGTCCTTCGGTATATTACTTGCCCGAGATTCGATCGTCAGTATCCGCATACCTATTTCAATCTCGTTTACCGGCAAGTCTCTTTACTCGTTCCGTTATACAAGATCCCGCAACTTACACTAAGTTACATTGCTTGCAAGGCTTGTGTGTGATGTTGCATTACCGAGTGGGCCCCGAGATACCTCTCCGTCACACGGAGTGACAAATCCCAGTCTTGATCCATACTAACTCAACTAACACCTTCGGAGATACCTGTAGAGCATCTTTATAGTCACCTAGTTACGTTGCGACGTTTGATACACACAAAGCATTCCTCCGGTGTCAGTAAGTTATATGATCTCATGGTCATAGGAATAAATACTTGACACGCAGAAAATAGTAGCAACAAAATGACACGATCAACATGCTACGTCTATTAGTTTGGGTCTAATCCATCACGTGATTCTCCCAATGACGTGATCCAGTTATCAAGCAACAACACCTTGTTCATAATCAGAAGACACTGACTATCATTGATCAACTGGCTAGCCAACTAGAGGCATGCTAGGGACGGTGTTTTGTCTATGTATCCACACATGTAAATGAGTCTTCATTCAATACAATTATAGCATGGATAATAAACTATTATCTTGATACAGGAATTATAATAATAACTATACATTTATTATTGCCTCTAGGGCATAATTCCAACAGTCTCCCACTTGCACTAGAGTCAATAATCTAGCCCTCATATCACCATGTGAATTACATTGTAATAAATCTAACACCCATACAGTTATGGTGTCGATCATGTTTTGGCCGTGGAAGAGGTTTAGTCAGCGGGTCTGCTACATTCAGATCCGTGTGCACTTTGCATATATTTACGTCCTCCTCCTCGACGTAGTCGCGGATGAGGTTGAAGCGTCGTTTGATGTGTCTGGTCTTCTTGTGAAACCTTGGCTCCTTTGCTAAGGCAATGGCACCAGTGTTGTCACAGAACAAGGTTATTGGATCCAGTGCACTTGGCACCACTCCAAGATCCGTCATGAACTGCTTCATCGAGACACCCTCCTTAGCCGCCTCCGAGGCAGCCATGTACTCCGCTTCACATGTAGAATCTGCTACGACGCTTTGCTTGGAACTGCACCAGCTTACTGCACCCCCATTAAGAATAAATACGTATCCGGTTTGCGACTTAGAGTCGTCCGGATCTGTGTTAAAGCTTGCATCGACGTAACCTTTTACGGCGAGCTCTTCGTCACCTCCATACACGAGAAACATCTCCTTAGTCCTTTTCAGGTACTTCAAGATATTCTTGACCGCTGTCCAGTGATCCACTCCTGGATTACTCTGGAACCTACCTGCCATACTTATGGCCAGGCTAACATCCGGTCTAGTGCACAGCATCGCATACATGATAGAACCTATGGCTGAAGCATAGGGGACGGAGCGCATATGCTCTTTATCTTCATCAGTTGCTGGGCACTGAGTCTTACTCAATCTCGTACCTTGTAACACTGGCAAGAACCCTTTCTTGGACTCTTCCATTTTGAACCTCTTCAAAACTTTATCAAGGTATGTGCTTTGTGAAAGTCCTATTAGGCGTTTTGATCTATCCCTATAGATCTTAATGCCTAGAATGTAAGCAGCTTCTCCTAGGTCCTTCATAGAGAAACTTTTATTCAAGTAACCTTTTATGCTCTCCAAAAGCTCTACGTTGTTTCCAATCAGTAATATGTCATCCACATATAATATTAGAAACGCCACAGAGCTCCCACTCACTTTCTTGTAAATACAAGATTCTCCAACCACTTGTATAAACCCAAATGCTTTGATCACCTCATCAAAGCGTTTGTTCCAACTCCGAGATGCTTGCACCAGTCCATAAATGGATCGCTGGAGCTTGCACACCTTGTTAGCATTTTAGGATCGACAAAACCTTCGGGTTGCATCATATACAACTCTTCCTTAAGGAAACCGTTAAGGAACGCCGTTTTGACATCCATCTGCCAGATTTCATAATCGAAAAATGCAGCTATTGCTAACATGATTCTGACGGACTTAAGCATTGCCACGGGAGAGAAAGTCTCATCGTAGTCAATTCCTGGAACTTGTGAAAAAACCCTTTTTCACAAGTCGAGCTTTATAAACGGTCACATTACCGTCAGCGTCCGTCTTCTTCTTAAAGATCCATTTGTTCTAAATAGCCTTGCGGCCCTCAGGTAGTATCTCCAAAGTCCACACTTTGTTCTCATACATGGATCCTATCTCGGATTTCATGGCTTCTAGCCATTTGTTGGAATCTGGGCCCACCATTGCTTCTTCATAATTTGCAGGTTCATTGTTGTCTAACAACATGATTGATAAGACGGGATTGCCGTACCACTCTGGAGCAGCGCGTGATCTCGTCGACCTGCGTGGTTCAACAGAAACTTGAACTGGAGTTTCATGATCATCATCATTAACTTCCTCCTCAACCGGCGTCGCAATGACAGAGGTTTCCCCTTGCCCTGCGCCACCATCCAGAGGGATGAGAGGTTCGACAACCTCGTCAAGTTCTATCTTCCTCCCACTCAATTCTGTTGAGAGAAACTCCTTCTCGAGAAAAGTTCCGTTCTTAGCAAAAAACACTTTGCCCTCGGATTTGAGATAGAAGGTGTACCCAACTGTCTCTTTTGGGTAACCTATGAAGACGCATTTTTCCGCTTTGGGTTCCAGCTTTTCAGGCTGAAGCTTTTTGACATAAGCATCACATCCCCAAACTTTAAGAAACGACAACTTTGGCCTTTTGCCATACCACAGTTCGTATGGTGTCGTCTCAACGGATTTTGATGGTGCCCTATTTAAAGTGAATGCAGCTGTTTCTAATGCATAACCCCAAAATGATAACGGCAAATCAGTAAGAGACATCATAGATCGCACCATTTCTAACAAAGTACGATTACGACATTCGGACACACCATTACGCTGTGGTGTTCCAGGCGGTGTTAACTGCGAAACAATTCCACATTGTCTTAAGTGAGCACCAAACTCGAAACTCAGATATTTACCCCCACGATCAGACCGTAGGAACTTGATCTTCTTGTTACGATGATTTTCCACTTCACTCTGAAATTGCTTGAACTTTTCAAATGTTTCAGACTTGTGCTTCATCAAGTAGACATAACCATATCTACTTAAATCGTCAGTGAAGGTGAGGAAATAACGATATCCGCCGCGTGCCTCTACGCTCATTGGACCACACACATCGGTATGTATGATTTCCAACAAGTCACTTGCACGCTCCATAGTTCCGGAGAACGGAGTCTTAGTCATCTTGCCCATGAGGCATGGTTCGCACGTGTCAAGTGAATCAAAGTCAAGTGACTCCAAAAGTCCATCAGCATGGAGTTTCTTCATGCGCTTTACACCAATATGACCCAAGCGGCAGTGCCACAAAAATATGGCGCTATCATTGTTTACTCTAACTCTTTTGGTCTCAATGTTATGTATATGCGTATCGCTATCAAGATTCAATATGAACAATCCTCTCACATTCGGTGCATGACCATAAAAGATGTTACTCATAGAAATAGAACAACCATTATTCTCAGACTTAAAAGAGTAACCGTCTCGCAATAAACAAGATCCAGATATAATGTTCATGCTCAACGCAGGCACTAAATAACAATGATTTAAGTTCATCACTAATCCCGATGGTAGCTGAAGTGACACTGTGCCGACGGCGATTGCATCAACCTTGGAACCATTTCCTACGCGCATCGTCACTTCGTCTTTCGCCAGCCTTCGTCTATTCCGCAGTTCCTGTTTCGAGTTGCAAATGTGAGCAACAGAACCGGTATCGAATACCCAGGCACTACTACGAGAGCCGGTTAAGTACACATCAATAACATGTATATCAAATATACCTGATTTTTCTTTGCCCGCCTTCTTATCTGCCAGATACTTGGAGCAATTGCGCTTCCAGTGACCCATACCCTTGCAATAGAAGCACTCTGTTTCAGGCTTAGGTCCAGCCTTGGGTTTCTTCGGCGGATTGGCAACAGGCTTGCCGCTCTTCTTCGAATTGCCCTTCTTGCCTTTGCCGTTTCTCTTGAAACTAGTGGTCTTGCTCACCATCAACACTTGATGCTCTTTACGGAGTTCAGACTCTGCGACTTTCAGCATCGCAAACAACTCGCCGGGAGACTTGTTCATCCCTTGCATGTTGTAGTTCAACACAGCCTTTATAGCTTGGCGGCAGTGATTGAAGGATTCTGTCAGTGATAGCCTCTTGCGGGAGTTCAATCCCCAGCTCAGCCAGACGGTTTGAGTACCCAGACATTTTGAGCACATGTTCACTGACAGACGAGTTTTCCTCCATCTTGCAAGCATAGAATTTATCGGAGGTCTCATACCTCTCGATCCGGGCATTCTTCTGAAAGATAAACTTCAACTCCTGGAACATCTCAAATGCTCCATGACGCTCAAAGCGACGTTGAAGTCCCGGTTCTAAGCCATACAAGACTGCACATTGAACTATTGAGTAGTCCTCCTTACGCGCTAACCAAGCGTTCTTAACATCCTGATCAGCCGTAGCGGGTGGTTCATCTCCTAGCGCAGCATTAAGGACATAATCCTTCTTCCCAGCTTGTAAGATTAGCTTAAGATTACGAGCCCAGTCTACAAAGTTGCTTCCATCATCTTTCAACTTAGCTTTCTCTAGGAACGTATTAAAATTCAGGATGACACTCGCGTGAGCCATGATCTACAACACAAATATATTCAAAGTGGACTTAGACTATGTTCAAGATAATTAGAGTTTAACTTAATCAAATTATATGCTAAACTCCCACTCAAAAAGTACATCTCTCTAGTCATTTGAGTGGTTCATGATCCACTTACACTATCCCAAGTCCGATCATCACGTGAGTTGAGTATAGTTTCAGTGGTAAGCATCCCTATGCTAATCATATCAACTATATGATTCATGATCGACCTTTCGGTCTCATGTGTTCCGAGGCCATGTCTGCACATGCTAGGCTCGTCAAGCTTAACCCGAGTGTTCCGCGTGCGCAACTGTTTTGCACCCGTTGTATGTGAACGTTGAGTCTATCACACCCGATCATCACGTGGTGTCTCGAAACGACGAACTGTAGCAACGGTGCACAGCCGGGGAGAACACAATTTCGTCTTGAAATTTTAGTGAGAGATCACCTCATAATGCTACCGTCGTTCTAAGCAAAATAAGGTGCATAAAAGGATTAACATCACATGCAATTCATAAGTGACATGATATGTCCATCATCACGTGCTTCTTGATCTCCATCACCAAAGCACTGGCACGATCTTCTTGTCACCGGCGCCACACCATGATCATCCATCAACGTGTTGCCATCGGGGTTGTCGTGCTACTTATGCTACTACTACTAAAGCTACATCCTAGCAAAATAGTAAACGCATCTGCAAGCACAAACGTTAGTATAAAGACAACCCTATGGCTCCTGCCGGTTGCCGTACCATCGACGTGCAAGTCGATATTTCTATTACAACATGATCATCTCATACATCCAATATATCACATCACATCATTGGCCATATCACATCACAATCATACCCTGCAAAAACAAGTTAGACGTCCTCTAATTTTGTTGTTGCATGTTTTACGTGGTGACCAAGGGTATCTAGTAGGATCGCATCTTACTTACGCAAACACCACAACGGAGATATATGAGTTGCTATTTAACCTCATCCAAGGACCTCCTCGGTCAAATCCGATTCAACTAAAGTTGGAGAAACCGTCACTTGCCAGTCATCTTTGAGCAAAGGGGGTTACTCGTAACGATGAAACCAGTCTCTCGTAAGCGTACGAGTAATGTCGGTCCAAGCCGCTTCAATCCAACAATACCGCGGAATCAAGAAAAGACTAAGGAGGGCAGCAAAACGCACATCACCGCCCACAAAAACTTTTGTGTTCTACTCGAGAAGACATCTACGCATGAACCTAGCTCATGATGCCACTGTTGGGGAACGTCGCATGGGAAACAAAAAATTTCCTACGCGACGAAGACCTATCATGGTGATGTCCATCTACGAGAGGGGATGAGTGATCTATGTACCCTTGTAGATTGTACAGCAGAAGTGTTAGAGAACGCGGTTGATGTAGTGGAACGTCCTCACGTCCCTCGATCCGCCCCGCGAACAATCCCGCGATCAGTCCCACGATCTAGTACCGAACGGACGGCACCTCCGCGTTCAGCACACGTACAGCTCGACGATGATCTCGGCCTTCTTGATCCAGCAAGAGAGACGGAGAGGTAGAAGAGTTCTCCGGCAGCGTGACGGCGCTCCGGAGGTTGGTAATGACCTTGTCTCAGCAGGGCTCCGCCCGAGCTCCGCAGAAACGCGATCTAGAGGAAAAACCGTGGAGTTATGTGATCGGGCAGCCGTGAGAAGTCGTCTCAAATCAGCCCTAATTGCTCCATATATATAGGAGGAGGGAGGGGGGCCTTGCCTTGGGGTCCAAGGACCCCCAAGGAGTCGGCCGAGCCAAGGGGGGGAGGACTCCCCCCCCAAACCGAGTTGGACTTGGTTTGGTGGGAGGAGTCCCCCTTCCTTCCCACCTCCTTCCTTTTTTTTCTTCTCTTGGCACATTGGGCACTTGTGGGCTGTCCCACCAGCCCACTAAGGGTTGGTGTGACTCCCCCAATGCCTATGGGCTTCCCCGGGGTGGGTTGCCCCCCCCCCCCCCCCCGGTGAACTCCCGGAACCCATTCGTCATTCCCGGTACATTCCCGGTAACTCCGAAAACCTTCCGGTAATCAAATGAGGTCATCCTATATATCAATCTTCATTTCCGGACCATTCCGGAAACCCTCGTGACGTCCGTGATCTCATCCGGGACTCTGAACAACATTCGGTAACCAACCATATAACTCAAATACGCATAAAACAACGTCGAACCTTAAGTGTGCAGACCCTGCGGGTTCGAGAACTATGTAGACATGACCCGAGAGACTCCTCGGTCAATATCCAATAGCGGGACCTGGATGCCCATATTGGATCCTACATATTCTACGAAGATCTTATCGTTTGAACCTCAGTGCCAAGGATTCGTATAATCCCGTATGTCATTCCCTTTGTCCTTCGGTATATTACTTGCCCGAGATTCGATCGTCAGTATCCGCATACCTATTTCAATCTCGTTTACCGGCAAGTCTCTTTACTCGTTCCGTAATACAAGATCCCGCAACTTACACTAAGTTACATTGCTTGCAAGGCTTGTGTGTGATGTTGCATTACCGAGTGGGCCCCGAGATACCTCTCCGTCACACGGAGTGACAAATCCCAGTCTTGATCCATACTAACTCAACTAACACCTTCGGAGATACCTGTAGAGCATCTTTATAGTCACCCAGTTACGTTGCGATGTTTGATACACACAAAGCATTCCTCCGGTGTCAGTAAGTTATATGATCTCATGGTCATAGGAATAAATACTTGACACAGAAAACAGTAGCAACAAAATGACACGATCAACATGCTACGTCTATTAGTTTGGGTCTAATCCATCACGTGATTCTCCCAATGACGTGATCCAGTTATCAAGCAACAACACCTTGTTCATAATCAGAAGACACTGACTATCATTGATCAACTGGCTAGCCAACTAGAGGCATGCTAGGGACGGTGTTTTGTCTATGTATCCACACATGTAAATGAGTCTTCGTTCAATACAATTATAGCATGGATAATAAACTATTATCTTGATACAGGAATTATAATAATAACTATACATTTATTATTGCCTCTAGGGCATAATTCCAACATCATGTTCATCACCAGATTGTGTCTCTGCATCAGATGCAGAAATATCATTAGGTTCTTCAGGTGTGACAGTATTTTGTGAACTAGCATGTAGGCTTCTATCATCCTTCTTCTTCTCCTTAGGATGACTAGGTGTATCAGCATTGATTCCTTGAGAATCTTGATCAATTCTCTTAGGATGACCTTCAGGATACAAAGGTTCCTGAGTCATTTTGCCTCCTCTAGTAATGACTCTGACAGAGTTGTCATTCAATTCATTGAGCAGGTCATTCTGAGCTTTAAGTACTTGTTCTACCTAAGTAGTAATCATAGAGGCATGTTTACTCAGAAGCTTCAGAGCATTGACATTTTTGTCTACACAAGCACTTAAATCGCTAAGCATACGAGTACTTTGTTCTAAATGTCTGCTAACATAATCATTGAAACTCTGTTGTTTGGCAACAAAGTTGTCAAATTCATCAAAGCATAGGCTAGCAGGTTTATCAAAAGGAATATCACTCTCATCAAACCTACGTAGAGAATTCACTTCCACTACCTATATCGGGTTATCGAGACCATGGATCTCTTCGATGGGTGGTAGATTTTTGACATCTTCAGATCTAATGCCTTTCTCTTGCATAGATTTCTTGGCTTCTTGCATATCTTCGGGACTGAGGAATACAATACCTATTTTCTTAGGAGTTGGCTTAGGAGGTGGTTTGGGAATAGTCCAAGCATTATCGTTGATCAAGAGGTTATTCAATAGGGTCTCGGCTTGTTCTACAGTTCGTTCCCTAAAAACACAACCGGCACAACTATCTAGGTGATCTCTAGAGGCATCGGTAAGTCCGTTATAGAGGATATCAAGTATCTTGTTCTTCTTAAGAGGGTGATCAGGCAAAGCATTCTGTAGCTGGACGAGCCTCCCCCAAGCTTGTGGAAGACTCTCTTCTTGGAGTTGAGCAAAGTTGTATATTTCTTGCAAGGCAACTTGCTTCTTATGGGCAGGGAAATATTTCTCACAGAAATAATAGACCATCTCCTGGGGACTACGCACACATCCAGGAGCAAGAGAGGTGAACCAGACTTTAGCGTCATCCTTTAGAGAGAAAGGAAACAACTTAAGGATATAGTAGTGGCGGATCTTCTCCTCATTAGTGAAGAGGTTGGCTATTTCGGATAGTTTGGCAAGATGGGCTATGACTGTCTCAGACTCATAACCATGAAAAGGATCAGATTCGACTAGAGAGATTATCTCAGGGTCGACAGAGAATTCATAATCCTTATCGGTGACAAAGATAGGCGAAGTGGCAAACTTCGGGTCATTTTTCATCCTAGCTTCCCGAGATTTTTCCTTCCACTTGAGAAGTAATTTCTCAGCGTCATAGGCATCCTTACACGCAGGAAAATCCTCAGCTATCTCTCCCTCCATAACATAACCCTTAGGTATATCAGGCAATTCATATCTAGGAGAGCTAGATCTAGCAGGAGCAAAAGCAGGTTCTATCTCAATAGTATCGGCAGTTTCAGAAGCATCACGAGCATTGGCAGTAACTCTAGCAATATGAGCATCAAGGAACACTCCTAGTGGAACATAAGGCAAAGGAGTATCTCTAGAAGTATCAAGCATAGCATCATCAAGCAAAATAGCATCTCTAGCATCATCGGGCAAAGCAGTATCAAGCATAACATCTCTAGCAGTATCAGGCATAGTATCAAGCATAGCATCTCTAGCAGTATCAGGAATAGTATCAAGCATAGTATCATCAAGCATAGTATCAAGCATAGCATCTCTAGCAGTAGTATCACAAACATCATCAAGCACAGGCGACATATCAAGATTTCTAGCAGGAGGTGATATCGCAAACTTACTCATAACTGAAGGTGAATCAAGTGCAGAGCTAGATGGCAATTCCTTACCTCCCCTCGTAGTTGAGGGCAAGACTTTGGTCTTCGGATCCTTCAGATTCTTCATAGTGATCAGCAGATATAAATCCCAAGTGACTTAGAGAATATAGCAATACCTCCTCGGCAACGACGCAGAAAAATGTTGATTGCAATCTCTGGCGATAGCTACACGAATGATGATGACAACAATCCTTCCCCTACAACGGCACGAGAAGAATGCTGCTAGCACTCCCCGGCAACGGAACTAGAAGAATGTTGTTGATGGCCCACCAGCGCGTGGGTTCGCAGCAGTTTTCGAGGGTAGAATATTCGACTCAATTTGTTGATAAGCCCGACAGGAGGTGAGAGAATACTCTCGAGTATTAGCAGCTGAATTTGTCAGATTCAACCACACCTGAAAGATTAGTATCTGCAAGCACAGTAGTAACAACAAAGTAGTATGATAACAACGGTGTCAGAAACGGTCTCTTGACGGCAGACTATTCCTAACGATTGTATCAATGGCACCTCCGTTGCCGCGTTGACGTAAATTGTCAGTTCCCGTCAATGTCCGGTGAACCAAAATTTTAGCAGGTAGCAACAGTGTAACGAGCAATAGCACTGGCAAGGAATAGCAGTAGTGACAGCAGTAGCAAGTAGCAACAGTAGCAAGTGATAGTAACAGCAGTAGCAACAAACTCGTAGGCAATGGGTCGGTGATTTGTTTGGATGATATCCATCATGCAACAGCTATAACACGGAGAGATATGTGGCTAGCTCCCGTTCGCCAATGTGATGTAGGCATGCATTCCGTGTGTCGTCATACGTGCTTAGGGAAAAGAACTTGCATGACATCTATTGTCCATCCATCCCGTGGCAGCGGGGTCCAAAAGGAAACTACGGGATATTAAGGTTCTCCTTTTAATAAAGAACCGGACCAACGCATTAGCACATGGTGAACACATGAACTCCTCAAACTATGGTCATCACCGGGAGTGGTTCCGGTTATTGTCACTCCGGGGTTGCCGGATCATAACACATAGTAGGTAACTACAACTTGCAAGATCGGATCTAAAACACACATATATTGGTGACAACATAATAATTTCAGATATGAAATCATGGCACTTGGGCCCTAGTGACAAGCATTAAGCATGGCAAAGTAGTAGCAACATCAATCTCACAACATAGTGGATACTAGGGATCAATCCCCATCAAAACTAACTCAATTACATGATAGATCTCATCCTACTCATAACCGCCCAGCGAGCCTACAAATAGATTACTCACGAACGACGAAGAGCTTCATGGAATTGGAGAGGGAAGAAGGTTGATGATGACGATGGCGACGATTTCCCCTCTCCGGAGCCCAAGACGGACTCCAGATCTGCCCTCCAGATGAAGAACAGGTGGTGGCGGTGCCTCCGTATCGAAAACGCGATGAAAACTTCTCTTTTTATTTTTTCTGGGACGAAAGGGATCATATAGAGCTGGAATTGGGGGCGGCAGAGCCGTGTGGGCCCCACAAGCCTGCCCACCGCCACCAAGGATTGGTGGCGGAGCCAGGGCTTGTGGCCCACTGGCCCACCCCCTGAGGTGGAACTTGGCGCAGATATTTTTTATATTTTCCAAAACTGCTCCCCGTAAATTTTCAGGACGTTTGGAGAACTTTGATTTCTGCACAAAAATAACACCAAGGCAATTCTGCTGAAAACAGTGTCAGTCCAGGTTAGTTCCATTCAAATCATGCAAATTATAGTCCAAAACAAGGGCAAAAGAGTTTGGAAAAGTAGATACGATGGAGACATATCAGTGCCCCACATGGAATCTTGCGGAAACAGAAGCTTGCGACGGCGGAAAAGTACTTTTTCGACGATCTCCTGATTTTTTTGGGATTTTTAGGGAATTTATAGGCGCAACCCCTGGGGCAGAGGGCGCCCGGGGGGCCCACAAGCCTGTGGGCCACGGCCTCCCCCCTGGCCGCGGGGTGGGGGCTTGTGGGGCCCCTGAGGCTCCCCTGCCTTGGCTCTCAAGCTTCCCGGTCTTCTTCCGTTCCAGAAAAAATCTTTTCGGGGATTTTCTTCCGTTTGGACTCCGTTTCAAAATCTCCTCTGAAAGGGGTCAAAAACATGGAAAAAACAGGAACTGGCACTTGGCACTGAGTTAATAAGTTAGTCCCAAAAAATATATAAAAGGCATGCATAACATCCAAAGTTTGACAAGATAATAGCATGAAACCATCAAAAATTATAGATACGTTGGAGACGTATCATGGCCTCTGCGGGAAGCCCAAGAAGAAGGGCCTATAGTCCCGGTTGGTAATACCAACCGGGACCAGGAGGTGGTTTTTTTTTGAATGGGGGTGTGTTGGGGGTTTTGGATGGTTAATTTAGGGGTTTCATATTGTGTTAGCTAGCTAATAGAGAGAAGTGTCCTCTCTTTCTTCGTGATGTAGAAGTAATGACTTTAGCAAGTTATCCTCGGTCTCTTAGGTATTGTGGCGTACCGACCATTCATTTACAATATCTGGGCTAATGAACCCAACGTCGAAGATTCATCCACACATGAATCTAATCCACTTTCCTTCCCCCAATGATATAATAACCAATCATGATCATAATAACAAATCATCATGATAATCATGATCAACATTATCATCATGTTAATATAAAAACTCTTGCATCACTATAACTAATAATCATCATAGTCATTACCACCAACACTATTTAATCATCATTTTCGTCAATGAGACGTCATATATATAACAAAAGTTGGTCAGTAGTCATAATCACAACTCCTCCTCATCATCATCAACTATAACACTTTGTAGCACATAATAACACATTCTACCAAGGACCTACTCCTCTCTCATAGGACCTACTCTACCCCCTCTTAGGTAGAATATCATAAAACAAGATAGGCCCTGACTCTCCATTATGGAGAATGGAGATCATCTTGTCTCCCAATCTGGGCCTACGCACAATGTTGCTTCCAAGTAGCTCTCTACGTTTGACCAAACATTTTTTCCAATCTTTGATTGTCATTTCATCGATTTTAGAAATCCGGTATGGACATGAGTGATGCAGATGCCTAGGCTGACCTGGCCGTGCTAGTCGTATGTTCATAACATCAACGCGACCTCTTGGAAACATCAGATGAGACACACAATCTTGCGGGATTTTCTGTTGAAAAACATAGTATTAACTTTATAGCTAGCAATGTAGTTTAGTTTTACAAGAATTTATGCAAAAGATGCACGGATGTCGTAATAGTAGGAAATCTTACCATGCAATCTCCATGCACGTTACCGTAATTCACCACGTGCACTAGTGGCACGTATTGACCATAATGTGGGGGGGGGGTTTGCTGATAGGTATTGTAATTCTCAAGATCATTGATAAATGCGACAAGATGATGTTTCTCCTTACAAGTTAATTCCGCTTCATCATTGTAGTAATAGGTTATGTCTACCATCTTCCGTACTTTTTTTGAAGAACGAAAATAAGTTGTCAATGGAAATAAGTTGTCAACTATTTTTAAATAAACAATATAAATTAATTAATAAATATGGTTGAGAAACTCACATAATGGTAGAACTCGAGGCGTCTGCACATCGACCCAGATGTCGATATTACCTTCAATTTTATTTCCGGATGAATATCAAAGGTGATAAGCATATTAGGCTCAAATGCATAAGCCTTGCATAGTGCTTGCCAATTTGTGCATTCAAAATAGGAGTAGGTGTCTGCATTGTACAACTTTAGACAAAAGCATAACCATGTTCGGTCCTCAAGTGAACTCTCTTTACCTCCATAGTTTTTCAGTACTGAAACCAATCTTATCCAAGACATAAATTCTTGCATGGTAGGGGATACGCGAGTAGATAAGTAAAAAATAAAAATTATAAGTCGAAGCAAAAGAAGTCATGCTTAATTACGAAAAAAGACTTATCGTTGTGACTTACTGTATCCACTTCGAAATCCTCATCCAGCATGATGTTGAAGCACCTATCATCAACTAGGTGAGGCGTGTCGCACAGGCCGCGCTCGTCTTGGCAGTATTCGCACATAGCGAATTTCCTTTCGTCGTCACACATTTCCTTCCTAAAACTGATCAACACACAAATCACTATTACTCAATATGGAACGGGTTGACTTAGCTGTGTCGAGTCTTTCCTTCCTAAACTCTCATCTCACGTATATGGTGGACACTCCCTCTGATATTTCGACCGTCGGTGATGGTCGCTACTCCTTCTTTCCCTAGTGCATTACAAATATCTAGCACAAGAAAAAGAAGGAGAAGTGACCCCCACCACAACAGTCGGGATTCTTCCTCTATCTAGTACACAAGGAAAAGAAGGAGAAGCGACCCCCACGACATCTAAAGTCAACCCGTTCCATACATAAAATAAATGACATATAACTCATCATCATCTTACTCATTTAAGAACTCATGAAAGTCATACAAGGAGCAACGACAAACTGAAACATAACCGATATTATCACTAGTACATCTCGAATATTATCATACAATATCACTGATAAAAACCTAGTTGACGTCTCACTTTGAAGGCGGTGGCAACCCAAAGATAAGGAACCATCACCGGGTCATAGCTCGGGTGATGACCCTGGAGAACCTGCCAGGTATTGGAGAACCTGGCATCCAACGCAGCCATGTAGCGACCGACGTGCTCGTCCTCCTCCCTGACACGGAGACATACCACCTTCGTGGGGGCCAGCTCCCTCGGCAAATGGCCCACGCGAGCGCCACCAAAGAAGCTCCGGGTCAATGATGAGACCTGAATTCCTCACCAAGGTGCGCCCCCGGAAGGTAGCACCTCCCAGTGCCAGCCCGGCGGTGCCCAATCCCGGACATGCTGGCGCCTATCAAGCAGGCTCTCGCTAACCACTCGACGACGAGGATGCGGGCCGGGCATCATCGACGTCGAGACAAATTCCTCTAAGAACATTTTCTTATTGTTTAATGTTTTACTTTCTAGTTATTATTTATACAATAATCATCTGATTTGAATTTAGCTAGCATCCACTACCTATTTTTTTCTCAACATGCAATTATGACACCTAATATACAATAATAAAACACAATATATATACATATTGCAAATATTTCCGCAACAACATTCGGGACTTGAGAAAATATTTTGCAAATATACAAGAACCATATCCTAGCAAGAACCCTAGGCATGGGGATATGGGGATGTCTCACGAGAGGTTTGGGTCGGTGTCAGGGTCGAGGTCGGCGATGGGCTCGGGGCGTGATGACCCACAAGTATAGGCGATCAATCGTATTCCTTTCGATAATTAAGAGTGTCGAACCCAACGAGGAGCAGAAGGCTCTGATAAACGGATTTCAGCAAGGTAATAACTGCAAGCACTGAAAGTAGCGGTAACAAGTGATGGTGTAGCGAGGTAAAACGTAGCGAGCACAAAGTAACAAGTAACAAGTACTAGCAACGGTGCAGCAAGTGGCCCAATCCCTTTTGTAGCAAGGGACAATCCTGAACAAAGTCTTATAGGAGGAAAAACGCTCCCGGGGACACACGGGAATTTCTGTCATGCTAGTTTCATCATGTTCATATGATTCGCGTTCGTTACTTTGATAGTTTGATATGTGGGTGGACCGGCGCTTGGGTACTGCCCTTACTTGGACAAGCATCACACTTATGATTAACCTCTCTTGCAAGCATCCGCAACTACAAAAGAAGAATTAAGACAAAGTCTAACCATAGCATTAAACTAGTGGATCCAAATCAGCCCCTCACAAAGCAACGCATAGACTGGGGTTTAAGCTTCTGTCACTCCAGCAACCCATCATCTACTTACTACTTCCCAATGCCTTCCTCTAGGCCCAAATATGGTGAAGTGTTATGTAGTCGACGTTCACATAACACCACTAGAAGAAAAACAACATACAACATATCAAAATACCGAACGAATATCAAATTCACATGACTATTATTAACATGACTTATCCCATGTCCTCAGGAACAAAAGTAACTACTCAAAAAACATAATCATAATCATGATCAGAGGTGTAATGAATAGCATCAAGGATCTGAACATAAACTCTTCCACCAAGTAATCCAACTAGCATCAACTACAAAGAGTAATCAACACTACTAACAACCTTACAAGTACCAATCGGAGTCGCGAGACGAAGATTGGTTACAAGAGATGAACTAGGGATTGGAGATGAGATGGTGCTGATGAAGATGTTGATGAAGATACCTCCCCTCCAACGAGAGGAGTGTTGGTGATGACGATGGCGACGATTCCCCTCTCTGGGAGGGAAGTTTCTCCGGCAGGATCGTCCTGCCGGAGCTCTAGATTGGATCTGCTCAAGTTCCGCCTCGTGGCGGCGGCGAAACCACGAAAAAGCTCCCTCTTTATTTTTTTTCTGGACTAGGACGCTTCATATATCAAAATAAGGGGGGCTAGTGGGCCGTCAGGGAGCCCATAAGCCCCCACTCCGCCACCAGGGGGTGGCGGTGTCAGGGCTTGTGGAGCCCTGGCAGCCCCCCTCCGGTAGTTCTTTCGCCCAGTATTTTTTATATAATCCAGAAAAAATCCTCGTAACTTTTCACGGCATTTGGAGATGTGCATAATAGTGGACTAGGATTTGCTCCTTTTCCAGTCCAGAATTCCAGCTACCTGAATTCTCCCTCTTCAAATAAACCTTGCAAAATAAGAGAGAAAAGGCTTAAATATGGTACCACAAGTAATATAACAGCCCAAAAAGCAATAAATATCAACATGAAAGCATGATGCAAAATGGACGTATCAACTCCCCCAAGCTTAGACCTTGCTTGTCCTCAAGCGAAAACCAAGTTCCATAAACATGTCCACATGTTTGGGGACGAAGGTGTCGATAAAACATAATACGGACATGAGGGCATCATGATCACACATAGAACAACAATACATCATAAATATTCTTATGGGAAAGTAACAATTCCTTCACAAAGCAAAGCATGAAGCAAAAACCTTAACGAGAAGTAACCAACAATAGTCCATAGTCATTGAAGTAATTGCAATTTATCACAACATCAGAAAGAGTCAAATAAGAGCTTGTAAGGCAAATCCACATACTCAATCATCTCTTTTGTTTTCCACAATTGTTACAACTCACGTGGTACTCATGGTGTCAAAGTTTCAGCTGGACACAGAGGAAGATAGGGGCTTATAGTTTTGCCTCCCAACCATTTACCTCAAGGGTAAAGTCAATAACAATAAAGCATGAGTACTCAACTCGAAGTTCATATATGAATATAGATCTTTCCCAAACATGTGACGGTAGCCAAGACAAAGGCAAAAAGGGAATTGGTGATGATCACCATGACTCTTACAAGGTTAAAAAGTAAAGGTACAAGATAGGCCCTTCGCAGAGGGAAGCAGAGGTTGTCATGCGCTTTTGAGGTTTGAATGCGTGTCCTTTTAGTGCGGAGGAACGTCACTTTATATTACCTCCTGTGATAAAGAACTTTATTATGCAGTCTGTTGCTTTTATGTCTTCCTCATCACAGGTTCGTACAAAGCTTATTTTCCACACACTAATAGATCATAC